>NC_080791.1:30239725-30890351 GCF_028018385.1 Neofelis nebulosa | reverse complement strand
GCAGAGTCCCTTCTTTTTACTAGGTCAAAAGCTGTGTAGAAATTAGTGAGAAGAGGAAAAAAGATCAATTTGTTCTTTAATTAAAACTTGTGTAGGAGGGTATAGGGCACTGGAGGAAGCACCATGGGGCCAAGTGCCATACTCTGCAGGACTGAAGAAGGATTTCCTGTATAAGCGAGAAGAGCAGAGAGGGCTGGGCCTGGAAAGGAAGATTGCATCAGGTCACACCAGGCTTTGCAGGCTATGGCATGGGTTTTGGATTATGCTGGGAACAAAAGGAGACCCAGGAAAGTGTGTTAAGCAGAGGAAACTATAATCACGTTTGGTCTGTAAGAGCTCGATCCAAGTGTTATGTGGAGAAAGGATATAATCCTCAAAGGCATGGACTATGGTTTGTCCATCCTTGAAACTATTACAGGGGACCACCCACTGAGAGGAAACTGGAGCTACTCAATCCATGGTTGTTAATGAATTCATGTACAATAGTCATTCATTCCCATAATTTGCAGAGTCTGGCTGAAAAAGGCTGACTCTGACAAAGCTATGTATGAGCCCTCTGTCAGCAATGTATTTAGCCCATTTCTGAGGTCTGTCTTTGGAGAAGAAAAAGAACATCATCTCCCTCTGACTTATGTCACATAATCCCCTCTTCCTCCCTCTGATCATCTCCATAAGGTGCTTCACTAACAGTGGTGATAGAAGCAGGACTTACTCCTCATTCCCCATGACAAAAGGCATAAGCTCCCCAAATTGCTTTGGAACCCAACTGAGGCTCTGGGGAGATGGGGAGCAGGGAAGCAGAAGTCTTTTTGCCAAGCCTGCTGTTCTCACTCAGTACCAGGTGCACAGGCTAAGGAGATTTGGGCAGGCAAAGGAGCAAAGACTCTTCATCTTTAAGACAGCCTTACCTGCACCTGGGAAAGCTGCTTGAAATCATTCATCTGAAATGTGTTCATATTGATGGTGGCCAGAACTATAGAGAGAAGAGACAGGTGCTGAATGAGGTACTGTGACAGTGCCACCAGGGAATGGTTGGAGGCCCACACCTTGTACACAGAAGGAATTTGAGCCAAGTAACAAGGATGAGACACTACTTTTATTCCACTTTGCAAAGTACAAAAGGCTGCCACATATGTCCTGATATCACTGGACACTTGTAAGGACAATGCAAGATAAGAAGGGTAGGTAAGGGGTGCCTGGGTGGCTCAGTCAGTTAAGCGTCCAACTTTAGTTCAGGTCATGATCTCACAGTTTGTGGATTTGAGCCCCAACTTGGGATCCATGCTGACAGTGCAGAGCCTGCTTAGGAGTCTCTGATTGTCCCTCTCCCACCTGCACTTTCTCTCTCAAAATAAATAAATACACTTAATTTTTTTTAAAGGCAGTTAAAATTAACCATATTTTTTGTAGAAAACTAGAACAGGACAAGATCATATAACTTGATTAGACCTAGGAACTGAACACAGGTTTGCTGACCCAAGTTCAGCACACTTCCCAGTGTACTATAATAATGTGGAGAAGAGGGGCTCAGTTGGTTAAGTGTGAAACTCTTGATTTGGGCTCAGGTCAACTCAATTCTGTGAGTTGGAGCCCACGTCGGGCTCTGTGCTGACAGTGCAGAGCTTACTTGGGATTCTCCCTCTTTACCCTTCCCCTGCTTGCACTCTCTCTGTCTAAGAATAAATATATAAACTTAAAAAATAAATTCCTAGAAAAATAATGTGAGGAAGAGCCACCAAAAAGGAGGGGAGAAAAGTGGTATAAAGAAGTAGCTAGTCTTGAACTAAGGACTACCTGACAGATACTTCCCTGGGCTCATCTGGCTGTTTATAATACCTTGGTCACTTCCCTCACTATCATCATCTTACGATTCTGGTCTGAACTGTTCTGTTACTTGACTCTCTATGATGAACTCTACTCCAAGTCCACAGTGAGTGGACTTCAAGATCCCAGACTGGGGCTTGGCCTAGGCAGCCTTCCTGACACACATCTATCTTCTGTTTCTCCATGTGGCTCTCCATGTTAGTGGAGAAGACCTGGATTCTAAGCCATGCCCAATACCAATATGAATTCTTAGCCCACAGAAAAATTATGAAAGACAAAAAAGTGTATTGAGGCCAGAAGAGCTTGTCTGTTTAAAGACAAGAAGGGCAAGGGAGAGAGTTGGGGTTGGTAAGTGGACTCTTCACTTGGACCTTGAGTCCTCATTCATTGTAATACCAAATTTCTGGAGTCCACTTCAATGAACATGGGAGAGACATCAGAGATATAGTTGGTTCTTTCTGAGGCTTGTTGAATATCCAAGCTGGCTAGCGAAGAGCCTCAATTCTTACTCAAAGTGAGTCTAAATTTATACCTCCTTCTATGTAGCCTTTTAGCACGTGTTTTGCATCATCCGAGGTCATGAGCAGTTCCACAATCCCTCTTTCCAGCAGGGCCTGTTGGGAAAACTGACAAAATGAATCTACTTCCTTTGCTCCCATGGGAAGAAGGAAACATAAGGAAATTAGGAAACAAATACAACTTGGGCTTGCTTGGACAGCATGTGAGCTAGAGAGAGGTTTGAGTTTAGAGTCTGACCATCTGCAATTCAGTAAATTAGGGGAATGTTGTTTGGTCTCTGTCTCAGCCTGTGTTGACCCCGGGAACCACAAGAGCAGCTAAGTATGGGTTCTGACATCCATGGCCACTGCCTCAAGGGGAAAAGCAAAAGGCTGAGTTTTATGAGGAAACACTTGAGGGAAACTCTAAATCCAAGAGAAAAATAGAAGGCTTTCTCTTGAAGGGGAGAGTCCAAGGCTGTGGGGATCGCAGATAAATTTTGTAAAGTTTGAGTCCTACCGAGACACTAAAAGGAAGCAAGGAAGCCTGCCATGGCTTCAAAGAAGGGGGAATCTAATTTGCAAATTATATCTACTAAAGGCAGAGGAGCAGACACGTGGCCAGAGGGCAAAAGGACTTTGTGTTTTCTTTGTTAACTTCATGCCTGGTCCTGGGAGAAAAGTCAAGTGGCAAATTCTGAAAATCAAGAAAAAGCAATGCTAGCTGAATGAGATTAATTTGGGGAGATCTGATGTGATGCCCCTGAGAAAAACTAGGGAGGGGAATCCCTCACAGAACTTGTCCAGTACCAGAGGCTACAGCTGCAGGGCCAGAGCCAGGATGTATGGGAAGCCCAACCCTGCCTTCCTTCCTCTCTGGTCACCTTCTTGTTCTTTCTTTCCCATCTGGCAACTCCTCCCCACTGCTTTCCAGACCATCCCACCCAGGGGGTTCTGTGTGGACACAGCCAACATGCAACCCCAAGTTCTGCTCACCAACCTGGAGAGGAGGTCCAGTTTATATAAAACTCATCAGCTTCTTCACTGTGGGAAGTTAGGGACAGGAAGGGGCCCGAACCATCAGAAAGGCAACCAGGCAGGACTGCAGTTATTCCCTGGCCTGAGACATTCCCCCCATGGAGAAGCAAGGGCAAGCATGCATTTATGAGGAAAGAGTATTAGCACTACAGGTCAGGAAGCCACAAGATGAGAGCCATGTTATTAAGTTCATGAAGCATTATTTATTTACTATGGATGTAAATTCACCAGCGCCCAGATTTAAGGAGAATTGTGGGTCATAGAGATAGCAACAGGAAAGAATCAACTTTCCACATCAATTTTTATCTCCTAATGAAGTTATTTGAGGAAACCCTGACAGCTGTGGCAATACTGAAGATTCACAGAGACACTGAACTTGATCTCACATATTCTCATCACCCACAGCACCTACCACAGGATCACCCATGCAACAGGGTCTCAGAAATGCATGCTTGTAAAAGTGTCAGAGTGAGGAAGAAACCATGTAAATATGGGGACAAATCAAATGTTTCTTACCTTCTGAATATAAGGCATGTAATCTTTATCCTCGGCAAATGAACCATATTCATTCTCCACCTGCACTGCAATGATGGGGCCTCTCTTGCGATACTGAGAGACAAGCAGATCAAGGAAGAGTGTGAAGCTACTGGTGGAAAAAGCCTGGAGTCTCTGGGTTTCCTGCTAAGATCACATATCTGGTGCAGTAAGCTTTGATCCAAGTAGTTACCTCATGTTCCCTCGGTACTCCCTCACCTCCAGGGCCCAGAGTCAGTCACCTCCAGTTGCCTCAGCTGTTGCACAGAGTTCCACCTTCCCTAGTCTTTGGATTTAAGCAACTCCTACAGTTTTCCCTCTTTTTCTCATACTAATTATCTTTTTCTCATACTAATTATCTGCTTAAATATGAATCCCAAACCTACAAACTCCACTGCTTCCATGCCCACCCTATCTACTTTCCCCAGAATATGAAAGGGGCATCCCTCCCTCCTCCTGTCTTAGGATAATGCCACCACTCATGTGTGGAGTCCCACTGCCTCCTACCACCTGCTTGGGAACTTGGCTCTCTGCCCTGTTCCCTCTACCTTCTCTACTTTCAACCTTTCCTTCCAAACCAACTGCCCTCCATCATCATGGAAATTTATTCTGAACCATCACACTAGAGAGAGGGAGAGTAAACATGGACCCCAATCCTGTTCCCCCACCCACAGTTCTCTTGCTTTCTCATTTTAAAGAACCCTGTTTCTTGAAAGAATTACCAGTTGTCTACACTCACTTTCTCTGCTTTCTCACTTTGACTCCACTCCTCAAACCACAATGGTAAGTGTTCCAACGCCATCTTGCCACCTGTCATCAAGAGTGACCTAGTGCTACTGAAATTATAAGTTTGCAATGTTTAACTTAATCTTTCAATGTTCTTCCACACTCAAGTGCAAAGTCTCTCTTGATACTGAAGGCAGAGTGAGCTCTTGACAGCCTGACCACTTCACCCACCACATGGCTCCTTATTGCCTATGGAGTAAATGCCAATTTTAGAGTGATATTCCCTTTTGTACAATGGGACCCTAGCCCCTGAGTTGGAACAGAAGAGAATGAGTATGTGTAGTGGGTTTTCCTCTACAGCTTCACCTTTTGCCTCTTTCCCACCTCAGATTCTATGCTCCACACCAACTGCACTTCCTCCAGCTCTTCAGACTCTTCATTCTATCTCTTGTCCTCTGGTCTTCACCCATGATGGAGACTCCTGACCATTGCTAATGCCTGCCCACCCTTCAGGTCACTGTTTAAGTTACTTTTTCTGGAGAGCATGCCCTGAACCTTCCTTTCTCCTTGGCTGCCTACCCCTATGAGGGGTGTCCTGCACTTCTTCCACTGAAGCAACTATTCCTCAATTTGTAAGTGGTCATTGCCTCCATGGGACAGGGACAATGTCTGTCCTTCTCTCCATTGGAAGCTAAGCTCCTACACAGCAGCTGGCACATAGCAAGTGCTCAATAATTACTTGTTGAGTGAACCTAAGTATTCCTCATTGATGAAGTGAGAACAGTTGTTTGTATTATTGAACCATATCTTCTCCCCAACATGAAGGGTGAGATTTCTAAAATCCCCGTCACAGGAGAATTCACAGCTGACCTTACAAAACAAACAGGTTGAGAAGAATGAAAGTCCCAAGTAAAAGAGTAAATACACTATAAAAATTATTTAAATACAGTAATTAAAACAATGAAGGTAACCTAATAGAAAACATTAAAATACTAACAATTTAGTAATAATAGGTCTTTTAAATTTCATTTGCACTTATAATTCCTTGCTTCTTAAAAATTTCCTAAGATTTCTCACCTCATGATTTCAGTGGGATATTTATATATTTGCTTTGCTTGCTGCATCTGCACTAATGCTACATGGCATTTGTACTTGTGCTTGAACTTCTAGCCAAACATTCAAAGTCTTTCTAATTTTAAGGCTCAGAGATTTTTGCTCCAAATCAGGCCCCATCTAAATGCCAGAAACATATGGCTTTCAGCCTTTCTTGACTCTGCATAACAGACCCAGAGTTTAATTCTAAAGATGATGCCTTCTTCCCTGCAGCATTGCTCATCTCTCCTAAAGCTATACTACAGAGACATTATTCTTAATCTGTCTTTCCCTTTATTTCTATTCCTAATCTCCTGTTTCTTTTCTCAATAGTTATTCCAATAGTAACTCACAATTCACAATTGAGAAGTAGTTATAAAGGGCTAGGTCCGTATCATATTTCCCCCAAAAAGAAAACTCTAATAAGCTCTTTATTGGTATTTATAAAAACATAATAACTGGTTTTTATCCTCACTCAAGTTATATCAAGAGATATATTCTTAAAATAAGATATATTTTTATTTAAATAATAACCATGTGTCTCCTCTTGTTTATAAGAAAGTTGTATTAAAAAAAAAAACATAATGACCAAATAATTCCTGCCTTATAAACTTCAGGGTATAATATTTGTTTTTTGTTTTTATAGACTGGTCTTTGGGCTGTGGGTACCTTGCATAAGATGAGGAGACTCCATGAAGAAAGGAAAATGCATGGTATCTGTACTCTTTACATTTTTTTTTTTTAATTTTTTTTTTCAACGTTTTTTATTTTTATTTTTGGGACAGAGAGAGACAGAGCATGAACGGGGGAGGGGCAGAGAGAGAGGGAGACACAGAATCAGAAACAGGCTCCAGGCTCCGAGCCATCAGCCCAGAGCCTGACGCGGGGCTCGAACTCACGGACCGCGAGATCATGACCTGGTTGAAGTCGGACGCTTAACCGACTGCGCCACCCAGGCGCCCCTGTACTCTTTACATTTATGAAACTTAAACAAACTGGAATGTGAGCAAGAGAAAATATATCCACACAGGTACAAAGTGATATGTGAACCAAGTTATGCATTATAGCATAAATTTAAAACATCAAATGTCGACAGGAGAGAGGGAAGATGGCGGTGTAGGAGGACGCTGGGCTCGCCGTGCATCCTGCTGATCACTTAGATTCCACCTACACCTGCCTAAATAACCCAGAAAACCGCCAGAGGATTAGCAGAATGGAGTCTCCGGAGCCAAGCGCAGACGAGAGACCCACGGAAGAGGGTAGGAAGGGCAGCGAGGCCGTGCGCGCTCCACGGACTGGTGGGAGGGAGCCGGGGCGGAGGGGCGGCTCGCCGGCCAAGCAGAGCCCCCGAGTCTGGCTGGCAAAAGCGGAGGGGCCTGACGGACTGTGTTCCGACAGCAAGCATGACTTAGCGTTTGGGAGGTCATAAGTTAACAGCTCTGCTCAGAAAGCAGGAAGGCTGGAGGACAAAGGGAGGGAGAGCTGCTGAGCCCCTGGACGACATAGCTCAGTTTGGTGGGGAACAAAGGCGCTCGCCAGCGCCATCTCCCCCGCCCATCCCCCAGCCAAAATCCCATGGAGAACCAGTTCCTGCCAGGGAACTTGCTCGCTCGCACAAACACCCAACTCTGTGCTCCTGCGGAGCCAAACCTCCAGCAGCGGATATGACTCCCTCCCGCTGCCACAGGGCCCCTCCTGAAGTGGATCACCTAAGGAGAAGCGAGCTAAGCCTGCCCCTCCTGCCCCCGTGCACCTTGCGTGCCTACCCCAGCTAATACGCCAGATCCCCAGCACCACAAGCCTGGCAGTGTGCAAGTAGCCCAGATGGGCCACGCCAAACCACAGGGAATCCCGCCCCTAGGAGAGGGGAAGAGAAGGCACACACCAGTCTGACTGTGGCCCCAGCGGTGGGCTGGGGGCAGACATCAGCTCTGACTGCGGCCCCGCCCACCAACTCCAGTTATACACCACAGCACAGGGGAAGTGCCCTGCAGGTCCTCACCACTCCAGGGACTACCCAAAATGACCCAAACGGAAGAATTCCCCTCAGAAGAATCTCCAGGAAATAACAACAGCTAATGAAATGATCAAAAAGGATTTAAATAATATAACAAAAAGTGAATTTAGAATAATAGTCATAAAATTAATCGCTGGGCTTGAAAACAATATAGAGGACAGCAGAGAATCTCTTGCTACAGAGATCAAGGGACTAAGGAACAGTCACGAGGAGCTGAAAAGCGCTTTAAACGAAATTCAAAACAAAATGGAAACGACGACGGCTCGGATTGAAGAGGCAGAGGAGAGAATAGGTGAACTAGAAGATAAAGTTATGGAAAAAGAGGAAGCTGAGAGAAAGAGAGATAAAAAAATCCAGGAGTATGAGGGGAAAATTAGAGAACTAAGTGATGCACTAAAAAGAAATAATATACGCATAATTGGTATCCCAGAGGAGAAGAGAGAGGGAAAGGTGCTGAAGGGGTACTTGAAGAAATAATATTTGAGAACTTCCCTGAACTGGGGAAGAAAAAGGCATTGAAATCCAAGAGGCACAGAGAACTCCCTTCAGACGTAACTTGAATCGATCTTCTGCACGACATATCATAGTGAAACTGGCAAAATACAAAGATAAAGAGAAAATTCTGAAAGCAGCAAGGGATAAACGTGCCCTCACATATAAAGGGAGACCTATAAGATTCGTGACTGATCTGTCTTTTGAAACTTGGAAGGCCAGAAAGGCTTGGCACGATATCTTCAGTGTGCTAAACAGAAAAAATATGCAGCCAAGAATCCTTTATCCAGCAAGTCTGTCATTTAGAATAGAAGGAGAAATAAAGGTCTTCCCAAACAAACAAAAATTGAAGGAATTCGTCACCACGAAACCAGCCCTACAAGAGACCCTAAGGGGGATCCTGTGAGACGAAGTACCAGAGACATCGCTACAAGCATAAAACATACAGACATCACAATGATTCTAAACCCGTATCTTTCTATAATAACACTGAATGTAAATGGATTAAATGCGCCAACCAAAAGACATAGGGTATCAGAATGGATAAAAAAACAAGACCCATCTATTTGCTGTCTACAAGAGACTCATTTGAGATCTGAGGACACCTTTAGATTGAGAGTGAGGGGATGGAGAACTATTTATCATGCTACTGGAAGCCAAAAGAAAGCTGGAGTAGCCATACTTATATCAGACAAACTAGACATTAAATTAAAGGCTGTAACAAGAGATGAAGAAGGGCTTTATATAATAATTACAGGGTCTATCCATCAGGAAGAGCTAACAATTATAAATGGCTATGCGCCGAATACCGGAGCCCCCAAATATATAAAACAATTACTCATAAACATAAGCAACCTTATTGATAAGAATGTGGTAATTGCAGGGGACTTTAACACTCCACTTACAGAAATGGATAGATCATCTAGACACACGGTCAATAAAGAAACAAGGGCCCAGAATGATACATTGGATCAGATGGACTTGACAGATATATTTAGAACTCTGCATCCCAAAGCAACAGAATATACTTTCCTCTCGAGTGCACATGGAACATTCTCCAAGATAGATCATATACTGGGTCAAAAAACAGCCCTTCATAAGTTTACAAGAATTGAAATTATACCATGCATACTTTCAGACCACAATGCGATGAAGCTTGAACTCAACCACAGGAAAAAGTCTGGAAAACCTCCAAAAGCATGGAGGTTAAAGAACACCCTGCTAAAGAATGAGTGGGTCAACCAGGCAATTAGAGAAGAAATTAAAAATATATGGAAACAAATGAAAATGAAAATACAACAATCCAAACGCTTTGGGACGCAGCGAAGGCAGTCCTGAGAGGAAAATACATTGCAATCCAGGCCTATCTCAAGAAACAAGAAAAATCCCAAATACAAAATCTAACAGCACACCTAAAGGAAATAGAAGCAGAACAGCAAAGGCAGCCTAAACCCAGCAGAAGAAGAGAAATCATAAAGATCAGAGCAGAAATAAACAATATAGAATCTAAAAAAACTGTAGAGCAGATCAACGAAACCAAGAGTTGGTTTTTTGAAAAAATAAACAAAATTGACAAACCTCTAGCCAGGCTTCTCAAAAAGAAAAGGGAGATGACCCAAATAGATAAAATCATGAATGAAAATGGAATTATTACAACCAATCCCTCAGAGATACAAACAATTATCAGGGAATACTATGAAAAATTATATGCCAACAAACTGGACAACCTGGAAGAAATAGACAAATTCCGAAACACCCACACTCTTCCAAAACTCAATCAGGAGGAAATAGAAAGCTTGAACAGACCCATAACCAGCGAAGAAATTGAATCGGTTATCAAAATTCTCCCAACAAATAAGAGTCCAGGACCAGATGGCTTCCCAGGGGAGTTCTACCAGACGTTTAAAGCAGAGATAATACCTATGCTTCTCAAGCTATTCCAAGAAATAGAAAGGGAAGGAAAACTTCCAAACTCATTCTATGAAGCCAGTATTACTTTGATTCCTAAACCAGACAGAGACCCAGTAAAAAAAAGAGAACTACAGGCCAATATCCCTGATGAATATGGATGCAAAAATTCTCAATAAGATACTAGCAAATCGAATTCAACAGCATATAAAAAGAATTATACACCATGATCAAGTGGGATTCATTCCTGGGATGCAGGGCTGGTTCAACATTCGCAAATCAATCAATGTGATACATCACATTAACAAAAAAAAAGGGAAGAACCATATGATCCTGTCAATTGATGCAGAAAAGGCCTTTGACAAAATCCAGCACCCTTTCTTAATAAAACCCCTTGAGAAAGTCTGGATAGAAGGAACATACTTAAAGATCATAAAAGCCATTTATGAAAAGCCCACAGCTAACATCATCCTCAATGGGGAAAAACTGAGAGCTTTTTCCCTGAGATCAGGAACACGACAGGGATGCCCACTCTCACCGCTGTTGTTTAACATAGTGCTGGAATTTCTAGCATCAGCAATCAGACAACAAAAAGAAATCAAAGGCATCCAAATTGGCAAAGATGAAGTCAATCTTTTGCTTTTTGCAGATGACATGATATTATACATGGAAAATCCGATAGACTCCACCAAAAGTCTGCTAGAACTGATACATGAATTCAGCAAAGTTGCAGGATACAAAATCAATGTACAGAAATCAGTTGCATTCTTATACACTAACAATGAAGCAACAGAAAGACAAATAAAGAAACTGATCCCATTCACAATTGCACCAAGAAGCATAAAATACCTAGGAATAAATCTAACCAAAGATGTAAAAGATCTGTATGCTGAAAACTATAGAAAGCTTATGAAGGTAATTGAAGAAGATTTAAAGAAATGGAAAGACATTCCCTGCTCATGGATTGGAAGAATAAATATTGTCAAAATGTCAATACTACCCAAAGCTATCTACACATTCAATGCAATCCCAATCAAAATTGCACCAGCATTCTTCTCGAAACTAGAACAAGCAATCCTAAAATTCATATGGAACCACAAAAGGCCCCGAATAGCCAAAGTAATTTTGAAGAAGAAGACCAAAGCAGGAGGCATCACAATCCCAGACTTTAGCCTCTACTACAAAACTGTCATCATCAAGACAGCCTGGTATTGGCACAAAAACAGACACATAGACCAATGGAATAGAATAGAAACCCCAGAACTAGACCCACAAAAGTATGGCCAACTCATCTTTGACAAAGCAGGAAAGAACATCCAATGGAAAAAAGACAGTCTCTTTAACAAATGGTGCCGGGAGAACTGGACAGCAACATGCAGAAGGTTGAAACTAGACCACTTTCTCACACCATTCACAAAAATAAACTCAAAATGGATAAAGGACCTGAATGTGAGACAGGAAACCATCAAAACCTTAGAGCAGAAAGCAGGAAAAGACCTCTCTGACCTCAGCCGTAGCAATCTCTTACTCGACACATCCCCAAAGGCAAGGGAATTAAAAGCAAAAGTGAATTACTGGGACCTTATGAAGATAAAAAGCTTCTGCACAGCAAAGGAAACAACCAACAAAACTAAAAGGTAACCAACAGAATGGGAAAAGATATTTGCAAATGACATATCGGACAAAGGGCTAGTATCCAAAATCTATAAAGAGCTCATCAAACTCCACACCCGAAAAACAAATAACCCAGTGAAGAAATGGGCAGAAAACATGAATAGACACTTCTCTAAAGAAGACATCCGGATGGCCAACAGGCACATGAAAAGATGTTCAACGTAGCTCCTTATCAGGGAAATACAAATCAAAACCACACTCAGATATCACCTCACGCCAGTCAGAGTGGCTAAAATGAACAAATCAGGAGACTATAGATGCTGGAGAGGATGTGGAGAAACGGGAACCCTCTTGCACTGTTGGGGGGAATGCAAATTGGTGCAGCCGCTCTGGAAAGCAGTTGGAGGTTCCTCAGAAAATTAAAAATAGACCTACCCTATGACCCAGCAATAGCACTGCTAGGAATTTATCCAAGGGATACAGGAGTACTGATGCATAGGGGCACTTGTACCCCAATGTTTATAGCAGCACTCTCAACAATAGCCAAATTATGGAAAGAGCCTAAATGTCCATCAACTGATGAATGGATAAAGAAATTGTGGTTTATATACACAATGGAATACTATGTGGCAATGAGAAAAAATGAAATATGGCCCTTTGTAGCAACGTGGATGGAACTGGATAGTGTGATGCTAAGTGAAATAAGCCATACAGAGAAAGACAGATACCATATGGTTTCACTCTTATGTGGATCCTGAGAAACGTAACAGAAACCCATGGGGAAGGGGAAGGAAAAAAAAAAAAAGAGGTTAGAGTGGGAGAGAGCCAAAGCATAAGAGACTGTTAAAAACTGAGAACAAACTGAGGGTTGATGGGGGGTGGGAGGGAGGGCAGGGTGGGTGATGGGTATTGAGGAGGGCACCTTTTGGGATGAGCACTGGGTGTTGTATGGAAACCAATTTGACAGTAAATTTCATATATTAAAAAATAAAAAAAAAATCAAATGTCCATGACAAGGTACTAGTTAAATAAATTATGATATATCCATTTGTGGAATGCTATGCAGTCCTTAAAAAGAATGGGTTCCAAAAATATATTTTTAAGTTAACAAGAAAATTTTCAGTGGAAATTGCATATTTTTTATTAAAAAGTATGCATACATACACATGTGTAAGTGTGTGTAGAAATAATTTGTTTCTATATGTGTAGAAATCCTCTGGAAAGACACAAAAATCTAGCAAAATTGTCTCCTGAAAAGACAATGAATGGCTTTGGTTCAGGGTAAGAGGGGAGACTTATTTCACCATAAACTCTTTTGTACTCTGTTGAGCTTTATCACCAAGGGCTTGTATTAACTATTTAAAACAATAAAGATAATTTAAGGGTAAAAATAAGCAGTATGAATATCAGTGAGTTTAATGAATATCGAGTACATTCAGAACAATGACAACCACAAATGAACACCCTTCATCAGTCCCTTGTAAGATGTGTGTCTTTCTAGAAACCTTGAGGTAAAGGCTGCACTTAAGACAAAGGTCTAGAATTGAAAATTGCAAGAATATCAGTTTAAATTCTCACAGAGACTAGGCATGACCTATTCTGTGAACAAGCCAGAAAAATTATTTTCCTAGAGCAAAGATAAGAAAGAAGGAAAGAGAAATTTGCTTTACCTGGAGAGGAACAACTCTGGAAATGAGGTGGTCAAAATACTTATTAACTGCTTCAACAAAGCCCTTGTAGGTTGTTCTTAATATCATCTTAGGGTCTTGCAGCAACCAGCTGGGGGTGAAAGAGGACAAGCTCAGTTCTGAGTTGGGAATGCAGAGGTACGGGGGCTGGGCCAGGCATGACAGTCTGCCCCTTTCCAGATCTCTCTTGGGCAGTTTTACATCCTCTGATCATGTCCATGATCCTGGAGAACTCAGGGGTCCTGAAGGGATGTGTCCATGTCAGCTTTTTGGACCATCCCACAGATTTAGAAGAAAAGATACCACCTCCATCGACATGACACTTTACAACTTACCATCAAGATTTGTACACCCACATCTTAATACCCTCCTCCATTCTTGTTCAGTTTATTTAAAACATTTTTCTTGAACACAGTGTACGTACTTTAGGCAAATGGTTACTTTTCCTCCAAGACCTAAGATTTCCAGCACAGAGGAGGAGCTTACAAGTAAGTAAACTTGTCCCCAGGTCAACTTGTAAGGTGCTGGGCATGGCTTCCAGCTAACTGCACCATGAATTGCTGCTTCTCGAAAGCTCCCTCTTCTTGCAAGGGTCAGGCATTTTCTGCTCCAGAGCTGGAAAGCGAAAACTAGCTCACCTTGGACAAAAGAAATGCCTTTACATGACAAAGGGGAGTAAAAGTACTCACCTGGGGGCAAAGCCATGAACTAAATGGGCAGTCCTGTCAGCTTGTGGAGATAACAGAAGAGCATTCTTAAATTCTCACCCTGAACCTTAGTTGTTTGGATTAAAAGCATGCATCACAGATGAGAGAAAAAGGCAAAGAAAAATGAGAGGGAGGGGAGGGAATCTGAAGGCGCTTAGTACAAGAGAACTTGGTCTTCCACTGACAAAATAAAAGAACAATCAGACATCATCAGAACAAGCCCACCCATCACTGTCTAAAGCTTCTGTTCCCATTCTTCCCACTACTGACAGAGTTGGGCATAGCTCTCTCCAGTGGGGCAAGAAGACTATGATCATCCCAATGCTTCCTCTTCCCCTGCACACTCTTGGCCACATGCCTAGAGCACTAGGAAGATGTGTCATCTGTAAAATGAGGATTACAAGAGCACCTATACCTCACCCTATTACTGCAACCATTGTCTGAGACAATGTGTGTAAAGCACATAACAGTGCAAGACACAGCGGATGTGCTCATTTGTTATTAGACTGAAGTTTTATGTTTAGTAAAGCCAACAACTTTACTATACTGGACTCAGCACCGCTCACCTGGGCAAGCCCCCGAGGTCCATCTCACTGCAGATGTAGGGGCCTGGACGCAGAATCACCCACAACCCGATCTCCGCAGCCATCAGCACAAAGGCCCTAGGGAGGTCAGTGTCAGCAGCTCTCAAGACATCAGAGGGGGAGGGTGGGGATGAGCCTGGCACACATCACAAGGTGGTGGATCTACCTGGCTCCTCCCCTCCCTGCTTTCAGATGCCCTGCGAGCTGGATTCTCCCCTGCTCCCAGCCCAGTACCTTCTGCATACCTCCACTGGGGGCAAGAGGACCAAGGGCATCAGACAGGATACAGGGAGGGGTGGAGGTGGGGTCCTAACAGTGAACCTGACCCCAAGTGCCTTACTACCCTAGAGAGGCAAGCCTTGTCCCAGACCAGATGGCTGGACCACACTGCAAAGCAAGGCAGACACTGGGGATTAGGCACCTCCGAGCTGCAGTGAAAAGGTCTGAGCTCAGACGAGGTAAACCCAGACCCCTGAGAGTAACAAGTTCATGGCTACAGAGCATTTGGGTCTTGAGAACAAGGTTCCAGGTCCCAGCCTCTCTCTGGTTCTCAATGCAGAACCAAGATGGCCTAATCAAATCCAAGGGGCCACGTCTCTGTCTCCCCACCCTGGACCAGGCCACAGAAGCAGTGACAGCACTTACTCCAGGTCCAGGTTTCCAGAGAAGTCAAATTTGCCTCTTTGCGGCTCATGGAGGTTCCATGGAACATAGCTGTAATAGGGAAGGGGGAAGTACAATAAGCATCTTTCGATTTCTTTCTTCTAAATTTCTAGATCAGTCCCAAATCCATGCTAACACCTGGGATAGTTCTATTTGGGAATAAGCTGAAGTTTCCAATGGCAATTAAATCTGTATTACATGAACAATGACTATTGTCAATAGCTCTTTTCTTTATTAACCAGTTGTGATCCACGCTGCCAATAATCCTATGATTCTAGGTTCCTTGGATTTATATACATTAATTATCCCACTCACCACCCCATTCTCTGTACTAGCCAGTAAGAAAATAAAGAAAATTACAAACCCCACAAATGTCTATATAGGCCCAATAAATTTTTGCTAAGAATTAATCAAAATAAGAATAGAGGAGGATTTTCTATAAGGATAATGGAGATAGAATAAAGAAAAATAGCACCTTTAGATTTAGCAAGAAGGACCCATCCAGGCCCCTCCCCTATAGGGCTGAGTCTATAGGGCCAATGGGACATGTGTAAAATTTTTGTTAGGTGCTATTTTTATTAGTGACTATCTTTTTTGTGTGCATCACCAACAAATTTCTTGAGTGTTGTGCCCCTAACCTCATGTTTGCCATTAGCCCTGTAGTTCTTGTTACACAATTGTACACAATGCAGATTTGTAAGAATGCATATGTTGCATTATGGCAGAACTGACTGTATTTCAAGATCTTCTGTTGTAAGGAGGAATGAAGAGTTGGTTTGCTAAAAACTTAAATATGCATGATAAAGTTTATAGCTGTACACTGAAAGAGCAGAATGAAAACATTTTGCTAAATGAGACTTACAAGTGACTTACTTCAAAAAATATTGCTGGATAAAGTTGAAAACAAAAATATGGAAAAAGATATATATGAGGCAAAATTATTCTAGCAAATCTTAAATAGGAGGCAAGATGGATTTTAAGGCAAAAAAATCCCTCACAAATAGATGTTGAGAGGCATCAAATAATAAAAAAGGAAATGATCCATCAAGAAGATATAGTAATCATGGCCTTACGTGCTCCATAAACATGGCTTCAAGTAAGGGAGGAGTTTACTGAATCAGAGAAGGGGACAAATCCATAGCCATAGAGGGAAGATTTAAAATACTTCCCTAAGAAATAAAGATAATAGCAAAAAGTTGTAAGGATATATATTTGAATAACACAAATGAAAGGCCCAATCTAAGAAATACATAGAAACCTCAGTAGCCAACAGGTGGAGTACATACATTCTTAAAAAACACATGCAACAGTTGTAAAATACAAAATAAATCTCAACAAATTTCAAAAATGTCCGTGATCCCAAGGCAATTGCTACACTAGAAAATTATGCTTGAAAATGATAAATAAATAAATAAATAAACCAGAAAGCATATTCCCAAATAGCTGAAATGTTTGAAAACAAATGACATTCAAAGTATTACACAGCAAAATGTATGGGATATGTAACCAAAGCAATAATTAGAGGTACACTCATATCTCTGAATAAATATATTAGAAAAAGCAAAATCCTGGAAAGAAAGTGAGCTCAACTATTCAACTCAGGAGACAAGAAGAAAATAAGAGAAAGAGAAGGAGAAGGAGGAAAAGAGGAGTTGGAGAAGGAAGAGAAGAGGAGAGGGGGAAAAACGCTAAACCAAATAAGGTAGAAGAAAGGAAATTATACATAATTCAGGAACTATCAAATAAAAAACAAAAAGATACAGAGAATATTAATAAAGTTACAAGCTAGTTCTTTGAAAAGACTAAACATTTAAAGATTAAAGGGGGAAAAAAGGCCGATACACCATATGATATGCAAGAAAGAAAGAATTTTTAAAAGTCCCAGTCAATCCACAAGAAGAAGAAAGAAAAAGAAAAAAACGATATATAGGATAAAAATAGTATATACACTAGGAGAAAAAGCAATAACCATTCAACAAAGTTATACTACCCCAAAAAACTTCACCTCACAACCACAAAAGACAGTAATCACAGAGGTTTTATAGGTGAATTTTAAGAAACATTCACGGTAAAGATAATTCTTTTGCAAGATAGTTTCAGAGAAGAGAAATATATACATATATAGTCACTTGATGAGTTTATTATAAGATTGATATCAAAAGTGGGCAAGATACTAACATAAATACAATTTTAAATCCATTTCAGTTATAATCATAAACACACATATCTGAAATAAAACATGAATATGTCAAGTCTAGCAATCTATGTGTGTGTGTGTGTGTTTGCACATTCACATGTTCATGTCTCCTAATCAAATAGAACCTATTGCAGAGCCGTGGATTGGTTGAATATCAGAAAAAGATGTCCATATAATTTACTATTTCAATAGATGAGTGAAGAAAAACCATATAATTTCTTCAATAGATGTAGAAAAGCCTCTAAATAAAACTCGATTATTTATTATTAAATTCTTTGTATATTAGATAAGCCAATTATTAATTTAGTGCCTCCCAGCTTCATATTCACTCTTTAGTATCAGCTTTGCAATAATGGAGCCAGCCCTTGAAGCATTTTCTCCTTTATACTGAGTACCACCTTTAGCTTTGCCACAAGAGGGCGGTGGAGGGACATTCAGGAGGAAAGGGGCTTCTGTGATCTCCAGTGCAGTTTTTGTATTACTATGGTCCTGCTATATATCTGGTCAGTGGTGTAGGTGTGTGAGGACATCTGGTGGTTCTTTCTTTTTAAAAAAAATCAATGCATCATAAGTATACTTTGTAACAACCAATGTAGAATTAACCCAGAAAGGGAAGGGAACTCAACTATTATGGAATTAACGTAATTAATATAGCTACAGATGTGAAACATTAAATTACATAGCCCATGGCATTTTGCTAACACTTTTCTGCTCTTTCCCTTCATATAATTTAATTTTAAGCCTTTCAGAACTGCCTTTACTTTTTCCTGATGTTAACTAATAAAACCCCACAGCTTGACCATGAAGACAATAGACCCTTCTAATCGCTGGTGACAAACCAAACGTCTCATCAAAAAACAGAAAAATACATTCTGCATCATAAAATGATAAAATGCCCTGTAAATGGGGACTTAGACTTTACAAGAGTTTACAAGCAGGGTTGCAAAGCTCTGTGAATGTCCTCCTCAATCTCCAAGTAAAGTCCACAATTATGAAAGACAGTTGAATTGCTTAGCAGCTGGAACCAGGTGCTGGGCTGAACTCAAAGCATAGCTCCACAATTACTAACACTGTGTCTTCAAGAAAGTGCCTTAACCTCTCTCTGCCTGAGTTTTCTCACCTACAAAAGATAGTGATAATACTATTCACCACATAGTATTGCTATAGTGATGAAGTGAGTTAATATCTTCCAGGGTTTAGAACATGCCCAACTGAGTGTAAATACTATATACATGTTCTCTGAATAACTAAAACTGGTTGACTTACTTTATAGCGTAGATATATTTAAGTCAGAATTTCCATCCTCTATCAAAGGTGGTATCCTTACACTAAGGGTGGGCGTTCCCGCCTTTTCTCTGACTTCAGAAACACCATTCCCATACACCTGTCACAGTTCTGCCTTCCACGGAATTGTTTCTTTTGGCTCACCCTTCAACACACCTTTCTTGACTCCCAATTTTTTGAATCTCAAGACTTTTCTGTAAATAGGTCTGTTATGAAAGGATCTCCACTGTTCCTAATTCAAATGTGATTTTTATTTTGGGCTAGTTTTTATGTGACTGGCCATCTGTGCACAGGCAGGAGTCTATGCCTAGGTATGACTTTGGTGACATCCTCATTCACAACTGCATGGTCACACCTTGAGGCGATTGTGGGAGGAGACTCACCCTGAGCAAGCTAGTTAAGCCCTCTATTCTTCTGTTATTGTCCCCCACACAGTAAGAATGACACTATCCGGTCCACAGGACAGCTAGTTGGAGGATTAAATGATTTTGTGAAAATGATTACAAATGCCCAGCCATCAATACACCCTAAATACATGTTACGTTTTGTCACTATACACCTAATCATGTTAAAGATCACGCTAAATTTATCATGTTAAATGTACATTTAATCATTTTACATTTATGTTTAAATTCTTCTGATTGACTAAACTAGGTTTGTATTTCTTTTTGCCATCATAATGAGTACAGGTATTGTGATAGGCATTTTTCACATAAGTAAGGTAAGCGTTTTATCTCATTTAATCATCAAGACAAACTTGAAGCAATTTTTATTTTGTTTACTTATGGATGAAGAGGACATCAGGGCTCTGGGAGGCAATGGTTTGAGGCAGAGCTGGGACTGAAGACAAGTCTTTCTGAATCTCTATGCTTTTAATTATTAATGACATTAAACTTCACTTGAGTGATACTGGTATTTCCTTACATGTTCATTTTATTCATGCTATTATTCCTTTACAAGCTCACTTTAATTGCATAAAAATTGTTTTTAAAATACCACATATTTATCTGTAAATATACTTTAAGCATTTGTCATTAAGCTGAGTGCTCCTAACGGACCCAGTGACTCTCCTATTAGAGAGATTACTGTGGAAATCACTTATTCCTTCTGTTTCTCTCATTAACCCTTATCCAAGGCTGTGACCACAGCAAACTGTGAGATGTGACACTTAAAGTGCACATGCTAGAAATGACTATCAGAAGGTAAATTCTCAGACAGGCAATCCCAAAACCAGAGGCTCGGAGCCTGGATGCAGACATCAGGAGTCCCTGTGGGGTAGAAAGGTCACAGAGAGCTAGGGGACCAGCACTCACGTGGTAAGGGTGTTGAAGCCACAGGCCTTCAGCTTCAGCAAGCGGTCCCTCCAGTACTCCCTGGGCACCCGGAAATAGTGGATGGAGCCCCCGAAAATCAGGAACTTGTGACCCCCGAGGGTGAAGTACGGCTTACTTCCAACTCTGCTTTCAGTCTGAAGTCCCACAGATCTGTCCATCAGCTTGAGGGGGGTCAGATGAGACCAATTAAACATGCTGAGAGACAGAGAAAGAGAGGAGAGGCTGCCATAGCCTTGCCAGAGAAGGAAGTTCTTGTAGCAGGAGTTGCTGTGGGCATGCTTCTGATATAATTCTCTCCAAAAAAGGAGAAAAGGCTCCCCTCCCTCCCCACTCAGGCAAACCTGTACTGGGCTGGCTGTAGCTGTGCATTTGCAAATATAAGATCCTCTTTATCTTTCACTCGAGGAGCAAAACCTGATAAGATAACTGGCAGGAAAAAGATGCACAGGATTCTTTTCCAGGAGAAACACAGGCTGAAAGAGAAAAAATGACAATGAAAAGGGGAAAACACTGGACTCATCAAGCTGTAAGGACCAAAATGCCACTCTAGAGGCAAGTTAGAGGAAAAAGCCACAGATGCTCACATCAAGGCAGGTCTCTGAGGTTAGCCTAATGTGCAGGAAGGCTGGGGCTTTATCTGAGTCCACTGAGGTCCCCTGCACCACCAGGGCTGTCCCAGAGCCCACCTCAGTACATCTAGAAAGCTGAGGATAGACTGAGTCCTAGAAGCCTGCAGCCAGGAACAGGACAGGACAGGCATGGCACCTGGGCAAGGGGATCCTGGGAAAAGCTGGAAGAAAAGTAAGGGAGGAAGGGTAAGGAAAAGATCAGGGACAGGGGGAAGCACTCCATCCACCAAGTTCAGAAAGGCTGCAGGGCCTGATCACTGGAGCACTATGTCACCATCCACACGCTGATTCTTTTCTCTCTTGGGCAATGGATAGACTCTCACCAGGACTGGCTTATCTAAGGTGTGGGCAGAAGAAAGAACTGGAAGAGAGAAGGTATGAAAGAGGAGTCGATGAGGAGAGGCTCAAGCAGATAGGAGGACCCACGGGGGCGTCCCAGTCCAAAGGGGCCCTTGCTCCACGTATTGCCCCCAGTGCCCAGCGAAATAAATGCCTGTGGATGACTGGCTGACTAACAGAACGAAGAGGGAGGTCCAGGAGGCCTCCCGGGTTGTGCGCTCAGGGCATCCGGCAGGCGAGCTGGGCGCAAAATCCCCGGCGCCTGGAACGGCAGGCGGGACTGTGGGCTGGCCAGGGCAATGGTGCCGAAGGTCACCTGAAGCGCTGCAGGGAGCCCATCACGCGCCGCTCGAGACCCTAGTCCAGCGCTGCTCCCGCCGCATCTCCGCGGACCCAGACGCCGCGCACCAGGGCCAGGGAGCCTGCCAGGGAGTGCCCAGTAAGTCTCAGGCTCTGGGTGGCGGGAAGGGCAGAGCTCCGCATCGGACCCAGTGAGTCCGAACTGCCTGTGGGCGCAGATGCCTTTCAGACTGTGCAAGTAACGTGGGAGGGTCTTGAGTTATCGCTATGACCTTGGTTTTCCTATACTGTGCGTCACCAGACTGACGGGACGGAAAGGCAGAGGTAAGTGGGAGGAAAAGAGGACAAGTTAGCCTACGCGTGTTCCACGGGCTCAGGGACTGTGGTGAGTGTCCCTGTGGCTGCAGACAGCGCGTTCAGAGCAATGGGTGGGGTGTGAGCACAGAGGAATAGTTTCAAAATGATGGGCAAATGCCAAAATACAGGTTCCCCCGGGTACTTGTCTAGGTGAGGGACACCAGCTACGCTGGAGTATAGTTTAACCAAACCGAATCTGTAAAATGAGAGTATTATCAGAGCAAAGAAGGGAGTGCTGTTCCTACCAGTGGGTCAGCTTGAAAGTGTCTACATAGGATATGCAAGAACTACAGCTTGGAATTCCTTGGTTACAAACCAGCAGGAGACAGGGCTGGAGAGATCAGATTGGGAGGAAGCAGGCCAGGAAGGGCAGTGGAAGCAAATGCTAAGCAGCTCAATCTCTTCTCAGAAACTAAGTCAGATATTAATTTTCTTGAGATTAGGTGATTGCAAGATGTAGGCTAGATGGGAAACAGACAAGTCACCCACATAGACCTGGTGATCACAGGATAAGAGCTGGGGATGTTCTCATGGTGGTAAGCAAGAGGATGGAGTTGATTTAAGAAAATTTGGGGAAGTAAAACTGGTAGGTTTTATTAAGTGATTGAATGAGGCAGATGATACATAGAAGAGTCTGGGTTGACACTGTGTGTCAGCCTAAGTGACAGGTGACAGCCTAAGGGTAGGTGGTGGTGACATGTATTGAGATGAGAAACACAGGAAGTGGCAAAAGTTTGAGTTGATTAACCCAATTTGAAACCTGCCAGATTTGAAGTTCCTGTAATGAAGAGAAGTCTTCTGAGTTTTCTCTTTGAAGCCGTTGCTTTTTCTCTCCCATTTGAAAGAACAAAGCCTGTGGCATTAGGTTGAAATCAGACTATAGTTTTCAGAGAATATTATGGGTTTTCCTCTCTTGTCTCACTCTTTACAAGGTATAATTTGTCAGCAACTTTGTAGATTATCCATTTTTTCTCATTCTTAGTTTGGAAGCAATGGACTCTTGGGACTTCCTACATCTTACACAGAAGCATGATATTCAACTTCTTTGAAGATATCCTGTTTTATAAATGTGGTTTTAACAGCTACAAACCTTTATTCTTCTTTGCCAAGATCTTTTTTAAGCTACATTAATTTATTTTTTATATCATTTATTGACAAGTTAGCTAACATACAGTGTATACAGTGTGTTTTGGGCTTTGGGAGTAGATTCCCGTGATTCATCCCTTACATAACTATTCTAAGGCTTGTGCCTTTCCATATAAAATGTAGGAAAAGCTTGTCTATTTCTACAAAAAGCCATGCTAAAACACAGATAGGAATTGCAATCGACCTACAGATCCAGTTATGGAGATTTGGCATCTTTACAATGTTTAGCCTTCAAATCCTTGAACGTGGTATGTGTCTCCATTTCTTTTGGTCTTCTTTCGCTCTTTTAAGTAAGAATTTTGTGAATGTTTTTTTTTTTTACACACAGATCCTCTGCATCTTTTGTCAGGTTTATACCTCAGTGTAGCAACTTATTTTGAGTGATTTTAAACGGTATTATATTTTTAACTTTGGTTTCAACATGTTTATTCTTAGCATCTAGACATTCTATTAGGTTTCTTGTATTGATGTTGGATTCTGTGACCTTGGTAAACTCACTTACTAATTCTAACAGGCAGTTTGAGGAATTGAAAATCCAATTCATTGGGATCTTCTGCAGATGCAATCATGCCATCTGCAAATACAGAAAGTTTTATTTCTTTCTTTCCAATATGTATGTCTTTTATTTCTTTTTCTTATCTTATTGTGGCAGCTAGAATTTCTAGTACTATGTTGAATCGTACTTTGTTCCCAGACTTGGGCCAAAAATGTCCAGTCTTTCACCATTAAAAATGATGTTAGATGTGGGGTTTGTGTATATGTTGTTTATCAAGTTGAAGTAGTTCTCTCTATTCCTAATTTGCCGAGAGTATTTATTATGAATGGTGTTGGATTTTGTGAATTACTTGGATCCTGTCTTCATTTTCTATAACATTACTATCTTAATTTTCTCCTAAAACATACTTTTGCCAGATATAGAATTTGCAGATGTGTGATATTATATGATATAATGAGAAAAATATGTTTGGTCTTCATTCCCAGTTCCTGCCACAAAACTCCTAAACACTTAGAATTTCCTGAGTGAAAAAGATAAGAAGAGCAATTTTTGTTACTCATAGCAAGCCTTTTTCAAACATGTCTGAATTTATGTTAATGAAGCAACTTTTGGAAAGCCCCTAAGGATGAGGAACTGGTTACCAGCAGACCAAACCATGTGATTAGAGATTTGGGAATTTCAGAATCCCCCCACCCACCCAACTCTAACCTCTGAGGAAAAGGTAGGGGAGGAGGCAAAGGTTGACTTAACTACCAATAGCCAATGATTTAATCAACCATGCCCATATAATGAAGCCTGCATAGAAACCTTAACTGAAGGGGTTCAGAGAGCTTCCACATTGATGAACACATCGAGGTGCTGGAAGGGTGGTAGCCTCAGAAAAAGCATGGAAGCTTGAGCCTCCTTCCCCATATCTAGCCCTATGCATCTTTTCCACCTGGCTGTTTTTGAAGTGTATCCTTTATAATAAACTGGTAAACCTAAGTGTTTCCTGAAGTTCTGTGAGTAGTTCTAGCAAATTAACAAGCATAGGAGAAAGTCATGAAGAATTCTGATTTATAGCCAATCAGAAGAACAAGTGACATCCTGGGACTGGCATCTGAAATGGGGTGAGTGGAGGACAATCATGTGAGACTGAGCCCTTAACTTGTGGAGTATATTCCTTGGATTGTATAAACATTATTGTTTCAAAAACTCTTTCAACCCAACTTTCTTTTTCAAGTTTATTTATTTTGAGAGAGAGAGAGAGAGAGCACAAGCAGGGGAGAGGCAGAGAAAGAGGGAGAGAGAGTATCCCAAGCAGGCTCTGCACTGTCAGGACAGAACCCCATGCAGGGCTTGATCTCATAAACCATGAGATAATGACCTGAGCCAAAACAAAGAGTCAGACACTTATCTAACTGAGCCACCAGGTTCCCCAACAGTCCAACTTTATTTTTCCTCTCCTTCTGGGACTCCAAATGATATAAATGTTAGATGTTTTTTATTACTTGTTTCCCACAGGCCCCTGAGTTTCTGTGTTTTATTTGGTTTTGTTTTTGTTATTTAACTTATTTGCTCTCTGCTGTTAATATTGGGTGAAATCTTTTATTCTCAGGTTCTTGGATCTTTCCCTCTGTCCCCTGTTGTGATTATATTCCTGCATGCCTTGGTGTCTTTGGTGTCCTTGAACAGAAGAGGAGTGTCTCAGGACTGCAAAGAGAGAGAGACTCCCCAAAGTGGCCCCTGCGATTGGAAGCTGTTGCTATTGTGCCTGCCTTGGTGTCACTGGGTGAGGAAAGGGAGTCCATGTTCTAAATGACAGCTTGGTATTTTATTTGGAGTATTAGTATTGAAACCTAAACCTAAAAGAAATGTGTACACAACCTGTCACACTTTCAATTTTGAAAGAACTATCCTGCACATAGAAATTAAAAAGTAATAGGGTACCTGGTTAACCATCCAACTTTGGCTCAAGTCATGATCTCATGGTTGTGAGTTCAAGCCCTGCATAGGGCTCTGTACTGACAGCTCAGAGCCTGGAGCCTCCTTCAGATTCTGTGTCTCCCTCTCTCTCTGCCCCTCCCCTACTCACACTCTGTCTGTCTCTCTCAAAAATAAACATTAGAAGAAAAAATAAATTAAAAAGTAGTTACACCAAGATATAAGCAAGGATAATAAAAATATTTAAAACCATAACTTCTAGAACAGATTATATCATCTGGTGATGTCTCAAAAGTAAAACTCATGTATTTGGTTGCAGAAAAGAAAGTAGATTTTTAGCTTATTCAGGTTGTATTCAGGAGGAAAAGATAGATAGAAGGAATAAAACGCTATAATGATCTTAAGAAATAAGAAATGGAAATAATCTGTAATAGAAAATGTGCCAGATGCCTTTGTATTGGTGGGAAAATATTAGAGTAGAATACCTATAATGAATCTAGGACATAGTTTCTCTCACTATGCTACTAATACCTGCAAGAAAAAATTTAAATACAATAAAAGATCTACGGTATTTGTTTTTCTGGATAAAAATACATTAGTACCTGAAGCATCAAAATCATAACTAACAAATTATATTATATTGCATTATATATATTATATTGACTATGCTGATCATACAACTTTTATTTAACATTATTACTTAACATTCTAGAAAAATTCAGGCTTTTTGCCTGGTTCTTATATTTATATATTTTTTTCCAATTTCTGAAAACTTCTTATAAATTAATACAGCACTCTTAATTATCTCTACTATAGCAAAAAATATATTATTCAGTTTTTCATACATATCCTTCAGTAAATTTGGGCATTTAAGTAAAATAAAAATTAGTTTCCATAATCTTAAAATCTAAATAGAGGACTTTATCCAACAAGATGTAACATGTAATGGAACAGACTTACCCTCTTGCCTTAAAAATCTAGAAAACCAGACCAGACAAAAATATTTCAGTGTTTTTCAGATTTGGACAGAAAGCAGCACAGGATGTGATCCTTGAGATAAGGGAAGCCAAAAAGATAAGCCCTATGACTGCATGAGCTTACTGCCTAAAATCAGTTTCCAGGGTATAGCACAGTGAGAGCAATACAAATAGAGCCCAGTATCCTTGCTAAGTTGAAGAGATAGAGATCCAAATTCAGGAGGACCAAGGCAGCTAAATTGTACTAAGGCAAATACTTTATAGAACAAAGTACTGAAGAGAAATCTGCAACAGGGTGTTCCAGAGAGCTACAGAAATGATCCCATGGGTCTTTGACTGAGTTCTGAACTGGGAATATATATGCAAAAACTACCAAGGCCATGGAAAGAACCACTAAAAAGGATTAAGCAGGAAAAAAAAATCCTCGGGTTTGCATAGGGCTAGGAATAGTTCACATTTCACCAACCAGTGTGGGAAGACAGTCTCTTAATGCCTGGAGAACCTGGTAAAGTCCTAATAAAGATATTGCAATATATACTTCCTCTAACAAAGCTTATAAACAATCCTTGAAAGGATTGAATTAATCCCAAGTAACATAGTGGTATCCCATAACAAAATCCAAAAATATCTAAAGAATTACAGCAAATCCAGCAAACAACATGAAATTGACAATGTCCAGCATACAATAAAAAATTACCAGCCATACAAGAATAAGGAAAGTATGATGAATAACAAGGAGAACATCTAATCAGTAGAAATATACTTACATGTGACTTAGATAAAGGAGCTAGCAGAAAAGGATGTTAAAATAGCTAATACAGTTATACTCCATGTAGTCAAGATGGTTGAGGAAAACATGAGCATGATAAAGAGATAAAATAAAATTTTGAATAAATCTAAATGTAATGTCCAGCAATAAAAATACAATATATGAAATTAAAAATACACTGGGTAAATGAACAACACTACAGAATATACCAGTGAACCTGAATAGCAAGAGAAATTATCCAAAATGAAGGACACAGAAAAAAAAAAACTGAACAAAGTATTAGTATCCTTTGGGACAATACCAAGTGGTCCAGTATATGTGTAATTGGAGTCCCAGAAGAAGGGAAACAGAAAAATATTTTACTTGAAGAAATAATGGGAAAATATTTCATATTTGGCATAAGGTGTTTACCTCAGATTCAAGATGTTTAATAACCTCTAAGGGAAAAAAAATCATAAAGAAAACTGCATCAAGATCAAATTGCCTAGGGGCATCTGGGTGGCTCAGTTGGTTAAGAGTCCAACTTCATCCCAGGTCATGATCTCATAGTTTGTGAGTCTAAGCCCTACATTGGGCTCTCTGCTGTCATCACAGAGCCCACTCCAGATGTCTCTCTCTCTCTCTTTCTCTCTCTGTCCCTCCCCTGCACTCTCTCTCTCTGAAAAATAAATAAACATTAACAAAAAAAGATCAGTTTGCCTAAATCACTGATAAAAATTTGTACTTGTTTGTTCAGAGCAGTTTAAATGTTTGTTTGTTTGTGTGTTTGTCTTAAGGAGAGAGAAGGAAGCATGATCAGGGGAGGGGTAGAGAGAGAGGGAGAGAGAGAGAATCCCAAGCTGGGTCTGAACTGTCAGCACAGAGTCCAATGCAGGGCTCAATCTCACAACTGTGCGATCATGACCAGAACCAAAATCAAGACTGCAATGCTTAAGTGAGTTGCCCAGGTGGACCTGTGCAGAGCAGTTTAATAAATAATAGCCAAATAACAGGAAACAAACTGAAACCTATTAGCTGGTGAATGGGTAAACAAATTGTGGTAGCTTCAGATAATAGAATTCTATGTAACAATAAAAGTTTTTAAATTACTTGATATATATATATATATATATATATATATATATATCAGAATATATATCGGAATACTACTCATCCATAAAAAAATGAATGAAATCTTGCCATTTGCAATGATGTGGATGGAGCTACAGAGTATTATGCTAAGCTTAAAAATAACTCAGTCAGAGAAAAACAAATACCATATGATTTCACTCCTATATGGAAGTTAAGAAATAAAAAAAAATGAACATGGGGGAAAAAAGAGAGGCAGATCAAGAAACACACTGTCAAGTATATAGAACAAATTGATGGCTACCAGAGGGGAGGTAGTTGGGGGGTTAAACAGGTGATGGGTATTAAGGAGGGCACTGATTGTGAAGTACACTGGATATTGTATGTAAGTGATGAATCGCTAAATTCTACACCTGAAACTAATATTGCATTGTATGTTAACCAGCTGAAATTGAAATAAAAACTTAGAAAAAAGATTAAAATTTACTGATATACATAATATGAATACATCTCAAGGCACTTTGTTAAATGAAAAAATTCAGATGTATAAGAAAATATATTGTATCATTCTGTGTATATACATTCTAGAAAATGCAAAACTATAGTAACAGACAGAAAATCAATGGATTCCATGTCCAGAACAAAAGGAACTATAATCAGGTATGAATATGTTCAGTTAAATGCAAAAAGAAATGTCTGCTGTGATTCCCTTAAAATAAAGGGAGGAACACTGTGATAAGTGACAGCACATCCAGGCCATACTTAGCCCCTGCAGAACCCTAGCAACCTGGTGGCTATCCCAGAGTTCCAGGGGACTCCCTGCTAGGCTCTTGTTCTGTCCCTTGCTCTGTAACTCCATGGCTTTTGCCTGGAGATAGGTTGGAGATAGGTTTTGGAACTCTGGTATTCTGTTTCAGAATCCATGTTTTTAATTACTATGCCAGAGATTTAACTATATTTGAAATTTTAGACACTTATGATAAAAATAACTATTACTAATTAATAAACTTACTGATCATTTGTTATTGGACATTTTGATGAGTGCTTCATATGAATTTGCTAATTTTAACCTCACAACTATATGAGGTAGCTATTAATATCATCCCAACTTTACATGAAGAAATGGAAACATAGAAAGGAAAAGTAACTTACCTTAAGTCACACAGCCTATAGGGAGCCCAACTTGGGACCCAAACCCAAGTATATTTAACAACAAAGTCCATGTTCTTAAACACCAAAATGTCTTTCCTTTGAAAGAAGTGTGGTAGAAAATGGCCTATTCAAGAAATGTTACTAAGACTTGATCCCAAACTCATTCCTTACAACATCATAAGTTTCACATATATCACAGATTCATGAGTAAAAAACAAAATCATAGAAATACTATAAGAAAAAAATGCAACAAAAACTGAAAGATGATAGATAGTAAATTCACAAAAGAAGAAATAAAAGGGTTCAAAATATGTGAAGAAGTTAGCCTCACCAGTAACAAAGAAATAAAAATTAAATATCACTTACATGAAAAGTTTCTACATGCTGACAACAGTTTTTTGAGAATATGAGTTAATTGTCATATTCTCTTTTTGATTCATCTCTCTGTAGAAATTTACTTTAAAATGTTAGTCACATAAATGTGAAAAGACATTAATATCCAAGGATAAACATCAAAGTATTGCTTATCATAATACAACTTTGGAGATGATCCAAATGATGATCAGTGTGCCCACAGTTAAGAATACATATATACAGGGGCACCTGGGTGACTCAGTCAGTTGAGCGACCAACTTCAGCACAAGTCATGATCTCATAGCTCATGAGTTTGAGCCTCGCACTGGGCTTTGTGCTGACAGCTTAGAGCCTGGAAGCTGCTTCAGATTCTGCACTTCCCCTTCTCTCTGCCCCTCCCTGCTCACACTCTCTGTCTCTCTCTTTCAAAAATAAATAAACATTAAAAAATTTAAAAACAAGAACACATATATACAATAAAATATGATGCAAGTGTTTAAAAGGTGGTAGATCTATATTGATTGACATGAAGTTTATCAACCTCTCATTTTTCTGTGGAAATTAGGCATTAAAGAATAGATAAAGAGAAATAATCCAATTATATAAAATAGAATATGTGTGGGATTCTGATTACCACTATTTTAAGAATGTTTTTCTCTGGATGATGGAATTTTGAATGATTTACTTCTTTCTTATGTTTTTGTATGTGGTTTAAATTTTGTTAAATAGTTTTAAAACACAAAAAAAAAAAACAAGAGAGAATTACACTATTCTTTTCCATCTTTGTATCTTTCATAGACAATATTGGTGAGGTTGGCTTCTACCTGAGCTGAACACTGAGTATCACAGCCACTTATCTGATGTCTGCATCCACAGACACCTGAAATGTTGATGTGCCTTACGTAAAGAAATAACCAATATGCCAGCACCCAGGATTTTCTGTGGAGTCAGATGAGAGATTTTCCAAGAGTGGAAGGCTCATAAACTGAGTTATTAGTTCATTTTAAGAAGGACTGATCCCTGGGGCACCTGGGTGGCTCAGTCGGTTGAGTGTCCGACTTCAGCTCAGGTCAGGATCTCCCAGTTTGTGAGTTAGAGCCCCGCGTTGGGCTCTGTGCTGAAAGTTGAGAGCCTGGAGCCTGTTTCAGATTCTGTGTCTCCCTCTCTCTGCCCCCTCCCCGCTTATGCTCTGTCTCTCTCTGTCTCTCAAAAATGAATAAACATTTAAAAAAATTTTTAAAAAAGGACTGATCCCGAGCTGTGAGCTGACCCGCAGAGTGCCCTGCTGCAGGTGCAGCTGCACCTGACCGTGGCCGCCTTGCCTTGAAAGCACGTCCTAGCAGATTTGTAAGAAGTTGTTCAGCATTGGAAGAGGGGCCAACATGGCAGAGAAATAGGGGGATCCAAAGTTCTCTCATCTCACAAAGCAGTGTTGAAACTAAAGGACTTTGAACTCTGAGAGTCTTGGAAGAAAAGAGACAGTAGAGCTTCCAGGGACCCACTGGGACAACCTGACAGGCATTATTGCAAACTGGGAGAGATAAAATGAGAACTGGGAGAAATAAAATGAAAGGAGGGGAGGGATCCCCTTTTGCAGAGAGACAAAAGGAAGAGAAAGAGATACTGGGGAAACATAGGACTGTATCTGGACAAGAGAAAAGCCACGGACAGGGTCAGAGAAAGAGCCAATCTCTAACTGAGGGGCTTTCTCCAGACTGAGGCCAGCTGCCTGGATCGCGCACCTGAGGAGGAGGGGAGCCAGGCCCTGCTCAGTGACTGGGTCAGGGGTGTAGTCTGCAGTAGGAGACAGTGATTCCCTCCCTATGGTGCTGTGGGACATGACAAAGCCTGCCTATGCCTGCCAGCCAGGGAACACATATTGGGCAGTGCAAGGCGGTGCTTCCCCAGTACAGGGGCACACAAGAGCAAGAGTTTGAATCCCAGCCAAGCACCAGGGCATGGGAGTCAGCAGAGCAGGACAAACCGCCTTGTTTGCACCTGTGGCAGAATGAGGACAGCTCGAACAAAGTGGTTTGAGATGCCTTGTCCATGGAGGAGAGACTGGGGTGTCGCCATTTTTCTCCCCATCACCAACAAGGAGTGACAACGGGGCCCACAGTGGAGGCAGCACCCACCTACACCAAAACAAGTCCCTCCTCACCTGGTAACTGTGTATCTACTAAAGCAGGATTGATGCTGATGAACCAGATGGCCTCTCCTCCAGACCAGCGCTGTTGCATTGCCTGATTTAATCCTCAGACAGTTATTATATAGATATATTCTTCCTTCCTTTTCTCCTTATCTCTTCCCTCCTCTAGTCTGGTTACTCTGGTTGTTAGTTTGTTTAAGCAGACATATTTAATCCATTCTCTTGATGCGTGTTCCACACCTCCTTCTTTATCCTCCTTTCTCTCTGGATTAAGCCATATAGTTTCTCTGCCTAGATAACTTTCTTTCTTTTTCTTTTTCCCCACCTTTTTATATTCCTTTCTCTCTCTCTGGATTAAGCTGTATAGTTTCTCTGGTCAATTTTTATTCTTCCCCACCCCCCCCCCACGCTGTAATTTCTGTCTTTATGGGATAATGCCTCTTCCATCATCACCACCTCCACCCTGTTGTTTACTTGTAGCTGGTGTTTCTGGTTGTGTGTGTGTGTGTGTGTGTTTGAATGTTTTTGTTTTCTGTTTCTTTTTTGTTGTTTTGTTTGTTTGTTTTCCTTTTCAGAGCTACTTAAAGGAACAAATGAAAGCACACCTAGTAGAGGGTTCAAAATATCGAGTAGGGAGATAAAGTAACCGAACTCACAAAAACAGAGAACAAGTAACACTTTCCAAAAAAAAAAAAAAAAAAAAACCTCCTAAAGGGCCAGACCCAGGACAGTGTATGACCCCTCTTTAATATAGTGGTGCTCGCAGGTGAAGGGCACATAACAAGCTTTTCAAACACATAAGGGACAGAAAGCTAGCCAAAATGATGAAATGGAAGAATTCTCCTCAAAAGAAATTCCAGGAAGAAATGGCAAATGTTTTATATAAAAACATATAAAAATATAACTGAACAAGAATTTAGAATAATAGTCGTAATGTTAATTGCTGGATTTGAAAAAAAGCATAGAAGACAGCAGAGAATCTATTGTTACAGAGATCAAGGAGCTAAAAAAGAGTAATGGTGAATTAAAAATGCTATAAATGAGGTGCAAAATAAACTAGAAGTGGTGAGAGCCAGAACTGAAGAGGCAGAGGGGAGAATAGGAAGTAGAAAATAAAAATATGGAAAAGATGAAGCTAAGAAAAAGAGAGAAAAAAATTCTGGATCATAAGGGGAGAATTAGAGAACTATGTGACTCAATGAAATGAAACAATATCCATATCATAGGAGTTACAGAAGTAGAAGAGAGAGAGAAAAGGGCTGAAGGTTTGCTTGAACAAATCATAGCTGAGAACTTCCCCAATCTGGGGAAGGAAACAGACATTGAAATCCAAGAGGCACAGAGAACTCCCTTCAGATGTAACATGAATTGATCTTCTGCATGACATATCATAGTGAAACTGGCAAAATACAAAGATAAAGAGAATTCTGAAAGCAGCCAGAAATAAATGGGCCTTAACCTACAGGAGTAGACACATAAGGGAAATAACAGGCCTATCTACTGAAACTTGGCAGGCCAGAAAGGAGTGGCAGGACATTTTCAATGTAATGAATAGAAAAATACACAGCCAAGAATCCTTTATACAGCAAGCTTGTCATTCAGAATAGAAGGAGAGATAAAGATTTTCCCAAACAAACAAAAATCGAGGGAATTTATCACCACTAAATCAGCCCTACAAGAGAACCTAAGGGGGACTCTGTGAGTATTGTAAACACTATAAAGGACCAGAGACACCACTACAAGCATGAAACCTACAGGTAATACAATGACTGTAAACACATATCTTTCAATAATAACACTGAATGTAAATGGACTAAATTCTCCAATCAAAAGATTCAGGGTATCAGAATGGATTAAAAAAAAAAAAAAGACCCATCTATTTGCTGTCTACAAGAGACCAATTTTAGACCTGAGAACACCTTCAGATTGAAAGTGAAGGGATGGAGAACCATCTATCATGCTACTGGAAGTCAAAAGAAAGCTGGAGTAGCCATACATATATCAGACAAACTAGATTTTAAACTGAAGACTGTAACAAGATATGAAGAAGGGTATTATGTAATAATTACAGTATCTATCCATCAAGAAGAGCTAATAATTATAAATGATTATGCACCAAATTCAGGGGAACTAAATATATAAAACAATTAATCACAAAGCTAAGCAATCTTATTGGTAAAAATGTAATTGCAGGGACTTTAATGCTCCACTTACAACAATGGACAAATCATCTAGAGAGAAAATCAATAAAGAAACAATGGCTCTGAATGATACACTGGAACAGATGGACTTGACAGATATATTTAGAACTTTTCATCCAAAAGCAGCAGAATATACATTCTTCTCGAGTGCACGTGGAACATTCTCCAAGATAGATTATGTAATGGGTCACAAAACAGCACTCAATAAATGTAAAAGAATTGAGATAATATCATGCACACTTTCAGATTACAATGCTATGAAACTTGAAATCAACCACAGGAAAAAGTTTGGAAAACTTCCAAATGCAGGGAGGTTAAAGAACATCCTACTAAAGAACAAATGAGTCAAACAGACATATAAGAAGAAACTAAAAAATATATGGAAACTAATGAAATGAAAACACAACAACCCAAACCCTTTGGTATGCAGGAAAAGCAGTCCTAAAAGGAAAATACATTGCAATCCATAAATTAATCCATAAATTAGAAAAATCCCAAATACAAAATCTAACAGCACACCTAAAGGAACTAGAAGCAGAACAACAAAGAAACCCCAAACCCAGCAGAAGAAGAGAAATAATAAAGATCAGAGCAGAAATAAACAATATAGAATCCAAACAAACAAACCAGTAGAACAGATCAATGAAACTAAGAGTTGATTTTTTAAAAAAATAAACAAAATTGATAAACCCCTAGCCTGACTTCTCAAAAAACAAAAGAGAGAAGACCCAAATAGATAAAATAACAAAATGAAAATGGATTTATCACAACCAATCCCTCAGAAATACAAATAATTATCATGGAATACCATGAAAAATTATTTGCCAGCAAACAGGACAACCTGAAAGAAATGGACAAATTCCTAGACACCCACACACTACCAAGAGGGAAGAAATAGAAAATTTGAACAGACCCATAACTAGTGAAGAAATTGAAAAAAAAATCTCCCAACAAATAAGAATCCTCGACCAGATGGCTTCCCTGGGTAATTCTACCAAACATTTAAAGCAGACTTAATACCTATCTTTCTCAAGCTGTTCCAAAAAATAGAAATGGAAGGAAAACTTGCAGTCTCCTTCTATGAAGCCAGTATTACCTTTGTTGCTAAACCAGATAGAGATCCCACAAAAAAGGAAAACTACAGGCCAACATCCCTGATGAACTTAGATGCAAAAATTCTTAACAAGATCTAGCAATTCAAATTCAACAGTGTATAAAAAAATCATTCACCATGATCAAGTGGGTGGATCAAGTGGTTTCATTCCTGAGCTACAGGACTGGTTCCATATTCTCAAATCAATCAATGTGATACATCACGTTAATAAAAGAAAGGATAAGAACCATATGATCCTGTCAATAGATGCAGAAAAAGCATTTGACAAAATACAACATATTTTCCTAATAAAAACCCTCAAAAAAGTCTGGATAGAAGGAATATACCTAAACATTATTAAAGCCATATATGAAAAGCCTACAGCCTACTGCTAGAACTGATCCATGAATTCAGCGAAGTTGCAGGATATAAAATCAACGCACAGAAATTGGTTGTATTCCTATACACCAACGGTGAAGCAACAGAAAGAGAAATCAAGGCGTCAATCCCATTTACAATTGTACCAAAAACCATAAAACACCTAGGAATAAATATAACCAAAGAGGTGAAAAATCTATACACTGAAAACTATAGAAAGCTTGTGAAAGAAATTGAAGAAGACACAAAAAAAATGGAAAAAGTTTCCATGTTCCTCAATAGGAAGAACATATATTGTTAAAATGTCGATACTACCCACAGAAATCCACATATTCAATGCAATCCCTATCAAAATAGCACCAGCATTCTTCACAGAGCTAGAACAAACAATCCTAAAATTTGTATGGAACCAGAAAACACCCCAAATAGCCAAAGCAATCTTGAAAAAGAAAACCAAAGCAGGAGGCATCATAATCCTAGACTTCCAGCTATACTACAAAGCTGTAATCATCAAGACAGTATGGTACTGGCACAAGAACAGACACTCAGATCAATGGAAGAGAATAGAGAACCCAGAAATGGACCCACAAATGTATGGCCAACTAATCTTTGACAAAGCAGGAAAGAATATCCAATGGAATCAAGACAGTCTCTTCAGCAGTTGGTGCTGGGAAACCTGGACAGCGACATGCAGAAGAATGAACCTGGACCACTTTCTTACACCATACACGAAAATAAACTCAAAATGGATGAAAGATCTAAATGTAAGAGAGGAAATCATCAAAATCTTCAAGGGGAAAGCAAGCAAAAACCTCTTTGATCTTGGCCACAGCAACTTCTTACTCAACACGTCTCCAGAGGCAAGGGAAACAAAAGCACAACTGAACTACTGGGACCTCATCAAAATAAAAGTCTTCTGCACAGCAAAGGAAACAATCAGCAAAACTAAAAGGCAACTGATAGAATGGGAGAAGATATTTGCAAACAACATATCAGATACAGGTTTAGTACCCAAAATCTATAAAGTACTTATCAAATTTAACACCCAAGAAACAAATAATCCAGTGAAGAAATGGGCAAAAGACATGAAGACGTGAAGAATGAGACATGACTTCTCCAAAGAAGACATCCTGATGGCCACTTGACATGTGAAAAAATGCTCAACATCACTGATCATCAGGGAAATACAAATCAAAACCACAATGAGTTACCACCTCACACCTGTCAGAATGGCTAACATTAACAACTCAGGCAACAACAGATGTTGGCGTGGATATGGAGAAAGAGGATATCTTTTGCACTGCTGGTGGGAATATAAACTGGTGCAGCCACTCTGGAAAACAGTATGGAGGTTCCTCAAAATATTAAAAATAAAACTACCCTATGACCCAGCAATTGCACTACGAGGTAGTTATCCAAGGGATACAGGTATGCTGTTTCGAAGGGACACATGCACCCCCATGTTTATAGCAGCACTATCAATAATAACCAAAGTATGGAAAAAGCCCAAATGTCTATCGATGGATGAATGGATAAAGAAGATGTGTTATATATATGCAATGGAGTAATACTTGGCACCAAAAAAGAATGAAATCTTACCATTTACAACTATGTGGATGGAACTAAAGTGTAGTATGCTTGGCAAAATTAGTCAGTCAGAGAAAGACAAATATCATATGACTTCACTCATATGAGGACTTTAAGACACAGAACAGATGAACACAAGGGAAGGGAAGCAAAAATAATATAAAAACAGGGAGACGGACAAAACATAAGAGACTCTTAAATATGGAAAACAGAGGGTTACTGGAGGGATTGTGTGAGGGGGGATGGGCTAAATGGGTAAGGGGCATTAAGAAATCTACTCCTGAAATCTTTGTTGCACTATATGCTAATTAATTTGGATGTAAATTAAAAAATAAAATTAAAAATAAAAAAATAAAGTACAATTAAAACAGATATTAGATATCTGCAAAAAAAAAAAAAAAAAAAAGGGACTGATCCCATGCCTTTTTGCTATCTTTGGGTTTCATCTGTCAATGGATATTCAATAGCCTCTACCATTGAATCCTGGAAGGAATTTGCAAGTTTCCCAGACTTCTATGTCAATTAAACCTGTAAAATTTCTAAAGAAGTACAAAGTGAAGCAAGATCTTGATCAGACAAAGTGTCAGTTTATGTCTTGAGATTAAGGAGTAAACCTCTGTAATAGACCGAATTGTGTTCCGCCCAAATTCATGTCTTGGACTCCCAATCCCATTATGACTGTATTTGTAAGGAGGGGCCTTTAAAGAGATAATTAAGGTTACATGAGATCATAAGGATGGGGCCCTATCAAGTGTGACTGGTGCCCTTATTAGAAGACATGGGGACACGAGGGATACAAAAAAGACCATGTAAAGAAGCAGCACGAGAGTGGCCATATTCATGCCAAGGAGAGTGGCCTCAGGCAAAACCAGACCTCAGGAGAAACATGTTGACACCTTGATCTTGAACTTTAAGCCTCCAAAATTGTGATAAAATAAGTTACTGTTTAAGACATCCAGTCCGTAATATTTTGTTATGACAGCCTGAACAAACTAACATAGTCTTTTTTTTTTTTTTTTTTAATTTTTATTTATTTTTGGGACAGAGAGAGAGACAGAGCATGAACGGGGGAGGGGCAGAGAGAGAGGGAGACACAGAATCGGAAACAGGCTCCAGGCTCCGAGCCATCAGCCCAGAGCCTGACGCGGGGCTCAAACTCACGGACCGCGAGATCGTGACCTGGCTGAAGTCGGCCGCTTAACCGACTGCGCCACCCAGGCGCCCCGAACTAACATAGTCTTAAAAGAGAAAGATCAAACACACAACATCCCAAATACAAATGAGCCACTGGAGCTGGAGACCCAAATTCCTGATACTATTTGTTAAAAAATTAAAAATTTCCTCTTCAGTTTCCATCCAGCAACTGATTATTGCAGCAGTTAATGACCTAAAGCAGGGGAGAATATCAAAGGGTTTGAGGACATGACCGTGCAAACTTCCTTGCTGGTAGTTTAATGGTAAGCACAATTCCCTCTCCTAAATTATTCTACTATATTAACAGCAACTTCCAGAAAAGATGACAGGATATTCTGTCACATTCATGAATGGTGCAATATGAATTAGCATATAAATAAGAAATGTTAAGGTCTGGAGCTCCTGGGTGGCTCAGTCAATTAGAGCTCAGGTCATGATCTCATGGCTTGTGAGTTTGAGCCCCGCATCCAGCTCTGTGCTGACAGCTCAGAGCCTGAAGCCTGATCTGGATTCTGTGTCTCCCTCTCTCTCTTCTCCTCTCTCTCTCTCTCTCTCTCTTTCAAATAAATAAACTTTAACTCTCTCAAATAAATAAATAAAATATATATTAAAAAAATAAGAAACGTCAAGGTCTGATTTCTTCTTAGGCTGTCCTCCTTAAAGAAATGTGCATAACATTTACAGGCATACCTCCTTTTACTGCACTTCACTTTATTGCACTTCATAGACCCTGCATTTTTTATGAAATGAAGATTTGTGGCAACCCTGCATTAAGCAAATCTATGGGTGCCATTTTCCAACAGCATTTGCTAACTTCACGTCTTGGTGTCACATTTTGGTAATTCTTGCAATATTTCAAACTTTGTCATTATTATGTTTGCTATGGTCATCTGTGATCAGTGATTATGACACACTAAAAGCTCAGATGATGGCTAGCATTTTTTAGCAATAAAGCATTTAATTAAGATTTGTACGTTGGTTTTTTAGACATAATGTTATTGCACAGTTAATAGACCACTGCATAGTGTAAACATAACCTTTATATACACCGAGGAACCAAAAACTTGATTTGACTGACTTTATGGTGACATTTGTTTTATAGTGGTGATCTTGAACTGAACCCACAATGTCTCTAAAGTATGCCTATAATAATAAACTTTATGAAATACAAAATTTTGGTTAGAAACTGATATTATCAGTGAAAAGTTTATAGGAAAGATTATTAATTATTAATATTCTCTGTGATTTGAGAATAACTGTGAACAAAGATCCTGTTGAGGCAAAGGTACTTTTAAGACTAAATCATGCAAAATATGTTGTCTATCCTCCTAGGTGCTGAATTTTGTCCTCTCCAAATTCATATATTAACGTCCTAACCTCCAAAGTGATGGTATTATGAGGTGGGGCCTTTGGAAGGTAATTAGGTTTAGATGAGGTCATGAGGGTGAGGACCTCATGATGAGATTAGTGCCCCTATAAGAAGAGACCACAGAGCTTGCTATGTATTGGCCATGGGAGGATACATCAAGCAGGTGGCTCTCTGAGATCCAGGAGGAGAATTTTCATCAGACCTGACCATACTGGCATCCTAATCTTGCATTTACAGCCTCCAGAACTATAAGAAATGTTTCTATTGCTTAAACCACCTGGTATATGGTATTTTGTTAAGACATCCTGAGTAGACTAAGACACTAGGTTTACTGATAGTTAATGGAAAGCAGGAAATTTTGTAAAAGTGAAAATTTAGCCACTTTTCCTTATAAACCATGCTTGTTTTAGAAAACTATTTGCTTACTTAAGTTTTAAGATGTTTATTATAGGAAGTCAAAAGCACTCATTTGAGCTTTTGGATTCAAATGGACTCAGGAGTTCCCCAGTAATTAATATCACCTATGATGGATGATATGTAGTTAATAAAGAAAGACAGAGGGATAGATGACAGACATATTTTTACTAGTGAGAATATTAAGACCTTAGTTTTAAATTTTCTCCTTATAGACATTCAAACTTCAAGTAAATTGATAACCACTCCAACAAATTTAGATATAAATAAATGGATATGCTGCCATCACACAGGGTAGCTCCTAGAAAGGGGAAAGGCAGTAGACAACTCTAGCACTGTCCCTCAGTGGGCTAATAATCAGATTCAGGAGTCTCCAAACAAGGTGCCACTGGTGGCAGGCAGCCTATCTTGACTGCTGCCTCTGATTTAGTGTCACACAAATGTGTCTTTTACTAAATCTGCTAGATGCATTTATTAGTTAAGGAAAGGAAAATCATGAAAAGCTCTAGGTAAGAATCCTTGGTTAAAAGGTTCTATCAAGAGTATTTTCCCCTCTGACTTGAAGTCTGTCATTGTGGTCAGGCAGAGATGCAAAGGGCTTCATGCCCTGCTCCAGTGCAGGTTCAAGTACAGAAAAGTGGCAGATCTTTAAACAATAGAAGAATGCAGGAAGAATTACTGTCTCCCTGATGGAGTACCTCTTCAGCAGGCTGCTCTCCTTGAAGACGATAATCTGATCCACTGGGAATTATCTGTAAGAATACTAAAAGCTTTGTCTGAAAGTGATTCATTTTCATCACATTTTTTTCTCTCTTAGCAAGAGCTAGCATTTACCAAGTACTCACATGTGCCAGACACTATTCTAAGTATTTCACATTTATTTTATCTTGACTCTCACACTCTCATAAAGCAAGTACCATCATGATCCCTGCTTTATCAAATGAGGACACTGGGGCACAGAGGTTTCAGTGACTTGTATAAAGTCACACAGCAGGCTGGTGACAGCTGGGATCTGAATGGCCTTATTAGTAGTGAAGTTTGGTCTCAGGCTGCACTAGTGCCCACAATTCAATGCTCTTCAGCTGGATTTGGCTCAGCTGCTATCTATGAACTGGCACCCACAAACAAAGCACTGCTTTGTACAAACCAAGTGACATAAACCACAGTAAAGTGCTTTAGGAAAAACATGAATGTATTTAAAATAAAAGTGTAACTATGTGACTAGTAAAACGGATCATAAAATGCTTCTAAACTAACAGATCTACAAAATAAATTATGGTGAACATGGAAAGCTTTATTAGAATAAGAGAAGGCTTGAAAAATCTCATGTTTTATTATTAAAGCAATCTGATGTTACCCAATTTAGTCATACTAAAATAGAATTCAGTTCGAAGAGCTGAAGAGAAATTTTTAAAAATCCAACTCGAGTCACTATCTAGTTATTGGAAACATTTCTTGTATCACCCGATACATTTCTATCTTTGTTTCTGCCATTACTTTGGAACTGTGTGTTTGTGTCCGTCCACCCTCCTAGAACAATGAGCTGCTGGGAGAGTAAAGTTTGTCTTCTGGTCGTCTGTGTGCCCCCAGAACTTAGTATGGTTCCAGTCACATGAAGACATCCTTCAGTAAAAGTTTGTTGACCAGCATTTTATTTTTTGTTTCTGTGCGTAACTGGAAAATGCCAGACAATAGCTCAAATCTTTCTGGTGTTCTGCAGTAAGCGTCACATCCTTGTCAGCTGTAGACACCATTTGGGAACTTTTTCAGAAAATGATATTGAAAGTATTTGTGAGCAATTGCCATTTAATAATGCTACAATTTCTCTGACTCATTTTTCTAAGCATAATACACTCTGGTTCCAACCACATTGTTGTAAATGGTAAGATTTCATTCTTTTCTATCACCAAGTAATATTCCATCACACACACACACACACACACACACACACACACACCACATCTTTATCCATTAATCAGTTGATGAGCATTTGGGCATTTTCCATAATTTGACTATTGTTGATAGCATTGCTATAAATAAACATTGGGGTGCATGTACCCCTTTGAGTCAACATTTTTGTATCCTTTGGATAAATACCTAGTAGTGCAATTGCTGAGTCATAGCGTAATCCTATTTTTACCTTTTTGAGGAATCTCCATATTGATTTCCAGAGGGGCTGCACCAGTTTGCATTCCCACCAGCAGTGCAAAAGTGTTCTCCTTTCTCCACATCCTTGCCAACATCTCTTGTTTCCTGTGTTATTAATTTTTGCCATCCTGACAGGTGTGAGGTGGTATTTCATTATGGTTGTGAATTGTATTTCCCTGATAATGAGTGATGTTGAGCATCTTTTCACCTGTCTGTTAGCCATTTAGATGTTGTCTTTGGAAAAAATGTCTATTCATGTCTTCTGCCCATTTCTTCACTGGACTATTTGATTTTTGGGTGTTGAGTTTGATAAGTTCTTTATCGATTTTGGATACCAGCCCTGTATTTGATGTGTCATTTGCAAATATCTTCTCTCATTCTGTTGGTTGCCTTTTAGTTTGTTGATTGTTTCCTTCACTGTGCAGAAGCTTTTTATCTTGGTGAGGTCCCAATAGTTCATTTCTGTTTTTATTTCCTTTGCCTCCAGAGACATGTCTAGTAAGAAGTTTCTGCAGCCAAGGTCAAAGAGGTAGCTTCTTGTTTTCTCTTCTAGAATTTTGATGGATTCCTGTCTCACATTTAGGCCTTTCATCCATTTTGAACTTATTTTTGTGTAAGGCATAAGAAAGTGGTCCAGATTCATTCTTCTGCATACTGCTGCCCAACTTTCCCAGCACCATTTGCTGAAGAGACTGTCTTTTTTCCACTGGATACTCTTTCTTGCTTTGTCAAAGATTAGTTGCCCATATATTTGTGGGTCCATTTCTGGGTTCTCTATTCTGTTTCATTGATATATGTATCTGTTTTTGTGCCAGTACCATGCTGTCTTGATAACAGCTTTGTAATACAGTTTGATGTCCGGAATTGTGATGCCTCCAACTTTGGTTTTCTTTTTCAGGATTGCTTTGGCTATTCAAGGTCTTTTCTGGTTCCCTACAAATTTTAGAACTGCTTTTTCTAGCTCTGTGAAGAATTCTGGTGTTATTATGGTAGGGATTGCGTTGAATGTGTAAATTGCTTTGGGTAGTATCAACATTTTAACATTTGTTCTTACAATCCATGAGCATGAGATGTTTTTCCATTTCTTTGTGTCTTCTTCAATTTCTTTCATAAGCTTTCCATAGTTTTCAGCATACAGATGCTTTACCTCTTTGGTTAAGTTTATTCCTAGGTATCTTATGGCTTTTGGTACAATTGTAAATGGGATCAATTCCTTGATTTTTCTTTCTGTTGCTTCATTATTGGTGTATAGAAATGCAATTTATTTCTGTACATTGATTTTATATACTGCAACCTTACTGAATTAATGTAGCAGTTCTAGCAGTTTTTTGGTGGGGTCTTTCAGGTTTTCCATCTAAAATATCATGTTATCTGTGAAGAGTGAGTGTTTGACTTCTTTTTTTACGAATTTGGATGCCTTTTATTTCTTTTTGTTGTCTGATTGCTGAGGCTAGGACTTCCAGTATGTTGAACAACAATGGTGAGAGTAGACAGCCCTGTCGTGTTCCTGAGCTCAGGGGGAAAGCTCTCAGTTTTTCCCCATTGAGGATGATATTAGCTGTGGGCCTTTCATATATGGCCTTTAGGATGTTGAGGTATGTTCCTTCTATCCCTACTTTCTTGAGGGTTTTTATCAAGAAAGTATGTATATTTTGTCAAATGCTTTTTCTGTATCTATTGAAAGGATCATATGGTTCTTACCCTTTCTTTTATTAATGTGCTGCATCATGTTAATTGATTTCTGAATATTGAATCAGCTCTCCATTCCAGGAATAAACCCCACTTGATCGTAGTGAATAATTCTTTTAATGTACTGTTGAATTGGATTTACTAGTATCTTGTTGAGATTTTTTACAACCATGCTCATCGGGGTAATTGGCTTGTAGTTGTCCTTTTTATTGGGGTCTTTGTCTGGTTTTGGAATCAAAGTAATTCTGGCTTCATAGAATGCATTTGGAACCTTTCCTTCCATTTCTATTTTTTGGAACAAAATGAGATCAGTCAGAGAAAAGCAGTATCATATGATTTCACTCATATGTGGAATTTAAGAAAACAGATGAACATAGGGGAAAGGAGGGGAAAATGAGATAAAAACAGAGAGGGTGGCAAACCATAAGAGACTCTTAAATACAGAGAACAAAATGAGGGTTGCTGGAGGGGACCTGGGTGGGGGGATGTGCTGAATTGATGATAGGTACTAAGGAGGGCACTTGTTGTGATGAGCACTGGGTGTTATATGTAAGTGATGAATCACTGGGTTCTACTCCTAAAGCCAATACTACACTGTATGTTAACTAACATGAATTTAAATAAATATTTTTTTAATGCTACAATTTCACCAAATGTCTTGAAAGAGGAGGGAAGCCATGAAAGAAATGACATCCAGTGAGTCCCTTAGTCCAGTGTAAGACTGTGTAAGATCTCTTAGCATATGAACTCCCAGAGATAGTCACACTGGAGGACATTTTAAGTACAGCCTTCTGGTCCCTCACATCTGCCCATTCTCACCTGCAGTCATGTTCAGATTCCAATTACTACATATTTGACTACTACCATCACCTTCTGGTTGTGTTAGTTACTGCCCCTTCAAATTCTCCTGTGAATGTATTACCCTCAATATGTCTACTGTTTAAAAACATCTTGTGTATTTTGCTGATCAAGTAAAATTTCAAACTTCTTAGCCTGGCATTTATGACCCTCTAAATTCAAGCTCAGCATACCTTTTCAATTTTATTTGACTTTCTTCACCATACTCCCCCAGACCACCTTAAGCTGAAAAATAAGGAGCCTCTCCAAACACACATTTTGACTCTTCTCCCACCCCTATTTTGGCTGGGATCCACTTTTCTCATTTACTTCAGACCTTCTATTTATTTGTAGACTCAACTTAAATCTACACCTCCTTCATGAATCCTGTTGTTTCAAATCCTTCCAGTCTGAAATGCTTTCTCCCTCTAACTTGTATAAATCATGAGCTAACATTGTAGCTGAATGTCTTATAACTTCCCCATTAAATTATAAACCCTTTGAAAGCAGAAAGCCTGTTTTAAATATGCTTTTTATCCTGCCCCCCTTCCAGAATCTGAGTTGCTTAAATGAAGAATTCACTCAAAATAAAACCTATTGCAGTTAAAAATCAAATCTTGATATCCTATCTGATAACATTTCTATCTGATAACATTAAAAAGATACTCATTTTTATACATGAAATTGTTCAGGAAGAGGTTTCTCATGGTCTTTCCCAAGAACATGCCGAATCCTTTTTGTTAATGTTTATTTATTTATTTTGAGAAACGGGGGAGGGGTAGAGAGAGGGAGAAAGAGAATCCCAAGTAGGCTCCATGCTCAGTGCAGAGCCCAACATGGGGCTTGATCCCACGACCATGAGATGACCTGAGCCAAAATCAAGAGTCAGACACTTAAATAAGCCACCCTGGCACCCCAAGAACTTGACAAATCCTTAAGTCAATTTAAATGCTAAAAGAAAAGAGCTATTGCAAAGATTGGATTAACAAATAAAATAAGGAGAATTTCCATTGTTTAAATGGTAAAGCAAAGCCTGTGGTTCTCCCCTCATCCTCTTGGAAATAATCCTAAATTGACAAGGAAATGAAAGAGAAAAATGCACATTTGCATGTTCTTTGAAACTAAAAGATATCCAACAAGACAACAGACCTCAAATGGAGTCACTTAAGCTAAGCTTTATGTTCCCAAACCAAGACTTACTTACAGGTTCAGCTCTCCCAGAAATGGAATCTTAAAGCAGTCAATTAGGAATCATCTGATCAACACTAGTGATGTAATCTGCCTGATACACCCACTGCAAACCCCTAAAGGAAAGTACGTTTACATAAAGCAAGCCACTCTTTTGCCAGTATAACTTCCTTAAACCCTCTCCTTTCAAGCTATTAAAAGTCTTCCATTTGTATGGCTCCTCGGAGCTTCTTTTTCTCTGCAAGATTGAATACCGCCTAATTTGAATTTATTTTTGCTCAAATAAACTTTAAAAGTTTTATTATGACTCAGTTTATCTTTTAACACCCCATGTCATGGTTTATGAAGTAGTGCATGTTAAAATTAGCCCACCAACAAATGCACTAGCTGTCTCCACAGAGGCCTGGGCTGAGACAAATCAAGGTCACTGATATGGTTCTAGCCTGTGAACAAGGAAAGCCCTGCACTCCCTACTGGAGATAAGGAGCCCAGGATTCCATTCTGTTTATACTGGATCTGGGAACTTGCACATAGTTCCTCTTTGTGTCTGAAAGATGTCACTATGATGTCAGGGACCAAATTTGCCTCATGTAAATGTTAGGTCTTCACCCCATAGTGAACACATAGTATGTTACATATGTCTTTGTTCAATGCACATGCTCCATCTTTCCTCATGGATAATCATAAATTTCTCCACCCTTTCATCAATATGTATGTAATCCCCACCCCTATGGTTATTTTTGTTTAAATGTTTACTTATTTATTTTGAGAGGGGAGGAGGGGCAGAGAGAGAGAATCCCAAGAAGGCTTCACATTGAGCGTGGAGCCCAAGGTGATGCTCAATCTCACAACCATCAGTCAAAATCAAGAGTCAGATGCTTAAACTGAGCCATCCGGGCACCCCCCAACCCCTATGATTATTAAAAACTTGTTCTAACCTAAGTTGAGGAGCCAGATGTGGATTAGTCTCATGTCTCTTCATTTGGCTGCCTCTAGCATAAACCCTTTCCTTGCTGCATATTCCATCTCTCAGTGATTGGCTTTGCTGCACATGAGACAGACAAACTTAGGTTTGGTTACCTATCACTTACCTGAAATGTTATGTCTTAAAATCCAAAACTACATTTAACAAAAGATTTTATTTAGACAGTGCCTCTGAGGTCACCATCTCACTAATCCTCCTCTCTGTTCTTTCCAGGTGGACAGTTCTTTAGATGTAGCCCAAGTCCTATGATCTTGCTATTTTACATATTTTTAGCTTTCTCTTTTACTTTGCATTTCTCTAATAATTTTATGGTTTGGATTTTCATCAAAATAAAGCCTCCCATAAATCTCCTCAAATTTACCAGTTTGATCATTTTTTGCTTTTAACATAAATAAAAAGGTGAATTTTTATGAGTGCCACTGAATACATATTTGAACATTTATTTTGATTGTGTTCTTTTGCCTTTTTAAATCAGAAGTAGCAAGTCTCAAGGCAACTGATTATTTTAGCTAAAAATTTTACATGAAAAGTGTGGGTAGGAGAGGACTGTGAAAAAAGTACAAATAAGTAAACAATAGTTGCTCTAATAAGATAATGTTCAAAAAGTGGCCCAAAAGCAACCATGGAGGGGAAATTCAATGAGTATTCATTATTCTTAAGATGGCTCTGGACAACATTCTCCTAAGTGAGGAAAGTCATTGCATTTGGTCTAAGTCAAGCACGGACTCTGTGAATTTTATTGTATGCACATTTGTTGACAACCAACTGATTTCTTCAACCCCAAAAGTGGAAGATTGATAACAAACAACAATCTCTCCTTTCTATTGAATCTTAAAATTAGTAGAGAATAAATTCTCTGATCTAAATTCTGTGGGTGGAAAACCAAATCTATTTATGTCATTAACAAACTTGAACAGCAATTTTTAAAACTTCAAATTTTACCATATGCAGAGTTTGGATTGAAGTTTAAAAATATCATTTTAGTTGTTATAGAAACTAGCATTCTACTGTATCTTAAAATGGTTTTTGAGAAAGAATGACATTGTAGCCTGGTAGAGGAATTGTGGGGTATACATTGACTATGTCTTAATGCCAGAACTTTCATATTCCCTGCTACTAGTGGTGTGAGGACTTTTAAGTGAGACCACTAAATATATTGGCCCTTTCCAACTCAGCTGAATGGAGATAGACTTGGAGTATGTCCAGACATAAAGGGAAGCCAGAGAAACATAAATAAGCATAATATGCCCAAATTATTTAGCCTCCAACTTAAATTATATTAGTTTACTAGTACCACTAGATAATCATATTAAAACTTTCCTTGGTTCGATATCATGCCAACTAAATTCAAGAATACATCATTTACAGCACTCACATTGGTGAGAATATAGGATTTTAGGATCTTCCAACGTTCTACTAAAACATTTCAATAAAGCCATCCTATCTATCTCAAAAAGCAAAATTCAACTGAATAAATTTCAAGATTTCACTGGCTTTATTCATGAATCAGGCAGCATCTCATCTAGCAAATGGAAAGGAACTCAAAGTGCTGAACACAACAGGAGATTTTATAGACATAAAGGGGCAGGGACAAAGAAAGAGCAGAGTATCTCATCTTTCTTTTGGGAATGGAAGCAGTTTGTCAACTGAATTAATTCAGTAGTGTTGACCAGGAAATTCCAGATTTACTGGTATAAGATTACCTTCCTGCGAAGAGGTTGAAACTACAATTAGGTTGGGTATTAAGTTTTAGTTTGGTGACATGGGCTTAGCACAAGTGACTCCATTTGGGGCCTGTTGTATCATTTTTAACACCACAAATATCTGCTCTATGAGGGCAGAGACTGTGAGTGTCCAGTTCACTGTTGGATCTTTTTTTTTTTCTTTTTTTTTTTCAACTTTTTTTTTTTTTTTTTTTTTGGGACAGAGAGAGACAGAGCATGAACGGGGGAGGGGCAGAGAGAGAGGGAGACACAGAATCGGAAACAGGCTCCAGGCTCCGAGCCATCAGCCCAGAGCCCAACGCGGGGCTCGAACTCACGGACCGTGAGATCGTGACCTGGCTGAAGTCGGACGCTTAACCGACTGCGCCACCCAGGCGCCCCAATTCACTGTTGGATCTTAACACCTAAAAACTTCATGGCATATAGCAAACCCTCAGTAAGTGCTTGTTGATTACATAAATAATTTAGGCAGCTGCAGGAGGAGGGTTGGATCTTCCTAATATGAAAGAAAAGCTAGCCTGAGGTGTGGAGTACAGGCTCAGAAGGAGGAAAGCCTCTGGAGGCTTGGGAATGAGTTTTGGTAGCAGGAGGCAGAGAGGACAGGACTGGCCATCCTTTGAGATAAAAAGACAGCATGTCATTGTTCTTTGTGAAACTGCTTTAGTCAAATTATGCCAACTACACTTCTATTGGGGAAAAAAACATGCATGACTTAATATGAATGCTGTTGGAACTGAGTTGCCAATGTTGTCTTGGCTTTGCAGCAATCTTTCAACACCAAAATAAATGTGTACTCTAATTTTATGAGGGAGGGTGAAATTAATAAAAAATATCTATAAAACAAATAACTCTAATTTCACATATCTCTATAACTAATTCTGTGATCTGAAGTTAGTGCTTTTTAAAATCCAAACTTAGTGGGAACCAGTACACACCTGCAGCTCTCCCCACAAATGGGACTGACATCCATATTATCAGAAGTGGAGAGTGTAGCCTAGGGAAACCCATCAGAGAGTTAGTGGCCAGGGTGGGAACAGGTTTCAGGAACAGAAGCTGTTACTGAAAAGCTGAATGGTTATGTTTTAAGTATGATCCATAAACCGGCTTTCCAATAATATAGGAAAGGGATACCCAAAGTCAAGAAAATATCCAATGGCTGTTCTTGATGAAGTAGCTTCCTGTTCAGTAACTCTAAGAAAGAGTCTTAATCCATGGTAGATTGGAAACTGTTCCAGCTAGAGACAAATCACTCTGGTCCATGGAAGGACCCAAATAATTGATCCTAAAAACACTGATAAATGAAAAAGAGAAGTCTGATTTTCTGCCAAGAGGCCTTTCAAGTAGAACAGCTCTAGGACGGGGTCTAGAAAGTTCCCTTTGGTTAAAAAAGAAAGTGATGTATGATACAGCCAAGGGGCAAAATAAATCAGGATATGGGGATATAGACAAATAAAACTGATCTCAGGTTTCAGTGAGGTGAGGTGGGGATAGATAACAGAGATTAAATCAAAAGGATGCTGGAAGTGTGTGGGCTGTAAAATAAAGAGTGGGTGGGAATAGAAAATGCTCAGGGATTGTGATAAATAGAGCCCAGGTGCAAGGTTCCTGGCTTATAGAAAGGAAGAAAATGAATATGGAGGAGACTCTCCCCTGGCCATCCCTTAATTCCAGGCCCCCCTACTTTAAATATATCCAGAGAAAACAAAGAAAGAGAAAACTAAAGAAGACTCATATTCCCTACTGTTTTCTTTACAAGCAATCTGGCAACCTGCACAGCAGTCCTGACCATGTGGAAGTCAGACTCTCTGGTAAGAATAAACCCAGTATAAGACTTTAGATTATGTTCTTTGTCTACTTACTGAATGAGTACAGAGATGTTACCAAAGCTCCTTGATGTGACTACTACAAAAAATGAACCCCTGCAGGCAACCTGATAGACAAATTTATGTTGACTAAAGAGAAACAAAGTCCTCTTTGATACTAAAAGCTACATGAAGATCCCTAAAGAACTGAATACCTCTAGTGGGTATAGGAGAAGCACATCAACTGGTCAGCAAGGAGCTGGGAACTAAAGAAAGGATATTTTCAAAGAGAAGAAAAAGTATATCCCCAGAATGTGAAGACCAGAACTTTAACCTCAGCTCCTCAACTGGCTAAATGCATGAGTTCAATAATTTACTTAATTCTCTGAGATGTGTCTTCTCATGGTTAAATTTAGTACTATTTCCCACTTTCCCACCATTGTTGTGTCAGGTAGTGTACGAGACAATGAGGAAGCAGTAACAAATGAGATCTGGCATAATCCTCCACAGAGTACCTTTAACCAGAGGAAATAGATATGTTTCCAAAAATATCACCTTACTTTCTGAAATATAGAATTAGAGAAGTATGTGCAAAGTATAGAAATAATCATTTTTTAAAATTTGTTCAAAAATGTGTGTGTGTGTGTGTCTCCTGGGTGATACTGTGTGCTAGACTCAAAGACCAATCATATGTTTCCTATTCTCAGGCAATTTTAGACTTGAGGAGGTGGTAATCATGTAAAGAGAAGTTCAAGTGTCAAGGTCATAAGTTAAGCATCACAATGGAGAGAGCCCTGCATAAGGCATTACAAGGAGAAAGAGATTCATTCTGTCAGGAAAGGGTTTATTCACCTGAATAGGCTCTGAAGGGTGAGAAATTCTCCAGGTGTATTAATGTGGAAGGACTTTTAGGTCATAACACATCAGAAGTAGAGAAATACAGGTCTTTGGAATTCCTAAAGCAGAACATAAAAGGTGATGGGCCTGGCAAATGAGGCTACAGAAGCAGTGTTCAGACTATGCTAGGAGTTTAGACTTGACACTTTAGGGAAAGAGGAGTCAGTTAAGGTTTGGAACAGAGATACATGTGCTCAAATTCATATTTCAGCAAGCACTTTTAGGTGGTAGCAGACAGAATGCATTGTAAGGGGAAGTAGAGATTGCCCTATAAAACCATTAAAACACAAAGATCAAATTAATGACATGGAAACACGTTGACAACATAGTGTTTAGTTTAAAAAGCAAATTACAGAACAGTATGCACAGTACAGTCCCATTCATGTGTGAGTTGCTTGCTAAAATGAACAAGATCATTATAACAGTAACAGCTTCTAAATTTCTAGAGCTCACTGTGCTTCAGGCATTGTGCTAAATAATAGACAAAATGTGCTGTTATCTCACTTTTGCTTCACAGTAACCAACTGACACCAGTGAAAATATCGCCGCCATTTTCTATCTGAAGAATGAAGGCTTTGCATGAACAGCTTGCCCAAAGTGGGAGAGCCTGGAGCTGAATCCACAAAGTACCAAGGGTACCGGCTCAACTCCCCCACCTGCACCAAGATGAAATCATAGAAAAAGAGTATTTTAACAGAATAAATCTATATCAGTTGTATAAAGTAATATTTCTCCAGTGAAACATCTCAACATTCATATTAAGGAGGATAAATAAAGACGATTAAAAAGTGTCAGTTGAATTCATAAAAGGTTTTGTTAATTAATTTTGTTAATTTTGTCATATTAACTCACATTGAGTCAAGATTTGGTGCCAAATTGGTTAGTGAAAAAAAAAAGTTCTACATAATTTTTTGAATGGCAAAATTACGGATAAGAGATTGTAAACTTGAAAATTTTGACATTATTATTGGAATGTACATAGAGTTCTAGTTTCAAACTAGCTATATGGACATTTCCTGCAGTCTTCCTCCTAGGATCAACAGTGGAAATTAACGAGAAGACAGATGTTATTTTCAATAAGTGAACAATAACTAAACTCAAAATCAAGGGGGAAAAAGCTCAGAGTTTGAAAAAATAGGAATATCATGGAAACAAAAACAAATGGGATTCTGTAAAAGAGCATAACCACTTAGAATGGCCATGGTGAGGGCCTAACCTCACAAAAGAAGGGAGAAATCTGTGGGAGCCCCAAGTTTAGCATGGTGAAATCCAGGAATTACAGGAGGCGCAGGGTCAGACTACAGAGAGAGTGATTTGATTCAACTGCATATTTTGCCAGCTCTGGTAGTAGTTCACTCCCTTTGGCCCTCAGGTGTAGGTGTGGAAGTGGTTTTCCTATTTCCTGATAATGGCAAGCCCCAAAGTGCTTCATTATCCCTCACTGGTTTTCTTTAACTTCACCCGTTACCTCAGTTACCCCTTCTGAGTGTACCTCCTCTTCCCTGCTGAAAACCTAACTGGTAGAGTAACTGATACAAGAAGTGGCCCCAGAAAATAGATCTTTAAAATGAGGTTTGGGGACTAATTACAAAGACATTTAGTAAACACAAAGATAACCTTCTTGGTGGAGTTGGTGGGTGGCATGATTATGCAAATTGCCACCATGACAGCCATGGGTGGAGTGCAGGTGGAAGACAGGCACTAGGAGATCAAGAGGCTGGGCACTGGTTCCCATGGCAACAATGGTGGTTACAAAAACTGTGAAGTAGGTAGGGTGTGTACACTGCTCAAGAAAAGTGGAGAAAAGACAACATAAAAGCTTTGAATGTCCAACTCAGGGAAAGGGAAGAAAATCAGAAAGAATTTGTTGAAGACTGGTGCAGTGAGAGTGGACTCAGTCATGTACCAGCAGACACAGATGGGGCTGAGAACAAATCCCTCCAACCTTCCCTTAAGCCAGCCATCCCCCATTTCACCATGGCCCACTAGCAGAATACAATGCCTGGTCCAGGAGGAAATGGTCTATAGATTAAAGAGTGTTAGCATTTTGTTTGGATTGAAAACAAATGAAACCAATTTGTTTAAACAGGAGTCTGGGGATCATGTATGGGACTTGGATGTAAGGGTGTTAAGCTATGCAAAGGGGAACAAAAATTTAAGGTTAGAGCAGACATAATTCACTGATCTCAGGAAAAATATGTAAATAAATAGTTATAGCTATAGATGGCCAATAAAATCCCCAAAATAGTGGGTATAGTAACACTTAATAAGTGACACAATAGGGTTTAAGATAAAAGGATTTAATAACATTAAGGAATAAGAGTAGTTAAATGAGGAAAAGAAATCTGCAAATAAAACCTAACGATCCTGATCATGTGTAAATTTAACAATGTAATCTCAAAATACATAAAGTATAAAGTAACATAACTACAAAGATAAATTGACAACTTCAGTGTTATACAGGGGACTTTAATATATATACTTCTCTGAAAACACTCACAAGAAGACCAAAAATAAATACATTGAATAACATTTTTACTAAACTTAAGCCAATAGATTATTATAGAGTCTCTTAAAAGTACAACAAACACATACAAATTATTTTCCACATTTGAATATATGTTAGGTTCCAAAGAAGTGTTAGAAAATTTCAACTAACTGACATTTTATGAGAAGTATTTTCCACACACAAACACTGAATTGGAAATCACCATCAAAACCATTAAAAAAGCAGGGCACCTGGGTGGCTCAGTTGAATATCTGACTTTGACTCACGTCATTATCTCAAGGTTCTTGAGCTCAGGCCTCACACTGGGCTCACTGTTGTCAGTGCAGAGCCCACTTCTGGTCCTCTATCCCCCTTTCTCTGCCCCTCCCTTGCTCATGTTCTCTCTCTCAAAAAAAATAAATAAATAAAATTAAAAAAAAAAAAAGATTAAAAACCAAACCCAGTGTAGGCCTCAGGTTATTTGAACAGTTTAACACAAAACATGGATGTCAGACCAAATCATACAGTTTATATCAACAATATCAATGACAAGATTAAAAAAGAATTGAAGAGATTCCTATATGCCCTGTTTTTTCAGCCTGGCCATGTCATAGATATTGTTTGGTACCTGGGAGGCATGACACGCTTTTGATGAATTTGAAAACAATAGAAAAGCTGAAACTGCCCTGTCTTTCAGGCATTTAAAAATACCACCCCATGCCGTGAAGATTACCTATGCCAAGATATAACCTATTGGATAGTTGTCTTTAAAGGATTTGGTGGAATTTATAGTGTTTGTTTCGATGACATTTGGTCAGGCCATTTTAATAGTTGAAGGGGAGTGAAAGTGAATTTTTGTGGATGATATTAAAAACATACCTAGTTTTTTTAGCCTTAATGAACTTTGAAATACTTTGAAGACTTTAATTTTGTACAATAAACTTTTATTTATATTTTAAAAATATATTTAAAAACCATGCATTTAGAAATGAAAATCATACCTTAAAATAATCCATGTATTAAAAAACTAATCAGAATACATATTTTTAAGTATTTAGAACTGAATGAAATTGGGTATGCTACACATCAACATTTGGAGATTTTTGGAGCCAGACCACACACAGGAAGCAAATATTCCCTGTTTTTGTCTATGTTCTGGGAGGACAGATGTCTTGCAGTTTTCCACTACTGCCTATGCATGAGTGAGGGCAGGTATTGATCCCAAGCACTCCTGATAAATGCCCTGTGAACCAATTTCTGTTTCTGAGGCTGCAAGACTATGAGCCCAAACAGAGTTACAGATGTTTACAAAATAAATGACCTGTATCTCATACAAGTGGTTCCACACAATAGAAGAAGGTGGAAATATACCAAGTCCATTTTGTGTGGCAAATCAACCAAACAAAGGGAATGTAAGAAAAGAAAAAAAATCATAGTAAATGATACCATGAAATAATATGAATAATAATAAAATAATAATAATGAAATTAAAGAATACTAAATGGCTAATAAATACACATGCAAAAATTCTAAGTACATATAGCAAATCCAAGCTAAAACATAGTAAGTAGGGTTTATCTGAGCAAAGTAACTGTTCATTTGCAGCATGGGGAAAAATCTATGTGATTTACCACATTAACAGATAAAAAGAGAGGTGCCTGGGTTGTTCAGTCAGTTAAGCCTCCAACTCTTGATTTTGGCTCAAGTCATGATCTCACAGTTTGTGGGACTGAGCCATGTATTGGGCTCTGCTCTGGTGGCATGGAGCCTGCTTGGGATTCTCTGTCTCTCTCTCTCTCAAAATAAATAAATAATCTTTAAAAAAATCAAAGGATAAATGTCATTTAATCACCTCAATACATGCAGAAAATCAGTCAATACACAAACAACTAATAATAATACTTTCAAAAAAGTTAATACTTTCAGAAAACTAGAAATAGTGTGGAAATTCTTTAACATGATAAAGGTACGAATCAGTACAGAAAGTTTTTATTCAGGTTCCTTACAATAATATTTTGCTATTTCTCAAAAGAAGAAATCTGGATGAGAATGATTCTAGGATCAGTTATTTCAGGGGTATATTCATCTTCTCTGAAGCCCTCTGAGACAAAATTGCTCTTATGCTGGCCTCCTAGTAACATGGTGCTGAAAGGAACCTAGTGCAGACTCAAAACATTAGCATTGACACCTATTTGTGTCTATCTTATTTTACTGTATTTTATTTATTTTATTTTATATTTTATTATCTTTTAATATGAAATTTATTGTCAAATTGGTTTCCATACAACAACCAGTGCTCATCCCAACAGGTGCCCTCCTCAATGCCCATTACCATCCCCTCCCTCCCACTCCCCATCAACCCTCAGTTTATTCTCAGTTTTTAAGAGTCTCTTACGGTTTGGCTCCCTCCCTCTCTAACTTTTCCCCCTCCCCTCCCCCATGGTCTTCTGTTAAGTTTCTCAGGATCCACATAAGAGTGAAAACATATGGTATCTGTCTTTCTCTGTATGACTTATTTCACTTAGCATAACACTCTCCAGTACCATCCACGTTGCTACAAAAGGCCATATTTCATTCTTTCTCATTGCCACGTAGTATTCCATTGTGTATATAAACCACAACTTCTTTATCCATTCATCAGTTGATGGACATTTAGGCTCTTTCCATAATTTGGCTATTGTTGAAAGTGCTGCTATAAACATTCGGGTACAAGTGCTCCTATGCATCAGCACTCCTGTATCCCTTGGGTAAATTCCTAGCAGTGCTATTGCAGGGTCATAGGGTAGATCTAGTTTTAATTTGTTGAGAAACCTCCACATTGTTTTCCAGAGTGGCTGCACCAGTTTGCATTCCCACCAACAGTGCAAGAGGGTTCCCATTTCTCCACACCCTCGCCAGCATCAATAGTCTCCTGATTTGTTCATTTTAGCCACTCTGACTGGCGTGAGGTGGTATCTCAGTGTGGTTTTGATTTGTATTTCCCTGATGAGGAGTGACGTTGAGCATCTTTTCATGTGCCTGTTGGCCATCTGGATGTCTTCTTTAGAGAAGTGTCTATTCATGTTTTCTGCCCATTTCTTCACTGGGTTACTTGTTTATCAGCTATGGAGTTTGGTGAGTTCTTTATAGATTTTGGATACTAGCCTTTTGTCTGATATGTCATTTGCAAATATCTTTTCCCATTCCGTTGGTTGCCTTTTAGTTTTTTTGATTGTTTCCTTTGCAGTGCAGAAGCTTTTTGTCTTCATGAGGTCCCAAAAGTTCATGTTTGCTTTTAATTCCCTTGTCTTTGGGGATGTGTCAAGTAAGAAATTGCTGCGGCTGAGGTCAGAGAGGTTTTTTCCTGCTTTCTCCTCTAGGGTTTTGATGGTTTCCTGTCTCACATTCAGGTCCTTTATCCATTTTGAGTTTGTTTATGTGAATGGTGTAAGAAAGTGGTCTAGTTTCATTCTTCTGCATGTTGCTGTCCAGCTCTCCCAGCACCATTTGTTAAAGAGACTTTTTTCCATTGGATATTCTTTCCTGCTTTGTCAAAGATTAGTTGGCCATACATTTGTGGGTCCAATTCTGGAGTCTCTCTATTCAATTCCATTGGTCGATGTGTCTGTTTTTGTGCCAATACCATGCTGCCTTGATGATTACAGCTTTGTAGTAGAGACTAAAGTCTGGGATTGTGATGCCTCCCGCATTGGTATTCTTCTTCAATATTACGTTGGCTATTCGGGGCCTTTTGTGGTTCCATACAAATTTTAGGATTGCTTGTTCTAGCTTCAAAGATAATGCTGGTGCAATTTTGATTGGGATTGCATTGAATGTGTAGATAGCTTTGGGTAGTACTGACACTTTAACAATATGTATTCTTCCAATCCATGAGCACGGAATGTTTTTCCATTTCTTTGTCTCTTCTTCAAATTCCTTCATAAGATTTCTATAGTTTTCTGCATACAGATCTTTTACATCTTTGGTTAGGTTTATTCCTAGATATTTTATGCTTCTTGGTGCAATTGTGAATGGGATCAGTTTCTTTATTTGTCTTTCTGTTGCTTCATTATGGGTGTATAAAAATGCACCTGATTTCTGTACATTAATTTTGTATGCTGCGACTTTGCTGAAGTCACATATCAGTTCTAGCAGACTTTTGGTGGAGTCTCTCGAGTTTTCCATGTATAATATGTCATCTGCAAAAAGGGAAAGCTTAACTTCATCTTTGCCAATTTTGATGCCTTTGATTTCCTTTTGTCATCTGATTGCTAATGCTAGCACTTCAAACACTATGTTAAACAACAGGGGTGAGAGTGGACATCCCTGTCGTGTTCCTGATCTCAGGGGAAAAGCTCTCAGTGTATCCCCATTGAGGATGATATTAGCTGTAGGCTTTTCATAAATGGCTTTTTAATGTTTAAGTATGTTCCTTCTATCCGACTCTCTCAAGGGTCTTTATTAAGAAAGGGTGCTGAGGGGGGCGCCTGGGTGGCGCAGTCGGTTAGGCGTCCGACTTCAGCCAGGTCACGATCTCGCGGTCCGTGAGTTCGAGCCCCGCGTCAGGCTCTGGGCTGATGGCTCGGAGCCTGGAGCCTGTTTCTGATTCTGTGTCTCCCTCTCTCTCTGCCCCTCCCCCGTTCATGCTCTGTCTCTCTCTGTCCCAAAAATAAATAAAAAAAAAAAAAATGTTGAAGAAAAAAGAAAGGGTGCTGAGGGGCACCTGGGTGGCTCAGTCGGTTAAGCGTCCGACTTTGGCTCAGGTCACGATCTCGCGGTCCATGAGTTCGAGACCCGCGTCAGGCTCTGGGCTGATGGCTCAGAGCCTGGAGCCTGCTTCTGATTCTGTGTCTCCCTCTCTCTCTGCCCCTCCCCCGTTCATTCTCTGTCTCTCTCTGTCTCAAAAATAAATAAACATTAAAAAAAAAAAGAAAGGGTGCTGAATTTTGTCAAATGCTTTTTCTGCATCGATTGACAGGATCATATGGTTCTTTTATTTTATTTTATTAATGTGATGTATCACATTGATTGATTTGCAAATGTTGAACTAGCCCTGTAGCCCAGGAATGAATGCCACTTGGTCATGGTGAATCATTCTTTTTATATGCTGTTGAATTAGATTTGCTAGTATCTTGTTGAGAATTTTTAGATCCATATTCATCAGGGATATTGGCTGGTAGTTCTCATTTTTTGCTTGGTCTCTGTCTGGTTTAGGAATCAAAGTAATTCTGGCTTCAGAGAATGAGTCTGAAGTTTTCCTTCCCTTTCTATTTTTTGGAACAGCTTGAGAAGGATAGGTATTATCTCTGCTTTAAATATCTTGTATAATTCCCCAGGGAAACCATCTGGTCTTGGACTCTTATTTGTTGGGAGATTTTTGAAAACTGACTCAATTTCTTCGCTGGTTATGGGTCTGTTCAAGTTTTCTATTTCTTTCTGTTTGAGTTTTGGAAGTGTGTGGGTGCTTGGGAATTTGTCCATTTCTTCCAGGTAGTCCAGTTTCTTGGCATATAACTTTTCATAGTATTCCTTGATAATTACTTGTATTTCTGAGTGATTGGTTGTAATAATTCCATTTTCATTCATGATTTTATCTATTTGGGTCCTCTCCCTTTTCTTTTTGAGAAGCCTGGCTAGAGGTTTATCAATTTTGTTTATTTTTCAAAAAAACAACTCTTGGTTTCATTGATCTGCTCTACAGATTTTTTTTTTTTTTAGATTCTATATTGTTTATTTCTGCTCTGATATTTATTATTTCTCTTCTTCTGCTGGGTATGGGGTTTCTTTGTCGTTCTGCATCTAGTTCCTTAAGGCGTACTGTTAGATTTTGTATTTGTGATTTTTCTTGTTTCTTGAGATAGGCTTGGATTGCAATGTATTTTCCTCTCAAAACTGCCTTCCTTGCATCCCAACGCATTTATATTGCTGTATTTTCATTTTCATTTGTTTCCATATATTTTTTAATTTCTTCTCTAATTGCCTGCTTGGCCCATTCATTCTTTAGTAGGGTGTTCTTTAACCTCCATGCTTTTGGAAGTTTTCCAGACTTTTTCCTGTGGTTGATTTCAAGCTTCATAGCATTGTGGTCTGAAAGTGTGCATGGTATGATCTCAATTCTTTTATACTTATGAAGGGCAGTTTTGTGACCCACTATGTGACCTATCTTAGAGAATGTTCCATGTGCACTCGAGAAGAAAGTATATTCAGTTGCTTTGGGGTGCAGAGTTCTAAATATGTCTGTCAAGTCCATCTGATTCAATGTATCATTCCGGGCCCTTGTTTGTTTATTGACCCTGTGTCTAGATGATCTATCCATTGTTGTAAGTGGGGTATTAAAATAAAAAATTACCACATTCTTATCAATAAGGTTGCTTTTGGGCCAGAGAAGCAAAGATAGCAGAACAGCATGGAAGCTTTTTGTGTGTCTCATATCGATGAAATACAGCCAGACCAACACTTAACCATCCTGCACACCTAGAAAACTGGAGGATTAACACAACAATCTGCATAACCTGAACCACAGAATTCAGCAGGTACATGGCACAGAGAGCTGAACTTGGGGAGCGACAAGACACAAAAGGTAGGGAACCACTTTTGCGGGCAGGGAGAGGATGGAGATGGGGAAAAGTGGAGAATACGGGAAAAGCACCCCTCCACAAAAGCAGCTGAAGAGAAAGTGGAATATTGTAAACAGCCACAGGGACTAAACTAAAATCGAGAAAGGAGAAAGGAGAGGGTTTAAATTCCATTAAGACTCTAATAAGGGGAGCACAAAGGCTGCAACTCCACAGCTCAATACCTGGTGGTGTTCTGGTGGGAAGGGTGAATCTCCAGGAACAGAGTGGGGTCCAGGAGGTTCTCAGCCACATGGGGAAAAGTGGTTCCACTGTTGAAAGGACATTTTGTAGAGACTGGTGAAGCCACCTTGTCCCACCAGACCCCAGAAAGCAGCCACATTCGCTGAGGCTCGGGCAAGGTCTTTAAGGGTGCAGCCTGATGCCAGATGTGTGTTGTGATTTTCCATAATCTCTGAAACGCTGCTGCTACACTATCTCATGAACTTTTTCTGGGCAGGCTGGTACCCGGCCGCAGTCCTGGAGCACCGGCAGCAGCAGGGTCCAGCAAGTGTTCCTGGGTGCAGCTGGCATTTGGCTATTTCTCAGTGACATCCTCCCACAGAGGGCCAGAATGGGTCAAAGCCACAGTCCTTCAGAAGTAAGGGGTTGGGGAAAACAGCTGCATCTGTGACAAAACTCAGGAAACAGGTAATGCCTGGGGCCTGGTCATGGAGAGTGAAAAAGCAGGGAGTGGACAAGAGCTGAAGACAGGATGGGTGTGCAATTGCTAATCTGGGAGAACAGACTGGGTAGCTGGGTGGTGCCAATTTCACCGCTCCCACGCATGCACAGAGGTACCTGTGAGCACTGCAACAATCCACCCCAGTAGGCTAGCAGTGCCATCTAGTGGAAAGCGGAGCAGTTACACTGAGCCCCACCCAACTGGTCCAACTTCACTCTTCAAGAACACACATCTCACCACCGGCTTAATTTATAGATTATAAAGAGCTACATAGACTGACTTCTAGGGGAAAACGAAGCAATTTCAGTCCTACTTCAATCTCTGAGCAGGCTCATCTATTCAATTTTCTTTCTTTTTTTTCCTTTTCTATTTTAAAATTATTTTCTTTTTCTTGAATACAGAAAGAGAAACAATTAGTTTTTATTTTGAATTTTTATTAAAATTATTTCTTTAATGTTTATTACTATATTTTTAAATTTTGTACAATTTTTTTTAAATTCTACTTTACTTCCATCATTTTATTATAGTCTACCTCAGTGTACTCACCTTTTCAGATTTTCAATTTCCTTTTTTCTTTTTCTTTTTTCTCTTTTTTTCTTTTTATTTTGAATGCAGAAAGAGAAAAACTTCATTTTTACTTTCAATTTCTATTAAAAATTTTTTATTTAATTTTTATTACTATATTTTTGCTTTTATGTAAATGTTTTCAAATTCTATTTTCCTTCCATTATTTTATTTTAGTCTACTACACTGTACTCACTTTTCAAATTTTCCAACTGTTTCTTTTTTTCTTTTTTTTAACTTTTTTATTTTTCATTACTTTTCTTTTTTTCTTAAATACAGAAAAAGAAAAAATTCACTTTTATTTTTAGTTTTTATTAATATTTTTCTTTAATTTTTCTACTCCAATCTTTACTTTCATGTATATTTTTTCAAATTTTATTTTACCTCCATCATCTCACTTTATCAGTGTATTCATTTTTTCAAATTCTCAAACAATTTCCTTTTTTTTCTCCACCCCTTTTTTTTTTAATCTAATCTGTCAAACCACTTTCAACACCCAGACCAAAACACACCTAGGATCTAGCATCATCTATTCAATGTGTGTGTGTGTGTGTGTGTTTAATTTTAATATTTTGTTAATTTTAATTTTTTAATTTCAATTTTTCTACCTCATTAATTCCTTTTCTCCCTTTAAAATGACAAAACGAAGGAATTTATCCCAAAAGAAAGAGCATGAGGAAATGACAGTCAGGGATTTAACCAACACAGATACAAGCAAGATGTCTGAACCAGAATTTAGAATCATGATAAGAATACTAACTAGAGTCAAAAAATAGATTAGAATCCCTTTCTGCAGGGATAAAAGAAGTAAAAAATAGCCAGAATGAAATTAAAAATGCTATAACTGAGCTGTAATCACGGATGGATGCAGCAGCAGCAAGGATGGATGAGGCAGAACAGAGAATCAGCAATATAAAGGACAAACTTATAGAGAGTAATGAAGCAGAAAAAAAGAGGGAGATTAAGGCAAAAGAGCATGAACAATGAGAGAAGTCAGTGACTCATTAAAAAGGAACAACATCAGAATCATAAGGGTCCCAGAGGAAGAATAGAGAGAAATAGGGGTAGAGGGTTATGTGAACAAATCATAGCAGAAAACTTTCCTAATCTGGGGAAAGACATAGACATCAAAATCCAGGAATCACAGAGGATCCCCATTTGATTCAACAAAAACCGACCAATAAGGCATATCATAGTCAAATTCACAAAATACTCAGGCAAGGAGAGAATCATGAAAGAAGCAAGGGAAAAAAAGTCCCTAACTTACAAGGGAAGACAGATCAGGTTTGCAGCAGACCTATCCACAGAAACTTGGCAGGCCAGAAAGCAGTGACAGAATATATTCAGTGTGCTTAATCAGACAAATATGAAGCCAAGAACTCTTTATCCAGCAAGTCTGTCATTCAAACTAGGAGAGATAAAAATTTTCCCAAACAAAAAATTAAGGAGATTATGAACACTAAACCATCTTTGCAAGAAATTTTAAGAGGGACTCTCTGAGGGGAGAAAAGTTGCATAAGTAAATAAATAAATAAATAAATACCAAAAGCAACAAAGACTAGCACGGACCAGAGAACACCACCAGAAACTCCAACTCTACAAGCAACATAATGGCAATAAATTCATATCTTTCAGTACTCACTCTAAGTGTCAATGGGCTCAATGCTCCAATCAAAAGACATAGGGTAACAGAATGGATACACAAACAAGATCCATCTATATTCTGTTTATAAGAGACACACTTTAGACCTAAAGACACCTTCAGATTGAAAGTAAGGGGATGGAGAACCATCTATCATGCTAATGGTCAACAAAAGAAAGCCAGAGTAGCCATATTTATATCAGACAATCTAGACTTTAAACAAAAACTCTATCAAGAGATGAAGAAGGGCATTATATCATAATTAAGGGATATATCCACCAAGAAGACCTAACAATTGTAAATATTTATGTGCCAAATGTGGCACCACCCAAATATATAAATCAATTAATCACAAACATAAAGGAACTCATTGATAATAATACCATAATAGTAGGGGATTTCAACACCCACTTACAACAATGGACAGACCATCTAATCAAAAAATCAACAAGGAGACAAGGGCTTTGAATGACACACTGGACCAGTTGGATTTAACATATATATTCAGAACATTTCATCCTAAAGCGGCAGAATATACATTCTTCTTCAGTGCACATGGAACGTTCTCCAGAATAGATCACATGCTGGGACACAAATCAGCCCTCAGCAAGTACAAAAAATCGAGATGATACTGTGCATATTTTCAGACCACAACGCTATGAAACTTGAATTCAACCACAAGAAAAAAAATTGGAAAGGTAACAAATACTTGGAGACTGAAGAACATATTACTAAAGCATGAATGGGCTAACCAAGCAGTTAAAGAGGAAATTAAAAAGTATATAGAAGCCAATGAAAATGATAACACCACAACCCAAAAGCTCTGGGATGCAGCAAAGGCGGTCATAAGAGGAAAGTATATAGCAATCCAGGCCTTCCTAAAGAAGAAAGAACGATCTCAGACACACAACCTAACCTCACGCTTTAAGGAACTGGAAAAAGAACAGCAAATAAAACCCAAAACCAGCAGAAGACAGAAAACAATAAATACTAGAGCAGAAATTAATGCTATCAAAACCAAAAAAAAAAAAAAAAAGGTAGGACAGATCAATGAAACCAGTAGCTGGTTATTGAAAGAATTAACAAAATTGATAAACCACTAGCCAGTTGGATCAAGAAGAAAAAGGAAAGGACCCAAATAAATAAAATCAACAATGAAAAAGGAGGGATCACAAGCAACACAACAGAAATAAAAACAATACTAAGAGAATATTATAAGCAATTTTATACCAATATAATGGGTAATCTGGAAGAAATGGACAAATTCCTAGAAACATATACACTACCAAAACTGAAACAGGAAAAAATAGAAAATTTGAACAGACTCATAACCGGTGAGTAAATCGAATTAGTAATCAAAAATCTCCTAAAAAATAAAAGTCCAGGGCCAGATGGCTTTCCAGGGGGATACTACCAAACATTTAAGGAAGAGTTAACACCTATTCTCTTGAAACTGTTCCAAAAAATATAAATGGAAGGAAAACTTCCAAACTCTTTCTATGAAGCCAGCATTACCTTGATTCCAAAACCAGAGACCCCACTATAAAGGAGAACTATAGACCAATTTTCCTGATGAACATGGATGCAAAAATCCTCAACAAGATATTAGCCAACCAGCTCCAACAATACATTAAAAAAATTACTCACCATAACCAAGTGGGATTTGTACCTGGGATGCAGGGCTGCTTCAATATCTGCAAAACCATTAACGTGATTCATCACATCAATAAAAGAAAGGACAAGAACCATACGATCCTCTCAATAGATGCAGAGAAAGCATTTGACAAATAAAGCATCCTTTCTTGATAAAAACCCTCAAAAAAATAGGGATAGAAGGAGCATACCTCGATATCATAAAAGCCATGTATGAACAACCCAACGTTAATATCATCCTCAATGGGGAAAACTGAGAGCTTTCCCCCTACGGTCAGGAACAAGACAGGGATGTCCACTCTTACCATTGTTATTCAACATAGTATTGGAAGTCTTATTCTCTGCAATCAAACAACACAAATAAATAAAAGGCATCCATATCAGCCAGGAGGAAGTCAAACTTTCACTCTTCCCAGATGACGTGATATTCTATATAGAAAACCCAAAAGATTCCACCAAAAAACTGTTAGAACTGATTCATGAATTCCTGCAAAGTTGCAGGATATAAAATCAATGCACAGAAATTGGTTGCATTCCTATACACCAACAATGAAGCGACCCAAAGAGAAATCAAGGAATCGATCCCATTTACAGTTGCACCAAAAGCCATAAGATACATAGGAATAAATGTAACCAAAGAGGTGAAAAATCTATACACTGAAAACTATAGAAAGTTTATGAAAGAAATTGAAGAAGACACCAAAAAAAAATGGAAAAACATTCCATGCGCCTGGATAGGAAGAACAAATATTGTTAAAATGTCGATACTACCCACAGAAATCTACATATTCAATGCAATCCCTATCAACGTAACACCAGCATTCTTCACAGAGAACAAACAATCCTCAAATTTGTATGAAACCAGAAAAGACCCCAAATAGCCAAAGCAATCTTGAAAAAGAAAACCAAAGCAGGAGGCATCATAATCCTAGACTTCCAGCTATACTACAAAGTTGTAATCATTAAGACAGTACGGTACTGGCACAAGTACAGACACTCAGATCAATGGAACAGAATAGAGAACACAGAAATGGACCCACAAATGTATGGCCAACTAATCTTTAACAAAGCAGGAAAGAATATCCAATGGAATCAAGACAGTCTCTTTAGCAATTGGTGCTGGGAAACCTGGAAAGCGATATGCAGAAGAATGAACCTGGACTACTTTCTTACACCATACATGAAAATAAACTCAAAATGGATGAAAGACCTAAATGTAAGATAGGAAGTCATCAAAATCTTCAAGGGGAAAGCAGGCAAAAACCTCTTTGATCTCAGCCACAGCAACTTCTTACATGTTCTTACATGTTTGCAGAGGCAAGGGAAACAAAAGCACAACTGAACTACTGGGACCATATCAAAATAAAAGTCTTCTGCACAGCAAAGGAAACAATCAGCAAAACTAAAAGGCAACCGACAGAATGGGAGAAGATATTTGCAAATGACATATCAGATAAAGGTTTAGTATCCAAAGTCTATAAAGAACCTATCAAACTCAACACCCAAAAAGCAAATAATCCAGTGAAGAAATGGGCAAAAGACATGAATAGACATTTCTCCAAAAAAGACATCCAGATGGCCAACCGACACATGAAAAAATTCTCAACATCAGTCATCATCAGGGAAATACAAATCAAAACCACAATGAGTTACCACCTCACACCTGTCAGAATGGCTAACATTAACAACTCTGGCAACAACAGATGTTAGCCAGGATGCAGAGAAAGAGGATCTCTTTTGCATTGTTTTTCAGAATGCAAGCTGGTGCAGCCACTCTGGAAAACAGTATGGAGGTTCCTCAAAAAACTGAATAAGAAATACCACCCAGCAATTGCATTACTAGGTATTTATCAAAGGGATACAGGTGTGCTGTTTCGAAGGGACACATGCACCCCAATGATTATAACATCACAATCAACAATAGCCAAAGTATGGAAAGAGCCCAAATGTCCATCGATGGATGAATGGATAAAGAAGTGGTATATATATACAATGGAGTATTACTCGGCAATCAAAAAGAATGAAATCTTGCCATTTGCAACTACGTGGATGAACTAGAGGGTAGTATGCGAGGCAAAACATAGTCAGTTAGAGAAAGACAAATTAGTCAGAGAAAGACAAATTAGTTAGAAAAAGACAAATATATGACTTCACTCACATGAGGACTTTAAGAGAAAAAACACATGAACATAAAGGAAGGGAAGGGAAACAAAATAATATAAAAACAGGGAGGGGGACAAAGCATAAGAGACTCATAAATATGGAGAACAAATAGAGGGTTACTGGATGGGGTGTGGGAGTTGGGATGGGCTAAATGGGTAAGGGGCATTAAGGAATCTACTCCTGAAATCATTGTTGCACTACATGCTAACTAATTTGGATGTAAATTAAATAAATAAATAGATAGATAGATAGATAGATAGATAGATAGATAAATATTTCTTGCAGGGCTGGTTTAGTGGTCATGAGCTCCTTTTGTTTGTCTTCAAAATTATCTCTCCTATTGTGAATGACAGTCTTGCTGGATAAATAATTCTTCACTGCATTTTTTTTTTGATTCAGCATGTTTCTTTGCATAGGTCTTCTGTGATCCTGATCTGTCTTCCCTTTTGGATAAGGAATTTTTTCCCCTTGCTGCTTTCATAATTCTTTCTTTGTCTGTGTATTTTGTGAATTTGACTATGATGCCTTGGTGATGGTCATTTTTTTCTGAATGTAATGGGAGTTCTTTGTGCTTCTTGGATTTGAGGTCTGTGTCCTTCCCCAGATTAGGAAAGTTTTCCACTATAATTTGCTCACACAAACCTGCCCTTTTTTCTCTCCCTTCATCTTCCGGGACTCCTATGATTCAGATGTTATTCCCTTTTAGTAAGCCACTGAGTTCTGTAAGTCTTGTATTGTGACCTTTTGCCTTTGTTTCCCTCTTTATTTCTGCTTCAATATTCTCCATAATTTTATCTTTTATATCTGTGATTCGCTGTTCTGCTTTATCCATCCTTGCCACCATGGAATCCTTTCAAAATTGCAACTTGGTTATAGCATTCTAAATTTTGGCCTGACTAGATTTTAGTTCTTTTACATCATCAGAAATGGATTCTCTGGTGTCCTCTCTGCTTTTTTCAACCACAGCTAGTAATCTTTTAATCATGCTTTTAAATTCTAGTTCAGACATCTTACTTATATCTGTGTTGATTAAATTCTAGATTTCATTTCTTCTTCATCTTTCTTTTGGGGTGGAATTCTTTCATCTTGTCATTTTGGAGGAAGAAAAAATAATAAAATTAAAAATTAAAATTAAAAAATTAAAGACAAAATGAAAAAATCAAATAAAGGATCCTAGGTGTGTTTTGGCTTGTTGTTTAAAGAGGCTTGATAGAAAAAGGGAAAGTAAAGAAAAAAAATTAAGAAAATTTAAAAACTAAAAAAAAATGTACAGGGGCACCTGGGTGGCTCAGTGGAAGTTAAATGGCCAACTTCGGCTCAGTTCATGATCTCACAGTTTGTGAGTTTAATCCCTGCATTGGGCTCTGTGCTGACAGCATAGAACCTAGAGCCTGCTTCAGATTCTGTGTCTCCCTCTTTCTCCGTCCCTCCCCCACTCACACTCTGTCTCTCTCTCTTTCAAAAATAAATAAACATTTTAAAAATGTATATAATAAAATAGAATAAAATAAAATTAAGAAAATAAAATAGAATAAAATTTTAAAAATATGATAAATAAAATTAAAAAATAAAAAAGAATTTACTTTCTTTATCCAAGAAAGAGAAAGACAAGAAAGAAAAAAGAAAAGAATCTAAGTAAAAACAGAAATAAAGAAAACAAAAATAAATAAATAAACGAGCCAGCAAACAGAACAAAACCCGAATCAAGTTATATCCAGTTTCCCCTAGAACTGAAACTTTGAAGCACACTGTAGTCCAATAGGTAGAAGGATTTGTGCTTGTCTTCTCGGTTGTGTGCATTTGACAGGGGTTGGTGTAATGGCTCAATTCTCCACTAGGTGGTACTGCTTAGCTTACTGGGGTGAATCCATGTGCCGAGTAGAGGTGAAAATGGCTTCACCGAGCTCCCTAGTCTCTGGTACAGGATCTTTGTGCTCTCACCAATCTGAGATAAAGCACTCTTCCTTTGTCTCAGGCCTCTGTCCACTCCCCACCTCTACCCTGTTGGTGTCCAAGCTGTCCACCTGCCAGGTGAAACCTCTCTCCAGTATTTATATCAGATGGGGCTGTGTTTCAAAACCTCATACTTGAGAGACCCCCACAGCTTACACCCATTCCAAGCTTGTGGGGGAAGGTCTCGCTGAGCAATATCAGGCCGGCATGTGACAGAAAATGTGCGATTCCACAGTGGCAAAGGTTCAGAGATTATGGCAAATCACAACACACAAACTGCACCATGTTTCACTGCACTCTGATGCCTTTGTCCAATACCAGCAAAGGTGCTGCTTTCCAGGGTATGCTGGGACCTTTGCCTGCAGGGAGGCCACATGGCCTTTACTAAATGAGCTCCAAGCAGGGTAACCACTTCTTCCTGTGTGGCACATGGATCCCTTAGAACACACTGACTTCTCCTGGGTATTCACCCTACTTCCTCACCAGAGCATTGCCAGGCACTGAACTCCAAATCTTCAAACCCTGCACTCCACTGTTTATAGAATCCTGATGGTTTTGAAGCCTCCTTTCTCCTTCTCAATGGTTTTGGGGAACAGATTTCTAGTTCAATCCCCTGCAAGTGTTTCTGTTTCTTTCTCTTTCTCTCTACTTTCAAGGCAAGTGCTTTTCTTGCAAAATCCCAATGTGCTGCACTCTCCCCCTTTCTCTTTCTCTCTCTGTCCTCTCTCCACCAAAATAACTCCCTACCCTCTACAGCTTTTTTCTCCCCCAGTTCACTTCTCCGCACTACATACCTGCCAAGTTCTGTGACTCAAGTTATGCATATTGTTGCATTAATCCTCAGATCAGCTTCCTAGGTGTTCAAAATAGTTTGGTGCTGATCTAGCTGTGTTTCAGAGAGGTGACAAGCTCAGAATTCCCATACTCCTCCACCATCTTAACTCTGAGTCTGTGTATCTCGTTTTAAAAGTAAGAAAGTTTTCAGCAGACTTCACTTATGTCTCATGGTTCATTATAAGAGCATAGGCCCACCTCCAAACCAATCACTGATAAACACAATAGGATTACCATAATTGGCTTAGATCAATGAGAATTTATTTCTGCCAGAAGTTGGGGTTATCCTTGTCTAAGGCATAGATTCCGCAGCAAAACTTAAGTTTTGTACATCAGTAAGAGTGGAAGCATGGATATTCAGAAATGTACAAAGGAATTCCAAACACACACCAATACTGCCACACAATACATATACACATTAAGCATTACTGGGACAAACACAACTGGCAAAGTAGTAGAATTTATACAATTTCTCCCTCTCCTCAACTCTTATCATCCCAGTGCTTAAGCCAACTGGTCAGTATGCATCATAGCCCTAACCTATAATGACCTACACATTTATAGGTCAGGAAGGCAAGAAACATACACATGTCTATATAATAATGGAGGTTCTCTGGTTGAAGAAGTGACATTAAAAAGAAAAATCTTAGGCTGATAATCAGCTCCTATCAGCTTTCTGTTGACCTAACTCAGACCTAGTAAGCCAGCTTTCTGCTCAGCTAACTAGATGTTAGGAGAACAGAAAACTCCAGAGCCATTCATATTTATCACCTATAAATTCACTGCCATGTCCTTTAGGGAGCATTAAATATAATTATTATCTCTACTAGTTCTCACTGAGCACAGCATAGTGGTTTCCATAACTGTGCCTTAGAATGAGACATCCATAACAACGCATGGTCTGGGTCAGATGAAAGTGACATATCCAGTATCATGAAATGTTTGCATAATGAATTACTGCCTATAACAGTAGTTATGGTTATTTGGGGCTATTAGTTCCATTTCTATAATAGGAAAAGAAAGTTTTTCACTCCACTTTTGTTCCATCCCACCTTTCAAGTTCTGACCTACATTTGCCTAACTGAAGTTTATCATCCCCTCTTGGAAATCAGCCAATCTTTTCCCCCAGAGAAATGAATTCCACAGTTTCCATGCTTTTATTACATGTGACCAAAGAAGCCAAAGAGGGCAGCCATAGGACAACCCAGGTAGTCAATGCCCAAGTTCAAGTTTTTCTAGGTGGGTCTTGGTTCTGGCCAATGTGAACTGTCAGGCCATCCACTGAAGTCAAAGAAAGAACAGCCAGAAAACCACCATAAGACTAGCAAAACGGACTCTCTGGAGCCAAGTGTAGACAAGAGGCCCACAGAAGAGGGTAGGGAGGGCAGAAAGGAGGTGTGCACTACATGGACTGGTGGGAAGGAGCCGGGGTGGTGGAGGGGTAGCCCACCCAGCAAGGCAGAGCCCCCAAGTCTGATTTGCAAAAGTGGAGGGGCCAATGGAGTGTGTTCTGACAGCCAGCAGGACTTAACATCTGGAATGTTATGTCAACAGCTCTGCTCAGAGAGCAGGAGGGCTAGAGGACAATGGGAGGGAGAGTTCTTGAGCCCTGGAGGACACAGCTCAGCTTGGCGGGAAAAAAGGTGCTGGCCAGTGCCATCCCCTGCCAAAATCCCAAAGGGAACCAGTTCCCATCAGGGAACTTGCATGCACCATGCAAACACCCAACACTGTGCTTCTGTGGATCCATCCTTCCAATGGGTCTGCCTCACTCCTGGTGCTGCAGGGCCCCTCCTGCAGCAGATCACCGAAGGCAAAGAGAGCTGAGCCTGCCCCTCCCGCCCCTGTGCACCTTGAGGATGCACCCTGGCTAATACGCCAACTCCCATAGAAGCAGCACCACAGGCCTTGCAGTGGGCAAGTGGCCCAGACAGGGGTCACACCATTCCACAGTGAGTCCTGCCCCTTGGAGAGGGGAAGATAAGGTACACACCAGTCTGACTGTGGCCCCAGCACTGGGCTGGGGGCAGACATCAGGTCTGACTGCAGCGCCGCCCACCAACACAAGTTACTCCAGAAAGCACAGGGGAAGAGCCCTGCAGTTCCATGCTACTCCAGGGACTATCCAAAATGACAAAACGGAAGAATTCTCCTCAAAAGAAACTCCAGGAAGTAGTCATAGCTAACAAACCAATCAAAAACGATTTAAGCAATATAGCAGAAAATGAATTTAAAATAATAGTCATAAAATTAATCGCTGGACTTGTAAAAAGTATAAAGAGCAGAGAATCTATTGCTACAGATATCAAGGGACTAAGAAACAATCAGAAGGAGCTAAAAAATGCTATAAATGAGGTGCAAAATAAAATGGAGGCGACCACAGCTTGGATTGAAGAGGCAGAGGAAAGAATAGGTGAATTAAAAGACAAAATTATGGAAAAAGAGGAAGCTGAGAAAAAGAGAGATAAAAAAATTCAGGAGTATGCGGGGAGAATTAGAGAACTAAGTGATGCAATGAAACGTAATAATGCCCATATAATAGGGACTCCAGAGGAGGAAGAGAGAGAGAAAGGGGCTGAAAGTGTACTTCAACAAATCATAGCTGAGAACTTCCCTGATCTGGGGAAGGAAAAAGGCATTGAAATCCAAGAGGCACAGAGAACTCCCTTCAGACATAACTTGAATCGATCTTCTGCATTACATATCATGGTGAAACTGGCAAAATACAAGGATAAAGAGAAAATTCTGAAAGCAGCTAGGGATAAACACACTCTAACATATAAAGGGAGACTGATAAGACTAGTGACGGATCTATCTGTTGAAACTTGGCAGGCCAGAAAGGAATGGCAGGAAATCTTCAATGTGATGAACAGAAAAAATATGCAGCTGAGAATCCTTTATCCAGAAACTCTGTCATTTAGAATAGAAGGAGAGATAAAGGTCTTCCCAAAGAAACAAAAACTAAAGGAATTCATCACCACTAAACCAGCCCTACAAGAGATCCTAAGGGGGATCCTGTGAGACAAAGTACTGGAGACATCACTATAAGCATGAAACCTACAGACATCACAATGACTCTAAACCCATATCTTTCTATAATAACACTGAATGTAAATGGACTAAATGCGCCAACCAAAAGACATAGGGTATCAGAATGGAAAAAAAAAAAAAACAAGACCCATCTATTTGCTATCTACAGGAGACTCATTTTAGACCTGAGGACACCTTCAGATTAAAAGTAAGGAGATGGAGAACTATTTATCATGCTACTGGAAGTCAAAAGAAAGCTGGAGTGGCCATACTTATATCAGACAAACTAGACTTTAAACTAAAGGCTGTTAACAAGAGATGAAGAAGGGTATTATATAATAATTACAGGGTCTATCCATCAGGAAGAGCTAATAATTATAAATGTCTATGCACCGAACATGGAACCCCCAAATATATAAAACAATAACAAACATAAGCAACCTTATTGATAAGAATGTGAGAATTTCAGGGGACTTTAATACTCCACTTACAACAATGGATAGATCATCTAGACACAGCATGAATAAAGAAACAAGGGCCCAGAATGATACATTGGATCAGATGGACTTGACAGATATATTTAGAACTCTGCACCCCAAAGCAACTGAATATACTTTCTTCTTGAGTGCACATGGAACCTTCTCCCAGATAGATCACATGCTGGGTCACAAAACAGCCCTTCATAAGTATAAAAGAATTGAGATCATACCATGCACACTTTCAGACCACAATGCTATGAAGCTTGAAATCAACCACAGAAAAAGTCTGGAAAACTTCCAAAAGCATGGAGGTTAAAGAATACCCTACTAAAGAATGAATGGGCCAACCAGGCAATTAAAGAAGAAATTAAAAAATATATGGAAACAAATGAAAATGAAAATACAACAATCCAAACGCTTTGGGATGCAGCGAAGGCAGTCCTGAGAGGAAAATACATTGCAATCCAGACCAATCTCAAGAAACAAGAAAAATCACAATACAAAATTTAACAGCCCACCTAAATGAAATAGAAGCAGAACAGCAAAGACAGCCTAAATCCAGCAGAAGAAGGAAATAATAAAGATCAGAGCAGAAAAAAACAATACAGAATCTAAAAAAACCTGTAGAGCAGATCAATGAAACCCAGAGTTGGTTTTTTAAAAAAATAAACAAAATTGATAAACCTCTAGCCAGGCTTCTCAAAAAGAAAAGGGAGAGGACCCAAATAGATAAAATCATGAATGAAAATGGAATTATTACAATCACTCAGAAATACAACCAATTATCAGGGAATATTATGAAATATTATATGCCGAAAAACTGGACCACCTGGAAGAAATGGACAAATTCCTAAGCACCCACAATTTCCAAAACTCAAACAGGAATAAGCAGAAAACTTGAACAGACCCATAACCAGTGAAGAAATTGAATCAGTTATCAAAAATCTCCCAACAAATAAGAGTCCAGGACCAGATGGTTTCCTTGGGGAATTATACAAGATATTTAAAGCAGAGATAATACCTATCCTTCTCAAGCTGTTCCAAAAAATAAAAGGGAAGGAAAACTTCCAGACTCATTCTCTGAAGACAGAATTACTTTGATTCCTAAACCAGACAGAGACCCATCAAAAAAAGGCCAATATCCCTGATGAATATGGATGCAAAAATTCTAAACTAGATACTAGCAAATCGAATTCAATAGCATATAAAAAGAATTATACACCATGATTAAGTGGGATTCATTCCTGGGCTGCATGTCTGGTTCAACATTCGCAAATCAATCAATGTGATGCATCACATTAATAAAAGAAAAGAAAAGAATCATATGATCCTGTCAATCGATGCAGAAAAAAATTTGACAAAATTCAGCATCCTTTCTTAATAAAGACCCTCGAGAAAGTCAGGATAGAAGGAACATACTTAAACATCCTAAAGGTCATTTATGTAAAGCCCACAGCTAATATCATCCTCAATGTGGAAAAACTGAGAACTTCTCCCTGAGTGCAGGAACATGACAGGGATGGCCACTCTCACCCATGTTGTTTAACATAGTGTTGGTAGTGCTAGCATCAGCAATCAGACAACAAAAGGAAATCAAAGGCATCAAAATTGGCAAAGATGAAGTCAAATTTTCACTTTTTGCTGATGACATGATATTATACATGGAAAACCCGATAGACTCCACCAAAAGTCTGCTAGAACTGATACATGACTTCAGCAAAGTTGCAGGATACAAAATCAATGTACAGAAATCAGTTGCATTCTTATACACTAACAATGAAACAACAGAAAGACAACTAAAGTAACTGATCTCATTCACAATTGCACCAAGAAGCATAAAATACCTAGGAATAAACCTAACCAAAGATGTAAAAAAGCTGTATGCTGAAAACTATAGAAAGCTTATGAAGGAAATTGAAGAAGACATAAAGAAATGGAAAAACATTGCATGCTCATAGATTGGAAGAATAAATATTGTTAAAATGTCAGTACTACCCAAAGCTATCTACACATTCAATGCAAACCCAATCAAAATTGCACCAGCATTCTTCTCGAAACTAGAACAAGCAATCCGAAAATTTGTATGGAACCACAAAAGGCCCTGAACAGCCAAAGTAATTTTGAAGAAGAAGACCAAAGCAGGAGGCATCAAAATCCCAGACTTTAGCCTCTACTACAAAGCTGTAATCAAGACAGCATGGTATTGGCACAAAAACAGACACAGAGACCAATGGAATAGAATAGAAACCCAAGAACTAGACCCACAAAAGTATGGCCAACTAATCTTTGACAAAGCAAGAAAGAATATGCAATGGAAAAAAGACAGTCTCTTTAACAAATGGTGCTGGGAGAACTGGACAGCACCATGCAGAAGGATGAAACTAGACCACTTTCTTACACCATTCACAAAAATAAACTCAAAATGGATAAAGGACTTGAATGTGAGACAGGAAACCATCAAAACCCTAGAGGAGAAAGCAGGAAAAGACCTCTCTGACCTCAGCCGCAGCAATTTCTTACTTGGCACATCCCCAAAGGCAAGGGAATTAAAAGCAACAATGAACTTTGGGGACCTTATGAAGATAAAAAGCTTCTGCACTGCAAAGGAAACAACCAACAAAACTGAAAGGCAACCAACAGAATGGGAAAAGATATTTGCAAATGACATATCGGACAAAGGGATTGTATCCAAAATCTATAAAGAACTCACCAAACTCCACACCCGAAAAACAATCCAGTGAAGAAATGGGCAGAAAACATGAATAGACACTTCTCTAAAGAAGACATCCAGATGGCCAACAGGCACATGAAAAGATGCTCAACGTCACTCCTCATCAGGGAAATATAAATCAAAACCACACTCAGATACCACCTCATGCCAGTCAGAGTGGCTAAAATGAACAAATCAGGATACTATAGATGTTGGCAAGGATGTGGAGAAACGGGAACCCTCTTGCACTGTTGGTGGGAATGCAAACGGGTGCAGCTGCTCTGGAAAACAGTGTGGAGGTTCCTCAAAAAATTAAAACTAGATCTACCCTATGACCCAGCAATAGCACTGCTAGAAATGTACCCAAGGGATTCAGGAGTGCTGATCCATAGGAGCACTTGTACCCGAATGTTTATAGCAGCACTTTCAACAATAGCCAAATTATGGAAAGAGCCTAAATGTCCATCAACTGATCAATGGATAAAGAAATTGTTGTTTATATTCACAATGGAATACTATGTGGCAATGAGAAAGAATGAAATATGGCCTTTTGTAGCAACGTGGATGGTACTGGAGAGTGTTATGCTAAGTGAAATAAGGCATACAGGGAAAGACAGTGTTTTCACTCTTATGTGGATCCCGAGAAACTTATCAGAAGTCCATGGGGGAGGGGAAGAAAAAAAAAAGAGGTTAGAGAGGGAGAGAGCCAAAGCATAAGAGACCCTTAAAAACTGAGAACAAACTGAGGGTTGATGGGGGGTGGGAGGGAGGGGTGGGTGGGTGATGGGTATTGAGGAGGGCACCTGTTGGGATGAGCACTGAGTGTTGTATGGAAACCAATTTGACAATAAATTTCATATTAAAAAAAAAGAAACAAAAAACAAACAAAAAAGAAACCAATTTGACAATAAATTTCATATTTAAATTAATTATTGAATTAATTAATTAAACCCACATAAAACCCAGGCATCCATGTCCCCCTTGGCCACTGCCTGTGACTTTGTGAATACAGATGTGACTCTTGCATAAGGAAAAAAAAAGAAAGCACAATATGATCTATGTCCACTTTTCTGCTGAGATTGAACTGGCACAAAGGAGAAAACATAGAAGAGGTGGGTACTTAATCATTTAAAAGGAGAGAAATATTCTGTTACTCTTCAAATTCTCCTAGTTCCCCAGCCCCTGAGTTTTGGATACCTGGGAGCTGAGCCAAAGATAGAGTGGTATGGTTGTGCACAACACATAAATGACTGAAAAGAGCCAGGTGAACTGCTTCCATGGAGAGAATGGTAGTTCCCATACATGTTAAAAGAACTGTTTTGGGGGGGTCGCAGTCCAGATAACTTTCTTTAGATGTTGTTGCTTCATGCATATTTGCATACATGCACATGTAACATAAAGACTGAGTATCTAGTAAATTGTATCTGTTTCCATGTAGAGGTCTGTCATAATCCAGTCCTAGATTACAGTTAGGACATTATTGTTGTTCCATTGGTCTATGTAAAGGTATTCCAGACATTGCTCTTTAGCCATGAACACCTTTGAAGTTAAACCTACTGTGAAATAATTCAATTATGTGAGGCTATTGGCAATTTATCACCTCTATGTTAGACGGCTTCAAATTCTATTGGATATTTCCATTTTAGGGCAAACTACTTCACCTGTGAATGAATTTGTCTTTTCATGTATTAAATCTTATAGATAAGACCCCAATCCAGTAATATAATAGGCAAAGTTAAGTTGGGGTAAGGAAAAGACTCCCTGCATATGAAGGTGATGCTTGTCTTTGGAGGCAAGTGTAGCTAATAATAGGACGTATCAATTTCATACCATAGTGGAGCTTCTTGTTTTTGTTGTTTGTTTTTGTTTTTTTTACAAGATGGAAATTTAGTTATGAGAGGACTGATTTCTTCTTTTCCTTTTTCTTTCTTTTTTTTCTTTTTTTTCTTTTTTTTTTTTTTTTTTTTTTTTTTGGTTAAGGTGGATTTTTAATGGAAAGAACACCATGAATGGAGCTATGATTTAGGGAGCAGTGAAAAATCCAATTTTAGTATGTGCAGAGAAGTAGTGGGAAATAACTGGAAATGTAGATGGGGTCATTGTGTGTGTCTGTGGGGGTGGGGGGGTCATGATCAATGAGGAATTTGATTCTCTTTGTGTAGACTGTGGGATCTTCCATTGGAAGATTTTTTTAAATATAATTTATTATCGAGTTGGCTACCATACAGCGTACATAACGTGCTCTTGGTCTTGGGGGTAGATTCATGTGATTCATTGCTTACCCAGTGCTCATCCCAACAAGTGCCCTTCTTAATGTCCATCACCCATTTTCCCCTCTCCCTAGTCCCCCACCCCCCCATCAACCCTCAGTTTGTTCTCCGTTTTTAAGAGTCTCTTATGGTTTGCCTCCCTCCCTCTCTGTTTGTAACTATTTTTCCCCTTCTCTTCCCCCATGGTCTCCTGTTAAGTTTCTCAAATTCACATATGAGTGAAAACATGTGATATCTGTCTTTCTCTGACTGACTTATTTCACTTAGCATAATACCCTCCAGCTCCATCCACGTTATGCAAATGGAAGGATTTCATTTTTTCTCACTGCTAAGTAGTATTCCATTGTATACTTAAACCACATCTTTTTTATCAATTCATCAGTTGATGGACATTTGGGCTCTCTCCATAATTTGCCTATTGTTGAAAGTGCTGCTATAAACATTGGGGACATGTGCTCCTATGACTCAGCACTCCTGTATCCTTTGGATAAATTCCTAGTAGTGCTATTGCTGGGTCATAGGGTAGTTCTATTTTTTGTTTTTTGAGGAACCTCCACATTGTTTTCCAGAGTGGCTGCACCAGTTTGCATTCCCACCAGCAGTGCAAAAGGGTTCCCATTTCTCCACATCCTCACCAGCATCTGTTGTTTCCTGAGTTGTTCATTTTAGCCACTCTGACTGGTGTGAGTTGATATCTCATTGTAGTTTTGATTTGTATTTTCCTGATGATGAGTGATGTTGAGCATCTTTTCATGTGTCTGTTGGCCACCTGGATGTCTTCTTTGGAAAAAAGTCTATTGATGTCTTCTGCCCATTTCTTCACTGGATTATTTGTTTTTTGGGTGTTGAGTTTGGTAAGTTCTTCATAGATTTTGGATACTAACGCTTTATCCAATATGTCATTTGCAAATATTTTTTTTTCCCATTCCTTTGGTTGCCTTTTAGTTTTGTTGATTGTTTCCTTTGCAGTGCAGAAGATTTTCATCTTGATGATATACCAATAGTTCATTTTTTCCTTTTAATTCCCTTGCCTTTGGAGATGTGGTGAGCAAGAAATTACTGTGGCTGAGGTCAAAGGGATTGTTGCCTGGTTTCTTCCCTAAGGTTTTAATGGTTTCCTGTCTCATATTTAGGTCTTTCATCCATTTTGAGTTTATTTTTGGGTATGGTGTAAGAAAGTGGTCTAGTTTCATTCTTCTGCATGTTGCTGTCCAGTTCTCCCAGCACCATTTGTTAAAGAGACTGTCTTTTTTCCATTGGATATTCTTTCCTGCTTTGTCAAAGATTAGTTGGCCATACATTTGTGGGTCCAATTCTGGGTTCTCTATTCTATTCCATTGGTCTATGTGTCTGTTTTTGTGCCGATACCATACTGTCTTGATGATTACAGCTTTGTAGTAGAGGCTAAAGTCTGGGATTGTGATGGAGAGAACCATTTTCAAGATGAAAATGATGGATCAGATAGTTATGACGGTTTTATGAGGCAACCTCTCTTCCACAACTTCTCAGAAAAAAGAAGTCCTCAAGCCCAAAAGCACAGAGACTGATAATGTCAGTAGAGCCTTATTGCCAAAGGTTTCAATTGGCTCTGAGGTGGCCACAAATACTAGTTATCCTGTAGGGTCAGAGAAGTAGGACATTCTGTGGAAATGATGGATTTACTCTCTTCTAGACTACTTCCAAGGCTGTAGGAGGTCCCAGGAAATTTGACCATCTGTCTAGTGACTAAGGATAATTGCATCAGCAAAAATCCCTTATGTGAGATGTACTGTCTACAATTTTCAGAGTCCAACCAAGTGCTGGGCTTTTTTCTCTGTAGTTAGTGGCTAAATGACTGGCTTTTTATCTTGGATTGGCTGTAGAATGTCTCTCCAGGCTGAAGCCCACAGATTTTTCCTAAGATGAGCCCTTTAGGAAATTGGGTCTTGGATTTTGTCCTAATTCAATGCCGATCCTTTCTTAATCAGCTGTGCTTGGGTGTCATGCAATGTTTGTGGAATGCTGTAATTAAGTATGCTTTCTTAAAGACCAGAAATAGAAAGCTTATCTTTAATTAAGTATGCTTTCTTAAAGACCAGAAATAGAAAGCTTATCTTTATCTCCCCACTCCATCAATGGCCACTGCTCTGAACAGGGAATTCTGAAAGATACTCCATTCATTTATCTTACTGATTTGTACTTATCTACAATGCAGCTTCCTTTTCTTTTCTCTAATTATTCTGAGAAATGTCAACCAATGGATGTCCATCATTAGGTCAGGATAAAGCAGGTTTAAGGCCCAGAGTGCATTGGAGGAGGGTACGGGGCATGCTGGGAAGCAAGTCCGTGTGAGTCTGCTCAGACCAGTTTTGCATGATCCTGATTCTGATTCTTTAATTCTTGGGTAGAATTTTTTCCAGGTTTATAAACTCTCATGATAGGATTCAATGCCTCTGTGTTCAGAGTTCTTAAAGCAAAATGGATGCATTTCCATTTTAAGACCAAAATAAATAAAGTTCACTCAAAATCTGAACTAGTGAAAAAAGGTTCTCTTTCCTTTCACTTTCTACATTTTAAATTATGCTGGGAGTTCCTTGATGCCCTTTGTAGGGCAGCTTTTTGAAGTAATGGAACACCAGAAATTTCAATCTAAATAGGAGTATAAGCTGAGTGACAACTCTCTTGTGTTTGTGGGATTTGGGGCTTTTCAGTATGTGCTGTCTCTCTAGGATTCTTTGTAAGTAAAATTTCTCCCTAGCATAACAAAAAATTACAACTCTATTATTATAAATTTTCACAGACATCAGCATGTCTGTGAGGTGTTCTCTTCCTCCCCTTTCCTGGGAGTCTCTGATGTTATGTCTTGGATAGCAATAGGAAAAACTTATTACGTGTCTACTAAGAGCTAAGTACAGTTAATTATTTATTTTGGAATTGCAATAACCCCACACTCTCCTCTCTCCTAATATTTTGTTTTTCTTACTTGTATACAGAATCATTACTGCAATGTCTTTTTCATATGCATTAAGCTTTGAAATAAGAAATTCTACTTTTTTTTTTTTTTAACGTTTATTTATTTTTGAGACAGAGAGAGACAGAGCATGAACGGGGGAGGGTCAGAGAGACAGGGAGACACAGAATCCGAAGCAGGCTCCAGGCTCTGAGCTGTCAGCACAGAGCCCGACGCGGGGCTCGAACTCACGAACCGTGAGATCATGACCTGAGCCGAAGTCGGACGCCCAACCGACTGAGCCACCCAGGCGCCCCAGAAATTCTACTTTTTGTGCATCTTCTTATTTAAAAAAAAATACTAAAATAGAGAAAAATATAGCAGTTCCTGACTTGTTTCCTGACAGGATCTATACTAGCAAGTCTCCCAGCCCACCCCAAACATGTACAGAGGCTATAACTAGGTGTGCACAAGCCCTATAATTGCCAAGTTAGCTGACCTGGTGTAGAAGAAAACAGGAGCCCAGTGACAGAGAGGCAGGCATCAGGATTTAAGAATGGAGTGGGGCAGAGTGGGGGCACTTGCACTGGATTTGTTTTCTTTCCCTTACTGCTCCAGTTTATTGTCACCTTTTTGAAACTCTGGAGTTAATAAAATTATGGGACCCTGTTTCTCAGGTATTAATTTAGGAGAAAAGTTTCAAATGTAGCATTTTACAACAGCAGTTTAATGTGGTGGTCCCTTGATGTCCCAGGGTTGCACTGAGTCAAGAGCTGCTTTTGAGATGGAGATTGACCCACCAGGTGCCCTGCATTTGTATGACAGCCTTTCTTGCTCTAGTCCTCACTCAAAGCTGGTGGACATGACTTTTGTTAACAATTAACATGCTTACAACACAGGCCCATTTATGAGGACTGATCGTATTAGTTAATGTAGTAAATATAAAACTCTCAGAACAGTGCCTAGCACATAAGGAACACTGTTTAAATTTTTGTAATTATTGTCAGGCATTTTAATAAGTGCCAGAGTGAATCTTGCTTTCTTATTGGACTGCATGAATTTTAGAATTACTTTGATAAATGCCATGAATTATTAGGATTTTGGTTGGAATTACATTAAAGTATACCTTAATTAAATTTCAATAATATTAAGTCTTTCTATCCATAAACAGGGTATATCTTTCCATATATTAAAGTCTTCTTTTATGTATTTTAATTGAAGTTTACATTTTTCTCCATCATGGTCTTGTACATTTTGTTAGGCTTACTCTCAGAAAGTTTATAGTATCTATTGTTATCATGAACAATATATTTTTCCTATGACATGCTATAATTGGTGCTTGCTGGCGTGTAGTCTCTTGATTAATTCTTATATTTCAACCTTGAATCTAGTAACTTTCTAATTTCTAACAGGTTGTCAATGAATTCTCTTGAGATTTGTATGAAGATGATCATGTTGTTCACAATTAAAATTCTGTATTTTGTATTTCAACTCTTTTTTCCATGTATAATTTTTGTTGTTGTCTTGTTGGCTAGGACTGCCACTAAAATGTTGACAAATGGTGATAGGGAAGCTCCTGGGAGCTCCTGTGTTTCCCCAGAATTTAATGTGGATATTTCTCCACTTGTATCATTGAACAAGACATTTGGTAGGATATGTGTAGATAATATTGATTGTTGACCTGATGAAAGTTAAATCTGATGACCTGGGGCACATTGCTTTCCAACAAAATCACGGTTATTAGCAAGGAAGAAAGGGGAAAGACTATTGAATAGACAATTTTGTTGTCATTATAGCTAATTCAATAATACAAAGAAAAGGAAAATAAGATTAAGATGTTGAAAAGTAAATAGAAACCATCAGAATTTGCGGATAAAACATTTAAGAGACAATTGTCAAACTTACAAGTGATGAGAGGTTAGGAAGGTGGTGAGGATATCCAAACAATTTGTGTCCATTAGAAGCAGTGATTTTCAAACCTAGCTGCAAAATGGAATCGTCTGGAAAGCTTTTAAAAACCTCTGTGTCCACCAGAATATCCAAAACAACTTTGGAAAAGAACAAAATCAGGAGACTCACATTTCCTGATTTTAAAACTTAACATGAAGCTACAGTGATCAGGACAGTGTGGTAATAGCCTAAAGATAGACATAAAAGTGAATGGAACAGAACTGATAGTCCAAAAATAAACCCACATATTTAAGGCCAATTAATTTTTGGCAAATGTTCCAAGACAATTCAATGGGGGAAAAATAGTCATTTCAACAAATGGTGAGGAGACACATGGATATCCTTTTGCAAAAGCATAAAGTTGGACCCTCAAAATTAACTCAAAATACATCATAGACCTAAATGTAAGAGTTAAAACTATAAGGCTCCTAGAACACATATAATTAACTTCTTTATAACCTTGAGTTAAGCAATGGTTTCTTAGATATAAATGACATCAAGCATGAGCAGCAAAATAAATAGATGTGTTGGGCTTCATTAAAATTAAAAACTGTGGCGCTTCAGACGACACTATACATAAAATGAAAAGAAACCCCAGAATGAGAGGAGATATTCACAAATCATATTATCTGGTAAGAACCTTGTATGTAAAATATGCGAACTCAACAATTAAAAAATGACCTAAATTTTAAAAATGATAAAGCATGTGTCAAAAGATTTTAATAAACATTCCTCCAAAGCAGGTAAACAAATGGCCAAAAAATGCATGGAAGATGCTCCACATTATCATTCATTATCATAATATCATATTATCATTAGGGAAGTGCAAATCAAAACCATGGTGAAGTACCCACTTCACAAAAACAAAGGATGACTAAAACCAAAATGATAGTTAACAATGTCAGTGAGGATGTTGAGATTTCAGGACCCTCATATACCTGGTAGGATTGTAAAATGATACAGCTACTTTGAAATGAGTTTGGCAGTTCCTCAAGATGTTAAACATACAGTTACCATATGATCCAATAGTGCCACTCTTAGGAGAATTCCCAGGAGAAATTAAAACACATGTCCAAACAAAAGGTTGCACATGAATGTTCAGAGCAGCACTATTCATAATATACTAAGAGTGGAAACAACTCAGACGTCCACCAATGATGAAAAGATAAACAAAATGTGGTCTATCCACACAATGGAATATTCTTCAGCCAAAGAAATGAAAAAAAAAATTCTGATACGTGCTACAACATGGTTGAACCTTGAAAACATAGTAAATGAAAAAAAGCCAGTCACAAAAGACCATACATTGTAGCATTCTATTTATGAAATGCCCAGAATAGGCAAATCCATGGGGACAGAAAGTCGACTAGAGGTTGCCCAGGGCTGAGAGGAGGAGGAAATGAGGAGTTAGTGCTAACAGGTGTGAGGGCTATAAAAACGTTCTAGAGTTAGATGGTGGTGATCATTGCACAACTCTGAATGTACTAAAACCCACTATATTTTACACTTTAAAGGTATTAATTTTATGTAATGTGAATTATATCTCAATAAAATTGTCTTTTAAAAAAAGAAAAAGAGAACAAAGTGAGCCTATCACTTGAAGGATGATAACTGACAATACTTGTTGCTAATGAAAAAACCTCAAACTTTAAATTAAAAATTAGTATTTTGGGGGCACCTGGGTGGTTCAGTCAGTTGAGCGTCTGACTTTAGCTCAGGTCATAATCTCATGCTTCATGGGTTCAAGCCTTGCGGGGGCTCTGTGCTGACAGCTCAGACTCTGGAGCTTGCTTCAGATTCCGTGTCTCCTTCTCTCTCTCTGCCCCTCCCCCACTCATGCTCAGTGTGTCTCTCAAGAATGAATAAACATTTAAAATAATAATAAATAAATAAAAATAAAAATTAGTATTTTGGAAGATTTGTATCCATCACCAGTAGCTTGATAGCCCTTCAAATCTTGAAAGATTTTTCCTATGATACTGGTGGTGATATTAATGACTGAATTTTTTCATATTGGATGATGAAATGTGTCAATATTTTGAATATTATCATAGTCAGTGAACCAATGCATGATGTTACAAGAACATGCTTGAATAAAAGATCCATGTTAAGCTAGACCAATGGATCTTAACATAACTGAGTTAAAGAAGTTTATATGATTTTAGATTCCACATTTCTACTAATCTTTAAGAAAGTACTTCTTGTAAAATTTTGGTGTAATACCATAGAATAATATCCATAATAATTATCTGTTCAGGCTATTAAAATACTCCTTTTTCCAGTTACACATCTATGCTAGGCTGGAGTTTCTTCATATGCTTCAGCCAAAACAACATATCACAACAGAAGGAATGTGGAAACAGATATGAAAATTCAGCTATCATCTATTTTGCCTAAAGACACTTGACAAAATGTAAAACAATGAAATACTTCTCACTGAATTTTTTAAAGTATACTTTTAAAATTTGTTTTCATAAAACAGTGAGTTTATTTATATTGTTTTTAAATTAATTAATAACTATTGTTTTTAAAATCTTGATATCTACACTGTACTCCATACCTATCAAATCAAACCCTATGGAGATGGAACATAAATATATTATTTTTACAAATTTCCCCCAGATGATTCCAATGTGCAGTCAAATTTAGTGCCCTTGAGCAATGTTCTCTAGTTTTGGTGTTTATCAGCATCACCTGGGGAACTTGGTAAGACTAGGACATGTAGGCCCTATGCTACTTCAGTAAACCTGGATCATTATATTTTTTATTAGCTCTCCAGGTGACCTGATACACACCAAGAATGAAGAACCACTACCTTATACAAGCAGGCCCCATTCTTAACTGTTTGGCTATTTGATCTGTTATCTGGCATAATCTCTTCTTTCCAGATGATGTGGGTTCACTTTTCCTTTTCATGGGTTTCAGTAAGCAAAATAACAAGAGAAAATGCCCTGCTTTTGCTGGAAGGATTCTTACTGCAAGTGATGGAATCAAGCAGAGAGTGCACCCCAGCTCCTGGCAGTACTGTTGTCTGTCCCATCTCCCAGAGGAGCCTCTCTTCTGGTCTGTACTGCACAGTCATGGAGGGTGTGTCACCTAGTCCAGGGGCAAGAGCTACTAAAGCGATTTCAGAGGATGATGCTCTGATGGGTAGGTAACAAAGGACTCTACCACTCCTTTCTCCAGAATATAAGGTTCTCTGTTGGGTTGGTTTTGCCGTCTCTTCAGAAATGGAGGAATGCCAATTAGGATTTTTTCTGGTCATTCAAAACTAGTGAGACATTTGCTCATCTAAATGTTAGTAAGCCAGGGATGGTGAATCAGTTATCGGCTGGACGTCGATAGTGTTACACTGACATGGCAATGGAGAGCAAGTATCCCCTGAGGAATATCAAGTTACAGAGGATAACAAACTTAAAGACCTTCCAGGCCCCCATGTTGTTTAACTTCCCTTCCATGCATTTGTCAACAGTGAGCAAATCTTGCATATTCTGTACAAACTTAGGTTGCATTAAAAAAAAATTAAAGGGAGAAAACCAGCTAAGCTTTTAGTTGATTACAGAATGGTTTCACGTTCTCCACTTCCTTCCCAGATTTGTGTTCCTATGGTTAGAAGGGTAGAAAACTTATGGACAGAAATATTGCTGTTGTGCAAATGCCTCTGTATAATACAGGAGAGAACAGACTTCTCTGTAAGCCCCAACCTCTTCAGCCCGCCCCTGTAAAACAGGGCCCCTGTTGACCTTTTTGGCAGAATCTAGGTGAAAATATTCAATCTGATTAAATTTTGCTTGAGCATCTCTATACTTAACACAGATTGACCCTAAAGACACAACAGTTAAAGAAGGACAAATATTCACACTGCAACTCACTTGAGTGGAGAAATTATATTTAGGCTATAGTTAATCTAGTATTTCACCCGAGGCACTAACATATGATTATCAGGGGAAAAACAAGACATTAAATTGCCTTAAAGCTACTTCAACTAGGATATCATGGATTAGGTGAGAGTATTTGACTGGCCTGAGTGTTCTCTACATTACCTGGAACACTAAGGAATCATGAAGGCCAGGAAACTGTAATGAGCTGTACCTTTTACACATCACACCATATTGTGTTTATATGTTTATAGAGTAATATCTGTAAAAGTATAACATGATTTTCTTTTCACCCTAGTCTATATAGGACTTTAACTGAAATTTACTCTAGGAATCCATTTATCTGTGAGAATATTGGAATTTATTTCAAAAACAGTGCAAAAAAGAAAGAATAAGCTGTTTCTGTCATTCAGAACTAGGATTATACAGAAGAAAAACAGAGTCATTGATAGGACTACTGTCTTAAGAGAGGATTTCCCAAATTCTGTCACCTTTGCCTTTTATTTATAAAGGGTTGATCCCCAAGGCCCCAATTCCTAGTGCTTTCCTGTAAGGTAGGGAAAACATAACTTCTGACTAGGAGAACCAGGTTTGGTCTATGGCAGTGTTTCTCACCTGGAGGCATTTTGCTTCCAGAGGAGACTGGGCAGTATCTGGACATGTTTTGGTTGTCATAACTGGGGGGGGTTGTGTTACAGGCATCTAGTGCATAAAGACCAGGGATACTGTTTAGCATCCTATAATGCACAGGCAGCCCCCACCACACAGAATTATCTGGCCCAACAGAATAATAGTGTTGAGACAGGTTGAGATCCATCCTGCTCTATGATAAAAGAGCTTAAAATGTGGTCCTCAGACCAGTAATATTGATATCACCTGGGAACTTGGCAGAAATGCAAATCCTTAGGCCCCACCCCAGACATACTGAACCAAAAATTCTGGGGATAGAGCCCAGCAATCTGTGTTTTAACAAGTCCTCCAGTTGATGCCCACACTAAGGCTTATGCTCTATGGAAGTAAGAGGCTTCGATATGGGACCATTGATGCTTTCCAGCTCTGGGTGATGGTGGGAGGGGAAGCAAGAGATAGAGGAAAGGATCCCTGATTCCAGCTTGCTGTTTCCTCCTTGGCAGCTTGGACTGAGAGACGGGGCAGTGTGGCGGAACAGCAAAGGAAGGGCCAAGCAGGGAATTAATGCTCTTCAACCTCTTTGGGCTGTGGAAGTCCTGGTCCACCTGGGTGCTGCTGCTCTCCTGGCATTTGCACATGCAGAAGGGACTCAGGATCTTTACTCTGGGAGGAATGCAGCTCCTTGTACAACTGGTCTGAAGTCCGGTTATGATTCCTTTTGGTCTTGGGTTGGAAGTCTTCTCAGCAGCCTTGATGCAGTGCCAGCTCACCTTTGTGGTGACCCACTCTCCCAAGCTCCCAAAAAGCCTGTCAACTAACCCCAGGGCTGGTTTATACCATGCTGGAATTTGCATGGCTTTAGAAAATGAAGCTCAACAGAACTCCCTTCTGCCTGCCCAGGCTGTGCCACAAAATTGATTTACCACTGACTCCTAAATGGTTCCCTGTGCCCTTGCTGTGCCTCAGAAGGGTTACAGCACACAGAGGACTGGGTGATCCCAGAATCAAGAACTGCAAATCAGGTACTGAAGGTGGTAGCCAGGAGATGGGTAAGGAATAATAAGGTGATAAGGAAGCACTGGACCAGGTAGTTGGTTGTCATATGTGTCAAAGAAGGAGGCCTTTCCCCTGAGTATGAAAAAGCCAGTGGTGTGATATGGAACAAGCACCATAGGGTAAAAGGAAAGTACCTTTTTTATATAAACATTGCAAATGCAGAGTGTATATGAACTGCCTATCATTTCCTGCATTAACATTTACATTTATTTAATCTCCTTGAAAGATCACTTTTGCTTCAGATTTACAGTTGTGAGGTCAAGTATTCTGACCATATTCTCGTTTTTTTAGCATTTTATTTGGTGGTTGAACAACCTTTATTGAAGCAATATGACAAAGAGTGTGCACTGAGTAGGTTTATTTTGTTATAAGCATCAGAAAAAGGTTACCTAACCTATGCCAAAAAAGAAATGTACTGGCAAGTTAAGAAGTGGATGGTGGGCCCAAAGCAGAAATTGGGATAAGTTGAGAAGACAGGTTAGTTCCAGCAACCAAGGTGTCAGGATGGGTAGGTTACTCACATCCCCGGGGAAGGGACTCATCACAATTTCCTACTTTATGTCACACCACTCAAGATTCAATATCCTGGAAAAGAAAATCTGATTGGTCTCCTGTATATCATATGCCCACCCTTGGGAGGGAAGGACAGTTGCAGGTGGGAAAGAAGGGCAGGTTGATTATCAGTCCCACAAAGACTCTAATGAAGGGAGCATGGATGATTCTCCAAAAGAACATCAGGACCCTGCTGTCAACAAAAGGATCAGGGAGGCTGGGCACACAGGCACAAATCATCTACTATGGGCAAGCACAGAGGGTCTGCAGCCTTCTTAGTCGTGGTGACTAGGCTGTGTGTTCCCTCCCTGTGGCAACCTGAGAAGCAGTACTAGGAAAAGTGCCTTGGAATGACCAAACATGGTAGCATAAGAGACAGTAATAGGAAACATATTTCAGAAAAGGCAAGAAATAGAAAACATTGGGACCTTGGTTTACTATGAGGCAGGCATCCAGAAAGCACTGTGGAAATGTGTAGAAGAAAGGGAGGCCCAGGGAGTTGGGTTAAGACTGTTAGAGGAGTCAGCTAGTCAGGAATTTGGAAACAGGAAGTGATGAGCAGACTATGCCAGGTATAAGAGAAAAGCTGTCTATCATGCAAAGGCAATGAGGAAGAGTTCAGGTTCCTGGAAGATAGTAAATTCTGCCTTCTTTATCTCTAGCTCAGCTAGAAAGATCCAGAAGGATGATCTCAGATGCTGCAAATTTACCCTCCAGAATACCATACCTAGATGAGATATGTTTGTGAACCGGATCTCCTGGCCAGGTCTAAATTCTTCAAACACAATGATCTGTCAAGAGGAAGGAGGTTTGGTGGCTATAAGAGTCAAGTTATGACTCTTTTCAGGCAAAGGCAAATGACGTGGACTGGGATGAGGGAGTATAGTGGGGGAGCTTACCTCATTTGATCCAGGATGAAGCCAGGGTCCTGGAAGGTAAAGGGCCTCCTGGGGACCTATATTCCAGTAGCACCCCAGATTTCGTCCATTGATGAATATTACACCTTTCATCCAACCCTGAAAAAGATTGGAATGGAGGATTCAAGATCTGAGTTCTAAATGTAAAGATACAAGGGTGAAGGCACACACACACACACACACACACACCATAAACACACCTGATCCTAGTCACAGACACACTCAGAAAGAGTGGATTACCACACATGGCCTTATATAGAAGGTTACCTGGACAGTTCTATGATATTTCTCTTGGACTGGGTTGGCTCAACACATAGCCTCAAGAAAGAAGGCAGTTATTTCTAACTCATCTCCCTATATCTGCCCAAAGGCAGGGAAGAGTATTTTCATTTACCATCAGATATTCATCAAAACATGCTGGGCCCAAAGCATAGTTTGAGTTGTAGAATTTTAGGATGGCAGTAAATGTGCATTAGAATCTCAATATCCCCACCACAGACTGGATGTGTGTTCTGAAGGGGCTGAGGGACTCAACATCTTGGATTATGTCTGGGGACAGGTGGATCATGCTCACCAAATTCTTCATGCAGTAGATTCTACAACTGTTCCCACTAGAACACACTACTTATGTCTCCGTCACATGTGTTAAGTATCCACCTCTCACCCTCATCAACACCAGGGAGGGGCAGCCTCCAGCTGGCTATGGAGTAGCTGAGGTCCCAGAGAGCTTACATTTCCTTTCACAGAGCAGGGCCCACGCACCAAGGAGCTTTTTTCTCAAATGTTCCTTTGGGATGGGGGTAGGAGAACATAGGCAGGGGAGAAATATCACTAACCTCCATTTTTATGAAGGTGTCTTTGGGGTAATTACCCATTCTCAGGTTACCAAGGAAGAAGGCAGGGCCCCGAGGTTTGAATGAGACTGGTTTCCAAATGTTAGGAAGGTCCCTAAGAGAGAGTCAAACACCAGTGGAAAAGTCATGCCCTTCTTTATGTCAATTGTGACTTTTGAGGTAAGGCTCCTTTCTACCTGAGCCTGGAATCCCCTTTATAGCACAATCATATGCCTCTCAGGGGGCATGATGGAGAAAAAAACCCACCCAACCAGGAGTTAGGTGAATGAGGGGATGGTCACCACTCTGCCCCAGACAACTGTGAAACTTGGGGTCATTTCCTTCAACACTCTGGATCTTGCCTTCTCTTATCTGAAAACCAAGGAGGTTAGTCTAGAAGCTCAGAGAGCTTCTTTCCATCTCTAAATGGGAAACAACTTTGATTAATCACCTTGAGTCAATGGTCTGGCACCCACCTTTTTAGAAATTTAGTTTTCATATCCAGGCTGTAGATTTTAAATCTTCTTAATGGAGAATTGTTCAGATATATATCCCCAATTAATCCTGTAGGAGGGGAATAAAGGGAACACAAAGAAGACTAGCAGGGATGTGAACACAGAGATGTGAATAGGCTGTGACTAGGGCTCTGCCTGAAGGAGAATGCTTTCCTGGCCTCATCATATGGAAGATTTCTGCAAAATCCTACATAAATTCTTCCTTCAGTTACACACGTATACCTCTTAAAGTATACCTGTATCTCCCATATTAACAGTGCAAAGTCACTGCACTTCCTGTCAGGTCTGGCCAGCACAGCAGTTCAGGCTGCCTTTAACTCCCAAGTACTTTAAAACACTTGGAGCAGGGGAAGGAAGGTGTGTGTGACTCTGCGTCCAGGAGCCCAGGGGGAGGCCAGCATGCAGACACTGAGCTCTAGGGAAGGAAAAAAATCAAAGGTCCCAGTGAGTGATTCTAACCATATTTTTTACAGCTTTCCTTAAAACCCTTCTGGAAGACGAAAGACTTCCTCTGGCTTGGTAATGAGAGAACACACTTAAGGGAAAGAACCATCATCCTCTCCTAGCAAAGCAAGACTTCATCATTGTTTCTACACATGACTGTCTCATTGGCTGAGAAATCCTGCTGTCTTCCAAACCATGCACTTGGCCATGACTGTCCTCAGAATGACAGGAATTCAGTGCCTTAAGGTCTCAACCTTCTCCACCCTTGGAAGGAAGGGGGCCCACCTTTTCTCTCCTTATTGATGTCCTTCCCATAGGCAAGGCGGCCTTGATTCTCCACCAGGATCCTCAGTGTTGGGATATCTTTGTAGTCCTGTCCAAGACAGACCAGTTAGAATGGGTACCACTCAAGCACTCTTCTGTAGATCTCTTAAGAATCCTCTGAAACTCGGATGAGGTCATATGCAGGGTGACAGACAGACAGCAGACCTCAGAAACATGCAGACCTCCAGCTCTAGAGGCAAACCTTTGGGCCCCTGATCTTCATATCCCCCGCACTCTCACCCCCAACCCCATATCAAACCTTTCAGAAAATAGTCACTTAGATATTTTACAAGAGACTCTTGAGGCTGGCAACAAACCTAGAGTTTTTTTGAGCAGCAAATATCCAATGTGGTGAAGTTCTGTTCACCCAAAGCATGTATACCTATAATTTAGAAACACATACAACTCTCCCTCATCCTTTGTGAGTTCCTATGCAAGGAACATTCCAAAGTGGAAGAGAAAACAGGCTATCACTGGGCCAGGTCATGCTTACAATGAGCCTGCGGCCTGGGCAGGCATTGAACTATTAGTCCATGGATTATATTAACATTGGATTATATACCATTTTGGTGGGAATAGTCAGCTGGTTAGTGAAATGGTCCAGGACCCCTAGATAATTCTCATTCAAAAACACCTGCCAAATAAAGAGAAAAGCACTATTAGGTCCTCATAAGAAAAGGGACAAAATGATCCTTGGAAAAGCAAAGAAGACAAGTTCTAGGGGAATGATTAACTTTGTCTCCCATAATATTACAAGGTGACTACAAGTTCACAAACCTAAAACATATTCAAAGCAATAGAGCCATGAGATATATAAGGAAAAATCCAAAGAAGAATGTCCTGGTGCCAAATATGGGCCCTGGCTATACTACAGGGTAAGGAGGGAAATAATGAAACTCAAAAGACCTTCAAGGAATGAGGAGAAAAGGAAGGTATAGAATTAATGGATATTGTAAAGGAAATGGTGGTCAGGGTCACCTGGATGGCTCCACACAGTCTGCTTGGGATTCTCTCTTTCTGTGTCTCTCTCCCTCTCTATGGCTAGAACTCTTTCTCTCTCTTAAAAAAAAGTAAAAGAAATGGTGGCCTAAGGGCAGGCAGGGGCTACAAGTACAGCAGGCATCCACCTGTCTGGCCTGCATGGTTCATTCTCATAATAAATCCAATCTTCCAGGTTTCCCCAGATCCTAATCTGGAAAGGCTTCTGCCACCACTATTTCTCATTTTAAGAATGATCTGGATGTACATCCATTTCTTTTCTATTACCTGTTATACTGCTTCAGATTCAGATGAAGTCACCCTCAAGAATCTGCTCTAGCCATGCAGGACCACAGAAGGATACATAATTTTCCTCTGAGATTATTTGAGTTAGGTTATAATTTTCAAATGAAATTGGACTAGGAAACTATAAAAATTAGAATCCACAAATATTAAAAACACAAATGTTAATACTATACAGAACACAGAATTCACTCTTTAAGCTATTTAGAGTCTAATTACAAGGTGTATATACTCTAAGTATTTATTGAATGACTTGGGCAAGGAGTCACCAAGCTTAAAACAGAACCCCAGCCACTGAGAAACTTGGAGAGTGACACAAAGAAATGACTAGAACACTTCACAATAGCTAACATGAAGCTGAGAACAGAATGCCACAGATGCACAGAGGAGGCAGTAACAAGTCCTGACCCCCAGCAGAGTACAGGCTATTTACAAACATATGGGCAAGTGACTGGGAAAATCAATGGAAGACTGTAGGTGGGACAGGTGGAACGCTGAGGATTTTACCTTGGGAAGGAAATGGGTGGCACTGTGAGGGAGGGATTTAGCAAGGAAGAGGGGAAAAGTGAGCTATCTGATATAGAGTTATGAGGCTCTAACGGTAGTATAGGAAAGATACAAGGGCGCTTCTAAGGCAATGTCAGCATGGAGTTTGAAAGAAGACCCACTGAGGGCTGCCTGGGTGGCTCAGGCGGTTAAGCATCCAACTCCTGATTTGGGCTCAGGTCATGATCTCGCAGTGCTTGAGTTCAAGCCCCAAGTAGGGCTCTGCAGAGCCTGCTTGGGATCCTGTCTCCCTCACTCTCTGTCCTTCCCCCACCCAAAATAAATAAATAAACTTGGAAGGAAGGAAAGAAGGAAGGAAGAAAGAAGGAAAGAAGGAAAGAAAGAAAGACCCACTGAGTAATACTGCACCATGCAGGAGCCAGGTAAGAACAAGATATAAAGAGAGAATGAAGGAAGCAGCATTTTCAGTTTGGGAGGCTACAAGTCTGTGGACTGATGTAAGGAGCACAAGATGAGGAGGGTAATGAATCTGGTGCTGGACGTGAGGAGTTTGAAAAGTCAATGACACATAATATCTAAGTGAAGAAAAATGTTCAGCAAACAGGGAATCTGGGTCTGCAGCTCAGGTGAGGGAGGGAAGGGTGTCACCTTCAGGAGGACCAGCACCTTTGGAAAAAGATGACACAAATGGCACAGAGGTGGTAAGAGAAGGAGAATTTCACCAAGACCTGAGGAAACTCCGCCAGCTCTTAACTTGGAGTGTAATGTTGAAGCCTTTCCACTAAGCTCTGCTGTTTTCTAGTCAACAACCATTAAACTTCTCTGAGGTGTCATTTGTAATAAATATCTTAGATGAGTGTTTTGTGAATTAAGTGAGAAAAGCCAATTTTAATGTGTTATTTAAATGTAGGGATTACTGTACAATAAGAACTGGGACTTCTGAAGCTCCTCCCAAGTCTCCATAAAGAATCCCATCAACTCCTATAAGGGTTCAATGAGTACTCCCACCCTGGGAATGTTTACATATCTTAGACCTGTGACAGCAGTAGCTTACATATCGAACATTTCACTGAAGCGACAGAGGTTAAGAAATAGTGATTATTTTTTGAAGGTCAAAAAGATTTGACTATCATTTAGAAATTCACCTTAGCCACACCACTGGATTTTACCAGCAGAGAAATGTCACTGGGGGACCCATCCACTGGCCCCTACCTGACCTCGGTCTTGAACATGATTCTTTGTGGTAAGGAGGCCACCAGTGGAGATCATAACCTCATAAAGTATGTACCCAGAGGACTGACCGTTCCCCTGGTTCACAGACAGCTTCTCCATGCAAATGGGCTTGACAGAGCTGATGGCCTGTGGCAGAAACAGGAACAAAAACCAGGCTGCATGATCAGGTTGGAGAGAAAAATTTCAGAAACCTGAACCCAAAGCCCACTTCTCCAAAGGAATTGCCCCAAGAGTCTCAAGGACAGGAGTATAACAAAGGAATATGTAATGATAATCATGCTTAAGTGTCACATATAAATGCCCTTTTGTTTTCCAAACCAGCATCATATATTTCTGCATGTGCTAGACAGTAATGTATTCTTGTTTTTCAGATGGAAAAGCTGAAATCAAGGAAAGAGACTGATCTGTTGAACTTGCTCAACAATTCATAATAGAGTCTGGACTAGACTCCAGATTTCAGGAACTCCATTCCAGGTCCAGATTCTGTCTACCCTTGGCCTTCTCCTCTTGTACCTTCATACACTAAGATAAATCATCCTGGGGCTCCTGTGTGGCTCCCTTGGTTAAGCCTCTGGCTCTTGACCTCAGCTCAGGTCTTGATCTCAGGTGTATTCAAACCCCACATTGGGCTCCAACGCTGGGCGTGAAGCCTACTTAAGAGAAACTATCCTAACCCATGGTCTGACTATGACTATTCTATTCATGAATCTGCTTATCTAACACTGACCTAAAGCACTTAATGTCTATTAACCCCCACATCTGTTGGATTTCTCTATCTGGATTTTTTTTTAAGTGAATAATTTTTTAATGTAATCTATATATCCAAAATGGTGCCCGAACCCATAACCCCAAGATTGAGCCACATGCTTTACCAACTGAGCCATCCAGGCACCCCTGGACTTCCTCATCTGAAAATGCTTAGATGATTCTAGCACAGTATCTCCCAAACTGTATTCACCACACTGACCCATCCTACTCTTTTTCCTTTCCCAAAAGAGCAACACCAACCACCCAGTCAAGAAGGTAAAAAGCATGAACAATGTCTCCCCCTCTTCCTCCTCTCCAATATCTCCCATCAACGAGTCATCACCTCTTTTAGAGTCTGACTCAAAATATCTAATCCTTCACTCCCATTATCTAAACTCCACTTTTGTAGATTGCTACTCAATTTCAGTGTTCTGACAGGGCCACAATCCACTCCCTCCCCCATAGAACTACCAAAGATATCATTCTGAAATGCAAAGCTGGTCATCAAATTACCAAGTTTTAAAATAGCTTCCTACAGGGGTACCTGGGTGGCTCAGTTGGTTGAGTGCCTGACTTTGGTTCAGGTTATGATCTCTCCCTTCCCAAGTTTGAGCCCCGCTTTGGCCTCTGTGCTGACAGCTCAGCCTGAAGCCTGTTTTAGATTCTGTTTCTCCCTCTCTCTCTCTGCCCCTCCCCAGCTCATGCTCTCTCTCTCTCTCTCTCTCTCTCTCTCTCTGTCAAAAATAAATTAACATTAGAAGTTTTTTAATAAAATAAAATAGCTTCCTACAACTTTCAGGGAGATGTTCAAGTTTCTCAGTATAAAAACATGGCCTTTCAGACTGCCTTGGAGAAATACGCAAGTCTGTGGAGCCACACAGCCTGAAACATCCTGGGGGACCAAAATGCAAAGAAGATATCAAAAGCTATTGGACTCCTGTCAAGAGGGCAAAGGAGCCAGCCTAAAGGAGATGGGACAATTTGAGTATCAAAAGGAATGACTGCAGGCACAGGGCACTAGGAGCGGTGCAGAGCATGCGGCCTGCAGCCTGGACACCCTCTCTGTACCTGCCATGCCCTGCCTGCCATGGGCCAGGGGCTGAGTGCAGGCACCTGCTCTGCTCTCCAAGAGTAAATTCACAGAAATGTGAATGGATAACAACAGAAAATGGTATTGGAACAGTGGGAATCAGCAATTCTGTACAGGAAGCTTTAGGAGATGTTGTTTACTGTAGTGTGTCTGAGTTGGGACAAAATTGAACAAATAAGAGAAGTTTGGTGCTTTGGAAAGTGTGAAAACTGCTAGCGAACTCTACTCTCCTCTAACAGGAAAAGTAATGAAATTAATGAAGTCTTGCAGAAAATCCATGATTTGTCAACAAATCTTGTTTCAAAGATGGTTATGTAGTGATCAAGGTAACACTCAATAATCCTTCAGAACTGGATAAATTAATGAGTCATGAAGCATTTGAGAAATACATAAAACCTTTGAGGAGTGCAAATGGAAGCCCTAAATGAACTAGTATGAAACAACTTAATCTAGCATAGAAAATTTTAAACAGCAATTTTTAGCAATACCAGTGGAAGAAGAAACTACTCGCAACAATGCTAATGAAAGAAAACACCCCTTAACTTTCTAATGATTGCAGATCAACCCAATATGCATCTTTTTTGCAATACCCTATGATTTTTAGGCTAGGCTCTGGTTATAATATTCAGAATCCATAAATTATCCACGGTCAAAAACTAGCTATAAAAATTATGTAATTCAAGGATAACATTGTTATCTTAAGCCTTAGGGAATATTGTAACTTGCTTATATCTATCCATGGATTGGGGTCAAAACATTAAATGAGGGGAGAGGGAGGGAAGATGGTGGTGTAGGAGGACGCTGGGCTCACCGCGCGTCCTGCTGATCACTTAGATTCCACCTACACCTGCCTAAAGAACCCAGAAAACCGCCAGAGGATTAGCAGAACGGAGTCTCCGGAGCCAAGCGCAGACGAGAGGCCCACGGAAGAGGGTAGGAAGGGCGGCGAGGCGGTGCGCACTCCACGGACTGGCGGGAGGGAGCCGGGGCGGAGGGGCGGCTCGCCGGCCAAGCGGAGCCCCCGAGTCTGGCTGGCAAAAGCGGAGGGGCCGGATGGACTGTGATCCGACAGCAAGCGCAACTTAGCGTCTGGGAGGTCAGAAGTTAACAGCTCTGCTCAGAAAGCGGGAAGGCTGGAGGACAAAGGGAGGGAGAGCTGCTGAGCCCCCGGAAGGCAGAGCTCAGCTTGGCGGGGGGAAAAAAGGCGCTCGCCAGTGCCATCTCCCTCGCCCATCCCCCAGCCAAAATCCCAAAGAGAACCAGTTCCTGCCAGGGAACTTGCTAGCTCCGCGCAAACACCCAACTCTGTGCTTCTGTGGAGCCAAACCTCCGGCAGCGGATCTGACTCCCTTCCGCTGCCACAGGGCCCCTCCTGAAGTGGATCACCTAAGGAGAAGTGAGCTAAGCCTGCCCCTCCCGCCCCCGTGCACCTTGCCTACCCAACCCAGCTAATACGCCGGATCCCCAGCACCACAAGCCTGGCAGTGTGCAAGTAGCCCAGATGGGCCACGCCACCCCACAGTGAATCCCGCCCCTAGGAGAGGGGAAGAGAAGGCACACACCAGTCTGACTGTGGCCCCAGCGGTGGGCTGGGGGCAGACATCAGGTCGGACTGTGGCCCCGCCCACCAACTCCAGTTATACAGCACAGCACAGGGGAAGTGCCCTGCAGGTCCTCACCACTCCAGGGACTATCCAAAATGACCAAACGGAAGAATTCCCCTCAGAAGAATCTCCAGGAAATAAAAACAGCTAAAGAACTGATCAAAAAGGATTTAAATAATATAACAGAAAGTGAATTTAGAATAATAGTCATAAAATTAATCTCTGGGCTTGTAAACAGTATACAGGGCAGCAGAGAATCTCTTGCCAGAGAGGTCAAGGGACTAAGGAACAGTCACGAGGAGCTGAAAAGCGCTTCAAACGAAATGCAAAACAAAATGGAAACGAAGACGGCTCGGATTGAAGAGGCAGAGGAGAGAATAGGTGAACTAGAAGATAAAGTTATGGAAAAAGAGGAAGCTGAGAGAAAGAGAGATAAAAAAATCCAGGAGTATGAGGGAAAAATTTGAGAACTAAGTGATACACTAAAAAGAAATAATATATGCATAATTGGTTCCCAGAGGAGGAAGAGAGAGGGAAAGGTGCTGAAGGGGTACTTGAAGAAATTATAGCTGAGAACTTCCCTGAACTGGGGAAGGAAAAAGGCATTGAAATCCAAGAGGCACAGAGAACTCCCTTCAGACGTAACTTGAATCGATCTTCTGCACGACATATCATAGTGAAACTGGCAAAATACAAGGATAAAGAGAAAATTCTGAAAGCAGCAAGGGATAAACGTGCCCTCACATATAAAGGGAGACCTATAAGACTCGTGACTGATCTCTTCTTTGAAACTTGGCGGGCCAGAAAGGCTTGGCATGATATCTTCAGTGTGCTAAACAGAAAAAATATGCAGCCGAGAATCCTTTATCCAGCAAGTCTGTCATTTAGAATAGAAGGAGAGATAAAGGTCTTCCCAAACAAACAAAAACTGAAGGAATTTGTCACCACTAAACCAGCCCTACAAGAGATCCTAAGGGGGATCCTGTGAGACAAAGTACCAGAGACATCACTACAAGCATAAAACATACAGACATCACAATGACTCTAAACCCGTATCTTTCTATAATAACACTGAATGTAAATGGATTAAATGCGCCAACCAAAAGACATAGGGTATCAGAATGGATAAAAAAACAAGACCCATCTATTTGCTGTCTACAAGAGACTCATTTTAGATCTGAGGACACCTTAGATTGAGAGTGAGGGGATGGAGAACTATTTATCATGCTACTGGAAGCCAAAAGAAAGCTGGAGTAGCCATACTTATATCAGACAAACTAGACTTTAAATTAAAGGCTGTAACAAGAGATGAAGAAGGGCATTATATAATAATTACAGGGTCTATCCATCAGGAAGAGCTAACAATTATAAATGTCTATGCGCCGAATACCGGAGCCCCCAAATATATAAAACAATTACTCATAAACATAAGCAACCTTATTGATAAGAATGTGGTAATTGCAAGGGACTTTAACACTCCACTTACAGAAATGGATAGATCATCTAGACACACGGTCAATAAAGAAACAAGGGCCCTGAATGATACATTGGATCAGATGGACTTGAAATAGTTTGAGAATAGCTATGAAGTCTTTGACTATTTGGTAGAATTCACCAGTAAAGTTATCTTTCCTGGACTTTCGTTTGTTGTAAGTTTTTTGATTATTGATTTAATATTATTACTAGTAATCGATCTATTCATATTTTCTATTTCTTCATTATTCAGACTTGGAATATTTGTGTGTTTCTAGGGATTTATCTATTTTTTTTTAGATTGTCCAATTTTGGGGCATATAGTTGTTCGTAGTAGACTCTTATGATCCTTTGCATTTCTATGTTATCAATTATAATTTCTCCTTTATTTCTGATTTTATTTTTGCCCTGTCTCTTATTTTTCTTGACCAATCTTATTTTTCTTGACTAAATATTTCCCAATTTTGTTGATCTTTTCAAAGAACCAGTTTTTAGTTTCATTCATCTTTTCTATTTTTATTCTCTATTATTATTATCATTATCATTAATTTGTTCTGGTATTTGATATTTCTCTCCTACTAATTTGGGGCTTTATTTGTTCTTTTTTATAGTTCCTTGAGGTATAAGTTAGGTTGCTTATTAGAAATCTTTATTGTGTCTTGATGTAGGCATTTAATACTATGAATTTTCCCTCTGGGGAATCCTTTTGCTGTGTTCCATAAGTTATGATGTTGTATTTCCATTTTAATCTCTCTGAAGGATTTTTTTAAATTTCTTTTTTGATTTCTTACTTGACCCATTGGTTGTTCAGTACCATGTTGTCTAATCTCCACATATTTGCGATTTTTCCATTTCCCTTTTATAATTTATTTCTAGTATCATAGCACTGTGGTGAGAAATGTGCTAGATATTATTTCAATCTTCTGAAATTTATTAAGACTTGTTTTATGGCTTAACATGTGATCTATTCTGGAGGAATTTCATGTGCACTTGAGAAGAATGTGTATTATATTATTTTTCAATGGAATGTTCTGTAAATGTCTTAAGTCCATCAGGTCTAATGTGTCACTTAAGGCCAATGTTTTTTTTTTAATATAATTTATTGTCAAATTGGCTTCCATACAACACCCAGTGCTCATCCCAACAAGTGCCCTCCTCCATGCACATCACCCACTTTCCCCTCTACCCCACCCACTATAAAGTCTCAGTTTGTTTTCTGTATTTAAGAGCCTCTTATGGTTTGCCTCTCTCCCTCTCTGCTTGTAACTTTTCCCCCTCCTCTCCCACATGGTCTTCTGTTAAGTTTATCAAGATCCACATATGAGTGAAAACATATGATATCTGTCTTTCTCTGATGCACTTATTTCACTTAGCATACTACCCTCCAATTCCATCCACATCGCTGCAAATGGCAGGATTTCATTCTTCCTCATTGCCAAGTAGTATTCCATTGTATATAAAAACCACATCTTCTTTATCCATTCATCAGTTGGTGGACATTTAGGCTCTTTCCACAATTTGGCTATTGTTGAAAGTGTTGGTATAAACATTGGGTTACAAGTGCCCCTATGCATCAGCGCTCCTATATCCCGTGGGAAAATTCCCAGCAGTGCTATTCCTGGGTCATAGGGTAGATCTAGTTTTTAATTTTTTGAGGAACCTCCACATTGTTTTCCAGAGTGGCTGCACCAGTTTGCATTCCCACCAACAGTGCAAGAGGGTTCCCGTTTCTCCACATCCTCGCCAACATCTATAGTCTCCTGATTTGTTCATTTTAGCCACTATGACTAGCGTGGGGTGGTATCTGAGTGTGGTTTTGATTTGTATTTCCCTGACGAGGAGTGATGTTCAGCATCTTTTCATGTGTCTGTTGGCCATCTGGATGTCTTCTTTAGAGAAGTGTCTATTCATGTTTCTGCCCATTTCTTCACTGGATTATTTGTTTATCAGCTGTGGAGTTTGGTGAGTTCTTTATAGATTTTGGATACTAGCCCTTTGTCTGATATGTCATTTGCGAATATCTTTTCCCATTCCGTTGGTTGCCTTTTAGTTTTGTTGATTGTTTCCTTTGCAATGCAGAAGCTTTTTATCTTCATGAGGTCCCAATAGTTCATTTTTGCTTTTAATTCCCTTGCCTCTGGGGATGTGTCAAGTAAGAAATTGCTGCGGCTGAGGTCAGAGAGGTCTTTTCCTGCTTTCTCCTCTACAGTTTTGATGGTTTCCTGTCTCACATTCAGGTCCTTTATCCGTTTGAGTTTGCTTTTATGAACGGTGTTAGAAAGTGGTCTAGTTTCATCCTTCTGCATGGTGCTGTCCAGTTCTCCCAGCACGATTTGTTAAAGAGACTGTCTTTTTTCCAGTGCATATTCTTTCCTGCTTTGTCAAAGATTAGTTGGCCATACATTTGTGGGTCTAGTTCTGGGGTTTCAATTCTATTCCATTGGTCTATGTGTCTGTTTTTGTGCCAATACCATGCTGTCTTGATGATTATAGCTTTGTAGTAGAGGCTGAAGTCTGGGATTGTGATGCCTCCTGCTTTGGTCTTCTTCAAAATTACTTTGGCTATTTGGGGCCTTTTGTAGTTCCATACGAATTTTAGGATTGCTTGTTCTAGCTTTGAGAAGAATGCTGGTGCAATTTTGATTGGGATTGCATTGAATGTGTAGATACCTTTGGGTAGTATTGGCATTTTGACAATATTTATTCTTCCAATCCATGAGTATGGAATGTTTTTCCATTTCTTTATGTCTTCTTCAATATCCTTCATAAGCTTTCTATAGTTTTCAACATACAGATCTTTTACATCTTTGGTTAGGTTTATTCCTAAGTATTTTATGTTTCTTGATGCAATTTTAAATGGGATCAATCTCTTGCTTCCTCTTTATGTTAATTCATTATTGGTGTGTAGAAATTCAACTGATTTCTGTGCATGATTTTCTATCCTGTGACTTTGCTGAATTCATGTATCAGATCCAGCAGACTTTTGGTAGTCTTACAGGTTTTCCACGTAGAGTATCATGTTGTCTGTGAAAAGTGAAAGTTTGACTTCTTCTTTGCCACTTTTGATGCCTTTTATTTCATTTTGTTGTCTGATTGCTGATTCTAGAACTTCCAACACTAAGTTAAACAACAGAGGTGAGAGTGGACATCTCTGTCATGTTCCTGATCTCAGGGGGAATGCTCTCGGTTTTTCCACATTGAGGATGATATTTGCCGTGGGCTTTTCATATATGGCTTTTATGATGTTTAGGTATGTTCCTTCCATCCCGACTTTCTTGAGGGTTTTTATTAAGAAAGTGTGTTCTATTTTGTCAAACACTTTTTCTGCATCGATTGACATGATCGTATGGTTCTTATTTTTTCTTTTATTAATGTGTAGTATCACATTGACTGATTTGCAAATATTGAACCAGTCCTGCAGTCAAGGAATGAATCCCATTTGATCATAGTGAATAATTCTTTTTATATGCTTTTGAATTTGATTTGCTAGTATCTAGTTGAGAATTTTTGCATCCATATTCATCAGGAATATTGGCCTGTAGTTCTCTTTTTTTGATGGGTCTCTGTCTGATTTGGGAATCAAGGTAATGCTGGCTTCATAGAATGAATCTGCAAGTTTTCCTTCCATTTCTATTTTTTTGGAACAGCTTGAGAAGGATAGGTATTGTCTCTGTTTTAAATGTCTGGAAGTATTCCCCAGGGAAACCATCTGGTCCTGGACTCTCATTTGTTGGGAGATTTTTGATAACTGATTCAATTTCTTCACTAGTTATGTGTTCTGTTAAAATTTTCTATTTCTTCTTGTTTGAGTTTCAGTAGTATGTGGGTGTTTAGGAATTTGTCCATTTCTTCCACATTGTCCAGTTTGTTGGCATATAATTTTTCATATTATTCCCTGATAATCTTGTATTTCTGAGGGGTTGGTTGTAATAAATCCATTTTCATTCGTGATTTTATCTATTTGGGTTCTCTCTCTTTTCTTTTTGAGAAGCCTAGCTAGAGGTTTATCAATTTTGTTTATTTTTTCAAAAAAACCAACTTCTAGATTCATCGATCTGTTGTACTGTAGGGCTTTTGGGTTTTTTTTTGGGGGGGGGGTTCTATATTGTTTATTTCTGCTATGATCTTTATTACTTCTCTTTTTCTGCTGGGTTTGGGGTATCTTTGTTGTTATGCTTCCAGTTATTTTAGGTATGCTTTTAGATTTTGTATTTGGAATTTTTCTTATTTCTTGATATAAGCCTGTATTTTCCTCTTAGGACTGCCTTTGCTGCATCCCAAAGGTTTTGGATTGTTGTGTTTTCATTTTCATTTGTTTCCATATATTTTTAAATTTCTTCTCTAATTGCCTGGTTGATCCATTCGTTCTTTAGTCAGATGTTCTTTAACCTCCATGCATTTGGAGGTTTTCCAGACTTTTTCCTGTGGTTGATTTCAAGTTTCATAGCATTTTGATCTGAAAGTGTGGATGGTATTATCTCAATTATTTTATAGTTATTGACAGCTGTTTTATGACCCATTATGTGATCTATCTTGGAGAATGTTCCATGTGCATTTGAGAAGAAATTATATTCTGCTGCTTTGGGATGTAGAATTCTAAATATATCTGTCAAGTCCATCTGGTCCAGTGTATCATTCAGGACCAGTATTTCAGGTATATTCAGGATCAGTATATTCAGGATCAGTATTTCTTTACTGATTTTCTGTCTAGATGATCTGTCCATTGTTGTAAGTGGAGTATTAAAGTCCCCTGCAATTACCACATTCTTACCAATAAGATTGCTTATGTTTGTGATTGTTTTATATATTTGGGTGTTTAAACTGGGGGCATAAACATTTATAATTGTTAGCTCTTCTTGATGGACAGACCCCATAATTATAGTTTAAAATATAGCTTGGGTTTTGTTTTTTTTTTTTTTTTTTTTAACATTTTTTATTTATTTTTGGGACAGAGAGAGACAGAGCATGAACGGGGGAGGGGCAGAGAGAGAGGGAGACACAGAAGCGGAAACAGGCTCCAGGCTCCGAGCCATCAGCCCGGAGCCTGACGCGGGGCTCGAACTCACGGACCGCGAGATCGTGACCTGGCTGAAGTCGGACGCTTAACCGACTGCGCCACCCAGGCGCCCCTAGCTTGGGTGTTTAAATTGGGGGCATAAACATTTATAATTGTTAGCTCTTCTTGATGGACAGACCCCATAATTATAATTTAAAATATAGCTTGTCTGATATAAGTATGGCTATTCCAGCTTTCTTTTGACTTCCATTTGCATGATAGATGGTTCTCTATCCCTTCACTTTCAATCTGAAGGTGTCCTCAGGTCTAAAATGGGTCTCTTGTAGACAGCATATAGATGGATCTTGTTTTTTGTTTTTTTTTAATCCATTCTGATACCCCATTGTGGTAGGGTCCCCTCCCTAAGGAAAGAAAAAAAACCCTCAAAGCAACCTGACTATATGCATACGTGACAACGTCTCTCATGACGTTGTAACATGAGACCACTTTATCAGACTACATGTTTGTCTGTTACCATATATGGGGGACAGGAAGTACAAAGTATATATTTAAAAAAACTATGCTACGTGCTGTTTGGGGCTCAGTTCTTTGGGTACAAACCCAACTGAATGGTGCCAGCAAAAATGAAGTGGCTCCCTAGAAAGAAAAGCTTTGGTGTCATAACTCTGTGTGCTAGAATCCTGTTACACTGTGTCTTTGATTGGACCATTTAGTCTATTTACATTCAGCATTATTACTGAAAGATATGGATTTAGTGTCATTGTGTTATCTGTAGGTTTCATGTTTGTGGTGATGTCTCTGCAACATTAGTAGTCTTTGCAACATTCCACTCACAGAGTTCCCCCTTAGGATTTCTTGTAGGGCTGGTTTAGTGGTGATGAATTCCTTCAGTTTTTGTTTGGGAAAAGCTTTCTCTCTCCTAGTATTCTGAATGACAGGCCTTCTGGATAAAAAATTATTGGCTGCATATTTTTCCTGTTCAGTACATTGAGTATTTCCTGCCACTCCCTTCTGGCCTGCCAAGTTATGTGGATAGGTCTGCTACTACCCTCATGTGTCTACCCTTGTAGGTTGAGGCCTGTTTGTCCCTAGCTCCTTTCAGAATTCTCTCTGTATCTTTGCATTTTTCCAGTTTTACTATGATATGTCATGGAGAAGGTCGATTCCTTTTACATCTGAAGGGAGTTCTCTGTGCCTCCTGGATTTCAATGTCTATTTCCTTCCCCAGATCTATGATTTGTCAAGTAAACTTCTGCCCCTTTCTCTCTCTTCTTCTTCTGGAACTCCTATGAGATAGATATTACTATGTTTCATTGAATCACTTAGTTCTCTAATTCTGCCCTCAGTGGTCTAGATTTTTTTTATTTCTCTTTTTCTCAGCTTCATCTCTTTCCATAATTTTATCTTCTATTTTACTTATTCTCCCCTCTGCCTCTTGAATCCTCATTGTCACTGCATCTAGTTTATTTTGCACCCCATTTAAAGCATTTCTTAATTTGTCATTACCATTTTTTAGTTCCTTGATCTCTGCAACAATAGATTGTCTGTCTTCTATGCCTTTTTCAAGCACAGTGATTAATCTTATGCCTATTATCCAAAATTCTTTATTATATATATTGTTTGTATCTGTTTTGAGCAATTCTTTAGCTGTCACTTCTTCCTAGAATTTCTTTTGAGGAGAATTCTTCTGTTCCATCATTTTGGCTGTTTTTTTGTGTTTTGTGTTTTTTTTGTTTGTTTGTTTTGTCCCTTATGTGTTTTAAAAGCTTATTATGTGTCCTTCACCTGTGAGCACTAGTATATTAAAGAGAGGTCATACACTGACCAGGGCCTGGCTCTTCAGGTGTTTTTTTGGAGTGTGTTATGTGTTCTCTGTTGTTGTGACTCTGGTTGCTTTATCTCCCTACCCGTAGTGATGTTTTGGACCCTCCAACAGGTGTGCTTTGATTTGCTCATTGAAGTAACCCTGGAAAAAAAAAATTTAAGGGGTGGTGGTGGTGGTGGTGGAAGAGCCTTATCCCATACAAAGAGAGAAATGACATGGGTGGGGAAAAAAAGAAAATTTATCAGGCAGGGAAACTATTGGCTTAATCCAGAGACAGAGGAAAATAAAGGAGGAGATATAGAAAAGAGAATAGATTAAATATGTCTGCTTAAACAAACCAACAACCAGAATAACCAGACTAGAGAAGGGAAGAAAAAGAACGAGAAAAGGAAGTAAGAAATGTATATATTTGTCCAAGAATTAAATCGGAAAGTGAAAAACTGCTGGGTGCCTTGGAACTGGTGGCAGAGCTGGTCTGCAGGAGGGGCTGTCTGGTTGGTCAGCATCAATCTCTCTCTGGTAGATTCACAGTTACCAGGTGCTGAGGGGCCTGGTTTGGTGTAGACCAATCCCAACCTCCATTGTGGGCCTGCTGTCCACTCCCTGAAGCCCCACCTTGTTGGTGATGGGGAGAAAAATGGCAACACCCCAGTCTCTCCTCCTTGGACCGGGTGTCCCAAATCACTCTGTTCAGTACATTCTCACATTGTTGTGAGGGTGTGAAAGGGCCATTTTTGTTTGGGTTTTTTTTTTCTCCAAAGTCTCCCACATCTCCCTGGGGCCTGTCTGGAATTTAAACCCCAATGTCTTAAAGGATCCCGCTCTGTATGCCCCCGTTCTGGGGAAGTGCTACTCTGCCCCACCGATGAAGGGCCTCTTCACAGTGCCCCAGAGGCATGAACAAGGCAGTTTGTCCTGCTCCACCAACTCTGGAGCCTCCCTGGTGCTCACTTGGATTGAAGCCTCAAAGTCTTAGAGGATCCCACTACTGTGCACCCCGGTTCTGGGGAAGTGCCGCTCCACCCTGCCCATAAAGGGTCTCTAGCTGGTTGGCACAGGCAGGGTCCTTTGTCCCTTGAACGGCTATATACCTTTTTCCCACAGTACTGAAGGAAGGGGATTGCTTTCTCCTACTGAGGACTAGCCTCTGAACTAGTTACTGAGTCCAGGGCTGGCTCCCCACCTCACCAGGTGCACGAACAGGGCAGCTGTCTCCAGTCTGGAGAAAACCCTGCAGTTAGAAATTGGATTTTCCTGTTTTTTTTTCCGATCTCGGGCCTGTGATTATTCTCTTGTCCAAATACAATCCTACACTTTCACAGCTTCTTTCTCTTTTGTCTCTCTGCAGAAGGGGATCCTTCCCCTCCATGCCTATGTCACCCATTTTATCTCTCCCAGTTCACAATCATGCACCTATGACCTACCAGGTTTTCCTCATGGTCCCCTGAAGACATCTCTGTCACTCTGCAGCTCAGACTTTCAGAATTCCAAGACTTCTGGCCTCAATACTGCTGTGTTTGAGGGACGAGGGAACTTTGGGTCCCCCTACTTCTCATGTTGGATTCATCTGGATGCCTTTTATTTCTTTTTGTTGTCTAATTGCTGAGGCTAGGACTTCTAGTACTGTGTTAAATAACAGTGGTGAGAGTGGACATCCCTGTCTTGTTCTTGACTGTAGGGGAAAAGCTCAGTTTTTATCATCATTGAGGATGATATTAGCTGTGAGCCTTTTATATATAGCCATTATTGTGTTGAGGTATGTTTCCTCTATCCCTACTTTGTTGAAGGTTTTTATCAGAATGGATGTTGTACTTTGTCAAATGCTTTTTCTGCATCTATTGAGAGGATCATATGGTTCTTATTCTTTCTTTTATTAATGTGTGGTGTATCATGTTGATTGATTTGTCAATATTAAACCACCTTGCATCCCAGGAATAAATCCCACTTGATTCTGGTGAATTATTCTTTTAATGTACTCTTGGATTTGATGTGCTAGTATTTTATTGAGAAGTTCTAATTTCTAATACTAATTTCTCACCTAATTGGATGACTTTAGGTAAGTCTCTTAACATCCTTGGGATTTTTTTTTCCCTAGTAATTAAATGTATTTCTGTTGGTCTAATATATTTTTGGTTGCCTCCTATATGCATGAACTTTTCAGGACAATGGGAAGGACACATGGATAAAACATAGATGGATCTCCTGAGTCTGGCAGGTTGAAACACTACATTACGTTGTGATGTATAGAACGATAGAAATATATCCAAAGTAAAAAGTCTGTTTTGTCATTCGCTCTGGACTGAATGTTTGCTTCACCCTAAAACTCATATGTTAAAGCCCTAATCCCCAGTGTAATGGTATGTCTACTATACAGTTTGTGATCAAGTCTTTTGTAAGTGGAGCCTTTGGGAGGTTATTAGGTCATGAGGCTGGAGACATGATGAATGAGAGCAGCACCCTTATAAAAAGACATGAGCTCTTCCCGTAAGCGGCCTGAGGTGATCTCTGAAAATGGTTCGCTATTCACTTGACCCGGAAAACCCGACAAAATCATGCAAATCAAGAGGTTCAAATCTTCGTGTTCACTTTAAGAACACACGGGAAACTGCCCAGGCCATCAAGGGTATGCATATCCGAAAAGCCACCAAGTATCTGAAAGATGTCACTTTGCAGAAGCAATGTGTGCCATTCCGACGCTACAATGGTGGAGTTGGTAGGTGTGCCCAGGCCAAACAGTGGGGCTGGACACAGGGTCGGTGGCCCAAAAAGAGTGCCGAATTTTTACTGCACATGCTTAAAAATGCAAAGAGTAATGCTGAACTTAAGGGTTTAGATGTAGGTTCTCTGGTCATTGAGCACATCCAGGTGAACAAAGCCCCCAAAATGCGGCGTAGAACTTACAGGGCTCATGGTCGGATTAACCCATACATGAGCTCTCCCTGCCACATTGAGATGATCCTTACTGAAAAAGAGCAGATTGTTCCTAAACCAGAAGAGGAGGCTGCACAGAAGAAAAAGATATCCCAGAAGAAACTGAAGAAACAAAAACTTATGGCCTGGGAGTAAATTCTGCATGAAATACATGCAAATAAAAGTAAAAACAGAAGAAAAAAAAAAGAGAGACATGAGAGAGATGATCTCTGTCTGCACCATTTGAAGTCAAAGCAAGAAGGTAGCCATCTGCAAAACAGGAACTGGGTCCTTACCAGATACTGAATCAGCAGCAAGTTGATCTTGGATTTCCCAGCCTCCAGAACTATGAGAAATAAATGTTTGTTTTTAAACCACTCAACCTATGGTATTTGTTAGAGCTGACCAAGGTGACTAGGACAGTCAATCATACAATAACCTTTTAGTAAACTATTTCAGTCCATGGCATTTCTTTAGTCTGTTCTCCCACCAATCGTGCAACAAATGCTGGTGTTGAATATAGCAAGTCTTTAGCACTTTCCTGATTGTAAATTCTGGTTGTAGCATCATATTAAATACACTGTTCAAGAAAATATCTAAGGGCTTATATATGCAGAAAATTCTTTATTTCATGAGTAAAGCAAGTTGGCAAAGCACCAACGAATTCGAAATAGTGGAACATCTGTAGAAAGAGTTGGTAAAATGAATAGACACTTCTCTAAAGAAGACATCCGGATGGCCAACAGGCACATGAAAAGATGTTCAACGTCGCTCCTCATCAGGGAAATACAAATCAAAACCACACTCAGATACCACCTCACGCCAGTCAGAGTGGCCAAAATGAAGAAATCAGGAGACTATAGATGCTGGAGAGGATGTGGAGAGACGGGAACCCTCTTGCACTGTTGGTGGGAATGCAAATTGGTGCAGCCGCTCTGGAAAGCAGTGTGGAGGTTCCTCAAAAAATTAAAAATAGACCTACCCTATGACCCAGCAATAGCACTGCTAGGAATTTATCCAAGGGATACAGGAGTACTGATGCATAGGGGCACTTGTACCCCAATGTTTATAGCAGCACTCTCAACAATCGCCAAATTATGGAAAGAGCCTAAATGTCCATCAACTGATGAATGGATAAAGAAATTGTGGTTTATATACACAATGGAATACTACGTGGCAATGAGAAAGAATGAAATATGGCCTTTTGTAGCAACGTGGATGGAACTGGAGAGTGTGATGCTAAGTGAAATAAGCCATACAGAGAAAGACAGATACCATATGGTTTCACTCTTATGTGGATCCTGAGAAACGTAACAGAAACCCATGGGGGAGGGGAAGGGAAAAAAAAAAAAAAAAAGAGGTTAGAGTGGGAGAGAGCCAAAGCATAAGAGACTGTTAAAAACTGAGAACTGAGGGTTGATGGGGGGTGGGAGGGAGGGCAGGGTGGGTGATGGGTATTGAGGAGGGCACCTTTTGGGATGAGCACTGGGTGTTGTATGGAAACCAATTTGACAGTAAATTTCATATATTAAAAAATAAATAAATAAATAAATAAATTAAAAAAAAAAAAAAAAGAGTTGGTAAAGACAACAGTTTTTTAAACCCTAGAAGACTGCAAATACACTCAGGAGAAATGACAGCTGATTGGAAGTTTTAGTGGAAGTCATAGTGTGCAGCACTATTGAAAAGAACTGGACAGTGTGACTCAGTGTGTGGGCAAGCAAGCTTCAGCATGTTCAGCCCAAATCTCTCTCATGAAGGCTACAACCATTTGCCCACCAGTCTATTCTACAGCTCACATGGAGGTCTCATAGTGAGCACCATATCAGACTGCAAAATATTTAGTTTATTATTCTTATCCCCAAACCTTTTTTTTCTACCGTTTTCTCATTTCCTCAATTTTCCCATTTCTTCCAGCCTGGGAATCATCCCTACTCCTTTTTCAACAACACCCCACATCCAGTTTGTGACCAAGTCTTTTCAGTTTACCTTAATGGGTGCTTGTACATCTTCTCTGCTTCTGTGGCCACAGTGCAGGCCTCCCTCATTGCTCTCCTGCTAGTCACAACCATCAAACTTGTTGTCCAACTTTAATACATGTCTTCTACCTCTACCAAATAAGCTTTCTGAAAAGTAAATCTTTTAAGTTCCTCTCCCTGTTAAAATCCATCTGTGCTCTCTATTACCACAGAATAAAATCCAACTCCTTGGCATACAGGACCCTATATAATTTAATATTGCTTAGCAGGGGAATGGGGAAGGATAACACTAATCTTCTCAGAGCTGTGGGTCTTTAAGGGTCTTGATCTCCACCAAGGAATGTTATAGAAGTGCAGGGGGTTCCTGAACCTTGCTCTCAGGAGCCTGAATTGCAGGCACAGACCCCCTGGCTTGAAAATTGAAACCCAGTCCAAACCACCTGGCCCACCACTGCCCTGTTCACCCAGTCTTCCCACTTTCCTTTGGGTCAAACCCTCTGTCGCCTGCACCCTCACCTAAGCAAGTTCAGTGAACTGTACTGTAGGGTGTAGAGGCTGCCACCAATAGCAGGGGATGAGGAGGGCTAAGTCTGCAAAGAACAGGCTAGGTCTGGCAAGCAGGGTCTCTCATCAGCTAGTTGACCTATTTTTTTTTTGAAGTAGTTATAGATTCACAAGAAGTTGTAAAAAATGTGTAAGGAGGTCCCAGTCACCCTTACCCCGCCCTCCCAACAGTAGCTTCTTGCATAGCATACAATATAAACACCAGGAGATTGACATCGGTGCAATCCACAAGGCTTATTCAGATTTCACCAGTTATGTTCATACTCACTTGCATGTGTCTGTGTGTACAGTTGTATGCAATTGTATCACATCTGTGGCTTTGTGCAGTGTTGGGGAACCTGGTCAAAAAGACCTGACTGCCGATTGACTCTACAGCTAGACCTGGGCACTCAGAGGCTCTTAAGATTTAACCGGCCAGTGCAGAGATCCACCTGTCTTGCTGCTGCCCAAGACAAACCTCATATAGAAGTTCCTCTTGTTTATTAAAACTGCAACCTACCAACCTAGAGTGACCTGCCTCTTTCTCTGATAGATCTCTGCCCTCTGCAAAAGGCTGGTTTCAGATTACACCTTGGAAGCTTCCAGGAGGGTTGCAAATCAACTTATGGCCACCACCACAATCACCATAGAGAACTGTTCCTTCACTACAAGCCCACCCCCACCCCCAGCATACTACACTTTGTAGACCGTCTTTCTCTTCCCCTAATGGAACCCTTGGCAACTACTATCTTTCTTTTCACTTCTATAATGGCATTATTTCAAGAATGCTGTATGAATGGGATCACACAGTACACAACCTTCTGAGTTTACCTTTCCACTCACAAAACTTCCCTGGAGCTACATCCAAGTTCTTGTGTATCTAGTTAGCTGACTTTTGGTTGCTAGCAAATACTTCATAATATTTGCCAGCTGCTACAATGAGTATTACATTGGTGGTGATGGCTTTTTTTCCATTCTTTATCTGCTCAGTAAACGTCAGGCTCCTACTATATAGCTCCTACTATATGCAAGGAAAACACAAGAATAAAGAAATGAATCAGATATATTTCTGACAACCTGAAAGTCTGGTGGAAAAATCTTATGGCGCATTAAGCCCACAGACTAGTTTAAAGAAAAAGGGGAGACAGATGATACTTACAGATTTTCTGTATAAAGGCCAGAATAGTGTGAGTCACTAATCGGGAATTGGAGTGGGGATGCAGGGACCTGTGCTGTTCCAGTGCATTTATCACGCCACCATGGCAGGCACTCCTCACCCTTCCACACTCACATGAGAGCATTCATTCACATGGTGTTTGGCTGATTGTAATTCCCAGGGATAAGAGCTTGAGTGCCAAAGAAAAAATAAATTTTGGGTAGAAGAATATATATGGAAACGTTCACATAAAGCAAAGACGATGGATGATAGGAATTTACTGTGATGCTAAGGAAGCTTAAGCTCTGTGTCCCTTGTAAGATCCTGGGAGAAACCTTAGAAATCTGTTTATGTGCTTACATGTTTCTGTAAAGCTGGCAAAAGAGAAATGCAAACGTGCCACTTACCTACCTGGAAGAGAGACCAGAAATATCTGGTATTCAGTACTAACTGAATACTAGTCATGATTCTAACTTTTTAAAGGTTCTTGGAAAAGATGTGTCTTAAAACTTCAGCCTGCCACCTGTGTAAATTTAAGCAAGACACTTAATCTCCTTACAGTTCACTATGCTCATCTATAAAATAAGGTTGATAGTATCTACTAATATTTGAGATTGCTTAATGTACTCTTTATATGGATTTTTTCACTTGATTCACCAACTGTTCTACAAGGCAGGAGCCTTTATTATCTCTAATTTACACATAAGGAAACAGGGACAGAGTGTTCAGTGTTTTGTCTTAAAGTCACATGGTTAGTGAGCAAAGCTGGCAATCAAACCAGGGGGCCTGAATTCAGAGCCCAGTCTCTTAACTGAATAGCAACACTGGTAGTTGCTGTTTTCAGCAGGGTTGTTACTCAAGTCAATTCAGATCAATTTAACACAAAAGGTATCTCAAGTACCTATTCATGCAGGGAGCCCCTTGTGAAAATCAAGAGAGATGTGAGACGATTGATAGGAAAGTGCTTTGGAGGAGATCTATGGAGGAGACCTATAGTAGTTTTTTGTTTTTGTTTAGTTTTGTTTGGCATTTAGTTTTCTTTTTTTCAAGTTTTTATTTAAATTCTAGTTAGTTAACATATGTGGTAAAGTTGATTTCAGGTGTAGAATTTAGTGATTCATCATTTACACATAAAACCCAGTTCTCATCACAGGAAGTGGCCTTCTTAATGCCCATCACCCATTTAGCCCCTCTCCCCCTACATCAACCCCCAGTTTGTTCTCTATAGTTAAGAGTCTCTTATGGTTTGCTTCCCTCTCTTTTTTCCCCCTTTCCACATGTTCATCTGTTTTGTTTCTTAAATTCCACACATGAATGAAATCATATGGTATTTGTCTTTCTCTGATTGACTTAGCATAATACACTATAGCTCCATCCATGGAATTGCAAATGGCAATATTTCATTCTCTTTGATACCGAGTAATATTCCATTGTGGAGATCAATCTATCTATATCTATCTATCTATCTATCTCACATTTTTATCCATTCATCGATCAATACACATTTGGGCTCTTTCCATAGTTTGGCTATTGTTAATAATGCTGCTATAAGCATTGGGGTGCATGTGCCCCTTTGAATCAGTATTTTTGTATCCTTCGGGTGAATACTTAGTAGTATAATTTCTGGGTCCTAGTGTTTTTAAAATAAAAGTATAACCACATAAGCACTAAAGCAAATAAGTAAATAAGGCATTTCTAATTTACTGAATCTACAAAGGATGAAATTTTTAATAGGTGATCTAAACATTCTTCTGTTTAAATATATATATATATATATATATATATATATATATATATATATATAATCAGAGCAATTAGATTTTCCCTTCAACTGTAAGAGTACTATAATGAGAGATCGTTTAAAAAGATATTGAAAAGTTCAGACAACTTGGAAATCCAATTTTGACTGAGGTCATCATGTTATGATCACAAGACTACTTGTGTCCCAAAGCACTTTGTGAATGTCTTTGTTGTAGCTATCACACACTGAAATTATATTTTCTAGTTGTTAGCTTTCTGGGCCCATAAACTCCATCCAAGTTAAGTTGGGTTTATCTGTACATATGCTGCACCTAATATAGCACTTGGCACGGAGGTTTTCTTTAAGGCATGTCTATTCTGCTCCTTTTGGTTTTATTTATAGAACAGCCAAATGAACAGTGACGGAGATTAGCTTGACTTTCCCTATGTCCTTGCTGCAGGGGTCAAATCCCTTGCTAGGCTGCTGGTAAACTGAACTCTGAATAATAACTGAGGGTGACAGTGTGCATTGCATTTGTAATAAGTAGCATTTCATCAACTTCTTATGAAGGGAACAAACAGATATCAATATAACACCTATTTTTGCTTCAAGTCTGAACAGAAGTCTCTCAGAACTGAATGCCAGAAAGCAGCCCAATTACTAGAGAGATATTCATGTTCCATGCTCCACAGCAACATTCTAAGCATGAGTCCATATCTTCTCACATCTCCTCTTTTCTTTACCTTCCAAGTTCAGGCTCAAATTGCCTCATACCTGACTACTTCCAGAACCTATGGATTGGGTATGCCTTATCTTCTTTGTCTTTCCCCACTCCTACTCATCTTTCATATGCATTCCAGAATGTTCTCATCAACGAATTATCTCATCATATCTTCACTAAAAACATTCTGTGCCTCTCCACTACTTATAAAATAAAACAAACCCTTTGGTTTTTATAACTCTCCATCCAGATTCAACTTACATTTTCTTTCTGTCCCATACCAAGGCCAAAGCACAACAAAAGAAAGGTGCAAACAGCTCCCACACAAATTCTTCACTTCTACTGCTCTGGGTTCTTTCCTATCTGAAACTGACTTTCTTGGTTCTCTTTAAATATTATGCATTTTCATAAAAGTTTAATTTGAATTCCTACCTTCTTTATGAATCCCTTCCTACTTATCACTTTTGCTAGATCACTCTCTCTCTCTACTATAGACCTATCGTTACCTTGCACTACAGCTGTTAAAAAGGCCTTTAGGAATTTTAGAAAATGGCAGTGGAGTAGGAGGACGCTAGGCTCACCTCATCTCATGAACACAGCTAGGCAACTACCAAATTATTCTAAATACCCCAGAAATAACCTAAAGACTGACAGAATAAACACCACAACTACAGGGAGAGAAGAGGCCACATCAAAGAAGGTAGGAACTGCAGAGAGATGGTTTGGGGGAGAAATGGATCATGGGTGCTGCAAAGGGGAGGGAGCCGTGGGGGAAGAGAAAGGCAAGAGAGAGAGGAGCACAAAGGGGAGTGCACAAGAACATTTCCGAAAGGCACTGGCTGGGAAAAAGAGAGAAGCTGATTTTTAAGTTATTGCAACCAGTGGGGCTTAAAGACTGGAGTTTTAAAGGTCAGTGGACTTGGCTAGGATAGAGACCTGTGGGTATTGCCCTCCTCCTGGAGAGAAGGTAGGCAAACAACCCAGAGACAGTGTGGAAACAGAGATCTGAAGAACACCTGGGTCACACATGGGGGAGATTATTCACTTTTCTTGGAGTGCATCCCAGAGGGGTAGTGTTCACAGAGATGCCTCTCTGGGGAAAATTGCCCCTCCAATGTCCCTCAGGCTGAATGCCTACCCACCTGTGGAGGGCAATTCAGCCCTGACACTGGCCACCTAGCCTGCTTACTCCAAGTCACACACCACTGTTCTCTGGTGCCACTGCTCTTCTTAGTAAAACCTGCTTGAATCCCACCACTACAAGACCCTTCCCCAAAAGACCAGTGCAGGGCCTGCCCATACCACATCCCTAAAGCCTAGAGTTTTGTTTTGTTTTTGTTTTGTTTTGTTTTGTGTTTTAAGCCCGGAGTTTTAACAGTCAGTAGGCTTGGCTGGGATAGAGCCCTGAGAGCACTTGCTGTTCCTGGCAGTCAAACAACCACAGGTGGACAGTATGGAAAAAGCAATCTGAAAAATGCATGGGTTATACAGAGGGGAGATTATTCTTTCTTCGTGGAGTGCTTCCCTGAAAGGAAGCTTTCGCAGAGATGCCTTTCTGGGGACAAAGGAGCTGGCTGGTGTCATTTTCCTCCCCCACCTTTCAGCATCAAAACAGAGCCACTTGCGGGAGCAAGGCAGTGCTCACAGTGGTTGCCTAACCTGCTTACACTAAGTCCCACACCATGTGGTCTGGCAGGACTGCCCCACTCTGTTAAACTTGCCACATGTCCACACCATGTCTCCTGACCAGAGAGTTCTTCAGGGCACCAGTTCTAGTTGAAGTAGCATCAGGTCTCATTTATCAAGCAGACTAGAGCATCTCTAGTTAAGATTTGCCACTCTGGCCAAGGATCAAACACTGCCCACTGCAGGCAAGAAGAGTCTCTGCAGATGACTGGCCTGAAGGAGAGAGTAACCAAAACACAACAGCAGAGCACACACAGCACAAACCAGACACCCTCCTTGAAGAGCCAAGCCCTGGATACTATAGGAGCTCTTCTTCATAAAGCCATTACTCTCAGCAGTGAGAAACATAACAGGCTTTTCTAACACAAAAAAGAAGACAGAGACTTAGACAAAATGCTAAGGTGGAGGAATTCATCACAAATGAAAGAACAAGACAAGGTCATGGCCAGAGATCTAAGCAAAATAGATATAAGTAACATACCTGGTGGGGAATTTAAAGCAACAATCATAAGGATACTCACTGGACTTGAGATAAAAAATGGAGGACTTCAGGGAGACCCCTACAACAGAGATAAAACAGATTAAAAAAAGAATCAGTCAAAAAAAAAAAAAATGCCATAACTGAGACCAGAAACAGGCTTGATGCAATGAACACAAGACTAGAAGAAGCAGAGGAATGAGTTAGTGATATGGAAGACAGAATAATGGAAAATAATGAAGCTGAACAAAAGAGAGAAAGAAGTATGGAACATGAGAATAGACTTAGGGAACACAGTCAAATGTAATAACATTTGTATTATAGGAGTCCCAAAAGAAGAAGAGAGAGAAAAGGGGGAAGAAAATTTATTTGAAGAAATAATAACTGAAAACTTCCCAAATCTGGGGGAAAAAAAAGACATCCAGATCCAGGAACAGAGGACACCCATCAAAATCAACAAAAGCAGGCCAACACCAAGACATGTTGTAATTAAATATACAAAAGATAGTGATGATGAAGAAAAAAGTCTTAAAAGCAGCAAAAGAAAAGTAATCCTTAGCTTACAAGGGAAAACCTATAAGGCTAGCTACAAATTTCTCAGCAGAAACTTGGCAGGCAAGAAGGGAGGGGCATGATATATTCAAAGTGCTGAATGGGAAAAATCTGCAGCCAAGAATACTCTATCCAGCAAGGCTATTATTCAGAATAGAAGGAGAGATAAAGAATTTCCCAGACAAAAAAAAAAAAACAAAAAAAAAAACAAAAAAACCCCAAAAAAACCTAAATGAGTTCATGACCACTAAACCAGCCGTGCAACAAATATTAAAGGGGACTCTTTGAATGGAAAGGAAAGACCACAAGTGACAAAGACAAGAAACAATGACCAAACAAGCAATAAAATGGTACTAAATACATATCTATCCGAATGTAAATGTACTAAATGCTCCAATAAAAAGACATAAGGTGTGGAAATGGATAAAAAACAAGAATCATTCAACAGGATCAGGTGGGATTTATTCCTGGGCCACAAGTGTGGTTCAATATTTGCAAATTGTATGAATGACTGCCCTAGTCATCTTGGTCAGCTGTAACAAATACCATAGATAGAATGGTTTAAAAACAAACATTTACCGGGGCGTCTAAGTGGCTCAGTCAGTTAGGCGTCCAACTTCATGTCAGATATTGGTCTCACTGTTCCCAAGTTTGAGCCCCATGTCAGACTCTGTGTTGACAGCTCAGAGCCTGGAGCCTGTTTCAGATTTTGTGTCTCCCTCTCTCTCTCTGCCCCTTCCCCACTCACACTCTGTCTCTCTCTCAAAAATAAATGAACATTAAAAATAAAATAAAATAAAATAAAATAAAATAAAATAAAATAAAAGACAAACATTTATTTCTCATAGTCCTGGAGGCTGGGAAGTCCCCAAGATCAACTTGCTGCTGATTCAGTGTCTGGTGAGGACCCATTTCCTGTTTTGCAGGTGCCTACCTTCTTGCCATGCCTTCAAAAGGTGGAGTCTGAGATAATCTCTCTCATGTCTCTTCCCATAAGGGTGCTCATGACCCAATAACCTCCAAAAGGCTCCACCTACAAAAGACTTGATCACAAACTACATGTGGGGTGATGTTTAGTAGACATACCATCACATTGGGGATTAGGGCTTTAACATATGAGGTTTAGGGTGAAGCCAACATTCAGTCCAGAGTGAATGACAAAACAGACTTTTTGCTTTGGATACATTTCTATCCTTGTATACATTACAATGTAAGGTAGTGTTTCAACCTGTCAGACTCAGGAGATGCAGCTGTTTTATCCATGCATACTTCCCATTGTTCTGAAAAGTTCATGCATGTAGGAGGCAATCAAAAACACATTAGACCTTGGATGGAATGGGATGGTATTATGCTAAGCAAAATTAGAGAAAGACAAATATCATATGACTTCACTCATATGAGGATTTTAAGAGTCAAAACAGATGAACATAAGGGAAGGGAAACAAAAATAATATAAAAACAGGGAGGGGAACAAAACATAAGAGACTCTTAAATATGGAGAACAAACAGAGGGTTACTGGAGGGGTAGTGGGAGGGGGGATAGGCTAAATGGGTAAGGGGCATTAAGGAATCTACTCCCGAAATCATTGTTGCACTATATGCTAACTATTTGGATGTAAATTAAAAAAAAAAAAAATTAAATTAAAAAAAATATTAGACCAACAGAAATACATTTAATTACTAGGGGAAAAAAGTCCCAAGGGTATTAAGAGACTAACCAAAATCATCCAATTAGGTGAGAAATTAGTATTAGAAATTAGGACTTCTCAATAAAATACTAGCAAACCAAATTCAATAGTACATTAAAAGAATCATTCACCAGAATCAAGTGGGATTTATTCCTGGGCTGCAAGGGTGGTTCAATATTCACAAATAAATCAACATGAAACCCCACATTAATAAAAGAAAGGATAAGAACCATATGATCCTCTCAACAGATGCAGAAAAAGCATTTGACTAAGTACAACATCCATTCATGATGACAAAAACCCTCAACAAAGTGCAGCTGGAGGGAACACACCTCAATATAATGATGGCCATATATGAAAGACCCATAGCTAAAATCATTCTCAATGATGAAAAAAAACTGAGAGCTTTTCCTCTACAGTCAGGAACAAAACAGGGATATCCACTCTCATCACTGTTATTTAACATAGTATTAGAAGTCCTAACCTCAGCAATCAGACAAAAAAAAGTAATAAAAGGCATCCAAACTGGCAGGGAAAAAAATCAAACTTTCACTATTTGCAGATGACATGATACTCTATATTGAAAACACAAAAGACTCACAAAAAAATTGCTAGAACTGATATACAAATTCAGTAAAATCACAGGAAACAAAACAAAAATACATAAATATGTTGTATTTCTATACACCAATATATAATGAAGCAGAAGAGAAATGAAGGAATCCCATTTACAATTGCACCAAAAACTATAAGATACTTAGGTATAAACCTAACCAAAGAGGTAAAAGATCTGTACACTGAAAACTATGAAACACTGATGAATGAGATTGAAGATGACACAAAGAAATGGAAAACAATTCCATGCTCATGGATTGGATGAAAAAATATTGTTAAAATGTCTATACTACCCAAAGTAATCTACACATTTAATGCATTCCCTACCAAAATACCAACAGCATTTTTCACAGAGTTGGAACAAGCAATCCTAAAATGTGTATGAAACTACAAAAGACCCCGAACAGCCAAAGCAATCTTGAAAAAGAAAAGGAAAGCTGGAGGCATCACAATTCCACACTTCAAGTTATATTACAAAGCTGTAGTGATCAAGACAGTATGGTACTGCCACAAATAGACATTTAGATCAATGAAACAGAATAGAAAACCCAGAAATGAATCCACAAAGATATGGTCAATTAAGCTTTGACAAAGCAGGAAAGAATATCCAATGGAAAAAAGATGGTCTCTTCAACAAAGGTGTTGGGAAAACTGGACAACATGCAAAAGAATGAAACTGGACCACTTTCTTACACCATATATAAAAATAAAGTGGATGAAAGACCAAAATATGAGACAGGAAACTATCAAAATCCTAGAAGAGAACACAGGCAGTAACCTCTCTGATACTGGCCGTAGCAACTTCTTACTAGAGATGCCTCCTATGGCAAGGGAAACAAAAGCAAAAATAAACTATTAGGACTTCATCAAGATAAAAAAGCTACTGCATAGCAAAGGAAACAATCAATAAAACTAAAAGGCAACTTATGGAATGAGAGAAGATATTTGTAAATGACATATCAGATAAAGGGTTAGTATCCAAATTACAAAAAGAACTTACAAAACTCAACACCCAAGAAACAAATAATCCAATCAAAAAATGGGCAGAAGACACGAAAAGACAATTTTCCAAAGAAGACCTACAGAGAGCCACAGACACATGAAAAGATGCTTAACGTCACTCATCATGAAGAAAATACAAATTCAAACTACAGTGAGATATTACCTCACACCTGTCAGAATGGCTAAAATCACCAACACAAGAAACAATAGGTGTTGCTGTGGATGTGGAGAAAGGGGAACCCTATTACATTGTTGGTGGGAATGCAAAACCAGTGCAGCCAGTGCAGTATGAAGGTTCCTCAAAAAGTTAAAAATAGAACTACCCTATGACCCAGCAATTGCACTACTCAGGAATAAAATGAATGAATTCTTGCCATTTTCAACAACATGAATGGAGCTAAAGAGTATTATGCTAAGTGAAGTCAGTCGGTCCAAGAAAGACAAATATCATATGATTTCATGCATATGTGGAATTTAAGAAACAAAACAAATGATCATAGGGGAAAAAAGAGAGAAGCAAACCAAGAAACATACTCTTAACTATAGAGAACAAACTGATGGTTACCAGAAGGGATATGGGTAGGGGGATGGGTTAAATAGGTGATGGGGATTAAGGAGGGCACTTGTTATGATGAGCACTTGTAATGATCATAATTTATAACAGGGTTCTCCAAAAAGTCTCCATTTAAATATTACTTTAAATCTACTTTCATAAATTATAAACAGTTCTTTTTTAAATGTTTATTTATTCTGAGGAGAGAGAATGTGAGCATGAGTGCGAAAGGGGCAGAATGAGTGGGGAGAGAGAGGATCCCAAGCAGGATCCACACTGTCAGCTCAGAGCCCAACATGGGGCTCGATCTCACAAACTGTGAGATCATAACCAGAGCAAAATCAAGAGTTGGACACTCAACGACTGAGCCATTCAGGTAACCCATAAACAATTCTTAATTTAAAAATCCATTAGTAATATAAGGAGCCTATTATTTATAAGCTATTTTGGTTAAGAAGAGATTTTTTATTATTCCAAAATCTAGTTAAATGTTTAATTAAATATCAAAAAATTTTTAAAAATTGTTGTAAAGGCTTAGAGGATAAAATAAAAACTAACTTTAGGGCACCTGTGGCTCAGTTGGTTAAGCATCTGATTTTGGCTCAGGTCATGATCTCGTGGTTCATGAGTTCAAGCCCTGTGTCGGGCTCTGTGCTGACAGGTAAGAGCCTGGAACCTGCTTTAGATTCTGTGTCTCCCTCTCTCTCTGACCCTCCCCCCCACTCATACTCTGTCTCTCTCTCTCTCTCTCAAAAATAAATAAAACATTAAAAAAATTTTTTAAAAAATAAAAATTAACTTCAACAGAACTGGAGATGATACTGAGGGGGATAGATTTTATTTATCAATATAGTGACTAAAATATTTATAATGACTAAAATATTTGTAAAGAGGAGCAACTTCAAGAAAGGAAAGAAAAATGCAGAAAAAAAATATGCTCAAAGTACTTATCAGGAAGGGTTATAGAAACTTGAATAACATTCCTAGATCATATACTTCTAAAAAAGAATACAACAAATATTCAGAGTTCCACATAATCTCAGCCTTTGATGTTCACAAGTCTACAAGTATGGTTATCCCCTAAATCACAGTTTAGGAGTTAGGTTGCCTGAATATTCATTTTATCATCATTCACATTCACAGCAGTACTACAAAGAAAATGCAACCCACAGAAACCTTCTGCATGTTTAGCTGAGGTTCAGAGGACAGCAAAAGATAAAACTACATTTTTCTCCATTTCTCCTGTCCTACACCTTTGCTTTATAATCAGGAAAAACCCTCAATGGAAATATCCAGACCCCTGGAAGCAGGATTCAGGGAACCAGCAAAATGCACACAAGTCAAGACAAAGTAGATCCAAGAGAGAACGTTGATTTGGTGATGAATCTTTACTGGTCACCTTTCTGCATTAGGAAAACAAGGTAGTATGTCTACTTGTGATACTCCCAGTCAGGGCAGCTCCTCCAGTTCTGCTCAAGACTCTGTCCCAGTCCTTTAGCTGATGCTGCTCCCAACATACAGATGAAGGGCCCAGGTGAAAGAGCTCAGGCCTCCAATCTAATCCATGACTCAACTGGAACACAACAGTCCACATGAACCACTCAATGCTCATTCAAGTTGTACATTAAATGTCATGCCTGAACATCAAGTCTGGGTGTTACTCCTGAAGCAGGCTTCGAGAGATCAGCATCCTCATCACTTCATTGCTACCTGCAAAGACAGAAAGAATAAGGATTTAGTTGCAGCAAAGTCTGAGAGCTCTGTAAACCTCTAACTAGGGTGCTCCAAGCCTCACTCAGGATAGGAGTAGGTGTAAACTACAATGGTTGCTTTAACACTGAGAGGGATGGGATTATCACAGACTGCTTTCCAAAGCACAGAAAAATGTCAGGAAGTAAGAAATAAATGTACCCTTAAAAACACCTCTCTTGGGAGAGGGAAGATGACTGAGTAGGAAGATGCTGAGCTTACCTCCTCCCATGGACACACTAAGGCTGAAACTACATACAGTGCAACTAACTCTGAGACCCTGAACTCTAGCAGAACAGCTATTCCACACCTAAAGATATAAAGAAAACATCACATTGAGGAGGGTAGGAAGGGCAGAGATGGTCAAGAGCCAAAACACCCCATTGTAGTGACCCATAAACAGGAAGATATCACAGGTGTGGAGGTCCTTCCTGAGGAGTGAAAAGTTTAAGTCTCACATCAGGCACCTTCTGCCCTGGGGATCTTCACTGGAAAGATGAGGCCCCATATTGTCTGGCTTTGCAAATTAGTGGGGCTTAACTCCAGGAGAGCCAGGGAGCTACAGGAAACTGAAAGGGCCCACACACAATATCAGTCACTCGGAGCTCAGGGCAGAGGTAGTTGTTTGAAAAGCTCCTGGGCCATACATGAGGGAGACTTAATGACTAATGTTTGAGTGTGTGCCAGAGGGACAGGGATCTGTAGGAACTTTGGGAATGAAAGTGTTGGCAAGTGCATTTTTCTTGTACTCCTACAGCTTAGTTAGCTAGATGCTTGTGGGACCAAGATCTGACACTCTCCACCTACCTTGCTAGCACTGTTTGTCCCACCCTGGCATTCCTCCGCAGACCTTCCCTGCTTAACACACTCAACCCAGCAGACAGATGTCTCTTCAAGCAGATACCACCCACTATATTCAGCAGGTCACCTTGGATCAGTACCCGCTCCTGCCCAAAGTGACTGCTGCCCACTAGCACCCCCAGACGACCCAGAGCTGGGCCTGGTAGCCAGCCACAGTGGGAGCTAACACCACCCACCAGCACAGATACAACAGTAGGACACATACATCCTATATAGGGGACACCCCTGGAATGCTTGGTTCTAGTGACCAGCGAGATGCCTTCTATACAGGACATTATTTTCAGGACCAGGAGACACAGCTGGGATATCTAATACACAAAAACAAAAATGAGAAGACAAGAATATGCTCCAAATGAAAGAACAAGGTAAAACCTCAGTAAAAGAACTGATAAATAGAACAGATAAATAAAACAGATAAGCAATCTACTTGATAAACTTTCAAAATAATGATCATAAAGATGCTCACGGCCTTGAGAGAAGACTGGATGAACTTAGTGAGAACTTCAGCAAAGAGACAGAAAATATAAAACAAAAAGTAGTTGAAGAGTACAGTAATTGAAATGAAAAATACACTAAAGGGAATTAACATCAGAAGATTCAGAATGGATCAGCAATCTGGAAGACAGGGTAGTGTGTAAAGTGCCCAAGATGAGCAGCAAAAAGAAAAAGAGTTAAAGAAATAGGTTAAGGGACCTCTGTGACAACATCAAGCATACTAACATTTGCATTATTGGGGTCCCAGAAGGAGAAGAGAAAGAGAAAGATGCAGAAAACTTATTTTAAGAAGTAATAGCTGAAACTTCCGTACTCTGGGGAAGAAAACAGACATCTAGTTTCAGGAAGCAAAGGAAGCCCCAAACAAGATAAACCATGACATATAATATATATACTATACTATACTATACTATACTATACTATAATATAATATAATATAATTAAAATAGTAAAAATTACGTATAAAGAGAAATCTTAAAAGCAGCCAGAGAAAAGCAAATAGTTATATAAAAGGGAAAGTACCCAGAAAGGTAAGAGCAGTTTTTCAGCAGAAACTTTGCTGCCAGAAGGGAGTGGCATGATATATTCAAAGTGCTGAAAGGGAAAAAACCTAAAACTTTGAATAGTCTACTGGCAAGGTTTTCATTTAGAACTGAAGGAGAAATGAAGGATTTCCCAGACAAACAAAAGTTAATGGAGTTCATCATCACTAAACTGCCCTCATAAGAAGTGTTAAAGGAACTTCTTTAAGTTGAAAAAAAAAAAAAAAAAAGGCAACAACTAGAAGTAAGCAAATTATGAAAGGAAAAATTTCACTGGTGAAAGCAAACGTAATATAGGTAGTAAATCAATCACTTATAAAGCCAGTGTGAAGGTTAAAAGAAAAAAATAGTAAAATCACTTATATCTAAAAATTAGTTAAGGGACTCATAAAATAAGATATAAAATATGACATCAAATACATAAAATGGGGGAGGTACTAAAAATGTAGTGCTTTTATAATGTGTTTGAATATAAGCAAACATCACTTAAAATAGACTGCTATATACATACGGTGTTATACATGAACCTCATGGTAACCACATACCAAAAACCTGTAAGAGATGCACCAAAAATAAAGAGAAAGGAATCCAAGCATAGCATTAAGGTAAGTCATCAATCACAAGGGAAGACAGAAAGAAAAGAAAAAAGAAACTGAACAAAAACAACCAGACAACAATTAACAAAATGGCAATAAGTACATAGCTATCAATATTACTGTTACTTTAAATATAAATGGACTAAATGCTCCAATCAAAAGACAAAAGGTGACTGAATGGATTAAAAAACAAGATCCATCTATAAACTGCCTATAGGAGACTTACTTCAGACCTAAAGACTCATACAGACTGAAAGTGAAGGGATGGAAAAAGATCTTCTATACTAATGAAATTTTTTTAAAAAGCTAGGGAAGCAATACTTATATCAGACAAAATAGGCTTTAAAATAAAGACTATAACAAAACATGAAAAAGGTAATTACATAATGATAACAGGATCAATCGAACAAGAGGATATAACAATTATAAATATTGATGCACCCTACACAAGAGCACCTAAATATATAAGGCAAATACTAATGGACATAAAGAGAGAAATTAACAGTAATACAATAATAGTAAGAAAATTTAACACCCCACTTACATCAATGGATAGGTCATCCAGACAGAGAATCAATAAACAAACAATGGCTTTGAATGATGCCTTAGAACAGATAGGACTTGAGGATATCACAGATATATACAGAACATGCCATCCAAAAAGGTGAGAACACATATTCTGTTCACGTGCACATGGAAGTGCACATTCTCTGAGACAGATCACATGTGAAGCCACAAAACAAGTCTTAATAAATTTAAGAAGACTGAAATCATATTAAGCATCTTTTTCAACCACAATGGTGTAAAACATGTGGAGGCTAAACAACATGCTATTAAATGACCAATGGGCCAATGAAGAAATCAAAAAGGAAATAAATAAAATAGCATGAGACAACTGAAAATGGAAAGCCAACATTCCAAAATCTTTGGGGCAGAACAAAAGCAGTTCTAACAGGCAAGTTTATACTGATATGGGCCCTCTTCAAGAAACAAATCTCAGGGTAGCCTGAGTGGCTCAGTTGGTTAAGCGTCTGGCTGGGACTCAGGTCATGATATCATGGTTTGTGAGTTTGAGCCCTGCGTCAGGTTCTGTGCTGGCTGCTTGGAGCCTGGAGCCTGCTTCAGATTCTGTGTGTGTGTGTGTGTGTGTGTGTGTGTGTGTGTGTGTGTGTGTCTGCCCTTCCCTTGCTCATGCTCTGTCTCTCTGTGTCTCTCCCTGTCTCAAAAATAAATAAGCATTAAAAAAAAAAAAAAGAAAGAAAGAAACAAATCTCAAACACACAATCTAACTGTAAACCTAAGGGAATTTGTAAAAAAGAATGAACAAACTCAAAGTTAGTAAAAGGAAGGGAATAACAAAGATCAGAGCAGAAATAAATGAAAGAGACTAAAAAAACAATAGAAAAGATCAGTGAAACCAAGAGTTTGTTCTTTGGAAAGATATACAAAATTGATGAACGCCTAGCCAGCCTTATTAAGAAAAAAAAAAAAAGAAAAAAGAGAGAGAGAGAAGACTCAAATAAGTAAAATCAGAAATAAAAGGTAAGAAGTTACAACCAACACCACAGAAACATAAAGGATTTAAGACGCTACCACAAAAAATGATATGCCAACAAACGGGACAACCTGAAGAAAGAAACAGATAAATTCCTAGAAACATACAATTTTCCAAGACTGAATCAGGAAGAAATAGAAAATGTGAACAGGCTGGGGGCACCTGGGTGGCTCAGTCAGTTAAGTGTCTGACTCCTACTCTTAAAAACTGAGAACAAACTGAGGGTTGATCGGGGGTGGGAGGGAGGGTAGGGTGGGTGATGGGTATTGAGGAGGGCACCTTTTGGGATGAGCACTGGGTGTTGTATGGAAACCAATTTGACAGTAAATTTCATATATTAAAAAAATAAATTAATTAAAAAATAAAAAAAAATAAAGTGTCTGACTCTTGATCTCAGCTCAGGTCTTTGTCTCAGGGATGTCAGTTCAAGCCTCACACGGGACTCTGTGCTGAGCATGGAGCCTAAAAAAATCTGAACAGACTGATGACTAGTAACAAAATTGAATTGGCAATCAAAAACCTCCCAACAAAGAAAAGTCAAGGACTGGACAGCTACAAACATTAAAGAAGAGTTAATACCTTTCCTTCTCAAACTATTTCAATTGTCAAATTACTATGCTGTCCACCTGAAACTATTATAATATTGTATGGCCACTATGCCTCACATTAAGAAAATGCACCTACAAAAGCACAGAAAAAGCACCAAAGGAGATATTTTGGACTTACATATATAAATAATCTAAAATATGAATTCTGAATGTGGACACATGAGTCATTTTTTTTTTTTTTTTACTTTTCCTATATTTTATGAGTTTTCAACAATAAATATACCAATTTCATTGGTAATCAGAAAAATAAATTTTAGGGATGCCTGGCTGGCTCAGTCAGTGGAACATGCAACTCTTGATCTCTGGGTTGTGAGTTTGAGCCCCATGTTTGGTGTAGAGATTACTTAAAAATAAAATCTTAAAACAAACAAACAAACAAACAAAAACACTGAATTTTTTATTTTATTTTAAAAATTTTTAACGTTTATTTATCTTTGAGAGAGACAGAGAACGAGCAGGGGAGGAACAGAGAGAGAGGGCGACACAGAATCTGAAGCAGGCTCTAGGCTCTGAGCTGTCAGCACAGAGCCTGACGCAGGGCTTGAACCCACGAACCGTGAGATCATGACCTGAGCCAAAGTCAGTTGCTTAACTGACTGAGCCACCCAGGCACCCCAACACTGAATTTTAAAAAAACAAACAAAAACATTTTCCCTGAAAGGAGGGGTCAACTTCTTGCTTCATTTTTACAGTGGGTTTTAATGCAAAGAGAAATATGAACCCCCATGAGGAATGAGTAATCACACATCTCGAATAAAACCAAGCCAAAATTTCAGATTTATCCAGTAACGAAGTCCACAATGAAACAAAGTGATCAAGACCAGTGCCCCAAATTTTCTAGAAGTGGATGATGGCATGGCCTGAAATCTATGTATCTGGCCTTTCCCATTTCTTCTTATAAGGTTAAAAGGCAGAGTTAGAATAAAGGTGAAGTCTCACACACTCATAAAAGCTGGGTAAGGAAACAACCACAGGAGTAATCAGAAGAATTTGAGCAAGAGTGACTGACCTCATCGATGTGCTTCAGGAATGGGGTTTGCAGAAGAAAGCGAACTCTAACTTTTACAAACTGTGATTTGGTCATCACACCAGAGCAGTGGGTTCAGTTTCAGAGTGGTGTTCCCAGACACACAGTGACAGTCTCGTTTGAAAACTTGTTAGAGATGCAAATTTTTAGGCCTACCCAAGACCTACTGAGTGAGAACTTCTGGGCACAGAGCCTAGCAATCTGTTTTCACAAGCCCTCTAGGTGATGCTGACACTTCTTCAGGTTTGAGAAGAATGCTTTGAAAATGGCAGAGAGACCAATGCCCACAAGCCTCTCCTCTGCCACCATGGAAGCAGCCCCACATCGCACCACTGAAAGTCACTTAGACAAGCCTCTGCCCCATCTGGCTCTTCTACAGTGTGAGCACCCCTGGCTGTTTACACTAACTGGGACAGGAGTCACTGGTGTGGAGTGTGGAGAAGGCCATGCCCTGAGCCATACTCCAACAGCTTACACATTTCCCAGACCAATCCACTCTGTGATTACCAAGAAGATACCCATATGATTTAGTTTACTGAAAAATCCATTAGTCATATTATAAAGATATGAATTTATAGAGGTTCCTGGTGATCAAATTAGCTCACATTTGCTGTGTTAATTACTGTACCGAAGTTTGGGGATCCTTGAGGACCAAGTACTTTATGAGAGTAAAGAACAGTTACTGCTGCAGTTTTCAAAATGCTTTCTCATGTATTACCTGAGTTTGAATGTTCTCTAAAGTTTGCAAAGAAAAAGAGTAGAAATGGAGTGATTTGGCAGCTTACTTCTGGTGACAAAGCAAAGCCTCCTGACTCCCAGGATAGTGCTCTTGTATGGCATCAAAAAGCACTTCCAGAGTAGGGTCAGGAAAAAGAGGAAGGAGGAAGGCAAAAGACAGACAGGATCTGAGAACCAGCCAGCATAGGGACAGACAGGCCAAGGAAAGTGGTGACCCTATAACCATTCTGGAGAATAACCTCTGGCAATTTTTACCTTCTAGGATTTGATGGACCCTGGAGTCTCGCACATACTGCTGAACAGCATAGTCCTTCAGGTAGCCATAGCCTCCATGCATCTGTAAAGCCTGGTTGCAGATCTGCAGGGAGATAGGGACTACACATCTCTGATTTTGGGAAGACTATGGAACAAGTGGCTTCTCCTTCCACCCCAGCCTCCTATAAACTAATATGAGGGAGAACAACCTACAGATAACCAGCCAAGCTCAAAAAGGGGCTCTGTATTCTGTGTGATTGGACAACAACTACTAAACTTACCAGTTCCCACCAGGCGGGCAACTCAGAAAGCTCTGCCTTTCTTGCTTATTATCTGCAGGGGAGAGGCTGCCCACAAGCACTTTGGCTGGGATTATGTGAAGTCATGGTGTCATCTAGTGGCAATGAAGCCTCATGTGGAAATGGCTTAGCCCTTGACATTTTAAACACAGCATAGTGCTAAATTTGAACAAGAGGCACTGGAAGGCCCTGAACCTTCTTCCAAAAGAAGTGTCTCATCTAGAACACAATCAATTAACAGTGCCAGAGTGGAGTGTGCAATGGCACAGGGCAGATAAAAAGTCAGCTCCCAAGCAGACCTCTTATTTGTTCATTTATATCCATAAGCCCCAAGGCAATCTCTGCAGCATCCGAGGAGTTAACTAATGGCTCTCAACATCCCTGGACCCAAAAGCTGGTCCCTGTCCACCCAAGACAGCCAGAGGGCACCATCACGCACAGCAAAGCATTCATCTGTAGCGAAGAGCTTGGCCATGGAGCACAGGGTCACTGCATCTTCCCGCTCCTCCTGCAGAGCTACTGCTGCACTGCGGATTATCAGCCGCGAGGCCACCAGCCTTGTTGCCATATCAGCCAGTTTGAATTGCAGGTACTGCAGGAACAGGGGAGAAGAGAACCAGACAAGATAGACAGGCTTAGACCAGCACCTGATCTGGGGACCTCCATAAGCCTTCTCTGATGAGGTACCTTTTCTAAGTGACCCCAAGCTTCAAAGTCTCCTTCAGACTTTGCAGAGAAATGTATCTTCTACAGAGAAAATGTATCACCTTGTGAGTTCTAAGACCACTTCGCTTGCCCTGCACTTCAATATTACCTCCTGAAAAAGATTACTGATAAAATTAGAACATAAGTTCTAAGATGGGGGCAGAATTCCAATGAGAAATCACAGCCTCACCCTCCTAGAGGATGTGGACCACAAAGCAGATCTCATACAGAGCTGAAAGCAAATGCAGGGGCATCTGGGAAATGACCTGGTTACTGGCCAGAGGCTCTCCAAACTGCTTCCGAACATTGAGGTAGTCTCGGGTGAGGATGACCGAAGCATGAGCAGCTCCTAGAGAGCAGGAAGCTGGAAAGGAAGAGTGCCAACATTTCAAGTGAGCCAGCACAGTGCTGCCTGCTGGAGTCCGCTACCTCCCTGCCCCATCCTGTTGTGTTCTCACCAACATTGATCCTCCCTCCATTCAGTCCTTTCATGGCAATGATGAAGCCCTGCCCTTCATCCCCAATTCTGTTGGCCATGGGGACTGCACAGTCTTCAAAGATCACGGCGCGGGTTGGCTGTGAGTTCCACCCCACCTGGCAAAAATCAGGGACTGTATGGCTGCCCAACAGGGCAGCATTTAGGGCACCGTTCTCTGTTGATGAAACCCTGTGAAGTACAGGTTCCATTATCCTGGGACTTAGACCTTGAGAACTTAAAATCAGAGACAATACAAAAGTTCAGACTTAAACACTTGTCAATTGTCATAGATTGTTTTTTCAGTGAAACATTTTTTAACATATTATCTGCTTTCTAATGTCTATTTTACCAGACTAACCTATCCACAAACATTTCTCACAATTTCTTTGAGGATTGGGGCAGAACTGTCCTCATTTTTAGTGCCTCTATAAGTATATTCTTTTATTTAAAAAAAAAAAAAAGTTGGGGGCGGGGAGCGCCTGGGTGGCACACTTGGTTAAGTGTCCCACTTTGGCTCAGGTCATGATCTCACATTTCGTGAATTTGAGCCCTGTGTTGGGTTCTCTGCTGTCAGCACAGAGTCCCTTTGGATCCTCTGTTCCCTCTCTCTCTGCCCCTCTCCTGCTTGTGTGTTCTCTCTCCCTCTCTCAAAAATAAACAAACATTAAAAAAAAAAAAACATAGACAATATAAGGATTATTTGATTTGTCCTTCTATAAGGATAACAAGGATTATCAAGAACAACAGTCACACTTCTCCTTTTAAAAGCTTAGTGTTAACTTCTAAGATTGTTATCTTTAGATGAGAGGAATAACACTCACTGTGCTGGCAATACCTGGTTGAGTGTTTGGCTGCAGAGAGATCTAATGATGTGCTGTCAGCAGCTCACATGAGCCAATTACACACATCTTTTCCTAACGTGGCATTCAGTGATAACAGGTTGGTGGCTTTACAGATGAGTGTTTTGGTTTTTGTTTTTCCTGGAGAGCTGATTTACCAGGACATCGCTGAATATGTCAGCCACGAGCCCAGAGAGAATTCTAAATACCTAAGATGTAGTCCATGTTATGAAACTAACTAGCTGTATTTATCTCTGAACAAATCACTTGATTTCTTTGGGGCCTCGGTTTTCCTTTATGTAAGAGAACTGGACTGGAAAGCCAGCAGGGCCACTTTCTTCAAATAAAATCTTATTCAGAAGTGTCATATATAAATAGATAAAGACCCTCACTACTTGATCCTCTTCATCTCTTCTTCAAGGTACTTCAAGGTTTCAAAGAACTCTAAGGCTCAATGAGGCAGATTTTTAAAAGCACAAGACTATGTAAAATTTCCCACTTCTCGTATAGCTCTGTAAACAAAACTTGACCATTTCTTTACATAAAAACACTCAATAGCTCCCTCTGTTGGCAAATAAACTTTATTCCCCAACCTTTCATTTAGGGTCTTCTACAATTTGGGCCCGTCCTTCTTTACCAGCCTTTTCTTCTATTGGTCACCTATTGGTAGTCTCAACTCAAACTGGTCTGTGTACTGTGCCACTAGGTTTTTTTCAATCCATATTTTGCTTATTCTGCTCTCTCTATCAAAGTCTGGCTTAAATGAAACCTCCTGAGGCCTTCGAGGTCACTTGAGCCAACAATGAACTTCTCTTTTAGGCTCCCATAATCTCTACAAGTCTCAAACCTCCCAATATTGGCCTGTATAGGGGTTACCTGAGACCTTATCTCCCCAAATAAATACCTGAAAGCAAGACTGAAACAAAAATTATTATTTTAATAATATTTCTAAAGAGCTCAAAACAAATACCTGCTACCTCTTCACTTCTAACCCCTTACTATAAAAACATCTACCTTCCTCCCCTATGCAGAGAATTCTTTTCCTAATCCTATCTGGGCCCCTGGGTAGCTTTAGCCAGTGAGAACAGATATCCCATTTCCCTTCCCTGAAGGCCCTGAACTGCTGGACCACTACCACTAGAGCCCATTCCTTCTGTCACTCTTGACTTCTGTCCTACATATTATCTTCATTCCCTCTTCTGGGAGTCCTCACTTCCAGCCCTCCCATGACAAAACTCATTCTTCTATGCAAAACCTTTTAACAATTAAATCCAATATAAAGTCCTTATTACCTTCCCATAAAGTCAATGCAAAACTAGTAGTTTAAAGCTCTCAGCTATATAATGTGTTAAATATGCCAAGTCACAGCCATCCTTGCAGGAAAGATGGCATGGAACAGGGAGAAAGGCTGGCTTCTTGGGTCACCAGAACAGTCAGGTCAACCATGGGGATCAATGGGTGACTCTTCATCTCGGCCTACAAGGCCCTGCTTGCTGTCCAATTTCATCCTACACCTACACCATTCTTTTCTTTGCTCACTTCTCTAGGACCATACTGAACATTTTTTCCGTTTCCCAAATAGGCCATCTGTCTATTTGTTGTCTCTGCCCAGAATTCTTCCTATGGTTGTTCCTTCTAATATACTTGGGATCTCATCTCAAAAGTCATGACCTCTCAGAGTTCAGGTCTATTGTAGAAGCTCCCAAGCTCTCCTCAATCAGTATCCTATCAACGTGTTTTATCTCCTCTGTAGCACAGAACACTTCCAGAAATTTTAGTGTGAGGGATTTCTCTATTGTCCCTGTGGCTTATTCACCTGTCTGTGGCTTATCTCTGCTTGCTGGAAGGTTAATTCCATGGGGGCAGAGCTTGTCTTTGTTCACTGCTCCATCCCTACTGTTTAGAAGAATGCTTGGCACACAGTGGGCATTCACCAGCTGTCAAATGCATAAATAGATGTCCTTCCAGATTTCCCTTACATTGAAACATATATAAAGCAAAACTAATAATTAAAAAAAGACAACAAAAAAAGAAAATGTATACACTTAAAAAGTGAGAGAAAATAGGAAATGAAAGGAAGAAAAGATATACTTTTTGTTTCTGGAACTTATTTACAACTTTTCTCTAGGCACTAAACTTGATAGCTTTGGTAGTCTGTCAACAGAATACTGAGATGGATACTACCCTTGTGTATTGAAACAATCATCACTACCTTTATAAGCACAGACAACCTGAATCAGCATAACTCAATCCTGTAAAATTATGTGCCAGACTATGTAAGTTGATCTATGTCATATGGCCCAAAGCAGACATTCCTAGAATTAAGATATCTTATAGCTGTATAACTTCACATACATTATACATGTGAGACAGCATATGTCTTATAATTTCAGAGAAGGCTAGGAGTGACTTTTGTATCCTCCCCATCCCAGGAGCCAGCATCAGGCTTTGTACATGGCAGGAATCTAGTAAAAACCTATTATCCTATAAAAGATAAGGGGCACTAATACTTCTAACTCTTTGGCAGTTTATAAAATATCAGGAAGGCTCATGAAGGGAAATATGGAAACCCTAGGAGCTATGAAAGGAGAAGTACATTTAGGGGTCATTTCATTACCTGAAATTTCCCCCAAAGTCATAACTGTAACAGTACATATTGGAGGCAGATGACAATTCTGGTCACCTGCCCTAACAAATCTGAATGGTCTCATCTTACCACCAGCTACAGTTATGTAATCATAGTTTTACTATTCATGGCCTGACTAGGGGATTTCTTAATCCTAGAAATGTCTTTCCAAACCACCTATGGAAACACCCTTCTTCTTACATTATTGAAATACCCATAATCATCTCCACTGAGTTTTATTTTATATTTATTTAAAGAAGAAAAGTGGCTGATATGCTTTTCATTCCTGAGAACTCTAGTCACCAACAGATCTTCTGTAAGTATTTTTTCCTGGGATAAAAGAGTGCACTAAAATAAGAAGTTGGATAAAAAATACAGGTCAGGGGCTATGGCTGAGTGGCTCAGTCAGTTAAGCATCCAACTCTTGATTTTGGCTCAGATCATGATTTCATGGTTCGTGAGTTCGAGCCCTGCACTGGGTTCTGTGCTAACAGTATGGAGCCTGCTTGAGATTCTCTCTCTACCTCTCTCTCTGCCCCTCCCCTGGCTCGCACTCTTCCTCTCCCTCTCTCTCTCTCTCTCTCTCTCTCTCTCTCAAAAATAAGTAAACTTAAAAAAAAATGAAATAAAAAAAACACAAGTCAAAAGTGGAGGTGAGGCAGACAATAGAGAAATCCCTCACACTAAAATGACAGGTGGCTTATGGAACTTACTGACAAATTCCACCATTTTGCCAGTGGTATAGTATTTCTGTAGACATGCCCTATTTTATTTCACCTGCTCCTGTTGAAACTGTAATAGGAGCAACTGCCTCCAATGCAAGTTAGCAAGTATGTGAACCTATTAAAACAAAACAAATAGAACAGAGATAGGTCTGGCAGGTAACAGATTCTTGAATTGCTTGAACTTGAATTGCTTCATGTCCATTAGCCACTCACCTTTTTTTCCTTCTTGCCAAAGCTGAGGCCAGGGGTTCCCTTCTCAACAACTATACATGAGATGCCTTTGGGGCCTGGTCCTCCTGTTCGGCACATGACTACATAGACATCTGATTCACCTCCACCACTGATAAAGGCCTGGTCGTTGGAGAGGGGGTGCACAAGGATCAGGAAACACATGCATTCCTGCAGCCTAACAACTGGGAAAACATAGGGATTCTCCCAACAGTAGGTTGCTAAGAGGTATATGGTGGCACAGAGAAATGAAGAAGGGGTAAAAAGAACCTGTGCTGACTGGGGAATCAGGGATCTAGCTGATGAGACTATAAAAAGGATAAACAAAAGTGAGGAAAATTATCTGGACTCAGATCAGAAGAAAGAGAAAGTGGGGCATCTGGGTGGCTCAGTCGGTTAAGTGTTTGACTCTTGATTTCAGCTCAGGCCATGATCTCAAGGTCATTGACATGGAGCCTTGTGTTGGGCTCTGCACTGAGTGTGGAGTGTGCTTGGGAGTCTCTCTCCTTCTGCCCCTCCCCCACTTGCGCTCTCTCCCCCTCTCTCTCAAAATAAATAAATAAACTTGAAAAAGAGAGAGAAAGTGAAGGTAAATAAAGGGAAATAGGTCAGAGATTCTCTACCCAACATGTAAAAATCCCAGGAAATATTAACTCGCAGAGAGCAAGGATCCAGGTGATATCAGCAGGAAGATGGGAACAATTCTGTAAGGTGGGTATGCTGGTACCTTGGAGCCATTGAGGATGTAATGATCTCCTTGTCGTTTCGCTGAGGTCAAAAGGGACGCAGCATCACTGCCACTTCCTAAGGCAGGGATCAAAAGGAAGCAGAGAGGGTAGGAGAGAAAGTCAGTGAAGTTAAGGGACACTCAGCACGGCTCCACTTCCAAGGAAATCTTTCCTTACAACAAACAACTCAGTGTTTCCTACTTTGAAACTTAGACAGCCAAAGGAACTCTCTGTATTTGGTGAAAATGGCGGACAGCAATCAGATCATTTTCCGTCTCCCAGAACACCGGCTTGCAGTGAGCCTCCTACAAGGAAGTTCCAGTCGACAGCCTGGATAGACTCTGGCCTAGAGGCCTCTGAGTCTTGTGACATCAGGCCACAGGTATGGCTGAACTTCATGGTAAATAAGGGTTATATGCTTTGCCTGAGCAGCATCTCCTGATTCATCTTGCTGGCAGTGTGGCAAACCCACCTGGTTCAGTGAGGCAGTAGGAAGCAAATTTCTCCATGGTACAGAGCGGTGGGCAAAATTTGTGCCTCTGTTCCTCATTTCCAAAAGTATCGATCATCCAGACACACATGCTGACAGGTAAACCAAGAAGAAAAGACCAAAAGGGGAAAAAAAAAAAAAAAAAGAAAGAAGAAGAAACAACAATGACAGAGTTAATATGGAGAAAAAGACATCTGAAGGGGGAAGGTCTGGGGAAAGAGAACACAGGTAGCAAAGCAGAGTGAAGCAGAAGAGAGAGTGGGAAGAGAAAAGCTGCCACTGAGGAAATTCAAATTTAAAGGAAAGGCCTAGGTTAAAACATACTCCCGGAACACACAGTTCCCACAGATAATCAGGATCAAGGTATTTCTCACTTGGATGTTCATGCTACTTCTAGTTAGGTTCAATAAGGTCCCTAAAAATCAAAGAGTTATATAGGTACTTTTGCAAATTCCTGGAGGCTTTGTCTTTGGGTTGAGGAAGAGGGGATCAGGGCCCTAACCACTGTCCTAGAGAAGTCTATTTGGTTCCAGCTCAATCTAGAATTTGAGAGAAAGCTGACAGACCTCATTCTCCAAGCAACATACAACATGACAGATTCCAGTCCAAGAGGCAATAGCAGGCCTAGTGTGAACTTTTACAGTTAGGTTCCTCAACGGCAGTCAACGTTCAAAATGAACTTTTCTCTCTTGATCTGAAAATTTCACAGTCAACCGGTATGAGCACTTTGTTGTGCTCACCAAGCTTTGGCACTCACTTGTGGATGCTTATATAGGCTGTGGTGCTGGTACAGCCTGTAGCCAAGGCTTCAAAGATGACAGAGGTATCGAGCCGTGACAGTCCAGACCCACCTACATCTGTTCGTACGTAGACCCCCCCAAAGCCTAGCTGAGCAGCCTTCCGCATCACATCTACTGGGAATAGCTCCTACAAAAAAAACAGGGTCATCAATAAGTGATTCACAGATGGACTTTTCTTTAAATGGCACAATGGGGGATTAAGATGTTTGCATTTGGGAGAGTGTAGTATTCCCTTAACATAACAGGCTATTTGTTACCTATAACAGTTAAAACGCATTCTGGAAGTACTGGTTTTCTAGTGTTAAAGTTTCTTTTTATTATCAGAATTGCCTTGGTTTTAAGAGTGTCCAAATCTTTGTATAATTAAAAACAAAAAAACAAACAAAAAAAACTGGTCTTAGGCACCTGGGTGGCTCAGCTGGTTAAGCAACCAACTCTTGAGTTAGGCTCAGGTCATGAACTCATGATGGGGAGATGGAGCTCCATATTAGCTGACAGGAAAGAGCCTGCTTGGGATTCTCTCTCTCCCTCTCTCTGTGCCCCTCCCCGACTTGCACACACTCTCTCAAAATAAATAAACATTTTAAATAATTAATTAGTTAAAAAAAAAAAAAACAAAACAACAGGTCTCTACAAGATGATGAGGATGTTTCTAGGAAAGGAATCACGCCATTACCAGTACTCTAATCTGCAGTAAGAATTGTGCATGGAGAATAAACACTGAAAAGTTAGGACTACAAGGAGATCTTGGTCACCACATGAGGCATTTTTGGAACATCTAGCCATAAGGAGAACTCCCACCTTCTGGTCCCACTCTGCCATATGTGGAGCCATCTCCTGGGCAGCAAAGTCAAAGGCCACTTTCTGAAATTCCTTCTGCTCTTCATTTAGTCCCATGGAAGCTGTGGGCAAGATTATATATACTCAGTTCCAGGACAGGGGTCAGGGAAGGATATTGCCAAGAGCAAGAACCACAAAGCTGGGACAGTCAACCTAATACAGCATTTCTCTTACACAATAAGCTAAGTCAGGAACCCCAATCAACTTCAGTTATCCCATTGAAAAATGAGGGGGCTGCACTATATACTGAGTAAATTTCCTCATCTGTAGAATGAGGAAAGTATACATAATGAGTATATATGTAATATATGATACATAAAATACAATATAAATCATAATTGTCTTAATCACTTTTCACTTATTAAAATATGCAATGAAACAAAGAAATATTTGTTAATCACTCCCATTAATTTGATATTCTAATATGTGGAATGATACATTAAAGGACAATTTCCTTCAATTTTACTGATTGAGAGATACTTTCTTTTAAAGGTGAAAAAGTACCTCATTGGTTGAAGTTACACAACTAGCTGATGGAAGTACTCCAACATATTTAACTTATTTGTTATTTAATATTAACCTATTTAATGTTTAATCTATTTGTTGCCAGAACAACTCCTTACCTGCCTTGGTATCAGCAAGGGTAATTTTGTTTACCAAATTCTAAATGCTAGAACAGGGGGGGCGCCTGGGTGGCGCAGTCGGTTAAGCGTCCGACTTCAGCCAGGTCACGATCTCGCGGTCCGGGAGTTCGAGCCCCGCGTCAGGCTCTGGGCTGATGGCTCGGAGCCTGGAGCCTGTTTCCGATTCTGTGTCTCCCTCTCTCTCTGCCCCTCCCCCGTTCATGCTCTGTCTCTCTCTGTCCCAAAAATAAATAAAAAACGTTGAAAAAAAAATTTTAAAAAAAATGCTAGAACAGGGCAGCAACTTATGAAGGAGTTTTAGGACATGGAGAAGAAAACAGTATTCTATACTAGTGTATATTATAGATCTGGGTGTAATCTAAGGGATTCATCACCTATTCTACAATGAAGAAGTGTCATTTATTCGAAAGGTTTTTGTTTTGTTTTGTTTTTGTTTTTGTTTTTTTTCAGAAGAAAAAATGTGCTTAGGTACTTGACAGAATCACAAAGTGGCTGGGTATCTATCCCTGGTCAGCCTAGGCCCCTATAACTGTCTGCTCTTCACATCCAAATTATTTGGTACTTAAAAACATTCAGGTCTGTCAATTCTCATAGTTTCCCATTTGCAATAATAATTATTTTCCCTGCAGGAATTTCAATAGTAAAAGGTTTTACGTGTTACATCATAAAACTTATGTGAGCAAATCTTGTGTCACATAAGGAAGGAGCATTCCTTCATCTAGCACAACCAGCACCAGGCTTTTTACATTCTTACTACCTTTATGACCCTTAAATGACCTATGATTAAAACAAAATAAAATGAAACAAAGTCATGAGTTTCTGCACCTCTATATCCACTCCTTATCAGGAAGCAGGGATCGTAACAGAATCTACCTCAGAGTTGTGAGGATAATTGTAAAACCCTTAGTTACTGTTTTCACAAGTAAACTTATTAAATGTATCAAGAAGTCGATAATATCAACTACGTTTAAGGAGATTTGAACAATTAACAAACAGCATCAGCAGCAAAGAATAAACTGTAACTACAAAGTATTTTCCTATCTTAATATATCTTTAGAGGGCCCCTGTGAAGTAGGCAGGAGGAAAGACAGGGCTTAAGCAGAAGGCCTGGAGCACAAATTCGGACGCCTGGCTTCCCGACCACGGAGGGGATGGGGTGGAAGAATAATAGACGAGGGCCAGGGGCGCAACAGATGGAAACAGCAGAGAGTGAGGGCGGCCAAGGGAAGCCAGCCAGGTGGACGGGATGGGGAGACCCGCCAGCGAGGGAAGCCGACTTGGGAGAGGGCAGGTGGGCCTTGGGGTGATGACCCCGGTGACGGCCCACGACAAGCCAGGGGTGACAAAGCGCTCTACGGGCGCGCAGACCACTGCATTCCCTCCCCGCACACCGGGGGAGAGACTTACGATCGATGCAGGAGACCAAGCTCCGGCGGCCGCTCTGGGCGGGGGCCTGCAGACCACCACGCAGGCAGATGAGCGGCCTTCCCAGCCTCCAGCAGCCTCTGAGCAACATAGTAGCCTCTGCTCCACACAGGATCTGCAAGCGGGTTACGTTCGCTACTGCAGGAGCCAGGCCCGCAGTGCACCCTGGGAGCTGTAGTGCATCCAGCGACCCTCACAGCCCAGATTCAGGGAGGCCTGCTCCAGAGGCAGGACTACAATTCCCAGAGATGCCGGGGTCTCGGCGCAACAGAGCCGGGTCTTACTTGATGCCCCGGACTGGGACGCTGTGACCAGGTGCTGGAGCCTGGGGTGGTTGGTTGGGGTTGTGTAGGCTGTGCGGGTGGGTCAGTGTAGCGGGAGAATGGTGAATAAATGGGAGAAGGATCAGGTTACTAACCGAGGAGACGTTAGCGGCAGGTTATGCAAGATGGAATAGATAACTGGGGGAAGGATTGACGGGCCCAAGTCCAGGTCCGCAAAAGACCCTCGGGACTGAAACTCCGCTTCCTCTCATTGTCTGCATCTCGCTTTGCACAGGTTTCTGGGGGCAGATTCAGAGTTGCCTCTTGTACTCTTGGTTGATTCCGGAATCCTCTGCACTTCAGCCCTCGCAGGGGCACCATGCCGAGACCCCGGAAGAGGCTGGCTGGGTCTGCCGAGCCTGCTGGGCCAGGTGAGCTGCACCTAGGCTGCAAAAAGGCGGCCCTAGTTTCTCTAGGACCTGTTTCGTACTGCTCACTTTCAACTCCCTGTCTGTCGGGAGAATCCTTTCGCGGATTTTCTGTTACGTTATTCCTAATTGACTTCCATCTTCTTTATTCTTCCCACCAAGCTTATACCCAGAGCTTCTTGTTTGTTCATTAAAGCAATAGTAGATAAGGGGTGGCTTGTACTAAGGTCAATAACATACAGTTCTGCTGGGTGGCTCAGTTCGTTGAACGTCAGACAGTGGCTCAGGTCATGATCTCACAGTTTGTGAGCTTGAGCCCCACATAGGGCTTGCTGCTGTCAGCGCAGAGCCTGCTTCAGATCTTCTGTTCCCCTCTCTCTCTGTCCCTCCCCAGCTCCCGGTCCCGCTCTCTCTCAAAAATAAATAAAACATTAAAATTAAAAAAAAAAAAAAAAAAAGCCTAGTTCTGCTGTCATGGAGAATGCAAACAGACATGAGTGAAAAGGTCTAGGAAACTAGATGGCTAAGGGTGTGAGGGCAGTAAGGACTGCTAGAAACGGAAGTGGAATTGAATCTAGCCTTAAAGAACGGGAAGTCTTTCCTCAGGCAGAGAAAATGCAATGACATTTTTATATTCACAAGAATGAATGGCATTCTAAGTAGATGAAGTGCAGAAACAAAGCAATTAAAGTACTTTTGGGAATGGCAGAAGTTCCAGATTGACTACAATACATTGTGTTATTTAACAACACATAATGGTATTTGCAGTGTGTTTACCTCCAAAGGGACCACCTGATCAACTAGGCTAGGGAGGTTCTGAGTATTAGACACCCATAAATGATACTTAATGAGGGCTGATGTAGGAGAGATGGGACTAAATTCAGAGGCAGTGTGATACAGTCATTAAGGGTGGATCCAGATAGACCAGGGGACAGTTCCTGATTATATTGTTTACTAAGTGTGTAATCTGGGACACATTTAGCAGATGAACAGAATATCTCATTATACAGATTAACTGAGTTACTGTTAAGGTAACAAATAGAGCTCAGGGTCTGTCATAGAGTATGGATTTAACAACTCATATTAAGCTATTGAGTGCCTAATATGTTCCAGGAGCATTTTCTCTAATTCTCTTAGGATAAAGTCATCTTTGCCAAGTCTACAAAGTACAGAATGAGCTGTTTTATCCAGCTTCTTCTGGCACCTTCAAGGAGCTGGAAGGAAGCAGGCCACAAAGCACAGTGAGCAAGCAAAAAAGAACTATGAGATGATAATTATAATAATAGCTTATATTTATTATTTATTATAATGCCAGGCATTGTCTAAACCCATTGTTAGCACTATTGTACTTAATCTCTAAAACAAGTTTGTGGAGTAGGTGTTTGGTTTCCTCATTGGAGAGAAATAGCCTCAGCAAGGGCACAGAAGAGAGTGAGGTAAAGAAAGAAAATTACTTAACACAAGTCAGGACTCTGCTAGGACTGTCAATCCTAACCCACAACCATGTAAGGTATTCTTATCCCACTGAATGGATAATCCAGAAGATACCCTGTGAAGATGGGCATTCCTGTCCCATTTTTATAGATAAACTGAAGTTCAGCAATTCAGTTGCTACTGCTAGTAATTGACAGATCCAGGATTTGAATCCAGGTCTGACTCCAAAGCATGTGCTTTCCCCACAATGCAACATTACTTCTCAGCCAGCATGACCAGTTTCTGCTGTTTGTTTCTATTGCAGACAATAAGGGACCGGCAGGAAAACGTACCAAGACTAAGAACCCAGTGGGGGCATCGGCTCAGGTGGTTAACTCCAGCCCTCAGAAGACTTCAGCCTCCAAAACCTGTGGGAAGTATCTAAGTAGTTACTGGCTGATGAAGTCAGAGGCAGAAAGCCGATTAGAGAAAGGTGTAGATGTGAAGGTGAGACCAGGTACCTGTCTTTAATCCCTTCAAGCTGTTTTTTTAGATAAGAAATAAATATGGGACACCACAGAGTCCACCAGCTTCTCCGAAGGGTAGAGTTAAGGGAAAGATAATAAGGAAATAAGGAATAAAATCAGCAAGGTTTATTACCAGCAACATAATAAATATTTTAGGTTTTCAGGTCTTCTCATTGCTGTTGCAATTCTGCTGCTGTTGCAAGAAAGTGGCTATGGACGACATGTAAATAAATGGTGTGGGTGTGTTTTAATAAAACCATTTACAAAATCAGGCCTAAAACCTATAGTTTGCCAAACCCTGACCTGGGCAACATTTCAATCTTATGTTGCCTTACTCTTGCCACCTGCCATAATCCTACATATTTCTCTACCAACAGCTAGTATTTATTCAGTGAATTAATATAAACCAATTTTAATAATAGCTTGGAGAAAAATATTATAGAAGAAATATATAGTACCTTAATGAGTAAAATACAAATAACAAACACGTTATCATCTGGATTATCCATTCAACTGATCTTCTTAATTAACAAGGATAACAAGTTAATACAAGGCTTACTTACATGTGCCCAACAGAAGTGGCTTTGCGGAACTACTTCCCAGTAAACTACATACTCCCACTATAGCAAGTAGCACCCTCAGTGTAGGGGAAGAAACTATCTACTTCCATATTATTTCCAGTTGGCGTCAAGATTGTTTAATGAATGGGTTCATTTCCTGTTGCCTAGTTCAGCATCGAGGATCTTAAAGCACAGCCCAAGCAGACAGCATGCTGGGATGGTGTTCGCAACTACCAGGTAAGAGGGTAAAAGCAGGGCCTGAGACCCAGGCGTTGGGTAAATGCCTGCCTCCTTCCATGACTTATTCAGTAGCAAAATCTCTTGGGCAATGGCCCAGATAATAAAATAGAAAATGTATTCAAAAATACCTTAATTACTCTGCATGAAGTTTGCAAATGGTCTGGATACAAGTCTGGGTGTTTCAGTAAAGGCAAGCTGCAGAAAAGAAAACCACATCAAAGGAAAGCAGACTTGATTTCCACTAACAGCTAGTGTTTTCCAGTGGGTGAGGAGGAAGGTAGTTGTTTATTCTCCCCTGGGACAGGCCCGGAACTTCCTTCGAGCCATGAAGCTGGAGCAAGAAGCTTTCTTCTACCATAGCAACTGCAAAGAGCCAGGCATCGCAGGACTTGTGAAGGTCAGTTGTATAGGCATTGGTCTTAATCCCTCTCCCTTCAGGGAAACTTACTCAGGTAGATATAAAGGAACAAAGCTTAAATCAGTTAACAAAAAAGAAGTACCCTCCTCCCCATCCCTGATGTCACCACTCAGGCCTCTTCAGTATGACAAGGACTATAACAAGGCCTTCATTTCAGGTCCCGCTGGTACAGACTTCTCATTTCTGTGCCTTGGTCTTTCACTCAAAAACAGGCCTGATGATAGCTCTTCCAGATCAGAAGTTACTAGGATAAAATTATGAACTGCAGGTGGAAAGACAGTGGCACCAATAATAACCTTTAATACTTGGTTTTAGAACATTACTTTTAAGATTTTATCAAAATAAGATTGATTCCTATGCTTGCCTGTATATTATTTCCAGATATCTGAGCCTTCATTGGCTCTACAGCACAGCTGAAGAGGTTAGAATGTGCAGGGTCAGAAGTGAAAGTCAGACTAGAATTAAAAATTGGCCCTGGAGGGGCGCTTGGGTGGCTTAGTCAGTTAAGCATCCGACTTTGGCTCAGGTCATGATCTCACAGTTGGTTCATGGGTTTGAGCCCCACATCGGGCTCTGTGCTGACAGGTCAGAGCCTAGAGCCTGCTTCGGATTCTGTGCCTCCCTCTCACTCTGCCCCTCCCTACTCCTGCTCTGTCTCAAAAATAAATAAACGTTAAAAATTTTTTTTTAAAAAATGGCCATGGAGCTGACTGTCCAGGCAAATGATTGGAGACTTGGTTTTGTTTTCAGATTGTAAAGGAGGCTTACCCAGACCACACACAGTTTGAGAAAAACAATCCCCATTATGACCCATCCAGCAAGGAAGACAACCCCAAATGGTCCATGGTAAAGATTACTATTTTTCCTATTTCATGAAAGGAAAAGAATGGACAAAGAGAGGGAGGAAGAAGGTGTGGGGTGTCTTTAGGTCAAGGTATAGAGTCCAGTTCTTACTCAGATGAGGTTACCCTGGCTTTGGGAATAGGAACAGAACACTGGCAGCTCTACCTATAAGAACCTCCCATAAGAAGCTAAAGCACACAGTGGACAGAATCTACCTGCACGTGTCTTTCTGTCCCATACACTTTCTGTCACATAGGTGGATGTACAATTTGTTCGGATGATGAAGCGTTTCATCACCCTGGCTGAGCTCAAAACCCATCACCAAGCTCACAAAGCCACTGGAGGCCCCTTAAAAAATATGGCTCTCTTCAGTCGCCAGAGACTCTCAATTCAGCCCCTGACCCAAGGTAAGAGTGGGCCCTTTCTTTTATATTACTCACATACTAGAATGACTACGTGAACTCACATTTATTACTGATTAAGCTTGGGCACAGTATTTAACCTCTTTGAGCCTGTCTACTCACCTATAATATCCACGAAGGAGGAAATAGGTCTGGAGTTACTCATTACTATGTGCCCAGCAGTGCTTGGCACATAGTAAAACATTCCATAGTTTTTGAATGAATGACAACCTACCTCAGTAACAATATGAAATGTCTGACACAACCTCCCTGTTTAAGAGACACACCTAATTCTTTGCTTTCTTTTCCCCCTTTTTTGGTAGAGGAGTTCGATTTTATTTTGAGCCTGGAGGAAAAGGAACCAAGTTAACTGGGACCATGTTGCTGGAATAGGCAAGACATTGTTCCAAAGAATTCAAGCTTTTGTAAGACAGAAGGAGGTGTGAGAAGGCTTTCTTGTTATGTTGACCTGGGGTTGTGTACGTAGGTGATTTTCATGTACCTTTTTCAATAAAACATTAATATCAAAGTTGGGAAGCTTTTCTTTTAAAGTAGCACTGGGTGTGGTAGACTACTCCACTGCAGATCTTCTGCCCATCAGTAAGGTGCAGGGTTACCCTCTACCATCTTCCTTTACTGTAGCAAATTCCAGGGTGCAGGGTTCTATTACCCCTACTGAAATGAACTTTTGTCTTTCTACACCAGCCTTCCTCAGATGCCCCTGAAGTCATCTGGGTCCCATAGGGCTTTAAACCACCAGCAACATCAGCACAGGTTGCCAGGTGAGAATACAGCTGGGATTCCTTTCTCAGCATATGCTTACCTAAAATGGGTGTGAATAAAACATCAGTGTTCGCCAGGGGCCACAGCCACAGAGAGGGCAGGTGTCATGTTGGATCAGAGTGGGTGTCTGTCTCCCCTTTTGTGTGAGTATAAGACAGAAGAAACCACAGAACCTGGTGGACCATGGGCACAATGCCTCCAAGCCACAGGGGCTTCCTTTAATCAGAGAGACAATTGAAACAAGTGTTCTTTTTTTTCCTCTTTTTTTTTTTTTAAAATACAGCCATTGAAAAGACGACACATTAAGAAACATGTAAACACTGCAGCTGCTTAATTACAAGTTGCACTGCTTGGTTTAGTACCTATGCACTCCCAGGTATGGGGACCTTTAAAGGAGGGGGCGGTCCCTCCTCTCACTTCCACAGTCGCATAGAGAAGTAGAGAATGGGGGCAGAGTGAGAGAAAACAGAAGACCTGGCTTGTGCACAGCTCCTGAGAGAATAAAAGCAAATTCTATCTTCTAGTTCTCCCAGAAAAAAAAGTTTAAGATGTTATGAAAGTTGGAAAATGAATTTGGGTTATCAGTTGGGAGGCAGAGGAACTTTCTAGTTAGAATACCAGCTGTTATGGGAGGCACACCAGAGCCTAATCTCATGATCTGGAAAAGGCAAGGAGCATACAATCTGCCTCCCCCATATCCTTAAACTCCAAACTTGATAATCCAGGGGCAGCTGGATGGGTGATTCTCTTCCCATGAGATTGTCCGTCGCACCTGAACTCGGGGTCCGGCATGGGGGGGAGCCACCTTACCTTCTGTGGTTCTGCTGTCCCCAGTCAACCTCTAGTGTCATCCCAGTATCTTCTCCCCCCAGTCTCAGTCCTGACCCATGAGCCCTGCCCAGTCAGAGACCCACGACTACACTGATTTCTGAGGAAAAGAGGAGTCCCCATTTTCCACACTAAAAGATGACAAAGGAACCAAACCCCCTGCTTTCCAAACTATAGAGAAGTCAGACCCACAGATATTGGACTTATTGGCCAATGGGGTCTGCCTGAAGGGAAGGAAGGCCAATAGGTCATTTCCAGATGAGGCAGAAAAGGATGTCAACACCTTTACTCCAATAGGCCCGAGCACAGTGCAACAGAGGGAAGGTCCCCTTTCCTTTCATGTAACAAGAATACCCACAAGAGTTTCTGTATGTTTTTAAACAAAAACATCAATGGTCCTAAAGTCTGGTCAGCCAACTGGTGAAGGTGAAGACATAATTTGGCAAGCAGAATTATTCTGAAGTTGTGTAGCAGAGTCTTCTGCTGAGGCTCTCCTCTCCCTCCTGAAACTCAGAGAATGAAGCGGCATGGGTGACAGTAAGAACAAAACTTACAAGCCCTACTTCCCACAAATTAAATGAAGGGAGAGCAAGGAGTGATGAGGATCCATTCTTAGGGAAGCAAAGAGATCAAGGCCTTCCCGGGATCTCTTAGAGGAAACACATGCCCTTATTTGGGCTTGCTGTGGCACACAGCAGTATCCTAGAGCCACCCAGCCCTCAGGGCTGGAGAGTGCAGTCATGGGATGCAGGCAGACTGCAACCACACATAGTCACCATACTTCTGTCTTGGCCTCTTATATCCAACACTGCTGCCATCCATGCATGACACTAACCCCAGGTGTCTCTGTGCCCAGAATTTCTCACAGGTGAGGGGACAACAGCCAAAGGCCCTTCCACAAGCTTCTGTTCCAGGACGTTACTGACAAGAGTCTGTAGAAGATGGAGAAGGGAGGTGCTTGGGTCCCAGCAGTGAGAGAAAGGCCAGAAAGGAGGTGGCTTGTGGAAACGTCAAAGCACCACATCCAAGACTCCCAAAGAGGTAGCTTCCCGATCTTGAGTCTCCCTGCTGCCATTTAGGATGGGGAAGGACCAGCTTCTTTGGCCACTACCTCAGACACAGCAGAGGGGAGAATAAGATAGGACTACCCCCTGGCCCCGCTGGCAGTTCAGAATCCCAGGGGCATGCTCAGGACATGCTTCCTGTATCAGGAAGCTCAGAGACCCAGGATCCAAGGATGCGTGCTCTTTGCTCCCCTGCAAGATGTGAGGCAGCCCCCCATGGAAGGCCTCAACAAAAGGCTCTTTTCCCCAGAGAAACCAGCTACCAGGATGCTACCTCTCCCTGTTCTCACATCAGCCACAGAATCTCAAGGAGACTGCCTCCCAACCCAAGCCCCTTAGGTTCTTCAGAAAAAAAGAATTTAAGTCAAAACATGATTTGTTTTCAGGTTGCAAGTAACGGGTCAGTTGAACATCTCACCGTCCTCCCCTCCCCCAGCCGCTGGTGTTTGGTAGACGGGGGTGCTGGGTGGAAGCCCAGCAGCTTCTTGGCCCTGGGGGCCTACTGCCTGCTGTTGTTGTCAGACAGCTGGCTGGGGGTCCGCACCTCACCCAGGGAGGTTGTGCCTTCGAAGCGCTGTGAGGCGATGGCTGCCTGATGGGACATGCTCTTCCGTACAATGTCACCCTTCCGCCACAACACCACTTCCTGCAGAATTGGGAGAAGGAGGTGACATGTTATCTTGAGAGGGAGGCATGAGGGTGGGGTTCCCAGAGGCTCTAACTTTCTCCCAGGAATCTTAGCAAAACCTCCTCTGCTCGTCTCTCACCAAAGATAGCCACTGTCCACACCACCCAGGGCTCCTTCTGGTGTGGGCAGGAAGGGCAGAGTGGTCACTGGCCTTAGGCCTGCAAAAGCGAACTTGAGGTGTCAAGTAGGGACCCTCATTCTTGTCATGGGATTCCCTCTCAGTGAACCAACAAGTGGCACCTGGGTCTCTCTCCCCTATACCACTCCACTTAATCCGTCAGAAATGGAACCTGATCTTCACAGGGATGATACCCTTCCTGTGCTGGCTCTAGGGCAGCCAGGGGTCTCAGGGAGGTACCTGGGCCTCACCTGCTGTTTGAAGTAGCGTCGTTCCTCCTCGTCTATCAGCACCAGGTTGAGGTAATAGCGCACGGAAAACTTCTTGTTGATGTCCCGCATGGTGGGGGTGAGCTCGTAGCCCGCCAGGAAGAGCCGGATCGGGATGGACTCTCCTGGAAGGGCCAGGCAGAAGTCAGAGCAAAGGGCAAAGTGACCCACCCTACCTTACACCAAGTCACTCTCTGCCCACAGCAAGGGAGGCGCCACCTGAGCGTGTCATGGCACACTCAAGGGAATGCTTCTAGCCTTTGGGAAGTTGCATTCTCTGGCTCAGTGATCTTCTGAAGCAAAAACGTGACTCTGCAATTAGATTCCAGGTCCTGTTGCATCTTCTCTCACTGTTCCAACATAGAGACCAGTGAGTATGAACAGCACAGGATACTACTGCTAAGCATCCTTCGATTATATGTAATGTGTCTAGTTGTTGTGTTTTAACAGGCCAATTGCCAAGCCCCAGCTAACTCATCATGTCAGTCAGCAATTTCAATGCCACCTTCCTCCAACCTAAATGGTGTATGCCCGCAAAACACATCCCACTCTAAGATGGATAAACAGGGTGGTATAGTGATCTGAAAAAGAGAAAATCCTCATTCTGGTCCCAGTTCTCCATTAACCAGTTGTATGACTTCTGTGTAAGTCCATTGCTTTCTCTGGACCCTAATTTTCTCATGTGAAAAATTGTGGAATCAGACTACATGATATTTTAGGTCCCTTCCAGCTCTAACACTGTGCCTTTCCTAATTTAAGAGAAATGAAATTAGGACAGTAATTCTACTGAGAAAGGCCAAACTTATAATGTAGTCTAAGCTAAATATAAATGCACTTTTAATTATCTACTGTTTTGTCTTATTTCTCAGGGGAAATGACAAGTGGGTTTACTTGTACAGCTGGTGAAAAAAATGGAACATGCAGAGTCAGGAGAGTTCAGTCCTATCCCCCCCGCAAGGACCTAAAATGATGATGCCCAAGAATCAGCTGTCATTGTCCCCTCCTTCCACATGGAAGACATGTAGGAATAAACTGAATAAAACCTTGGCATCACCAAGCACTTCTAAATGAAAAAATATATTCTTCATCATCAATGGCTGCAGGGCCAGAAGAACATAAATGATTGCTACTCCCAAATAATCACAGACTCCCCAAATAACAAAGCTTGCAACTCCATTCACTCCAGATGTAATGTCAGCTCTGGGGTGGGTGGGGCGGAGGCTCACTGTTTCTGTCCCGTTCCTGGTGTGGTCTGTGGCACCTGGTAGTGCTGGATGGAGTATGTGCACTTGGTGAATGAATTCAGAGAATGAGTCATTTCACAAGAGCTAGAACTAAGGAACAAAAGTGATTATTCTGCATTAATATCTTGCTCCCTAGTAGCAAAGAATGTCAGTAGGTAAAATGTGCAAACTATCTGCTAATCCAGTACTTTTCAAGCTTTTGTTGTTGTTGTTGTTTTTAAGACATGTAACTCTTAAGATGAAATCTCCAGTACAAGCTCAATGTGTAAACGAGGCCAAGGTGGAGCTCTTCTGGGTGAAGGTAGAGAAGGAGCTTGGAGTTCCACATACCCAGCCCTTCTTTTCCTCTTTATTGGGATCCACAGTAAACAATTAGAGATGAGAAATTATAGGTGAACAGGCAATCTTACTTTAACAGTATAACCACCCCAGGCCCCTCCATAATTCCATGCTGGGCCTGGGAGAACAGGGGAGGTGGCTGTGGGCTTGGGGCGAGGATGCTCACCTCTCACGGGCGCCCCATCCATGATCTCATACTTGGCTATCGTGTCGTTTTCATGGTACACATTGGGGCCTGTGCCCGTCGTTTCCCGCTTGATGATATCTATCTCCATGTGCTTGATTTTGATTCTCACCAACAGGAAGTAGATCTTCCCTACAATGACATCTTTCAAGTGGTATCTGGGGAAGAGAAAGCACAGAAAACAAGATGTGTGTACAGCAGCTGACCTGTGCACATTTCCAGGCCTTCTGGGTTTTAGGACAGGGGCGCCGCCATGCAGGCTGGCTAAAGATGGGGAGTCATGGTGCACACTCACTCATATTTTCACCACAACTGCCACTGCAGAATGATTTCCCACTATGCTCTTTACTTGAATCACAGTAGTCCCTATCCCTTCCATTCTTCCGTATGTAAGCACAGGACATCTTTCCTGCATGTTATATGCTCATCTGATCTATCTCCCCAGTGCTTTAATTCTGTTTATGCCTTGTGTATTTGTGTATGTGTTGTCTCAAATGTCCTGATGTATGGGAGTCCAGCCCCACAAATACAGGAATCAGGTCTTGTTCTCTGTCTCTGAACTCCACAAGACGTCTTTTGGGAAGTGGGCCTTGGTGGCCTGCAGCAAGCAGCTTCGTCTGCTGTGGATGTGACAGGCCAGGGCATGCATACTGCTCCATGGGCACCTTCTCTCTGGGCCCTGTTGACATGGTGTGTGCTCTGTGAGCTGTTGTGAATTCAGCCATGCTGCACGATGCTTTCTGACCTTTCAATCTTTTGAGTCAGTCTGTAGTACCAGTGGTCTGTGTGTACACATGCAGGCAGAGGGGAAAATCTTCAAACCTGAAGCTCAGAATCATGGGACGTAAGTATTGGCAGGGACTTTAGAATTCAACCTCCTTATATTACAGGTGAAGAAAAGAAAGTTCAAAGAAGATAGAACCCCTATCTTGAACCCCTGGTTCAAACCTGCACCAGATTTGAGTAGGGGACAGACACAGGGTGTAAGCCCAGGTGCCTAATTTCTAGGCTTGTCTTCCCTCTATTTCATTCTGCCTTTCTGCTTACAGTCTAACTGGGAAGACTGCAGACACTCTCAGTAGATAACTTAAGAACACTTACAAAAGCAGCACGTAGGCCACTCCCAGCATTTTAGAGGAATGCTGAGAGATCGTAGATTCTAGGGGTTTTCAAATTTTGAAAAACTAAACATTTTTCTTCTAAATCTTTTTTAATGTTTATTTTTGAGAGAGAGAGATAGAGCACGAGAGGGGGAGGGGAAGAGAAAGAGGGAGACACAGAATCTGAAGCAGGCTCCAGGCTCTGAGCTGTCAGCACAGAGCCCAACATGGGGCTCAAACCCATGAATCTTGAGATCCTGACCTGAACTGAAGCTGGACGCTCAACCAACTGAGCTAACCAGGTGCCCCTGGAAATTCCTTTATTCTCAATGAAATCCTACATGGAAGCACTAAAATGTGAAAAACATAAAAGTATCACTCCTTTGGAGGGCATAGAACCCTGGTTCCTGGCTCTTCTTTCACTTCATCCTTTCTGTATGTGTTTGAAACGCATTATCCTGATCCAGGACTCCAGTTTTCAGGTGAGAAACCTGAGGCATAAAAGTGTTACCCGCTAATCTTACCCCAAGGGCAATCCTTAATGGCAGAATGGGATTAGGCTCTCCATTAGACTGTCTGCTTTTGCACAGCACAGCCTGCTGAGAGGGCAGGACAGGTTTGAACACCCAGTTCTTGATGTTATGAAATAAACTTTCTGAAGTGCCTTTCACATACCATGCTTGGTCCTGAACATATTGCTGACTGACAGCTATTTTGAGCTCCACAAGGTAGCACTGCCTGCCAACTACCCCTTTTACCAGGTGGCTGGAGCACTGGTGGGCATGCACTTTTGGTGGCTCGTTTCCAGAAGGCTCAAAGAGCCCTGAGACTGTGAGGAGAAAGGGGAAGAAGGCTGTTTCCTTACGTGTCCCTGCCTGGCCCAGATCAACACCCCCTCCCAGCTCACCCCACCCCATTCCATAGGTGGGACCAGCCAAGCAGGGCCCGTTCTGGGTCACAAGTCATTCCAGGCCAGAGGGCAGGGGAAAAAATATGCCTTTCCCTCACCCCTGTTCTAGGAAGCATGTATGTTGCTAGTTTTTTAAAAAGCCCTGTTCCTCTCCCTTCACAGGAGAGCCAATTGGCTCCACAACACCCCCCTGCCTCCCCCTGACAACCCTGTTGCTCTTGAAAACAGTGGGTCTGATGTGAGGGTCTCCCTAGTGAGAACCCTAGTTACAGACTCTAATTTCTTTTTTTAGCTCTCTCTGAATAGAATACACTTTTACTTTGCATGTTTGATTTTCAAACGTCTTTAGGAATGTATTATACTGAAAAGAAAGATGTCTGTGGTACATTTTTGAAGTGTCAGTAAGTTTTGTGATTTATAAGCGCTTAAATAGTTTCATGTTCAGACAGCAAACACAGTTTAAAATAGACATGGCTTCCCAACTTGCCAGCTAAAATTTAAAGACCTTTATAAAAAGGTGTTCTTTGCTACAATTCATTTAAGTTCAGGAGGAAGCAACAAACTGTGGTCAGTGTTTGGTTTCTTCACATTGATCTGTAAAGACACACACAAATGATAACAGGAATGGTATTCTGAGATGCTTCGTGGTCATCAGTAGAAGGCAAGAGCTGTACCTGGATCCAAAACAACCTTAAAGTTCGTCTAGCTTGACTCTGAAAGACAATGCGGGGTATTTGACTTAAATGTACCTTTTTAATTGCAAACAGTTTAGTTTAAGTAGAATGAAGTTTGATTTCCTACTCTATCTACCTTTCACCAGCCTGGCACATATATTTACGGTACCATGTCAGTGAGCACGTCACTTCAAGCCAGCCAAGGCCAGGACTCCACCAGCTTGCATTCTCATTAAGTACTATCTTATTAACCTCCCTCAATAGTTCACAACCATGAGGCCCCAGATACTTACTTGGATTTATTATACTCAAACTCAATGTGCAGGCAGTCCTCAATCCCAACCTCCATCTTGATGGAAGAGTTCAGCTCTGGATATGTGCTGAGTGTATGAACTACAATGTCCATCTCTTTGACAACATCATTGAGACGGCGGCTGATGGTGGCTCGAAGGAAATACCTATAGGAGATAGACGTATTGTGAACACTTCTGGTTTCTAGATGCTGCCTTTATTTACTCACCAAACAGGGCCACTGGAGAAAAGCCCTTACGGTGGTTCACCTTTGGGGTTTTGTATTCCTTTGAGAATTTACCTCAGTGGACCCTTCTCCCGGAAAAACAAACAAACAAAACAAACAAAAATTAACATGCACTTATAACATGAAATTTTGTAATTGTAGCTCCAGGGAGTTCAAAGACCTTCCCTCAAATCCCTTTTCAAGCCCATCCTCTGAGCTGAGAACACTGCCCTAAATAAAAATGGTTTCTGTTTTATATGCCTATAGCAAGTTATCCTATGCCTTTCATGCTCCTTACTACTGCCTACCATGTATATTTGTGTATGGGTTTTACTTCTTCAACTAACTCGTGGCTCTTCAGGCACAGGGATTTGTCTTACACTCTTCTATTTGCATGCCTGTTTACTTAACAATATTCAATCAATAAGCATTTTCCAAGTCCCTCGAGTTAAATGGGAGAAATAGGGAATGGAGAAAGTAAGTCAGCTCTTCATTCAGCAAACGTTTATTGTTTGGCACAGGATGAATAAGATATAGTCTCATGGGAAGCTCACGGTCCACAGGGGAGGGTGGGTCAACAAACAGAAAAATTAGAACACAGAGCAAGTGCTAAATCAGATAGAGGAATCAAGTGCTAGAGAGAGAGAAAAGGGCACTCAGGCAGAGCAGACCTTAGAAGTAAAGCAGCAGAGGTGGGAGAGGTCCTGAACAAAGACAGTCTCTGGCTGAACTGTGGATCCTTGGGGAGGTGTTGCTGCAGTAGGAGACAAGTAGGGAAGAACAGAGAGACACGGCCCCTGAAGGGCTTAGTAAGCCAAGCCTGACCTCTCCAGTCAGCCACCCTAGTGCAGCCGTGTCCCCTGGACTTACTTTGTGCTAATACCCAGTGAATGGAGGAATACCCTTTTAATATCTTCTTCTAAATAAAACTTAGATAATCTGCATCACTGTCAACTGTTCCTGGAGGAATACCCTTTTAATATCTTCTTCTAAATAAAACTTAGATAATCTGCATCACTGTCAACTGTTCCTGGAGAAAGCTGCTAACCAGATCAACTGCACATTTAGGCTACTCTCCTCTGTGTGGCCCTGACTGATGCTTGGCAATCCTTTTATTCATCTCAGCAACTTCTGCCACATTCCCCAAGACTTATTTGTCCCTAACCCTTTTCTAATTGTTCAGGCTTTCAAGCCTCCTTTCCCCCTCTCTGTGGGATTCACAGCTTTTACTCTACTAAGAGGAAGGCCTTCCAAGTCAAGATTTCTAATTGTCTCCCTTCTCTGCTTTGTGCTGTTTCTAACTTAGGGCTTAAATGTGCATCTGTATCTTTGCCCATTCTTTCCTCCTTCCAACGGCACCTGGGTCTCTCAAGACCTTTCTCCTCCTCCATCAGGCAGAATGACTTTCACTCTGGGTGCACATTATAATCACCCTGGTGGGGGAGCAGCTTCCAAAATCCTGATGCCCAGGCAGAGCTGACATGTAAGTGCTCTGCAGAGGGACATAGGCATCAACATTTTTTAAAACCACCCAGGTGATTCTAATACAGGAACCTTGGTAGAGAACCACAATCTGGTATTTTCACTCTTCAAGTTTTCCAATTTTCTCAACATATTGAATCTCTCTCCAATAAAATCCTCCTTCTTTGAGTTTATACAAAGTCCCAAACTCATCAATCCCCCAACATTCCAGGTCTTACACTCTTGACCGTTCTGGAACAGCTGTCACTGAGGGGTCCTGTTCTAACTACTGCAGCTTCTTTCCAGTCACTACTACTCACCCCTGGCTTCTGTCTCCACCACCAGAAACTGCCCTCCTGAAGGTAACACATGGCCCCCTAGTTTCTAAATCCAGCGATCTTTTCTTTTAGCTTGTTTCTACACTGAAGTGTATAATACTTCCTCCTCTTCCTTGAAATGCTCTTTCTATAATTCCACAACAGGGCTTTACCCTGCTTCTCTCCCCACCCCACCCTCTTATCCCCCCACCAAATGCCCCAATAGATTCTGCCTGGGCTCTTCTCCCTCAGCTCTCCTTCTTGAAAAGTGTACCAGCTTTTACCCCTGAGCAGAGGACTCCCAACAGTGCATTTCTCTGTCCTGAGTGCCAGGCTTGCATTTCCAACTGTCTAGTGAACTTTCACACATTCTGCCAGTGCTGCAGGCTTTAAAATTGGATGAATCATTTAAAATATAAATCATCTCTTCTTCCTGATAGCCATATGTTTGCATCTCCACTCATTGGTCAATTCTATTGATATCTATTAAATTCCTCATTTTCTGCCTGGTCCCATTGTGTCTACTAAGGTAAGATGCTTAGGAAGGACCTCATACTAGCCTTCTAACAATTTTGTCTCTGCACTCCACCCATTCATCAAATAGTGTGGGTTGACTTTAAACTAATTGTCCAAAAGAACCACTCTCTCAACCAAATATAAAGAAAGAGAAGTCCAGAATGATCTTTTCATGTTTTCCCTCTGCCTGATAAGATAAAAGCCCTTAATCTGGAACTGAAATTTATAAACTGCCCTCAACTAATTTTCTCTTCTTGACCTCCTCTCTCAACATGAATCCTGAAGTCTTCATATAATTGGACAGCAACACTTTTTTCTCTTTTATTCATTTTGTGTGTGCATGTGTGTGGTAAAATACAGAAGGGATTTAGAGTATGCCACTCCAAAATATGCCACTCTGGTATAAGGATTATATAGAGCAACAAGAAGCAGACACAAGAAAAACTCTCTGCCCTCCCGACTCTCTAGGAGGAAGAGCAGAACATTCTTAATCATCAGAGACAACTGTTATCAGCCCAGCGACTGCACTAGAGAAATCTACATAACAAATCTTACTAAACAAACTTACTTTCCATTTGTTTCCCCCATATATTTACCTTCCCAGAATTTGTTGCCCCTAAAAGCTCAAAGCCCCTTTCCTTTGTTTCGTCATTTCTCTGTGAAATTATTATTCCGTTAAGATGCTCATGTAAGCTCCGAGTTCTAACGACTCCATTTCATGACCAATCGCTGTGTGTATGCACAATGCACTTGTGAATCAACTGGTCTGCCTTTCTCTTGCTAGCCTGTCTTCTGTCAGTCTGATTTGCAGAGCCTCAGCCAGTCGGCCTAAGATCGACAAAGGGAAAAAACCCTTTTGCTCCCCTACAATATATACAACAAAATTTAACATTTTAATCATACTTCAGTGGCATTAAGCACATTCACATTGTTGTGAAATCATACAGTATTTGTCTTTTTATGCTGGCTGATTTCACTTAGCATAAGGTTTTCAAGGTTCATCCATGTAGCATATGACAGGATTTTCTTCCTTTTTTAGAGCTGAATAATATTCCACTGTATGTGTATCCATTTATCTGCTGATGGAACTTACGTTGGTCCACCTGGCTATTGTGAACAATCTGCTATGAGTGTGGGTGTACACTGATGTTTGAGCCCTTGCTTTCACTTCTTTTGGGTGTGTACCCATGAATGGAATTCCTGGATCATATGGTAATCCTATTTTTCATATTCTGAAGTATCACTACTCTTTTCAACATCTTTATTTCTGACTTAAAAACATTTAAGAGCAATCCACTGAAAATATTAAATTAAATAATAGTAAGTCCCACAGGCAAGTTTAGGTGACAACTAGACAGTCCTCCCTGTTGTAGCCTTTTCTGAATGCAATTAGGAAACACTGTCTTTAGTTTGGGTAACGTCAGTGTTTAGACCTCTCTGCAAAGATTGAAAAAGAAGAGCCTACAATCACTCTTCTGACGGAAGAGGGGAGACCAGGGAGACAGAAGGAGAGGAAAGGTCTTCCTGTAGTCCGCACCATCCGAAAACCAGGCCTTGAGGTGATAAAGATGAGCTGATCTTAAGGTGGCATTAAACCTGGAGCCAAGTGTCCAGAGTGATGGAGGAAGTTGGCTTTATCCCAGTAACTTCACATAATCTCAAGTTACATCCAAGAGTCTAGAGCTGCTCTGGATTTTTAAATTTTTTTTTTAATTTTTTTTAATGTTTATTTTTGAGAAAGAGAGAGAGAGAGAGAGAGAGACAGAGGGTGAACAGGAGAGGGGCAGAGAGAAAGGGAGACACAGAATCTGAAACAGGCTCCAGGCTCTGAGCTGTCAGCAAAGAGCCTGACGTGGGGCTCAAACCCACGGACCATGAGATCATGACCTGAGCTGAAGTTAGACGCTTAACCAACTGAGCCACCCAGGCGCCCCCTGGATTTTTTTTTTTTTTTTTACCCAAGAGGCCCCTGGAATCAGTCCCTATCCTCAGAAACCAGAAGAATAAAAACAGTCCCATGTACTTAAATTGTGTTTATTAAATTTTTTGAAAATCTGTATTATGTTTTATTCTCCCATCACCCCAAAAGGTGGAGGACAGACCTAGAACTAGAATCCAAGTCTATTACCTACTTTTCAAGCAAGAGCTCAGAATCCCACTGCTGCTGTGTGGCAGAGCTGGACCGAGGATTCGCAGGTCCTGATGTCCAGCCCATGGTGTGCTGGGATACAGCTCATCCCAGTGTATGAAAGCTGACTATTCAGTTTTCAGGAATTTTATAAACTGGTTGTTAGACATAGCAATTTTTAAACATTATCTAAACTTGGGGTGCCTGGGTGGCTCAGTCAATTGGGCATCTGACTCGGCTCAGGTCATGATCTTGTGGTCTGTGAGTTTGAGCCCCATATTGGGCTCTGTGCTGACAGCTCAGAGCCTGGAGCCTGCTTCGGATTCTGTGTCTCCCTCTCTCTTTGCCCTTCCCTCCCTCCCTCCCTCTCTCTCTCTCTCTCTCAAAAATAAACATAAATTAAAAAAAACCTAAATTATCTAAACTTAAATGGATTCTATTAAAAACAAAGGTAATACATACTCAAAACTCATTGTTTCTTAATAATCTTGCTACAGTTTACCGATTTTGTCTGCTCTTAGGGGAATTAACATCTAGTGTCTGACAGTAATGCTATGTAAAGGTGATTACCATACATCTCTCCCCAACTCTGTAATCAGGCACCTCAGGTTGGGAGCTTAAAATTGGCCACGGTAGGAATATTTACATGACAGAAACTGACAAATGCTATAAACTAGGGCTTCTCCTCCCAGAGAGTCCATTGTTAAACATTTACCAGCATGCCACTGCTCTCAGTTCTCTTCCTTCTCAATACCTATATAAAAAGACTCAAATGTAGACAGCTTCAGAGGTGAGGTGGGGAAACAGCAGGGACAAGGTGGGGAAACAGCAGACACAACTTTACAACTTACCGGAGCTTCACATTCTGGCCTGTGTATGACTCATAGGGCTTCTCCACGTGGGTGAATTCAAAGTCGAAGGCCTGTGATTGGCTAATTTCTCCGGGCCGGGCCAAATCCTTCACCAGGGACACAAACTCATGGTGGTTCCCACGGTCGTAGTAGAGCTCTGGAGAGAGAGCGTCAGCCTCTACAACCGGACCCCAAGCTACACAGGGCTTAACAAGGGGGATCCCAGGCTGCAGGACCCCTGCTTCTGAGAGACCTCTCTCCAAAACAAACTTCCCCCAGCCTTGTTTTTGACTCCTGTTCTTTTCCTAATCCCGCTCTTGCACTGCATTCTCCATATACTGGTCTCCTTCCCTCCCCACTTTCCAAACACTCGGTTTTATATAGAGAAATTCTGTGGCACAGTAAAAACCCAATATAACCCTGCTCTAGCACATCAGGCTGGTACTTTAAGAGATATATCGGGGGAACCGGTAACAAAAACACCACACTGTTTTAAAAACATTTCTAAAACTATTTCTAACTTTTGAAAGCATATTCATAGTTATTTAATCCTATCTTCCTTATAATAATCTTCTGAAGTATCTAGGACAGGCCTTGTCACCCATTTAACAGAGAAGGAAACTGAGACATAGCATGGTTAAATGATTGGCTTAGAATCGCAGAGTTGGCTGCAAAGCTGAGATTAGAGATCTCCTGCTAGAATGAATCTGTTTTTATGACCTGGTACAATGGGAGTAATAACATAACCCACTTCATAAGGTTCTATAAGAATTAGAGGAAGTAATGCAGGTAAAGGACTCAGAATAGAACCCAATAGATAGTAAACACTCAAAACATATTAGCTGCTGGCTGCTACTATCCCTCAAGGGAATCCATGTGGCCAATTTGACTCAGAAGTTTTAATGTTATTCCCTCCATCTTAATCAGGGGTTCCTCTACTTCAGGGAGTGCCAAAATCACTTAGAGAGTTTGTTAAAACCAGATTGCTCAGCCTCACTTCTAGTGTCTGGGGTGAGGCCCAAGAATCTGCATTTCTAACAAGCCCTCAGGGGATGCTAGTACTGCTGGTCCTCCAGGGACCACACTTTGAGAAGCAGCACTGCTCTAAATTCATCCTCCTCTAGAAATAGTTCTGGCATTCGAGTCTTAATTCTAAGTTCATGTTATCAATTTATCCTATATTATTTTGTACCTATTTGTACTTTGCTATTTGAGGATACTCTATATGCATGGTCTTTAGAGATAAGGCCTATATCCCCAGGTTCCTGGCACCTCCTCAGTACCTGGCTGTGCAGAGGGGACACTTAATACTGACTATGAATATACATGGCCACATTACAGTCAAGGTACCACATCTCAAGCATTTTGGGGCTCTGGTCCTATGTGAGGCTGCAAACTGTGATAGGGTAGACCAACTGGGAACATGGAGCAGGTAGAGTACACTCACTCCTTCTGCTATTGGCTGCTTGGGGATAAAGAAACAGGTCCATGGAGGGGAGTGTCTGGGACAACCGCCTACCAAACCAGCTCCCATATCTCCAGAGCACAGCAGGTAATCTCTCTCAGAACCAGAGCATCAGGGCAGTGGGGCAGAGATGCATTTGCTCAGGTCAGCCTCAGACAGCACAAGATGTAAGCCCTGATCAGGACTGAAACTTTGGGCCCAAGAAATGCAGTGTCCAGCCCTGCCCCAGGGGAGAACCATGCCCAGAAAGAGAAAATGGCTTCAAGCAGTGCTTTCAGTCTGAGTGCAAAATCAACCCCTTGCTGCCCGAGGAGCTGGTTCTGACAAACCTATTCCATGAGAAGCCTTCCACCCCTCCCCCACCCACCGCCCAGACAAGGAAGCATTCTAAAGCAAAGTGGGCTCTGTCGTTAAGATTTATGGAACTCAGGAAGGTGGCAGCAGCATGGTTAATCCCAAACTAGTGCCACTTCTGTATTAATTTACATTGTATTCTGTGATTACAGCTTGCTGCTGACTTCCTATGTAGTTACACTTTGATCCACTTTATATTACAAACAATCCATTCTCTCTTCCAAACACTAAATGGAATCAGTAGCAAGTAGCATTCTGGGTGGTGAGTAATACTCCACAAAGTCACTAAATGGGAGATGACAGTTACAAATAATAAGGGAAAGGACAGGGAAAGGTGAGCAATCCATTGCTAGTTTTAAAATCCAAGAACTGTGCCGCACCCCCCCCCCTCCCCAATAAATGCAAGGAAGTGCAGTGAGTAGGTGGGAAGAGCCTCGGTGACAAAGGCTCCTTCACTTAGTCTCCTGGATCTGCTGCTATACAAGTCCTTGTTGATGGTCCTGGAGCCTACGTGGGAACTGACCCCTTAACTGGGGGACCTGGTGTCTTAGCTCCCAAGCACTGGACTCTGCCCATAGTTTCAGGGTACAGAAGCAGGCAAGGCAGAGCCCTAGTATCCATGATCTTTAAATGAGAAATCCCAGAGTCAAGAAAAGGATGGAAAGAGAAGGATGGAAAAATAGACAACTGTGATCACAGAGCCCAAAGGCAACATGAGAAACAGAAAAGAGAAGGACCTGAGAGCGTTCAGAGAACATGCAGACTGCCAGCATCTGGGGATCCTAGCAACATTCTGCCTGACCCAGCAAGGGCACCTGGCTGTGGCCACCTTTGGTAAGAGAGGTCTTTCCCTGCATAGTGTCACATTCTCCTTAGTGCTTTTCTCCCTGGACACATGTTAATACTAGCTCCTACATTAATTGTCATGGAACAGTGGCCAGTGTGTAGTCTGAGTGGGGCTGGACTGGACTTTTTAATTTATAATTTATAAGCCATTTGCAATGCTTTTGCAAACATTGTGGTGCAAAGGGGCAGAAATAGCAGCCATACTTCACTATTTGCCACAAAGTCTGGTTTTCTCTCATATAAATTAGAACAGAAATCCCAATGCTGTTTTAGCAAGAGGTTTAGGCTGTCAAGAGACTATAAATGGCCTGTATCTATTTCAAAGATGCAGTGACAATTCATCTCTAGTTCTCTCCAAACTCCAAAGCCCTCAGCAACAAGCCATCTCAAGCTATAAGTAGGAACTGGCCATGTTTTTTGTTGTGGTAACTTCCCTGTCTTGATTGTCTTTCTCAGTCCAATAGGAGGAAGTAACTTTTGTAGTTGGGATGTTTTCATGATGAAACTTGCCACCAACGGATAAGGAGTGAATTTGCCACTTTGGAAGGAAATTGAGCCAGCTTTGCATCACAGGGTCACCATTAGAGATGACCTGAGACCTGCTACAGGGCTGGAACCACGTCTGGTCCAAGCTTCACGCAGGTCTTAGAAGAAAGTTAAGTCAGCAAGGGCAAAAAGACTTCCAAAGAGCCTTGTCTTCATCCTGATTTACCCAGCCACTGTTTGCTGACTGGCAATCCAGTCAAGATTCACGCTGGCCACACCCACCCAGATCTCCCAGACACTGGAGCAGTAACAGCCCCAGGCTCCCCATCCCCAGCAAGATACAGCTCTCCAGGGCTCTCTAAGCCCTGCAACAACTCACTGCTAGGCTAGAATCAATCCATTTAATCTCAATTGCCTTTTACTTAGCTTTTCATGGGTTAATGAATTAAAATACAGGAAGCCTCTGGAGTTTTTAGAATTATACACTTGACTAGTACTGATGGGTTCAGATCCATCCAGTGGCATTAATTTTAAAAACTTTTTTAAAAATCCAAATATTGTTTATTTGGCTTTGGAAGACAGGAGTAATCATGTCTGTTCTCCCTTGTAATTTTGACCTTCTAATTACCTTTGGTTTATTTAACCCCATTAGTCTCCAAGGTGGTCCAGCTCTGCCTTATGTCCTGCATTAGAGTCCCCCCAAATGAGTGCAGCGGAAAAAATGGTCTCTCTTAACAATTAAAAAACTTCCCTCTATGCTCCTTATATACCACACTGCATTCTTCTAAAAATGTAGGGCACCTGTTGGGAGGAGCACTGGGTGTTGTATGGAAACCAATTTGACAATAAATTTCACATTAAAATAAATAAATAAATAAATAAATAAATAAATGTTTCATAACATAAAAAAAAAAAAAAAAGTAGGCCATTAGCTGTCACAGTGACACGGGAGATGCCTTCAACACACATTTGTTGGTTTTGTTACAACAGACCAAGCCACTGGAAAAAGTATACTAGGTGCAAGAAGAAACCCAATATGTCTCAAAAACTTACTGAAAGTAACAGAAAACATATACAACACAGGTGAATAAATAAGACCTTCTTATACTCTCAGGGGGCACCATTCAAAGTGCAACATCCAAGCAGTTGGTGTAGGACTGAGTGGATCACAACTCGTATTTTCTTATACTCAGGGAGAAACCTGCCTCAACTTGGAATAAGAAAATTTGATCAAAGAAACATGCAAAAGCAAGCAAACTGACACCCGCTTTAATGTTTCTGTACCTAGTTCCCTCAGTGAAGATGCTGTGCATGGGTGACTGTCAGTGGGTAAGTCATCTTAGTTCTCAGTGGCCTGGAGTAAGGGCCACACCTAGCTCACCAATGCCTCAGCCACCAGCACCAGCAGGAAACCCTGTCTCCTAACAGTAAGCAGCAAAGCAAATCTGCACTCTCCCTTTCTTTCATTCAAGTAACTCTGGTTTATCTAGGAGGAGTTGGAAGAAAAAAAATCTGGAACACAGCCTTTGATTCCTAGATCTGACCATGTACCATTAGCAATTATTTATTGAGCACCTACTTTGTGCTAGCCACTGAGACTAGAGATTAGCTACCGCACTGGTTTTCAGTGAGGAAGGCCTGTAGAAGAACAGTGGAAGAAAGGCTTAAGTCATCTGGATATCATGTTTGCTGGGGGCTTTCAGAATGAGTATGAGCCTGGGAAGAAGGTCATACCTTGCAGAAAGATGTTCACAAAGGGAAGATGCCAAGATTCTAAAAGAAACATATTTTAAGGAAGTTACAAGGGTGAGAATGAAAGGTAAGGGAGAGATGAGCCTGGACAGAAAGGCAGGGCCACTCAGGAAGGAGCTGGGTACACTTTTGCCCTTCAACCAATAGAAAGTTGATGAGCAGAATTTTAAGGAGGGGACTGACAATGTCAGAACTGCCTTTTAGAAAGTTCATTCTTACTGAACTGAAAGACAAGAATGAACTGAAAGATGAGGAAGGCAAAGGCAGGAAGGCCAGTTAGGAGGGGGCTGTCAAAAGAATTACAAAAGGCAGTAGCATTGGCATGGAGAGGAACCACAGAATAGGGACGTATCAGAGAGTTGTTGGAATACCAGCTGGGCATGTGGGAGGAGTTAGTCTAAGATGGCTTCCAGATTTTTGAGGCTGAATGGACACAGGTGACATAGGCCACAGTGGAGCAAACAGGACAAGAAGCAGGGCTGAGGCTGGAGCACAGAAAGATAGGGGTTTTGTTTTGGATGTGTTTCAGAGGGACCTATGGGGTATCCAGGTGGAGGTGCCTAGCAGGCAGTTGGAAACACAGGCATGGAACTCAGTAGAGTTCAGGTCAGGACAAAGAAAGAGGTTGGGAATCATCAGAATATACGAGTGCGGATGAGACTGCCAGAGCAAGTTATAGAGAAGGGACAAGAAACAAAAGTTACCCTCTTCCTTTTGGAGGTAGGACCTCCAAAATCAAGACTGAGATAGCAGCTTTTCTAAGTAGGGTCTGGGCAACTATGAGGAATGGGGTCCAAAGAGGTCCAATGCAACAGAAGGCCAAATAGCTGTCTCAACAAAGACTCTGTGTAGAGTCCCTCTCATAGGTTTTTACTTGCACTAACACACCTTTCAGAAAACAGTGGAAGGCAATGGGGGGGAGACAAACAAGCAGACCAAAGGGGACGCAAACCTGGTCCAAACATTTCTTATGGATGGTCTGCACAGAAATCAGGGTGACTGCAAGGTGACATGTGTTAAAGGTCTAGTGCCTGGAAACTTCTTGATGAGTCAAGAGAAAATGACAATGATCATCTTAACTCCCTTTTACTGCGTACCTATGATGTGTGCCAAGACCTGCACATCACGTATATTATTTCTGGTCTTCACAAGACCCTAGCAAAGACTGTGCTATTATAAACTGAGCCCTATCTAATTTAAGTCACACTGTCTGCTTGACCCTTAATCATGTACCAGGCTGTCCTTCAAATGAATACACAGGTGGGACAAATATATTTTCATCAGGAGGAAAAAGAAATTAATCATAAAGATAAAAAGGTTAATTATGTAAAGCACTTGATTTTCAAGCTGTGGAACTGTTCCCTGTAAGAAAGGAAGGAGAGAAGGAAAAAAGAAAGAAACAAACCCAAGAGACTATGGTTTACAAGAATGTTTTTGAATTAAAATGGAAATCAACAAGGAAGGTGAACAGAGCACAATGATATCAACTTTCTTACTCCAGTACAGTAAAATCTATACTGTATGTCACTCTAGAGCCAGACCAAGGAACTCCACCAAAGCTCCACCCAGTTCATTCATAGTCAAAGATGCAATGAAGGAGAAAACCACGGGACCACAACCTCGGCAAAGTTACTCACTAGCCTCGCTCTGGTGCCCTGAGGTCAGTAGACTGTCAACAAAAATAGATCATACTCTGCATGAAGAAGAATCCCTTGACAGCTCAACATTATTCTCACAAGCTGACTGTTATTGCTGCCTTACAGGTGAGAAAGCTGAGGCCCAGAGAGGGACACAGCTTCCTCAAAGTCACAGGGTTAACACTGCCCACACTGCTCAGAGGCTTGGGAAGAGTTATCAAGGAAAGATAAAAGGTTGGTAGAAAACCTGGCAGGGCTGCTGTCCTGGGATTCAAGGAGTTAGACAAAACACCAGGCAGGGCAGGCCCAGCAAGCAGCTTCTGCAACTTCCTTTCACTTGAACTAGAGGGAGGCCTTGTCCCCGTTCCCCAAGAACAGCTCATGTCACACTGCTGGGTGGGGGACATTCTGATCATCTTTCACGTATTGATGAGGTATCATCACCTGTAGTGATGGTATAAGACACAGAGTGTGCCTGTTTACACTTGTATTACAGAGCCAAAGAATCCATGCAGTAGCTTTAAAACTACTTGAAAATACAGATGCTCAGTAGGCAAGGACTTCTCAACTATCTCATACAATATGCTTAGCATAAAATGCTTTGGATTCACCCTATATACCTAGTGGTCCTTTACTAGGTGTGCTTTTACTCTCCACGGGACATAAGGCAATATCTCAAGACATCTCTGTGGGTGCCTTTTAGGGGTGTTTCTGGTATCTGGTGGGTTGAAGCCAGGGTAAATATCCTGCTAAATGTCATGTGACAACAAAGAATTATCAGGCCCAAAATGTCAACAGTACTACTGTTGAGAAACACTATCCAAGCTAGAGGCAGGAAAACAAAGGGTATAAAATTCACTCTCAAGCCCCCTTCAGCTACATAAAAGGCCACTCATATTCTGGATTTAAAATAACAAAAAAGTTTCCTATGTAAAGAGACAGTATTTGACCTGATTTCATTTTCTTAAATACCAGAGGCAAATACTTCAGCCAGAGCACTATCCACATAGACTCTTTTTCTTAGGATTCCTCCTACTTGTGCCAGTGTTTTCTGCCTCTGTAAAACAGGGAGAACAGATTCTTTGTTGAACTCTCAGGATGTGAGAGAAAGTATTTGACGAGCTTTCTCAGGAAGTCCTTAAGAACAGGGTTATACATGCAGAGTGTGTTATAGGGTATGAACCCTTTGATAGAAGTTTTTTTCAGCCCACAGGAGTATTTGCTGTGAATCTACTCCTGACCTAATGACACAGATCATGCATTTCAGAAGTACCTGAGAGTTTTTAAAAACACAAGACTTCAAATAGTCTTAGCATTAGAGACAACCCCACCTTCACTGGCAGCTCCCAAATCTTCTATATTGTTACCGCCTTTTAAAGTCTAGTTTTAATTATTAATAATCATGGTTGAAGACTGTTAGAGCATCGAGAAATTATGATTTTTTTTTTTTTTTTTTTGAAGGAGAGAGAAACAGAGAATGAGTGGGGAAGGGGCAGAGAGAGAGAGGGAGACAGAATTGAAGCAGGCTCCAGGCTCTGAGCTGTTAGCAACCAGAGTCTGATGCTGGGCTTAAACTCGTGAACCATGAGATCATGACCTGAGCCAATGTTGGTCACTTAACCGACTGAGCCACCCAGGCGCCCCGATCATTTAATTTTGGACTTAGAAGGATCATTTCTTTGTAAGAAGAAAATTCGTCAACTGAAAACTAGCATTCTAATAAATCTTAGAAACACTAGCTAAGTAGACAGAAAGACTGAAGACTGCAGAGCTGTTTTCTCAAAACACCCTTCCTTAGCTTTGAGATAACTTTTTTCTATCTCTAACAGAGGGGATCAGAGCTACGGTGAGACAGGAGAAGGGTGGGGAGCCCTCTCCATCTCCACATCTAAAAGGAAAAGCGGGTGGATGGGAGTGAACTTAGTGAGGCACAGAGGACCAACTTAACTTGGATCTGACAGCTGTGGATGTCCAGACAATGGTAAAAGCAGTACTGGATCAAGGTATCCCCCTAACAAACCCACCTGCAGGCTATGGCAGGAGAGCGTCTCACTCGGAAATCCTGGAGGCAGGAAGCAAAGCTGAGCGGCAGTTTGAAGGGACAACTAGAGTATCTCAGGGCAAGGTACCCACAACAATGAGGCTCTCGGCGGGGAGGCTCCCTGTCTTCCTCAGCCACCCCCACCGCCCTCGCGGTGCGCTGTCACTTTTGGCAGGGAAGCCGGCAACGCAGGGGCTGTCGCCGGCGGGCGGGCCTCAGACTGCAGTGGACAAGAGACTCCCACAGGCCTCATCGGAGCTGGGCCCCGAACCACCCCGCTCCCCCCGCCTCCAAGTCGGCGCTCTGGGCCGGCGTACGCGGCCGGTGAGGAAGGCCCGGGTGCCCACTCACCGATCTGCCCGATGAACTCGATCTTGATGCCCTGGTGCTCCAGCCGCTTGTTGGGGTTCTTGAGTGCGAGGCTCACCTTCCCGGAGACCGTCTCTCCGTCGTAGAAGAGGAAATATTTCTCCTTCTTCCCATCCTCCGTCTTGTGCTCGGCCCGCTTCCTACTCTCCGCATCATTCAGCAAGATTTCCACCTCCACGCTCTGCCCGAAGCCGAAGAAGCTCATCTCACCGCCGGGCTGGGCCGGGCCGGCCTCGGTAAGACCGCTCCTCTTTGCGGATCAGGGGCCCTAAGCAAAGGCCGGAGGGCTGGACGCGGGACCCAGCTCCGCTGCCAGACGGCGGACGACTGCACTACTCCCGACTCCACGGGGAGGGGGGAGGGCCGTCTGCAGCGCCCCGGGTACCAGTGCACCGCTGCTCGCCAGTGTCCAGTGAGCCCGAGCCGCCGGCGGCAGTGAGGGGCGAGGGCGGTCAATGCAATTGGAGGGGGGCAGTGCAGATCCCTGGCGTGCGTGGCCACAGCCGCCCACCGGGTGGGGTGCGGCGCTGAGCAGCACAGATAGCCAGCCCTGGCCTCTGGAGGTGCAACGCACCGAGGTGCTTCGGCAGCTTCGGGCGGAGGTGCAGAGGGGGGCGCAGTCTCCAGCCCGGACGCGCTGAAGACACCGCGCGCATGCGCTCGCCTCCGCCTCTGTAGCTTTCACCACCCGGCTGCCGGAAGGTGTGCTCACTGCGCATGTGCAGTGGTAGAAAGGGCGGCCGGCCTTTCCCTTAGTTGACATGGCAGTTACGGCGTTTTGTCAGAATTTGGGGCCAGACATCCCGTAGAATTAAAAGAACTGCAGATACACTTTCTGAGTGCTTTTTTGTTTGTTTGTTTTCCTTTATTGTTTTAGTTCGATAAACGTTAGGCTACCATCCACATTGGAATATATACAACGTACGATCGCTGTCTGACAGGGTAAAGGTAGCCCTTTGACACTCACGGGAAATGTCGCTTGATGGGGGGCAAAGGTGACATTTAATACACGAAGGTTCCTGTCTTAAATTCTCTTTAAAGAGTCGTCCCATAAAAAATATAAGGCGAGAAAAACTCTATTAAGCTTTAACTTAATTATTGCCCCCCGCCCCCTAACTTAAAGGGAAACCTAAAAAATCACCCCGTGGAACCTTGGTTCAATCTACAGTCCCTTATCCGCCCCATTCTTTGCGCATGCGGTAGAAGACCTTGTTCATTGGTTAATAGAGTGGAAACAGCTGAGCGCTATGATTAGTCGGTGGGAAATTCCACCACGTTGTGATTGGTCCGCAGGAACGTCTTGGAGCGCGCGCGGGAGCGAGCTTTGAAAGTTGACCACCGCGGTGGCTAGCCGGTTCTTGGGAGATAATGGTGGCGCTGCCGGGCCTTGGGAGTGGCCTGCAGCCCTGGTGCCCGTTGGATCTCAGCCCTGGTGAGAAAACGAGGCCTTGAGTCTCGGGGAGGCCGAACTGTGGTGCTTTGCCACCGCGGTGCTCCTCTGCCCGGGCTTGGGGTGGGGGTGGGGCCCTCCTCTTGGCAGACTCTGGGATCTCCAGGTCTGTGCACTCTAGGGCATTGGCGAGCCAGCTCTTGAATAGGGGCTCAACCTAGTAAAGGAACGAAAAAAAGGGGGGGGGCTTAGATTGGTCTTTTAGTTCTTTTGCATGTTTTCTCGGCCTTGCTTATTCTGCAAATCTTCACCGACAGCCTCATCCATTTTTGTGGTTTTACATAGCAAATCTATTTCTTCGTTCAGACTTATTTCCTGAAGTTCATGTTCGTTGGTTTAAATGGATGTCTCACAGGCACCTCAAACGTCACATGCGTGAAACTGGGATTCCTGAAGCCAGCTAATGGTAGCAGCCAATCCACAAACCTGGGAGTCATAACATTCTTCCTTCATCTTTCATGCTTACAACCACCGGTTGTCCTCCCCTCAGAGATGTCTCTCCTTGCTCCTTTTCCTGATGCTGCTGTCCATCAGCAAGCCCTTATTATGGGCAACCTATGCAATTGAATTATCCAAGCAGCTTTCTCATGCTAACTCTTCCAGCCCATTCCCCGCATCTCTTCTGGGGTCACTTTTGAAAACACCAACGTCACCCTGTCAGGTCTTTAAACCTTTAATGTTACCCTTCTATTTGTTAAATAAATACCAAATCTTTGGCATACCCTGTAAGAGCTTTCACCATTCACTGCAGTGTTCTTTTCTAAGAGCTTAACCTTTTGAGTCAAAATAGTGGGTGGGATTGGTTCCATAGCTTACGATCTCTGTATCACTGGGCAAGACGCTTAACCTTGCTAAGCCTTAGTTTCCTTACATGTCAAATGAGGATTAAAATAATATCCACCTCACAGTTTTGTGAAGATTAATTTAATACCTGGCACATAGTAACTGCTGAATACTAATAATGACTCTCCCCCTTCACACCAAGACTGAGTGCTATAACTATTTTGTTCATTTTTAAACAGGTTATAGTTTCTTTCTCTTAGTTCCCTCTGTCTGGGATGCATTTTTTTTGCATTTCTTTCCCTGGTAAACTCCCACATTTAGGTCCAATTGAAGCAGAATCATTCTTCCCACCTCTGTCATCCTTCCCACCTCTCCCATAATATTTTCTGTTATGCTGTGTAGTGTTTTACATACCTGTTACTGTTTTAACACTGATCCATCGTAAAAATAATAATAGTAGCTATCATTTATTGAAAAAAAATTTTTTTTGAGAGAAAGAGTACAGGGAAGGGGTAGAGAGAGAGGGGCACAGAGGATCCAAAGCAGGTTTTGTGCTGACAGCAGTGAGCAGCCTGATGTACTCAGACTCACGAACTGTGAGATCATGACCTGAGTTGGACACTTAACTGACTGAGCCACCAAGGCTCCCCTGAATTTTTTTATTTCCTGACACCAGATCTTTTCTATTTTCATTGAGACTTGGGTAGGTGTAATCCAGAAATGAAGTAAAAATACTGGTATATGTTTAAAAATATGCATATAAAATAAATGGGAGAATATATGAAAGAAAGAGACAGGAAAAGATAGAACGTTTTTAGGAAGAAGACCGTTTTTGTTAGGAGAACGATTAGGAAAGAGTGAATGAATAATTAAATTGTGGTAAACCGTCAGTTGTTTCACATGCCCCTTTGTGCTTGTATGCTTTATTTGGGTTTATTAACTTGATTGCAAGAGTTCACACAGGGACATCTGAGGCATTCTTTTATTAACCTGTCTGTCTCCAGAATGAATTTATGGGGTAGCCATATCATTAGTGTTTTGATGTGTCATTCCATAAGGCTGTCATATCTAAAATGTGTGTTCCTTCTTGATAATTTCAGAAGATGACCAATCTTTTAGCAGCTGTCAGTTCTGATTTAAAAAAGATTTTTTAACCTTTTCTGCTTTCGTTTAATTATGCTACACTTCTATTGTATAATTCTGGTGAATTATGACTAGTTCCTTTTTTGTTTTTGAACGTGCCTGGTGTCTAAAATGATTGGTGTTTTACTTGTGATAGAAAAGCTATTGATTTCATTGCATTTTCCCACTAGAATGGGTGGACACAGTGTGGGAACTGGATTTTACAGAGACCGAACCTTTGGATCCCAGCATAGAAGCAGAAATCATAGAGTCTGGATTGAATGCATTTATAAAACTATATGAAAGTGTTTTTCCCTTTGCTACTGAAGAACATGGATCTACAGAGGTAAAAAAAAAAAAAAAAAAAAAAAAAATCGAACCAGCCATCTTTAGGTGTTAGAAGTGGAAGATGAAAGTCTAATCTAATCTGAAGCTTAGCCTTTTTAGTATACAGTTCATAAGGAGTATGGTAAGAATAGCATAAAGAATGTGGTTCATCTGTTAGAAAATCCTAGTAGCTAATAGCTAAGTCAAGTGGGGAAATTCAGATTTAGGCTTTGAAATGTGAGATTCTGTTAGGAAATTCTTTTTTTTTTTTTTTAATTTTTTTTTTAACGTTTATTTATTTTTGGGACACAGAGAGACAGAGCATGAACGGGGGAGGGGCAGAGAGAGAGGGAGACACAGAATCAGAAGCAGGCTCCAGGCTCTGAGCCATCAGCCCAGAGCCCGACACAGGGCTCGAACTCACGGGCCGTGAGATCGTGACCCGAGCTGAAGTCGGTCGCTCAACCGACTGAGCCACCCAGGTGCCCCTGTTAGGAAATTCTTAGAGAGATGTAATGGGTCACTGGAAATGTGAATTGGAAGACTAGGAAAGAAGTGAAGATTTAATAAAATAGATAGAGTCCTCTCAATTCTGAGTCAAGGTGATGGATGAAGTGCAACAATGCATGAGGTCAGGGAGGAAGAGAAGAGGACAGGACAAGTTTAAAAAAGCTGGTTGAGGGTGACCTATAGGTGCACAGTCAGAGTGTGGGGAGTGTTGATATGAAGACCAGGAAGTGGCCAGGTACCACGTGCTGCAGAGGTCATGGGCAGGCACAGTCACCCCTCAGAGGTGATTGGATCATCCTTGGTGACCTGTAAGGTCACAGTTACAGGGAAGTGGGGTGGAGCTGAAGTGGCATTAGGAATGAGGAGGTAACTACTATAAAGGTAGGAGGTGATTTCTTCCAGAAGTTTCATGGTGAAAGAATGCAGAGTACTGACAGGATTTTAAATGGGCTCTTCTGTAAAAGTGGCACATGCTAACTAGTGTAGCTAAGCCAAGGCATTACTTGCCATTTTCCCTGTCTTCAGGGGAGCAGCAAGTATAGGGTCTGATTGCTTGAACTTCCGTGGGCCTGTGTTTTTTTCAAGGTACTCCAGGATAAATCATTTAGTTCCCTGCTGTTTGGTTTATAGAAATAACCCGTTTCCTTATCATGTGTTTAATTGGCAAAACATGGAACCACGATACAATTAATAAAATAGTGGTTTATAGTCTAGGGTATATTTCCTTTCTCACCTTGGCTACTTATGAAATCTGCTGAGGGAGAAACTTTCAGGTATTTCTTTTCCTGTTCCCGTTGCCCATAGAGATTTACATTTAAGTAAACGGCTCTAATTTCTTCATTTAGTAATTAGAGCGATAAATGATTTTGAGTACATTTAATATAGCTGGATGGGTAACTTCTTTGAGTAAACACAAATATAGGGTGTCCTAAAGGTCTTACTATAGTTTTTGGCTATGATAATTTCAGAAATATATATGCTTCAAACCTATCCCCAAATTATTTTGATATCTAATTATTTAAATTTCTTATATACTTATTTATTTTTATAATTTTGAATACTACATTTTAATTTTTTTTCAATCCCTTAGAAGATAGCAAACGTTTAGAATTAGGAGCCAGGTTGGTCTTTTTTTTTTTTTTAAATAAGGTACTAAATACTTGCAAAAATTAAATAATAGGAGATTTTCCAATTTCTCTAATTATTGGCTTTTATGTTTCTCCCTCCCCACAGAGCATATGGGCCTTCTTCATTGAAAACAGTATTTCTCACAGGGCACTGGTGGCATTGTTCTATCACTTTGTTCAAACAGTCCATAAGAAAAGTGTCAGTGTGCAATATCGACAGTATGGCCTTCATGCTGCTGGGCTTTATTTTCTGCTGCTGGAAGTGCCAGGTATGTAGATATTTGATCATAAGATAAATATATTTTTGTTTTAAATTTCTACATTGTTTTGAACTCTTGTATTTCTTTTTCTCACTTATAAAATGAGGCAGGGGCAACCCATCTTATAGAGTCGTTCTAAAAATTAAATACAATGAGTCTGTGAAAAACATGGCTTGTTATAGGTGTTCAAGAAATGTGTTTCCTGGGGCGCCTGGGTGGCGCAGTCGGTTAAGCGTCCGACTTCAGCCAGGTCACGATCTCGCGGTCCGTGAGTTCGAGCCCCGCGTCAGGCTCTGGGCTGATGGCTCGGAGCCTGGAGCCTGTTTCCGATTCTGTGTCTCCCTCTCTCTCTGCCCCTCCCCGTTCATGCTCTGTCTCTCTCTGTCCCAAAAATAAATAAAAAAATGTTGAAAAAAAAAATTTAAAAAAAAAAAAAAAAAAAAAAAAAAAAAAAAGAAATGTGTTTCCTTTGTTTCTTTAGATTTTTTTTTTTTTTTTAGTGTTTATTTATTTTTGAGAGAGACAAAGACAGAATGCAAGTGGGTTAGGGGCAGAGAGAGAGGGAGACACAGAAACAGAAGCAGGCTCCAGGCTCTGAGCTGTCAGCAAAGAGCCTGACGTGGGGCTCGAACTCACGAGCTGTGAGATCATGACCTGAGCCGAAGTCAGACACTCAACCTACTGAGCCACCCAGGTGCCCCAAGCCTCGTTTCTTTAAGTGTGTTTGTTTTGTAATATGCTGTGTCTATAACCTAATACGATTAATATCAGAGGGATAAGGCTGAAGGGGTTTGTTTCCAAGCTATAAGAGCTCCATTCCCACCCACCACCATCTAGTATAAAAACCTGATACCACCCACTCATCTCCTGACTCCCCGTCCAGACTGAGAAAGACTGCTGGAGAGTCATTGTGTTATATATATATCTCTCTCCTATGCAGATATGGAAAAATAGGTTAAAACCATTCTAATAAAGAAAACATGAGAATAGCTAGTAATGCTTGATGAAGGAAAGCACAGGAAAGGAGTCTATTTATGAGCACTGTTCTACTTCCCTTACTGTCAGAGCGCTCAGGTGGCTGTTCCTCCTGTGCGCAATAAAGGAGTCCCTTCTACACACTCCAAACCTAAGGTAAGAGAGGCTGGAACAGAGGGAGATGTGGCTGGAGAACCTAAAGTTCATATAGACAAGAAAATCACAAGATTAGTCAGCATTTATGCTGCTTGTCATAGTTTACACAAGTTCATTTGTAATGAATGTTAAGGATTTATTCCATGTGATTGGGAATTGGTAAAAAGACATATAAAGCCTTGAACATTAATTTATATTATTGTTAAAGCTCCCAATCATGACTTTTGAAATAAGTTCCTAAAGACTTTAGTTGCTAAGCAATATCTCAGTTGGAACTGAGTTGTCTCACAGAAGAGTGGTGATTTTAGGAACCCAGTTTTACTCTTCTCTTCCCTTGCTAGATGCAGATCCTTCTGATTAAGGTTGAGATTTATGCCAAAGCAAAGAGTGTTGTTCATTATTGGCTACTTGCATCTTTCCAGAGAGTGTTTTTGCTAATTACCTTCTGTTTTTAAATGTTTCCAGATTATGGTTGGGATGCTGTTGATACTTAATTTTTAATCATAGTGTGTTCTTTTTCAAGATGTTTTGGTTATTCTGGGTCCCTTTTATTTCCATATGAATTGTAGGAGTTACATGTCAATTTCTGCCCAAAAAAAGGTTTCTACGATTTTGATAGTTACTGCACTGAATTTATAGATCAATTTGGGGAGTATTGCCATCTTAACAACATTACGTCTTCTGATCCATGAACACAGGATGTCTTTCCATTTAGGTCTTCTCTAATTTGTTTCAATGACATTTTATACTTATCAACGTACACTTACTTGGTTAAACTTATACCTAAGTATTTTATTCTTTCCCGTGCTATTGTAGATGAAATTGTTTTCTCAATTTCATTTTCAGATTGTTTACTGGTAGTGTGTAGAAGTACAATTTATCTACTTATTTATTATTTAAGTATAGTCAATATACAATGTTATGTTAATTTCATGTGTACAATATAGTGTTTGGATAAGTCTGTATGAAAAGTCTACCTTATGCTATGCTCACCATAAGTGAGGCTATCATCTGTCACCACTCAATGGTGTCACAATACCATTGAGTATATTACCTGTGCTGTGCATTTTATCCCCATAACTTACTCATTCTGTAACTGGAAGCCTGTACCTTCCACTTCCCCTCACCCATTTTGCCCATCTCCCAACCCCTCTCCCCTTTACCAACTACCAGTTTGTTCTCTGTGTTTATGGGTTGTTTCAACTTTTTTTGTTTGTTTTGTGTTTAGTTTTCACTTATATGTGAAATCATACGATATTTGTCTGACATTTCTTTTTTATTTTTTTGTTTTTAACATTTATTGATTTTTGAGAGACAGAGACAGTGTGAGCAGGGAAGGGCAGAGAGAGAGGGAGACACAGAATCTGAAGCAGGCTCCAGGCTCCAAGCTGTCAGCACAGAGCCCAGCCCAGGTCTCGAACTCACAGACCACGAGTTCATGACCTAAGCCGAAGTCAGACACTTAACCCACTGAGCCACCCAGGCTCCCCGTTGTCTGACTTATTTCATTTAGCACATACCCTCTAGGTCCATGTGTGTTGTTGCAAAAGGCAAGATTTCATTCTTTTTTATAGCTGAGTAATATTCCATTACTTCCATCTCACATCTTCTTTATCCATTCATCTATTGATGGAATCTTAGATTCCTTCCATGTCTTGACTATTGTAAATAATGCTGCAGTGAACATAGGGGTGCATTTATATTTTTGATTTAGTGTTTTTCTTTGGATAGATACCCAGTAGTGGAATTACTGGATTGTAGGGTATGTCAATTTTTAATTTTATGAGGAACTTCTGTGCTATTTCCTTTCCATGGTGGCTGTACCAACATTACCACCAATAGTGCATGAGGATTCCTTTCTCTCCACATCCTCACCAACATTTGTCATTTCTTGTCTTTTTGATTTTAGTCATTCTGGCATGTGTGAGGTTATATCTCATTGTGGTTTTAATTTGCATTTCCCTGATGATTAGTATTTTTGAACTTCTTTTCATGTGTCTGTTGGTTATTTGTATGTCCTTTTTGGAAAACTGTCTATTCAGGTCTTCTGCCTTTTTTAAATCAGAAAAGTACAGTTGATTTTTTATTACTGATCTCATACCCTGCAACTTTGCTGAACTCATTTATTGTTACTAATAAGATTTTCTATATATAAGATCATGTTGCTTGTAAGTAGACATAATTTTACTTCTTTTCCAGTTTGGGTGCCTTTTATTTCTTTTTCTTCCCTAATTGCCCTGGTTAGGTCCTCCAATAGTACTGAGCAGAAGTCAGGAGGTGGGCATCTTGTCTTGTTCCTGATCTCAGAAGGAAAACTTTCAGTATTTTGTCCTTAAGTATATGATATTTGCTGTGATTGTTGTAAGAATCACCTTTATGAGATTGTTGTTCCTAGTTTGTTGAGTGTTTTATTATGAAAGGATATTAGATTTTATTATTTGCTTTTTTGTATCTGTGGGATGGTCTTGTTCTTTATTCCAATAATAGAATGTATTATGTTGATAGATTTTCATGTTAAACTAGTTTTGCATTTCCTTGATGATAGTGTATAACCTTTTTATGTGTTGTCAGATTTTGTTAGCTAATATTTTATTGAAGATTTTGCATCTGTATTCATAAGGGACATTCTTTTTTTGATATGCCTTTGTCTGGCCTGGGTTTCAGGATACCAGTCTCATAGAATGAATTGGGTAGTGTTCTTGCCTTTTTTATATTTTGGAGGTATGTGAAGAACTGGTTGTTCTTCTGCCTTAAATTTTTGGTAGAATTCAATAATGAAGTCATGTAGGCATGCAGTTTGCTTGGAAAGATTTTTGTTTGCAGAATCTGTAGTGATATGTCTTCTTTCATGTCTGATTGATAATTTGTATTCCTTTTGTTGTTGTTTTCATCCCTGTAGATAGAGGTTTATTAATTGCATTGATCATTTCAAAGAACCACTTTTGATGTTATTGATTATACTCTATTCTTTGTCCATTTCTTATTTCAGTGATTTTGGTCTTTTATTGCCTTCCATCTTACTTTGGTTTAATTTGCTTTTATTCTGATTTCTTAAGGTGGTTGCTTAGATCTTTGTTCTCACTTACTTCTCTTATCTGGCAAATTTCCCTATGTACAGCTTTATCTGCACCCTGCAAATTCTGATGATTTGTTTTCATTATCATTGAAGCGAAAGCAGTTTTCTGATTTTTCTTGTGATTTCTCCTTACACCTCTGAGTTATTTAATAGTGTATCCAATTTCCAAATATTTGAGGACTATCCTGAAATGTTATTACAGGGCTTAGGGGTACTGACCTCTCGCGCAGTCAAAAATCCCTGTGTAACTCTTGACTCCCCATAACTTAACTAATAGCTTACTGTTGACCAGAAGTCTTACCAATAACATAAACAGTCAATTAACACATATTATTGTGTATTTATTTTATACTGTTTTCTTACAGTAAGCTAGAGAAAAGAAAATGTTATTAAGAAAATCATAAAGAAAACACATTACAGTACTATACTGTATCGGTACCATAAGTTTACATTCTTTCTTTACAAGATGAATTGTCTTGCTGTGAGTACCTATATCAGTGTTGTCTTATGGGATACAAAACACTTTAGGTGTTATATGTATTATTAACATTAGACAAAAAAATAAAAAGATAACATGAAAAAGGAATTCATATTTATTTATAGGTATAACGATTCATGCACTGATAAGAAGCAGCAAAATGATTGCTTTATGGTAGTGTAGTATAAGATTAGTTCATGGGAGCCTAGGCTATACACTAATGAATGAATCATTATGAAGTTTTTATGGCATACAGTATTACAGCTGTATTCATAATGCTGCATTGGAAACATTGTTACATTAAAAAAAAAAACCACCTATGATGATAGGCTGATACACAGTTTCTTCAGTTACCAGAGAAAAAGAGATACTATATGGTAATATAACTCTTTGAAAGTGAAGTTCTTTTTTTTTTTTTTTTTTTAAGTTTATTTATTTTGAGAGAGAGAGTGAGAGAGCACATGGGGGACCAGGGGGAAGGACGGAGAGAGAGAGAACAAATCCCAAGCAGGCTCTGCACCGTGTGTTAGCCCAATGTAGGACTCAAACTCACGAACCATGAGATCATGACACGAGCTGAGATCAAAAGTTGGATGCTTAACCAACTGAGTCACCTAGGCTCCCCTGAAACTAAAGTTCTTTTTAAAGTTTATTTATTTTGAGAGAGAGTGAGAGAGCAGGAGAGGGGCAGGGAGAGAGGGAGAGAGAGAATCCCAAGCAGGCCCTGCACTGTCAGTGTGGAGCTTGACATGGGGCTGAAACTCCCAAACCATGAGATCATGACCTGAGCCAAAATCAAGAGTTGGATGCTGAACCAACTGAGCCACCCAGGTGCCCCTAAAGTTCTAAAACAGTAAGAAAATTAACATATTGTCAATTTTATGTTAAATATCACTCACCTTATGCCTATGTAAGAATAGGCTGTCCACTTCTACTCAAGTCTTGCACATGGTGTCCTACACCGTGAATACTTAGGTAATGATGATGAGAACACAGAAACACCTTGTATAGTTCTTGCTATACACTTACTAGATGTTCACACGAAGATAACACATGCACAGCAGATAAGATCACTGACTGTACAGCATGATGATTATTTGTTATTCATTAAGTGGAAGTGGACCATCAGAAAGGTCTTCATCGTCGTCTTCATGTTGAGTAGGCTGAGGAGGAGGAGGAGAACGAGCTGGGGTTGGTCTCGCTGTCTCAGAGGTGGAAAGAGAGGTACACACAGGGTCATTTCACAGAAAAACATTGTAATTTGTCTGAATTTCTGCTTTTTCATTTCTCTAAAAATGTTTCTGTATGGTACCAATCCTTTATCCATCATTTGTTGTAGTTTCAGTGCCCATATCATAGAAGAGTCCATGTAATAAAAGAAAGGAGTGAAAAGCAGTCTTAAATGATCAGAACCCTTCTGCTAGATTGTCTAACATCAATTTGTTTTCTGGCACTTTTTTTTTTTTTAAATGTTTATTTATTTTGATAGAGACAACATGAGCAGAATAGAGGCAGAGAGAGAGAGAGAAAGAGGGAGAGACAGAATCCCAAGTAAGCTCTGCACTATTGGTGCAGAGCCCGAAGCAGGGCTTCATCCCACGAACCATGAGATCATGACCTGAGATGAAATCAAGAGTCAGACACCTAACTGACTGGAGCTACCCGGGCACCCCTGTTAGTGTCTTCTTTCTCATTGTCTGGCACTGATTCAGAGGCACATCATCTTCTGTTCATTCCTATGGTGTTGGGCCTGTTAGCTCTTGAATTTCTCCAAGATCTATATCTTGAACCCCCTCCCCCCCCGCCACACACACACACACATTTTTTTGCCATATCCACAGTCTCTTTCATGATTTCCTTGATTGGCTCTGTCATAAGTCCTGTGAAGTCACACACAAAATGTGGACACAGTTTTCTCCAGCAGGAATTTATTGTTTGGAGCTGGATGGCTTTCATGGCTTCTTCCATAACAACAGTGGCATCTTCAGTGGTGTAATCCTTCTAGACTTCGATGATGTGCCCTCTGTCAGGATTGTCTTCCATAGGGTTGACAGTCCTTTCCATGGAGTACCGTGTGTAATGAATCTTAAAAGTCTTTATGACTCCCTATCTAGAGATTGTATTAGAGATGTGTCTGGGGGCAAGTAGATCCCTGCCTTTTGTCTTGAACTCATGGGGTTCTGGGTGGCCAAGGGCTTTGTCCAGTATCAAAAGAACTTTAAAAGGCAGTCATTTATTGGCAGGGTACTTCCTGACTTCAGGGACAAAGCATCAATGGAACCAATCCAAAAAATGGGTTCTCATTATCTAGGCCTTCTTGTTTTACAACCAAAGGACTGTCAACTAGTGTTTATCTTTTCCCTTCAAGGCTCTAGGGTTAGCAGCTATATAGAAAAGTGCAGTCTTGATCATAAACCTGACTGCATTTGCACAAAACAGTAGAGCTAACCTATCCCTTCCTACCTTAAATCCTGGTGTTTGCTTCTCTCCCTCAACTAATAAATGTCCTTTGGGATGTTTTTCTCCAGAATCAGGCACTTTTGTCTGCATTAAAAACTTGTTCAGGCAGATGTCCTTTCTTCTCAGTGATTTTCTTAAAGGTGTCCAGGAACTTGTCTGCTTGCCTTTTGGTTGGTGGAAGCTGTTTCTCCTGTTATCATGACATTTTTTTAAGCCAAATCTCTTTCTAAAGTTATTAAACCATCCTTTGCTGACATTAAATTCTCTTACTTTAGATCCTTCACCTTCCTTTTGCTTTAAGTTGTCATATAATGACTTTGCTTTTTCTTGAATCATACAGGTATAGCTTTCTAATAACAATCCTGCACCCACATAAAGCTGCACTTTCTTTTCTTTTCTTTTTTTTTTTTTAATGTTTATTTTGAGAAAGAGAGAGAGCACAAGCAGGGGGGGTGCGGAGAGGGAGAGAGACGGAGAATCCGAAGCAGGCTCTGTGCTGTCAGTGCAGGAGAGAGACAGAATCCGAAGTCAGGCTGCTCCTTGTAATGTCATGAATTCTCTTTGTTTCTTGTGAGCACTTCACTAGTGGCACTTCATATGGGCTCCATGGTGTTGTTCACAGTTTGCAGCACTGGACTAAACACAGTGAAAAATACTCAAAAACTGCAAGAGATCACTTTTTCCTGCAATACACAGTTTACTGTAGAGACAATCTGCTTATACTGAGATGATTAGCATTAAATGGTGTTAAGTGGGTACCCACAGTATTCAAGCTCATTGCAATATGAATGGGAGGTGGCTATAAAATTATGATAGTAGTACAGTAGCTGTATGCCATAACTTAACACTGCATTTTTATGTTTATATTTCTCTCAACCATGCATTCCACCACATACAGCCTGTAAGTGTTGTGTGTGTAAGTTTTGATAAACTTTAACTTTTATGATAGATTTGTATGTATTTCATGGTAGTAAATTATAAAACAGACTAGTGTCTACATATATTCAATGCATAATGACATCCTTTTTTAAAAATTCTTTTTATTTTTGGGACACCTGGGTGACTTAATCGGTTAAGCATCCAGCTCTTGGTTTTGGCTCAGTTCATGTGTGATCACGTGGTTTCAAGAGTTTGGGGCCCACGTCAGGCTCTGCACTGGCAGCGTGGAGCTTGCTTCGGATTGTCTCTCTCTCCCTCTCTCTCTGCCCTTCCCCCACTTGCACTCTCTGTCTTTCTCAAATACGTAAACTTAAAAAAAAAAAAAAAAGACAAATCTAACCCACTTTTATTCTTTATGAATAGGCAGTGTAGCCAATCAAGTATTCCACCAGGTGATGTTTGACAAATGTATTCAGATTCTAAAGAAGAGTTGGCCTCAGGAATCTAACTTGAATCGGAAAAGAAAGAAAGAACAGCCTAAGAATACTGAGGCTAATCCAAGAGGAAATAGGAAAAGAGGAAAGCCACCCAGGAAAGAAGATATTGAGGTAAGAAGTAAGTAGAATAATAAAATGTATCTGTACGAACACATGATTGTGATATAAGTGTTAACTTTATATTAAAATATGGTTTCAAGCATTGTGATTATAACCAAATGATCCTAAAGCATCATCAGGTTTCCAGTGTGACTTTAAGTTGCTTCTCAGGCTTCATTTACTGCTGAGAATATATATTTCTACCTTTTCATCTTTCCAGCCTCCCCATAATCTCTCCCCAGCCTTGTTCCCAGGTATGCTTGACAACATCTGAACATGTATATTTGCACATCATCTGTTGTCATCAGAGAGGATGGTTGAAGTATCCTAAGGACTCATGTCCATAAGAGCATAATGGAATAACATTAATTCCAAATTCTTGTGTGCTGACTAGGTAGAGAAAACTTCCAAGAAACATAAGAATTCCCATTGACACAAAAACGCAGAGCTCAAAACTACTGTACAGTCATCTGGTCCAATGATTTACTGTTCTGGCTGTGGAAACAGAGCAGTTAAGGGACCCGATCAGGGTCCCATAACCTCAGAAGCTCAGCAACCACCTGGAGTTTAACAGACTTGATCTGAGTACATTGAAAACCATTGGACAAAGTGTTAGGCATTACTATGCAGTCACCTATATATTGCTTTATAATCTAGGTGGATGAACTAGAAGAACAGGAAGATGAGGAAAGTATTTGCTTTTCTGCCCGAGACCTTTGTCAAATTCGAAATGCCATCTTTCACCTGTTGAAGAATTTTTTACGGCTTCTGTCCAAGTTTTCCCTGAAAGAAAAGCCACAGTGTATACAGAATTGTATAGAAGTAAGTGAGAATTCCAAAAATCCTTGGGGCAACCTCAGAAGGGCAGAGATGATGGCTAATACTTAATGAATAGGAATAATCAGGCCTCTTCTTTGTTCTATTTTCTAGGTCTTTGTTGCATTAACTAATTTTGAACCAGTTCTTCATGAATTTCATGTTACACAGGCCAGGTGAGGCTCTCATTCTTCCAATGCTGAAATTTAAATGTAATGTAATAAATTTTGATATCACAGAAGTATAAATGCTATTTTATCCTAATTGGCACATAGGTAGAGTTTATTCATTTGGATGTGGTTGATTATAGGGTTAGTGAATATTCCAAATAAAATCATATCCGTTAACTAATCTTCTGTCTTTTTCTTTAGAAGCCTTAACCAAGCAAAGTACATACCAGAACTGGCCTATCATGGATTGTATTTGCTATGCTCCCCAATTCATGGAGAGGGAGATAAGGTAAAGGAGACAAGGACTTAATTTAGTTCCTAGTTGAATTGAAAGAATCTGAATCATAATGGAAAACCATTGGCAGCATTTGATGTGATGCCATTTTAACTAGGTCATTTTCGCGACTCTGTATCATGTGTAGCATAAAAAGCATCACCACTTCTATTTGCTGCCTATTCTTCATAACCAAACTGAAATTCAAATACTTGGAGGCCATGGCAAATTATTGTTAGGTTTCATACATAAAAAATGGCTCCAGTGTAGATTAGGTAGGAAGAACACTGAACAGGGTGTTATATTTAGAGAAATAGTTACCAGGTTGTTCTGAAAAGACTAGACAGTCATGGAATTTTCAAGTTTTCCTTGGCAATGCTTGGCAAGTTTCATGTGCACTTCAGTATTTCTAAAATGTTTATATCATTTTAGTTGAGAATTCTGCAGAAATATTACTAGTTATCATTCCTGGTTAGTATTCATATGTGGATTTTGCCCTTTGAGCTGCCTTATCAGTATCACTATCTAAACATTGGAGTCAAGGATGTTTTAGCATTATGGTGTTAATACACTTGTATATCATTAATAAAACAAGATCATGCCAAAAATGTGATAGACTGAAGTCATATGACTTTTGGTGGCTGTGCTACACATAATTTCTAGGACGAGTTACATGGTGGTTAATAAGAAGGTTTGAGGCTCTCGGGCCAGGTTTTGTACACCTGTGTTTCAATTCTGGCTCCACCCTGTCTAGCTGTGTATTCTTGTATGAGGTACTCAGCCTTTCCAAAGCCTCAATCTTCTTAGGTGTGTCAGGAGGAGTAAATGAAAGAATGCCCTTCAGATGCGGAACATAATGCTTGTTGTTTAGAAAATGTGCTATATTTTATCATTTATTATACTGTTATCATTTCTGTGTTTAAAGTATGGCTGTGTTAGAACGCACATGAATGTTTTCAATTTCCATGCTCTTGATAAAATTGGAAAGATTAGCTGGATTGGGAAATTTATGCCTTTAGGTCCACAGTGCCTCTAAAGATGTAGGATTTTTTTAATTGTGAAAGTATTGACTTGATGTTAGACAATGTTGGGTTCAGCCAGACTTTTAATCACTTGACTTTGGGCAGTTCACCTTTGGAATCTCTTTTATTAGGTGTAAAGTGGAAATAATAATACATATGAAGTAGGAATGCCTTGCTTACCTCCTGCAGTTTTTGTGAGGTTTAAGATCAAATGTAGTAAAATCTAGTAATACATATAAACTTAACACAATGCCTGCCACATATTTGGTTTTCAGTACATGTTTTATTTACAGAATGAATGAATTGGTTAGGTGAGTAAATTATATGAGAAATGTTGGAAGGTGCAGTGTAAACTTCAGGAAAATTCAAGTGTAAAGTATTCTTGTTTCTGTAAGAGATTCTGTGAGAGATTATCAGTAGCATTTTTTTGCCGTTTAGAAGTGACAATTAATTCTCTATTTGCCCTAATTTCAGGGCTGCAGTTTGAGAGGGTGAGGAGAGAAACTAAATGATACTCCTGTCATTATCTGTAAGCAGTGTTTTCATACTGTTTTCATCATGTGTTGATTGAATACTTGGTAATTATCCAAGAAACATTTCCAGTGGTCACCCAAAAGCTGTGTTAATCTGACTTATCTTCTTGGAATGGTTTACTGTGGTCTGCATGTCTATCTTTGAGGCCCTTGAATTCTCAGTCATGCCTTAAATAGAATTTTCTTCTCTTCCAGGTTATAGGTTGTGTTTTCCATCAAATGCTAAATGTGATATTAATGGTAGAAGCAGGCGAAGGAGCCCATCGTGCTCCCCTTACTGTTACATCACCAGTGATCAACAGTAGAAACCAGGCAGTGCAGTTCATCAGGTGAAGCACACACAGCTTGGCATTTTACTCTCTTTATCACTCTCCCTTAAGTCTTCTGGGTCCTGTATTACCGAGGTTACTGACACCTATGGAAACTAACAGATTTCTGTCCTGTTGTGGTTTTGGGATCAAAGTAAAGTACCTCAGAGCTCCTGTGGTTCATGTGGTCTGGGTCACTGTTGGTAGCCTTTGCACTGGGGCTTTGTTGAGGGATACAGAATCTAATTCATGGGCTAGCACCAGCCTCCAGCTTGATTCCCACCAGCCTATAAGGCCAGGCACTGAGCAATGACAGTTACTTCTTTTATGTTTTATCATTGCCTCAGTGTTTGCCTCTCTTACAGGTCTGTCTTGTTTTTCCCTTTTCTATTTCTGTCTTCTCTGTGTCTCTTTCTTTTTGTTCCTTTGCACTTTTTCTTGTTTCTTCTCACTTTTCCATCCCCCCTCCCCCTACAAGCAGTACTTCCTAAAGGGAAGAATTAAGTCGATTTTTACTTCTCTAGTAATAATTGATAGAGCAGTTTTCTCTCATGAATCACTTAGCTTCACCTAAAAACTTCTGTGTCTCAGCTTTATTGGAGAAAACGTATTTGCTATGTCATTGGCTTTTCTTTCCCTCCTTCATTGAATATTTGGCATGCAATGTGGAGGGAGTGGAATGAAGTGGTAAGTATATGAGAGTGTGTATATGCCTGCCGGTATTCAAGGAAGGCAGTGTTGTTGGAGATATGGGGTGTGGTTGGTGGAATCCAGGTATAGGCTGTCATGTGATCATTGTGCAACTATCTCTCGCTAGGTGTATTTTTATTTTATTTTGACTACAGATTTTTTAAACATTAAGTACATAAGATACTTTTGGTTCTTCCATTAACAGTTTATAATGTCTCCAAGTTCAGTAGTATACATCCAGTGGTACAGATAAACTTAGCATAAAGATGGGTCACATCTGGGCATTATGTAATCTTGGGTTAAAGTTTGGCAGGTACTGTTACAAATCCAATGAAATAGTAGCATTTCACTGAACTACCACACGGTGGTGCTGTGTCTTAATCTATTATTTACCCTGAAAGGATATACTGTATTTCAGTATTAATGTGAAATTCAATAAATAGTCAAAAGAGTCATTCAAAAATTACAAATTTGCTCCTCTCTGACTGTAGTTGTCTGCTTGGCACCAGCTCTCTAAAACCATACATGGGACGTGGTGAATGGTTTTCTGCTGTGACACTCTGTATTCTTTATTCACTGGGGCAATGTTTGCAATACAGGGTAAATATTTTCAGTATTCAGGCTTTCTAAAATATAGGGGTCATGGTGTTTGAGAACAGAATCAAAGAAAAATTGCTATTTTATGTAGTCATAGGTGTATTGTAAACAATGTGGTTTTTATTTATTTATTTTTTAATAGCTCACTTGTGGATGAACTAAAGGAGAATATATTCCCAGTCCTTCGTATCTTACTCCAGCACATCTGTGCCAAGGTACCATTTGCTTTAATAGTACTAGTAATAATAATAATGAAAGGGCATCTGGGTGGCTCAGTTGGTTAAGTATCCAACAATTGATTTTTGCTCAGGTCATGATCTCACAGTTTGTGAGTTCGAGTCTTGCGTCAGGCCCTGTGCTGATGGCACAGAGCCTGCTTGAGATTCTCTCTCCTTCTCTGCCACTCCCCTGCATGCATTCTCTCTCAAATATAAATAAATGAATATTTTAAAAAAAGATTCTCCAAAAAAAAAAATAATAATGATAAAAATATATGTGTGAAGGTAAATATCTGTGTTTGGTTTTTTGTTTGTTTTTTTAATAAGTTTTTTTAAGTTTATTTATTTATTTTGAGAGAGCACACAGGCAAGCAAAGGAGGGGCAGAGAGAGTGGGAGAGAGAGAGAATCCCAAGCGGGCTCCGTGTGTCAGTGCAGAGCCTAATGCGGGGCTTGAACCCACAAACTGTGAGATCATGACCTGAGCTGAAACCAAGAGTCAGACACTTAACCAACTGAGCCACCCAGGTGCCCCATGTGTTTGTGTATATATTTGTTTTGGGGAAGAGTCTGTTATCGTTACTGAGAGTAGTTTTATTTAATATTTTCACTACATGTTCCCACGACAGAGTATTCTATTTTGGGTGAAAAACCCTTTTTATTTTGGAAAATTTCACACATATAAATAGAATAGAGTGATGTGTACCCATATTCAACAATTTTATGGCATTAATACACCTATAAGGTATAACTTCCCCAAAACGTATGAACACTAGGGGTTTTTTTTTGAAGCAAATTCTGTCATAACCATTGATAACTTAAATATTTCCTATGTGTCTCTAGAGGGTAAGAACTCTTTAAAAACATAACCACAAAATACACCACACACCAAAGAAAATATATAATAATTTCTTAATATCATCAAATATCCAATGTTCAAATTTTTATGATTATCCCTTAAATTTCTATAGCAGTTTAGACAGAGGATTCTTACCTTGAACCCAGTACATTGTAGGAGGTCCATAAACTCTCTGAAATTATGTGCTAAATTTGCATTCCTGAGGAGAGGGCTCATCAATTTCCTATAGGTTAGTTTTCAAAGGTGTCCAAAACCTAAAATTTGTTAGTAATTCCTATAACATTTAAAGATTCACCAAATAGTTACATTCACTAATTTTCCACTTATGTCACAACACGTGTCTCAGTTGTCCTACAGGTAGATATTGGCTGAATGGCCTCTCACTGTTTATGTTTCAGGTGATTGACAAATCAGAGTACCGGACCTATGCAGCCCAGTCCCTGGTCCAGCTGCTCAGCAAACTTCCCAGTAGGGAATATGCTACATTCATTGCTTGGCTTTACAGATATTCACGAAGTTCCAAGGTAGGAGATATGTCTGCATAAAATCTCGGTTCCTGACTCAGCAACCTCATGACAGCCAGATCTGAATATGCAAGGAATCCTTTGGTATTCATTCCTGTCTGATGGAGATTTTTATGATTTTGTTTTATCAGATCCCACACAGGGTTTTTACTCTGGATGTTGTCTTAGCTCTGTTGGAACTGCCTGAAAGAGCGGTAGATAACACTCTCTCCTTGGAGCATCAGAAGATCATAAAGCATAAGTTCTTGGTGCAGGAAATTATATTTGACCGTTGTGTAGACAAAGCACCAACCGTCCGCAGCAAGGCACTGTCCAGTTTTGCACACTGCCTGGAGGTGTCTGTTACCACTGCATCAGAGAGCATCCTGGAATTTCTGATTAACAGTAAGTGTGGTGACAGTTGTGACAGGGAGCCTGTCTTGTGCTTGTGGAGAAACTGGACTGTAAGGGAATCATTCTTTGTTGTTGCAAAAGTAATAGATACAATATGATATACTATTAACCTCATAAACCTGTATCAGTATATTTTATGTGAATAACTTTTTAAACATAGTCATACCTTGGAGATACTCTGGGTTTGGTTTCAGGCCACCCACAATGAAGTGTACATTGCAATAAAGCAAGTCAAATGAATTTTTTGGTTTCCCAGTGCATACAAAAGCTATGTTTACACTACACTGTTGTCTATTAAGTGGTACTAGCATTATGCCTTAAAAAAGTACATATCATAATTTAAAAGTACTTTATTGTTAGGGCACCTGGCTGGCTCAGTTGCTAGAGCACGTGACTCTTGATCTTGGGATTGTAAGTTCGAGCCCCACATTGGGTGGAGAGATTACTTAAAAATAAAATCTAAAAAAAACCCAAAAAACCTTTATTGCTAAAAATGCTAACCATCATGTGAGCTTTTAACAAGTTGTAATCTCTTTGCTGGTGGAGGCTCTTGCCTCTGTGTTGGTGGTTGCTGAAGGGTGGTTGGCTTTGGCAATTTTTTAAAGTAAGACAGTGAAGTTTGCCTCATCAATTGACTCTTCGCAAATGATTTGTCTGTAGCATGTAGTGCTGTTTGATAGCATTTTAGCCACAGTAGAACTTCTTCCAAAATTGGAGTCCATCCTCTCAAACCCTGCTGCTGCTTTACCAACTAAGTTTATGTGATATTCTAAATCCTTTGTTGTCAAAGCTCTTTCACCAGGAGTAGATCCCATCTCAAGAAACCTCTTTCTTTGCTTGTCTGTAGGAAGGAGCTGTTCATCTGTTCCAGGTTTTATCATGAGATGGCAGCAACACAGTCACATCTTCGAGCTCCACTTCTGATTCTGTTTCTCTTGATATTTTCACATCTGCAGTCAGAACACATACACCATGTATTAAGTTTGCTGTGTTGTATGGGTATGGTTCATGGTACCCGAAAACAATTATAATAGTAAAGTCAAAGATCACTAATCACAGATCACCATAAATATGAAAAAGTTTTAAATATTGTGAGAATTACCAAAACATGGCACAGACACAAAGTAAGCAAATACTGTTGGAAAAATGGCACCCATAGACTTGTATGATGTATGGTTACCACAGACTCAATTTAAGTGTAGTTTCTGTGAAGCACAATAAAGGGAAGTGTGATAAAACAATGTATGCCTGTAGATAAGCCTGATACATTTGAGAGGTCTTTTAAAGTATTTTAGATATTCATGTTTTAGAGGTGAGATTGTTGGCTGCCTATACACTACTTTGCATTGTTGGGTAATGGCTGTATTGTGCCTAGTATCCATTTCAAATGCATACAGAGGAGAACATTATTAATTGTCAGCAGTTTGGAATCTGTCTTGTGTTTAGGCCTAATTATCTTGATTTTGATTACTTTGAATATTTACTTGGGAATTATGATACTATGACATTTTTCCCTCTTATGTGTCTGCTTATTTTTAGGTCCTGCAGTTTCAAGAGCAGACAGCCACCCTGGTACCTTACTGAGAAATTCAGCAGGTAATGGGTCAATATATTTTCCAATATTGAATAATTGTCTTTTTATTTAAAGGACTTGCTGGGTATTTGACATGCTTTTTTCTGTCTCCATATTTACCTATTTTAATATTGAACTTTTTTTCTTTTTCAAGGAAATCAAAATTCATTTCAGTAATATGTAATTTAAATGTGTAATATGTCAGGCTTATATTATTAAGAGGTATAACAATTTCTTACCTCAATGACTGAGCCTTTTTTAAAATTTATTATTTTTAAGCTTTTCCCTATCAGAGGCAAACACTTAACCCTTCTGGAAGCTCAGGAGTGATCAGTATAGACAACAGTGGTGAAACTGATGGATCTGGGGGTATGTCAGATTTTATCATTGTCAGATGAATGAATAATAACTGTTGGATTTCAACAACTGTAAGTAGAGTCTAAAAAACTTAGAATTTTTTTCTGACTAATTTATCCTGAAGAATTGGGACATCTTTCTTTCTTCTTAAGAAAGGAATAATTTTTATTTTATTATATCTTTAATTGATATCCTTGCATTCTGTTTCATCTTAAGGTAAAGAACAAGCTATGTTCCACTTAGGACGTACTGAACCTCAGTATTTCTGTAATACTTAAGAGAATATTAGCAAATATTTTATTTATTAAAGACAATTGTGAACTCTTGGGATTGCTGACCAAAAAGGGACCAGCTACTAGAGAAAGTGCAGCACAGATTAAATTTGTGTTTGTAGAAAAGTCATCACAAAAAAAAGGGAAAAGATGAAGAATATTATTCTACCCAGTCTTGTTCCTGTTTTTAATTTCTTGTACTTTTTTCACTGTGTCATCTTGACTCTGATTAAGGCAACCCAGAGTTCACCTTTAATATATGATAGGGAACTGTAAATCCAAGCTCCCACTGAAAATGACAATTCAGAATTTAGGTTATAATTTCTCTTCATTAATAGTATGAACCATATTTACTACATGGAATGGTTGTGGGGGTCCTCTCTCCCATGGACTCCAGCACAGGATTCTGAATACGAGGGATGCCTGATCTCCTTCATTGACTTACTGAACCCCGAGTAATCTGGATAGTTTAAGTGTTAATGTGATTCAGAAGGGAAAAAAAACAAATATGGACTAGATAGTAGGTAGACCTGGAGCCTACTCCTAGATTCTGTTTCTGTCTAGCTGTGTGGTCTTGAGAAAGTCACTTTACTTCTCTGGGCTCCTTATTCATCTGTGAAATGACATAGCATGAAATAGTGGGGAACACACTAGAAAGGAGAGGCAGTCTGAGTTCTTGTATCAATTCTGTTGCTAAATAGCTGCTTGACTAAGACATGGAAGTCAGCAAAGCACCCTAATTGTCACTTTCTGAATCTGACACTTTCTCCACCTTTCACAGAGGGGTGTTGTCAGTCTATCAAAATAATGTTAAGAGAAGTGGTTTTTCAAGATAGATAAGTGAGAAAATATGTGTATAGAGGTTTAATTATATAATTAGATTAATTTATTCTGTTAACATTTATTTGGTCCCTTCTAATCTGTGCTAGGCATTGTAGATACTGACTTTAATAAAACATAGTTCTATCTGTTGGGGAGCAATGGGAGTAATAAATACACATGTATACAGATTTTACATATTTTTATATATATATAAAATAGTAAGGTGTGAGATAAGTACTGAAGTCAATCTGTAAAGTGTCATGAGGATAATTACTTATTTTGGCCTGAAAGATTAGCATGGAATTGGATTTATATGGCTAGATATTAGCATGTGTTATTCAAATTATGAGCAGTAATTCAATTTATATATTATCCGAGTTTCTAAAATATAAAAAAAATTATTCTGGAAAAATGTTGAATGTGTTGACTCCAGTCTTAAGTGCTAAGTGCTTTCTTTGTGGTGGGTCTTTTGTTTTGTTTTTGAGATGTAATTCACATACCATAAAACACCATTTAAATAAAGTTTATGATTTAATGGTTTTTAGTGTATTCACAAAATTGATCAATTTTCAGAATATTTCCTTTGCCAAAAAGAAACCCTGTACTCATTAGCATTTACTCCCCATTCTCCCCCTCCTCTAGCCTTTGCCAATCACGAATTAGCTTTCTGTCTCTATCAATTTGCCTGTTTTTGACATTCCATAAATGGAAGCATACAATATGGGTTTTTTTTGTGTATGTCTTCTTAGCATAACATTTTCAAGGTTCATTTATCAGTTGATGGACTTGGGTTGTTTCCATCTTTTGGCGATTATGAATGATGGTGCTATCAACATTCCTGTGCAAATTTTGTATGTAAATATTCATTCCTTTTGGGTGTGTACCTAGGAGTGGAACTGCTGCTGGGTCATTTGCTAACCCTACCTTTATCATTTTGAGGAACTGCCAAACTGTTTTCCAGAGTGGTCACACCATGTTTCAATCCCACTAGCATGTGTAATAAATCTTATTTCTCCACATCCTTACCAGCACTTGTCATGTCTATTTATTGTAGCCATCCTAGTGGATGTGAAGTATGTCTCTCACTGTGGTTTTGATTTACATTTTCCTAATGACTCATGATGTTAAGCAAATTTTCATGTGTTTATTGACCATTTATATGTCTTGTTTGGAGAAGTTCTTTGCCCGTTTTTTAAAATGGATTATTTGTCTATATTTTTGAGTTGAAAGGGTTCTTTATATATTTTGGATCCAAATTCCTTATTAGATATATGATTTGCAGATATCTTTTTTTTCTCATTCTGGGGGTTAAATTTTCACTTTCTTGATAGTGTTCTTTGAGGCATGAAACATTTTAGCCTTCATGAAATCTAGCTATCCATTTTTTTTTTTTTCTGGCTTGTGCTTTTGGTGTCATAGCTAAGAAATCACTGCCTAATTTATCACAAAGATTTACATTTATGTTTTCTTTTCAGAGTTTTGTAATTTTAGCTGTTATGTTTTGGTCTTTGATCAATTTTTAGTTAAATTTTGCATATAATGGGATGTGGGGTCCATCTTTTGCATGTGAATATCCAGTTTGATGTAGCACCATTTGTTTAAAAGACTTTTTTCTCCTTTGAATGCTCTTGGCACCCTTGTCAAAAATCAGTTGACCATAGACACATGAGCTTATGTACTTTCAGTTCTCTTCCACTGACATTCCGTTGTCTTTCTTTATGGCAGTACCACACTGTGTTGATTACTGGTACTTTATACTAATTTTGAAATCAGGAAGTGTAGGCTCTGCATTCTTGTTCTTGTTTTTCTAGGTTGACTTGGCTATTCTGTTTTTCTTATATTTCCATATGAATTTTAGGATCACCTGTCAGTTTCTGAAAGGGAAAAAAAAACAGCTTGGATTTTGGTAAGGATTGATCTGTAGATCACTTTGGGGAGTATTGCCATCTTAACAATATTAAGCCGTTTTGTCCATGAACATGGGATGCCTTTCTCTATATTTAGATTTTCTTTAATTTGTTTCACTGATGTTTTTCAGTTTTCATTGTACAATTCTTGCTCTTTAAGCGTGTTCCTAAAATTTTATTCTTTTTGATGTTATAATAAGTTACATTGGTTTCTTAGTTTCATTTTCTAATTGTTCATTGCTACTTTTTACAACTGATGTTTGATGATTTGATCTCGTGTCTTGCAACCTTGCTAAATCTGTTACTAGCTCTAATTGTGTGTGTGTGGATTCCTTAGGATTTTCTGTATATAAGCTCATGCCATCTGTGAACAGAGTTTTTTTTCTTTCTTTTCCATCTGGATATCTTTTCTGTCTTTTCCTTGCCTACTTTCCCTGGCAAGGACCTCTGTACAATGTTGAAAAGAATTGGGGAGAGCAGACATCCTCATCTTTCTTCTGTACTTAGCTTTCAGTCTTCCACCATTGAGTGTGATGTTAGCTGTGAGTTTTTTTCAGAATGGCTTTTATCAGTGTGACAGAGTTTCCTTCTCTTCTGAGTTTGTTGAGTGTTTTTATTATGGAATGGTGTTGGGTTTTACAAATGCATTTTCCTCATCTGTGGAGAATATCATGTGGTCTTTGTCCTTTATTATATTGCTGTGGTTTTTTATTACATTGATTGATTTTCATGTTGAGCCAAGATTTCATTCCTGGTATAAATCCCAAGCATGGTATATAATCCTTTTTGCATCTTGCTAGATTTGATTTGTTGATATTTTGTTGAAGATATCATGTGTGTATTTGCAGGAGATTTTGGTCTATCGTTTACTTTTCTTGACATGTATTTATCTGGTTTTGCTCTCAGGGTAATACTGGCTTAATAGAATGAGGTAGGAAGTGTTTTCTACCGTTTTTTTAAGTGTTTATGAAGAATTGGTGCTCATATTTGTTTTAACATTTGGTAGAATTCTCCAGTAAAGCCATCTGGTCCTGGACTTCTGTACACGTGTGAGAAGGTTTTCGATTTCCAATTCAATCTCTTTACTTGTTATGGGTATATTCAGACTATTTCTTCTTGAGTCAATGTCCATAGTTTTTATCTTTGTAGAAATTTGTTCATTTCATCCAGATTACTTAATATAACATAAAATTTTTCATAGTATTTCTTTGCAAATCCTTTTTATTTCTGTAATGGCAGCAGTAATGTTTCCTCATTCTTTCCTGATTTTAGCAATTTGAATCTTCTATTTTTTTTCTTAGTCTAGCTAAAAGTTTGTTGATTTTGTTTATCTTTTTCAAGGAACCTACTTTTGATTTCATTGATGTTTTCTATTGTTTCCCATCATTTCGTTTTGTAACATACTTCCTTATACATCAGCGGCTCTCCGAGTAGTTTGGGATCCCTTAGCTTCTCTCAGCCAATCCTTCAAATTAATATTGTTTTCATAATAATATCATAATATCCTTTAGCAGGTCCTTGAAGTTAATATTTTTTTTCATAATAATATCAAGACTTGTACTCTTCAGCATTATGGTTTTGAAGTAGAGATGAGAATCTAGATGTTTGTTATTTAGCCAGACATTAAAGAGTTTGCAAAGATGTAAAACAGTGCTATTATTTTCACTAAATTTTTTTTGGAGGGGAAATATAGTTATTTTTTATTTAAAAATATACTGTGCATAGTGGCATATCTTCCTTTTTTAAAATGAACTATTAAATCTCTTAACTGGAGATTTTTACCAAAAAAGCCCTTAGAAGTCTTCAGTGATTTTTTAGTAGTGTAAAGGGGCCTCTGATCAAAAAGTTTTAGGGGCACCTGGGTGGCTCAGTTGGTTGAGCGTCTGACTTGGGCTCATGTCATGATCTCACGGTTCGTGAGTTTGAGCCCTGTGTTGGTCTCTGTGCTGACAGCTCAGAGCCTGGAGACTGCTTCGGATTCTGTGTCTCCCTTTCTCTCTGTTCCTCTCTGCTCACACTGTTTCTCCCTCAAAAATAAATAAAGATTTAAAAAAAAAAAGTTTTAAAGCTGCTATTTATCTTTAGTCTTAAAAAAAAATTATGATTTGGATATTCCTTTTTTGTAGCTAAATAAAATAGAAGAGCCAAATAATTCATTCAGAATTTTAGATGTAAGAGCCAGGATTTAAAACTGAATTTTTAATATTTCAGAATTTGTGCCCTTTTAAAATTATAATACTGTGCCTTTTGCATTATTGTGAATACCTAATTATTTGACTTTTCTTTTTTTTCCTACATTATTTCATACTCAGATTTCTCAGGATTTAAAACAAGCTAATTAGTCAGTTTTTTAGAGTATTTTCTCAGAACTGTGTGGTGAGATGTTAGATGCTATAAATATAGTTTTTCTCAGACTGTATAATGATTCTTTGGCATTTCCTCAACAGTGAGATGTGTCATGGGAATGCTGAAAAAGAGAATTAGGGATGAGAAGACCAATGTCCGGAAGTCTGCACTCCAGGTGTGAGTTTTTCTAGGTATTCTTGAATGTGCTCTTTTTTCAAGCACTAAAAATCTGGAAATATTTCATAAAAATTTTGCCATGCTCATTATTTAACTTGTTTTTCACCTAACATTTGTTCATTTTGATCCCATTGTATGTATAAATTACAGAGATGAACTAAAAGGTTTATCTGCTTTTAAAATTCCTGCTGGGTTGTTGACTTTAAGAATTGCATATTTTGGGGCACCTGGATGGCTCAGTTGGTTAAGCATCCGACTTTGGTTCAGGTCGTGATCTTGCGGTTTGTGAGTTCAGGCCCTGGGACAGGCTCTGTGCTGACAGGTCAGAGCCTGGAGCTTGTTTCGGATTCTGTGTTTCCCTCTCTCTCTATGGCCCTCCCGCACTGGTGCGCGCTCTCTCTCTCTCTCTCTCTCTCTCTCTCTCTTTCAAAAATAAACATTAAAAATTTTTTTTTAATACAAAAATTTTTAAAAGAATTACATATTTATATTCTTAATTTCTCATTTTAGAATAGGGATTCTTAATCTGGGGACCATGGATGAATTTTAATAGGGTGCATGTAACCCCCAAAATGGTCTGTAAATACTTGTTTATATAAATGTATGTCAGACTTTCTCCAGAGAGAGGCCTGAGCTTTCATCAGATTCTGAAAAGGTGGGATGTTACTGGGTGGAGGGATGGATCTGTACCTCAGAAATGTTAAGAACCACAGACTTAAGTCTTATTTTTGTCTACAGTGTGTCTTTTTTCTATACATAAGTCTTTTTTCTATACATAATTCATGTTACATATGCTTCTTCTAGGTATTAGTGAGTATTTTGAAACACTGTGACATCTTGGGTATGAAAGAAGAGCTATTGCTTCTGCAGGACCAGTGTCGGGACCCTGCAGTGTCTGTCCGAAAGCAGGCCTTACAGTCTCTTACTGAACTTCTCATGGTGAGAGACAGTGTGTTTTTACATTAAAAATAATTCAGCATACAGGGTGCCTGGGGGGCTCAGTTGGTTAAGTGCCCGATTCTTCATTTTGGCTCAGGTCATGATCTCAGGGTCATGAGTTCGAGTCCTGTGTCTAGGCTCCATGCCCAGTGGAGCTTGCTTAAGTTTCTTTCTCCCTCTCCCTCTCCCTCTACACTGCCCCCTGTTCACCCCTCCTCCTTCTCATACGTATGTAACTTTCTCTCTTTCTCTCTCTCTCTCTCTCTCTCTCTCTCTATCTTTCTCTTTGTCTCTCTCACACACACACTAAATAAATAAATAAATAAATAAATAAATAAATAAATAAATCAGCCTAATAATTGCCTTTTGCAAAATATTAAATTGACTATTGGAAATTCTACCAGGTCTACTGAAGGACTATACAGTGGAAGAGAAGAGGTATGTTTCAATTACATATGATTATGTCTCATGTTAATATAATTATGGACTCATGCTAGAGAATGCTAGTGATTAGCCTTTTCTTGACTTCAGCTTAAATCTCACATAGAAATATGAGTGGTAAAATAGATTTGGTTAGGCCAGAGGCCTAGATTAATTTTTGAACATTAAGACCTATTAGATGATACTGTCAAAATAGCAGATCCACTAATCCAATATATAATTTACGTCTGCCAAATAATGAGCTTTTGAAGAATTTTTAAAGCCTGTTTATTTCTTTATTTTGTGATAGAAAGCATTAAACAATGCATACTTTGACTTCCTCTGTCAGCATCTATTTTAATTTCTCTTTGAGATAAATATTTTTTATTTGCTCTTGATCTTAAATTATCAGGGCACCTGGGTGGCTCAGTTGGTTCAGCGTCTGACTTTGGCTCGGGTCATGGTCTCACCATTAATGAGTTTGAGCCCTGCGTCCGGCTCTGTGCTAACAGCTCAGAGCCTGGAGCCTGCTTCGGATTCTGTGTCTCCTTTCCTCTCTGCCCCTCCCTGGCTCTTGCTCACTCACTCTCTCTCTCTCAAAAATAAATAAATATTAAAAAAAATAATGTAATTACCAAAAAGTGCTGATTTACTGTAATAATACAGTAATGACTGTCTAAGTTTAAAATTTCAGTATTCACTGATATACAGTAACTGGAGATTGAACTTTGTTTTAATATATATTTCAAGTGTTGATTTTTTTTTCACTTGTTTATTTGTACTTGTGTGTGTGACCTCACACAAGTCTCAAAACATTGACCACAGCCTCACTGATACATGTTTAGACTTCTGCTAGCATCAGACTTCTTTATGATTTCATGATGTTTAATTCCTAAGGCCCAGCCTGGATGTGTCCAGATACAGAAAGCCTGGCTAACAGGGATCATTCCAGCTGTGATGGACTGTGAGAGCACTGTGCAGGAAAAGGCTCTGGAATGCCTTGACCAGCTCCTGTTGCAGAACATTAAGCATTATAATAAATTCCATACTGGAGACAACAGCCAGGTACTGGCTTGGGCACTTCTTACTCTCCTTAGTACAGAAAACCAGGAACTGAGGTATGTTAATTGTGTGATTTGTTTTCCTTATAGAAAGCCATAAAAGTTGTTATTAAAATTTCTGTATTAGGGGTACCTGGGTGGCTCAGTGAGTTTAGTATATGACTCTTGATTTTAGCTCAGGTCATGATCTCATGGTCATGGGATTGAGCCCTGCATAGGATTCTGTGCTGACAGTGCAGAGCCTGCTTAGGATTCTCTCCCTCTGTCTGCCCTTCCTCCTCTTGCACATGTGCACGCTCTCTGACCCTCTCTCAAAATAAAAAAATAAACATTTTTTAAAAAATATTTCTGTATTGATCTTGGAAAATCAGCTTTCCAAATTACTTAGTATATGTGAAGACTCAATTTTGGTCTTTTTTTTTTTTTTTTTTTTTTTTTGACCCAATTCAAATCTAGCATTTTCATGATGACAATTTTCTGTGAAGCCTTTGATCTCCTCCTTTGCTTTTCTCTGAGTGATTTTAGTTTTAATTGATTCTTAATATATAGTAGAAAGCACTGATGGATATGATGTATTAATATTAACTTTCTATAATACTAGTTTTTATGAAAGATGACTTCTTAGTTCTTAGAAATTAAACTTCTGACATTTTATTGGATTAGTTGACTTAATACCACTGCAGTATTCTTTCCCGTTAGATAACATTTGCCGAGTGTACACTATACAGTGAACACTGTAATGAGGAGTTAGCACCTATAACAGTATATTTTAATCTATATTGCAGTAATCTTACAATCAGTTTGACTATTTTTTTCCTTTTTTTTTTATCATGTAGGAAACACTTTCCTATTTATTTACATGTAGTTATGGAGGAATTATCATACAATAGAAATGTAATAGATTTTTTTGATCATAAAATACTGTCCTGGCAAAAATCACCTAATCTCTCTGAACGTTGGTTTTCCCATTTGTAAGAGCAGCCAGTTGGATTACATGATCTCTTCAGGTCCCTTTTTGTATTAAAACACTATGACTGAAAGCATATTCATTCATTAAATATTTTCTCAGTACCAGCTATATGCTTGGCTGAAATTCTTAGAAGAGAGGAGAATTTAGCTAGCAATAGAATCACTTACTTTTTTGATTTTCTTAGGGACATCTCAATAAGCAACCCCAACATATTAAAATTCAGCATAAAAAGTAGTAGCCATTCTTCACAAAAAAGCAGGAGAGGCCTACTATATATATAGCTCATGAGATGCTGTTGGGAGGTTTATTTCATTTATTTTTATTTTTATAAAACTTTTATACTGGAATATAACATGCATAGAAAAGTATAGTAGGTCAGTACATAGGTCAGTAAGTATAAAAAAGAAAATATACCCATGTAACTACCTCCCAGGTCAAGAAATAGAACATTGCTAAGCCCAAGTAATACCCTCACACTCCTTCCCATCACTGTCCTTCCCTTGTCAAAGGTAACCACTGCTGTGATTAGTTTCCTCTGTTCTACGACTTTATATAAATGGAATTATGTGGTATATATTCTTTGTGTATCTGACTCCTAATACTCAAAACAATAGAAGGCTCATTCACGTTATCGTGTGTAGCTATAGCATATTCACTTTCATTGCAGTTGTGTGTGTGTGTGTATGATTTAATGAATAAAACATAATTATCCATTCTGTTGATAATTGAGTTGTTTCAATTTTTAAAATATTATATATAATGCTGCTATGGATATTCCTGTACACATCTGTTGATACACAGGTACATGCATTTCTGTTGGTTATATAGCCAGGAACAGTGTTGTTGAGTACATTTTTAGGCACCTCTAATGGATACTGCAAGAAAGTTTTCCAGAGGGGTCATACCAATTTACATTGCATTCTAGTAGGTGTGGGATTTATAATGTTCACATTTATGAATTACCTACTCAGGTCTCTAGCCTTCCTTTTATTTTTTTATTTTTATTTTTTAATGTTTTTATTTATTTTTGAGACAGAGCATGAGCAGGGGAGGGGCAGAGAGAGAGGGAGACACAGAATACAAAGCAGGCTCCAGGCTCTGAGCTGGCAGCACAGAGCCTGACATGGGGCTCGAACTCACGGACTGTGAGATCATGACCTGAGCTGAAGTCGGACACTTAACTGACTGAGCCACCCAGGTGCCCCACTGGCCTTCCTTTTAGACTGTCACTCTTTTGCTTGCTCATCTGAAAGTGTTCACTATATATTCTGTAGACAAGCCATTGTTATATGTATTGCAGATGTCCTTTTCTACCTCATGATTTGCCTTTTTACTCTCCTGATGGTATCTTTTGATGAGTTCATTTTGTCAGTGGTTTTCCTTATGGTTAATATATTTTTTAGAGAAGTACTTTTCCTACCTCAGGGTCATATATTCTCCCATGTAATCTAGAAGTTTGCTTTTTTTCTTTCTTCCTTTTATGTTTAGGTCTTTAGCTTACCTGCAATTAAGATGTGCCATAGTTTCCTTCACAGGCCTTGTTTTTTATTTTCACATAAGGGAATGTGCTTATATGTATTTGAAGTCAGAAGGAAAGGGGGAGATAGAAAATACTGAGGATGAATGAAAGGAATACTTAGTGGAGTTTCTGAAAAAGAACAATATTATATGAAAGGACTCACTTTATAAGGTAGAAGGAGAGAACTTCAGAAATAAAAGGAAACAAAAAAATACAGGAAGGGGAGCACCTGAGTGGCTCAGTCAGTTGAGTGTCCGACTCAGCTCAGGTCATGATCCCACAGTTTGTGAGTCAGAGCCCCACATCGGGCTCTGAGCTGACAGCTAGGAGCCTGGAGCCTGCTTCAGATTCTGTGTCCCTCTCTCTGCCCCTCCCCCGCTTGCACTCTGTCCCTCTCTCAAAAATAAACATTGAAAAAAAAAATACAAGAAGAAAAGTACAAAGGAGGAAATCATATGAATGCTAGAGCTTCCTCACCTTCTCTTCTCAGTACAGTAATAGAATATTTACTCAGTGCAGCAGTGTCAGAGCATTGTACACAGTAGCCAGAAAGGTGGAAATACCCCAGCTGTCCATGGATGAGTGAAAGGACAAACAAAATGTGGTATACGCATACAACAGGATATTTTTCAGCCTAAAAAAGTAACAATGCTGATGCATGCTACACTATGGATGAACCTTGAAAACATGCTGAGTGAAATAGGCCTAATACAAAAGGACAATTAATGATGATTCCACTTATTTGAGATATATAAAATAGTCAAATGCTGGGGCGCCTGGGTGGCGCAGTCGGTTAAGCGTCCGACTTCAGCCAGGTCACGATCTCGCGGTCTGTGAGTTCGAGCCCCGCGTCAGGCTCTGTGCTGACAGCTCAGAGCCTGGAGCCTGTTTCGGATTCTGTGTCTCCCTCTCTCTCTGCCCCTCCCCCGTTCAGCTCTGTCTCTCTCTGTCCCCAAAATAAATAAAAAACGTTGAAAAAAAAAATTTAAAATAGTCAAATGCTTAAAGACAAAAAGTAGAAAGGTGCTTATCAGGGGCTGTGGAGAAGGCAATGGGGAGTTACTGTTAAATGGGTACAGAGTTTCAGTATGAGGTGATAACAGAGTTCTGGAGATGGATAATTGCACAACAGTGTGAATGTGCTTAACACCACTGAACTGTACACCTGAAAATGGTTAAAATGGTAAAAACTCTATTATCTATTTTAACAAAAGGAAAAAAAAAATATTTGCCCAAAGTTAGGAAGGAGAGTATAGAATTAGGGTCTTAAGTGTAAAGAAGTTTTGGAATAACCATTATAGAAAATGAGCTATGGTACAAATTCTCAAAGTGTAATGGATGGATTCATGAGCTCAGACTGTTTTGATCATAATATTAAGATGATATATGCCATTTTTCACTTTTATTCTTTCACAGAAGTACAGTACAGTTTTCTAGAACCGTATGATGATATTGAAGCAAATTGAATGCAGAAGCAGTTACAGTAATCCACCTGTCTTCTATTTAAGCCAGACTTTAAATAGATTTACGAAAGTATAGAGCAATGACACTCTTTTCACCAAGTTTATTTTGTTTTGAGAAAGATTGTTAACTTGTTTTTGTAAAGCAGTGCATCTGTTAACATGTAATTGGCTTATTATTTTTAGATTAATAGATAAATATTTTTAAATTTCTCAGTTTTAATTTTGGCACAACAAATATTGATAGATATGATGGCCCACAAAACCAAAGCTCTTCAAGGTGGTCTGTAGGTTTTGAGTTCAAAAGTGCCCAGAAAAAGAAAAAGGCACCCAAAAATGAAAAAGTATGAGAGCCACTGAACTTGAGAATGAATTTTTCAAAAAGGAGTATTAAGAAATATGAGGGCTAGCAGAATAGAGTTCTATAAACATTTGTAAACAAAATTTGTGACTTGTTCTTTGATAAACAGAAAGTAACTAGAAACATCAGCGAATGTTCAGGAAAAGAGACTTCACAGAACAGATGAATTTTGAATTTGAATCTTGAAGGTTCATAAGGGGGCAAAAGGGTATGTCCATGTAAAAGAAACAGCTGGTGCAAAGCCATAGAAGCATAAACAGTGTGCACTGTTCAGGAGCCAGAGGATTTCACTGCTGGGGAAATAGGGCTGGCTGGATATAAAATGAAACTGGAGAAGTTAAGCAGAGCCCAGATACTGCAGAGTTGTAACATAGCATTCTGAGAAGTTTGACTTTAGAGAAAACAGAGTGGCAGGGGGAGGCTGCTGGTGAATATGAAGTGGATGGGTAATACAGGGTTTTATATTTTAGGAAGTGTTAATCTTGAAAATAAAACACCCAGTTATTTTACCAGCAAAATGGGTTTATATGGAAGTAGCACAGAATTGCAATTCGAAACAAGCACACTGTGACAAACCACAAGAAAATCTGGAAATCAAAGGAAAGAACTGTTCTTCTTAAAAAAGAGAAAGTTGGGAGGGGCTGCTTTGAAGAAAAGTCCATTGAAAGAAAGTGAGAGTTCAAGGTGGCGATGGTTTCTCAATGGCAGAGTTGTGACAGACTCTCATTGGCTGGGCTGTTGCTGGGCAAGAAGAAATCCTTCCTCTTGCTGGAGTAGTAAAGGGCAGCTTGTTTGTTCCTCTTGGGTATGGGAGTCCTATCCCTTCCTCTTGGGTTTGCAGTTGATGACCAGTGGTAGGCATGAGAGCTCGCCATGTTGGCCTCCCAGCTCCACTGCCAGTGAGGTTTCCTCTATTCAGTTTCACAGGAAGGGTAGCAAAGGTGCTTATGTTGGGTGACCAGGAGCTGACTAGAATCTAAGAAAACAGGCCACCACTGAAGTGATTTAAGTTAAAGGTGATGAGGGCCTGCATCAAGGATAAGGCAGTGGGCATGAAGAGAATGGGGTATATTTAAAGATGTTTGGGGCGCCTGGGTGGCTTAGTCGGTTGAGCGTCCGACTTCGGCTCAGGTCATGATCTCACGGTCCGTGAGTTCATGCCCCGCGTCGGGCTCTGTGCTGACAGCTTAGAGCCTGGAGCCTGTTTCAGATTCTGTGTCTCCCTCTCTCTCTGCCCCTCCCCTGTTCATGCTCTGTCTCTCTCTGTCTCAAAAATAAATAAATGTTAAAAAAAAAAATTAAAAAAAAAAATGTTTAACAAGGGGAAGTACAGAGGTGGTAAAGGTTTGATTTGAGGGTTGAAAGAGATCAGTGTACTTCCTCTACTCAGGTTGCTCACAGTCTAGTGGAAAGAGACCAAATAAATTCACAGTTTTGGTAGACTCAGGAGCAAAGAGGGAGGGCATAGAGCAGTTTGGTAGTTTTTTGTCTTTGTTTTTGTTTGTTAATCTTTTTCCTTGTTTTAGCTATTAATGGTGGCAAGAGGTGAATTATTCCCAGAAGTGGAATAAATAGAAATTAACCAGGCAGCCATAATAGAGTTTCCAGACAGAAAATAACAATGCAAAGGCTTAGAGGCCTGAAGGCTCCATGAGGCTATCCAAAATAACTGGTCAATGGGATTACTGTTGACTGAGGTATGGAAAGCAGAGGCAGGAGATGGAGCCCAATTTAAATGTGTGCTTGCAATGCTTTGACATGTCTGAGTGGAGAGCTTTTGGTAATGGATGAGATCACCCAGCGTTCAGTTGTAGATAAGAGAAGAGGACTAAGAATAGAACTTTTCAAAATCAGCCATAAGAGTGATTTGAAAAAAGGAATTAGTGAAGGGAAAAGAACAGAGATCCAATAAGTAGACCAGAGTACAAGGGCAGAGAGAATGGTCAATAATGTCTAGTAGAGGTCATGGAAAATGGAGACTAAAGATAGTGGATTGATTTTGATACTAGGATAGAGGTCAGTGGTGCCGTACAAAAGACAGGTTGCTCTCTATTGAAAACATTCTGACTTGGTAGGGAGTGGCTTATGATCAACAATGGGGCTAATTGAGGGGTAAGCTAAATGAGGGAGGCTTTGGAAACTGTTCAACTCATGTGGAAGGGTGTGAGTTGTCCTAAGAGCAAATTTGAGGTTTCAACTGGAAGTTCAGAGAATTTTTCCCCATTCTGTTCACGTCTTATAGTAAACATTACTTAATATTTTGTGTGATTCTTTTTAATAAATTTTAAAATATTTACTGATTCCATGTGTTGTTTTTGGACCATAATCATATATGAGTTATGAGTTATCTGCAGTAAAACTCTAGATGTTTATAGACAGATTTTTTAACAATAGGTAATTTATTAAAACAATTTATATGGGCATGCTTATTGTATATAGATGTGTTTATTTTGTTACAGTTGCCTTCTGATGCTTTTAGAATTCCTTTTTTTTTTTTTCATTTAATGAGAAAGTCTTGGGGTGTGTGTGAGCATGTGTGTACGCACATGTGTGATCACATGTGTGTTCCTAGCAGTCTAAGAAAAATTAATTGTGGGAAGAAGTGTATTTTTCACTTTACTTAGATGTATAACACTGCATTTGTGCCATGGGTAATGTTTTCTCATCCAGTGCTGTGGGAGGAAGTCAAATAAATTACTTAAAACAACAAGTGACATAACACAAGCACTTTAATATACCAGAAGTATTTTTTTTTTTGTTTTACTTTTAAAGTGTTTGAAATATGGATTTCTGAATGGTATTGGTGGGTCATGGCAAAGTTTAGCTTGTTTAATATCACCATATTTAAATGCTAGGGTGCCATTTCTATCCATTCCTTCCATTCAAAAAACAACACTGTCTACATTTTTTTTTTGTCACTAAAACCCTATAAACTGTGGATGTATTTGTTATTGGTAACCTGTCCCTTAATGTTTGTATAGAAATTTGGGAGGGAATGAGGATAAGAAGGGTCTCAAGTGGATTACGAAATTTTATTCTTTGCTTTAAAAAGAAATACTTTAGAAGGGGAGAAATAAATATATCTTATTCTGTGTAATAAAAATTTTAAAGATACCTGATTTGTTATCAAATATGTCACTAGCCAGGAACTTCTGCATTGGCTTTCATGTGCCAGGGGAGTCCTGGAGCAGCAGAAGTTGATAACCTTTCACTGAGGGCTGTTCTGAACAGTTTTGTATATTTACAGTTACAATTCTGCTTTCCCATCTTTTTTCCAGCCGCTATTTAAATAAGGCTTTTCATATCTGGTCCAAGAAAGAGAAATTCTCATCCAGTTTTATAAACAATGTGATATCCTACACTGGCACAGAACATTCTGCACCAGCCTGGATGCTGCTTTCCAAGATTGCTTGCTCATCACCCAAGCTGGACTATACCAAAATAATAGAGTCCTGGGAGAAAATCAGCAGGTTTGCATGCTTATAATATAGTTGTTGATAGACACTAAAGATTCTTGGAAACAAAGCTCATGCCTTAAGGAAGTGGGCGTTTCCTAACTGTTTGTATACACAGGTCTTTAAATTCTGGCATAAAAACAAACATGAAAAATAAGAATCAGTTTTAAGCTTTCAGTTTTACCCTTTGTCCAAGTAAATTAAGTGCCTTAATGCTCCTACAACTTGACTCCTAAACCATGCTTCCTTACATTCCTCCAGTGTTAACAATCCAGAGAGTATTTTATTGGTGGCAGTGTTTATTTGTATGTTGATATTCCTTATGCCCTTTTCCTAGTCAACAGAATCCCAATCCAAACACCTTAGGACATATTTTATGTGTTATTGGGCATATCGCAAAGCATCTTCCTAAGAGCATGCGGGACAAGGTGACTGGTGAGTGTGTATTGGGGAATCTTGAAAAAGCTTTGCCTCTCACTTTAAATATATTTTAAGCAGTTAAATTTTGAGGGTTTTAATTTCTTTTTAGATGTGGTCAAGTATAAGCTGAATGGATTCCAGTGGTCTCTAGAGTTGATCAGCTCAGCTGTTGATACTTTGCAAAGACTCTGTAGAGCATCTGCAGAGACACCAATGGAGGAACAGGTACACTAGAAATTCTCCTGGATATGTTTGTTGTTTATCTGTACTTGGACATGTTACTCTGTTGTGAAGTTTGAGGAGTGTTCTCGGTGAAGAACCTATAAGAAATGGGTAGTCCCCAGCAGCTGATACTACAAGGAAACATTTATGTGACAAGCAGTTGACATTCTCTGAGAAGATCTTGGCTACTCGTGACACACGGTTCCCTCAGGAAGTCACCACCTTGGTTCTGGGTACAAGTGCCTTCTAGGAAGGCATGCCTTCTGGGCATATATTTTCTAATGAAAACTGCGCAGCTATTTTTTAACAAGTTGTAGCCTGGATGCTTACAATAGCTTTGTATCTCCTCCTCCTTCACTTCTACCTCATCCAAGAAGCTTAACCAATGATTCTCCACCTAGGCAGGGCGTTCCCTCGAGATCAGAAGATTTCTGATCATTTGATAGGTCATTCTCCTGGAAAATACCTGTCCTGTTACTAGAAGGCTAAGTTACTCTAACACCTCTTGCTTTATCAGAGCCTACAACTGATGTTCTCTACAGATGCATACACACAAATCCAAACCAGGGTTTTGTGTGAGACAGAGCATTACTTTGACTCCTTAAAAAGGTATCCATATCAGTTTTAATAATAAATTATTTTACTGCCATGTATCCTATTTTTATCATGAAATATACTCCTAGACAAAGCTAATCATAATGAAAAATTTTAGGGCTCGGGTGATAAATGATGATTTTAGAAGCCAAAGGTTAATTTAAATAATCGCTGGAATATATTTAAGTTTCCCAGAATAAAAATACCTTTGCTTCATCTGAGCTACCCAGCTACATTCCTTTGCTTCCTTTTCTTATATAAGTTCCTTAAAGAGAGTCCTTCCTTGATAAGTTACATCTTCTATTTGTAGGAACAGATATAATAAGAAAGTATATTATAACTTTTTTTTGCTTAGGACTTAAAACAGGTTAAAATGTACTTACCTAAAAATGCCCAGCTCTTTCCATGTAATTGGTGTCTGGTGTTTTCCTGGCATGTACCTTTTGGCTCATCTGATGAAAGGGATGCTTGTTTTGTTTGATTTTTCTAGCCGTTTATCTCTTGATCCAAGAAAAACTTTTAAATAAGGAGCATTACCTAAGTAGGGAGCATATTTGAATAGCAGAAAACAGGTCAAAACAAAGCAAAAAGGTGGTCACAAAGAAAGAATGATATAGGAAAACTGGGGAGAAATTTATATGGCAGATTATGAAACAGTCATCCCGCATTTCTCAGTGGCACACATCTGATTAATGGCAGAGCCATGCCTAGAACTAAGGCCTCTGATTGTCTTCCCAGTCTTTTCTTCACCAGCACTGGCTAGAGGAAGAGTGATCTATAGTACTTGGGGGGAGTCAGGGCCAGAAGCCACTGGCTTACTCACTAATGGCCCATAGTCGTTAGTTACATCATTGTTAGAGTCTGTGAGGAAGACAGAGTTATCTTAACATTTAAAAATTGAGAACTAGAGGGGCGCCTGGGTGGCTCAGTTGGTTAGGTGTCCGACTTTGGCTCAGGTCATGACCTCAAGGTTTGTGAGTTCAAGGCCCGCGTTGGGCTCTGCTGACCGCTCAGAGCCTGGAGCCTGCTTTGGATTCTGTGTCTTCCCCTCTCTCTTCCCCTCCCTGACTTGTGCTGTGTCTTTCTCTCTCTCTCAAAAATAAATAAACATTTAAAAAATTTAAAAATTGAGAACTGGAGAGAGATTATTACTATGTTAGAAAAAAGGCCACAATTGTAGCTTTGGCAATACCACTTCCCTTGGTAGTAGACACTGGACTATGCCCTGAGATTTTCCAGAATCTTAAGATATTTTATTTTTTTAAACACCTTTTTAACATTTACTTATTTTTGAGAGACAGAGACAGAGCACGAGTGAAAGAGGGGTAGAGAAAGAGGGAGACCCAGAATCCAAAGCAGCCTCCAGGCTCTAAGATGTCAACCCAAAGCCTGATGCGTGACTCGAATCCACGAACCATGAGATCATGACCTGAGCCCAAATCGGATGCTCAACTGACTGAGCCACCCAGGCGCCCACAGAACCTTAGGATATTTTAAATCTGTGTGACCTGGTTGTTTCCCCTAAACATACTTCTCTTTTTCTTTTCTCTATAAATGAACATTCTATATTTTACTGCAAAAAACAATTGCCCAAAGAACAGATGATCAGGATCTAGCTCAACAGCACTGTATATGAAAAGACATAGGTTTGGAGGCATTGTTGCTATAAGCTTGGTACCAGTTAATAGTGTTTTGTGACTGGGGCACCTAGATGACTCCATCAGTTAAGCATCTGACTCTTGATTTCAGCTCAGGTCATGATCTCACAGTTCATGGAATTGAGCCCCACGTCACACTCCTCACTGACAGCAAGGAGCCTATATGAGATTCTATCTCTCCTTCTCTCTGCCTCTCCCCTGCTTTCTCTCTCTCTCTCTCAAATAAATAAACTTAAAAAAATAGTGTTTTGTGGCTATTGAACAAAATCTATGAGATCTTGGACTGTATTAATGGAAATAGTGTCTATAGTAAGAGGGGTGATGGCCCTCTTTATACTGGTAAAATCTAAGTCATGTGCTGTTTAAAAAAAAAAGTTTATTTATTTTGAGACAAAGAGAGAGCATGCACGCTCAAGTGGGGGAGGGGCAGAGAGAGGGAGACAGAGAATCCCAAGCAAGCCCCACACTGTGAGTGAGGAGCCTGACATGGGGCTCAGTCTCATGAACTGTGAGATCTTAACCTGAGCCAAAAAAGGGTCAGATACTTAACTGACTAAGCCACCCAGGTGCCCCTAAGTCAGCATGTTCTAATTTAACTCCAGTGGCAACTCTATAGAGAAATGTTGATAAAATTGAATATATTGATGGGAGAGCAATTTGATGAGGTGATTACAAAGCAGGTTGTATAAGGAACAGCTAAAGGTCCTGGGTGTTTAGCAAGAAGGGAACAACTATGTGGGATAGGCTGCCTAGCTAAGTTGAAATACAGGAAGGACCATATAATGAAAGAAGAATTAAATTTATTTGGCATCACAGAGAACTGATTTGGACCAATGACTGGAAATTGCAAGGAGACAAATTTTGGCCAACCAAAGAAAAGCCATACAGAGGTCTGCCTACAAAGGAGGGATTTGCCTCAAAACATGTCCTGGGTCATTGGAGGTGTTCACAGAAAAACTGAACAACTTGATATGAATCCCGTGTGGAGAGAATCCCAGAATTAGATGACCATTACAATTCTCTTCCAGATTCTGTTATTCCAAAAGTTTCTAGTCCAACCACCCAGCCCAGTTCTAGGCTTGAGGCCTCACATAAGTTAACCTTTGTCTTCTTGCCAGGGTAGAGCATATGGATTTCAGAAGCTCTCTTGCCCTGGCTGTGCAACCTATTAAAATCTTAAGTGCAATAATTCTTTAAAAAGTAATAAAGACAATCATTTTGAAACATTTTAGGCCAAGTCAGACTAAAAATCATTTGGATCATAGTGAAAGTTTCCTGCAATGGTAAACATTGAACACTGTTTTGCAGTAGTGCTGCTGGGCCCCAGCTCCTCGCTGACAGTGTGGAACCTGCTTGAGATTCTCCACACTCTACCCCTCTCCCCTGCTCGTGTTCTTTCTCTAAAATAAAATAAATAAAACAGTGTCTTCCTAAGTCACCCACAGCATAATAGGGCAGACACACATGGAAACAGGTGATTTCAACATAATATATAATATTAGGAATAATATAATCATTCCTAAAAGAGAAGTGAGCATAGGGTAATATGGAAGTCTTGGGTTGGAGCCACTTAGTTCAACCTGGGTATTTTGGACTGGCCTCCTACAGGAAATGTAGTTAAAGTTGTAGAATGTGATTCAGCTCCCTTGCTTAGCATAGAAGTGTTGTGTACCAGCAGTGGTGACCCCTTGAGGTTATTTTAACTAATAAAAAGCACTGAAAACTTGTCTTTAAGGAATACATTTCAAAACAATAACAAATGTTTTTTTTTATTCCATGTCTTTAGAAAATATACTATTTACTATAGTAGTTACTTCACCATCTACACATACTGGACGAATTGTGATGTTTTTCTCTATTAAAGGAGCAGCACTGCTATTACAGAACTCTTATCAGTTAGGGCGCTAGATCTTCCCAGATATTTGCCTTTTGCTCTTAAAGGGCACATGTAGAAAGATATGATATCTACACACACACACACACATACATATTTATGGCATCTATATATGTGTGTGTGTGCTGTATATATGTACTGTTCTTTGTAAATTCTGCTTAGTCCTTATAGGCAGATTGCTAAAAGAGCAAAGATCCAAAAGCATGATGGCTGAGGCTTCTCATAAGGCTTCTTATGGTTTATGCCTTTGAAGACCATAGAGTTTCTTCTGAGACAATTGTTTCATGGACAGTCTAGTAGATGTGTGGGATCCTTCAGAGATTACCTTTGACTTGCTGCAGGAATTACTGAAGCGGGTGTGTGGGGATGTCCTCTCCACCTGTGTGCAGTCTCTGTCCAACATAGTTCTGAAGGAAAGTGGCCCTGGGGATGTGGATGAAGACCTGTTCGTAAGTAATTACTTTTCTTAACTATTGTTTTCCTTTATAGCAGCTGGGATTTTCTAAAGATGACTTTCTAATGTGTATTTCTAATACTATTAGCAAGAAAAGGATTTTTCTAGCCTAGAGCTTACTCTTCTAAAAAGAAGAATTTCTGTGTTGGTGACCGACCTATTCATTTTTCTCTCATGTTCTTATTATCTGGGGGAAAACTTGATGGGATATACTTCATCCAGTTAGAGCCTGTGAGGTGCCTGATCCATTAGGGAAAACACAGGGCATATTATGAAATAATAGGGCAAGAAAAGAATAAAGTGAGGGTGCTCCTTGTTCTTTTGGTTTGTTTGTTCAATATGTTTTTAAATTCTAATGTGTCTGCTAAGCTGTTTGAATATCAGATTGTAGAGCTAGGGAATCATGTGGAGCCGTTCTGAACCATGCCTATAATACAGTAAAATATTTGACAACTAAAAACACAAATAACGTTGGAGCAGCAAGATTGGGTGACATGGCACCCTGCTTTAGAAATTTTGTTGGTGCCAGAGAGTCCTGTGTGCCAGTAAATGTGCAATTTCCCTATTCACGTAACTGACCGTCCACAAAACATGTTGCAGTCATTCTGGCTCCAACATCTGACACTCAGTAAAGCAAATAACGAGCTGCTTCTTCATGCTCTTCAGTATAAGCCATCATTTCACCAGAACTGGCCATTTTCCTCATCTGTTCCTCTCCTCTGTGCTTGCCTGCTTTGCCACCTCACATTTGTACCTTGAGACCAAAGACTATGTTGAGATTTGTGACAAGAGACCGGTTGTGCTGAGGCATTAATGTGAACACTTCAGTAATAAAACTATTATCAGTAGGAATCCACACATTTCAGTGCAGGGGGCTGTGACGTGTAGGATGGCCCCATCCCAAGCTTTCTAGAGGGTCTTGCACCTCTAATTTGAGCAGCTACTGCCCAAACTAAGAAAAATGCTTGTCATGACCAGAGAGTTTTTCCTTCTAAGATTTTTCTTTTCAACTGTTAAATATGTCACCAAAATCTACCTTTCAGTCAAAATATATGTGGAGAAGTTTTGCCCTATATAATATTGTTTACTTCACTCTTCTTTAAATATAATGTAAGTATTCCTTTCATCCACTAAGAGATACATGTTCAGGATTTTTTAAATATACATACACTTACTGGCTTCCTCACTCTAAGCCTTTCACATTTTACTGTTTAGCCTCACCCTTGCTTCTCTGGGATAAATTAAAACCAGTGTTATTAACTATCAAGTTTTATGTTCTTAATAAACACACAGTAGAAGCAGCTGTGAGGAAGCTAGCACTTACACGTTTTTGATAGGAGTCTAAATAGTAAACCAATCAGGAACACCCTTTGGAAATATGTTTTAAAATGTAAAACAACTTTATGCCCTTTAAACCCTAGATTACTTCTAAGGAAGTGGAACAGTACTTAAAGGTGCAAAAGTGTTCCTCAGAGGGAATGCAAACAATAGCAAAGGATTAGAAACAATGTAAATGTTCATTAATAATGGAGTAAACTATGATAACATCATAGTTTTTAATGTACTTATGTAGTCATTAAACATATTAACTATATATATTGACATAAAAGGTAGAGTGAATTTTAGCAAGTAATGACTAAGTTTTCACAGTGACTATTTTTATGAAAAAAATGGTTGTTTTAATTTGGGGAACAAAAAAATATTGACATGTCTTTAATCTAGCTAGAGTTAATTTTTCTTTTGCCTTATTATATTGCAAAACCAATTGTTTTTTCAGGTGAAGTACATTTTTACCTTGGGAGATATAGCCCAGCTTTGTCCAGCCAGAGTGGAGAAGCGAGCCTTCCTTCTGATTCAGTCCATCCTCGCTTCTTCTGTTGATGTGGATCATTGTAAGGCACTTGAAATTATCCTCTGCATGTGCTATCTTAAGGCGGACTTGGCCCCTGAGATACTGTAAATAAGTCCTCTTTTCCTTCCTTGTAGCAGCATCACCTCCAGGTTGCAGTGAAGCCCCAGCGTTTCAGCCACTCTCCCAGGTCAGAGGCTCTGTCATGCCTTCCGTGATCAGAGCACATGCCATCATTACCTTGGGTAAGTGGGAATAATGTGGGGAAAGTATTGTTTGTTCAGTTTAGTTCCATAGGTAGCTTTTTGTCTCAAATAAGCCAGCCTTAGTAAATATGTTACATACACGGAGCTAGTGTTTATTCTAGCTCTTGTGAATTTGGAAGGGAATTCTGATAGCAACCCCCAGCTCAGAGGCATACCAGAGTGCTGATAATGAGAGCCCTCAGTTGGCAGCTACCCTAGATGATCAGACTCAAGGCACTCCCTGGAGGGAGCTTTTGTTTTTTATGTTAATTTATCACAATTATACCTGTCCTGTGGGTTGTTTTTTAATACTCATAATGCAGCACCATAAAGTCTTCATCAAGACACTACACTAATCAGAATCAGGCGCTACATTGATTTCTGGGAATGAAAAAATAAATTTGCAGTTCAGTTCATAAAAGGAGATAGTTTATCTGATACTTACCAGAACTGGTAGATGAGCTATTAAACATTTCCCCATGGACTCAAATTGTTGTTAATCTTGAAAAGGTAGACCTCTGTGCTATACTTTAATTTTTTTTTAAGTATAACTATGTATTTTATGCTGGATAGGATTTATGAAATTTTTTGTAATAGCAGTTATTTTTCAAAAATTTAAGAATTGTGAATGAGAGCAAAACATTCCCCAGGTCACAAAAAAATACAAACCAACAAAACTCAACAACAGCCTTCCTTCTCCTAACTGTGAACGAGAAATAAAATGAGGTGGTTATTCTTTCCTGTTTGCCTAGCTCAGATTGCGAATTCATTGCTAAACTTTTTAGCTATTAGATTTTGTTAGTCATTTTGAAGGGAAGTAGATAACTCTCAAATTCAAATGTTGACTTTAAAAAGAGGATAGTTTTACTCCAGTGAAGGAACATCTCTTAGTGTATGTCTCGTGGAACCCTGGAGGGGCCGAGGGGTCCCCCCCCCCCCGGAGCGGGGGGGACATTATTTTTAGGTATTTTGAACCTCCTTATATTTAGTAGTATGGGTTTATTTTTTATTTTGTCTTGTTTGTGATTATTGACATGATATTTTAACTTTGATCAAGTAAAATCCATAGCAAGATATATCTGGAGAAAATTTAGGCATAGAGTTATTAGAGTCAAGACATCTTCATCTTCTGTGACAGGTAAGTTGTGCTTACAGCATGAGGATCTTGCAAAGAAGAGCATCCCAGCTCTTGTGCGAGAGCTGGAGGTGTGTGATGATGTGGCTGTTCGCAACAATGTTGTCATTGTGATGTGCGACCTTTGTATCCGGTACACCGTCATGGTGGACAAGTACATTCCCAATATCTCCATGTGTCTGAAGGATTCAAATCCATTCATCCGAAAGCAGACACTCATCTTGCTTACCAATCTCTTGCAGGTATGTATGAGAATTGGGCCCGTCATTTTTTTTTCCTTCCACTATTTCTTCTGGTTTCAGGGAATATTTGAGTAGTATAGGAAATGTGCTGCTCTGTAATAGAATCAAAAAATAATCAGCCTGTTCTCTGGTTTAAAATATCATTCTACTGTTCTGTACAGCCTTCTTAAACAGATTGTTACTTCCTAATACTTGTTTTGGGTGTATGTTCAGATATCCCATCAGCCAAAATGAAGTTTCATGTTTGCAAATAAACTCCATGCAAGGATTAGCCTGCTCAGTGGACAGTAGTTCTAGTTCCGATTCTGTCATTCTTGACTTTGAACAAATCAGTGCTTCTCAGACATAACTTCTTTTGTGAAGTGAGGATCATATCTGCCCTGCTGTTTCAGAGTTGCTCTGAGAGTCCAATGAGACATTTTAGTGGGCAAAAGAGCTTCGTGAACTCAGAACTCTCAGTGAACAGAGCATTCAATGTTTTTCTTCCCACTGAGAACCTATGTTTAGCCTCTAGTGAGGAAGGAAATATTTGATCTTTAAAAAGAAGGCATTTAACCAAGTTGTATATCTATTCTAATATGTTCTGTAGGCTTATTTTTTTACGTGGTTGGTTAGGTACCTGACGAAGGCACCATTGGCACTCTCCCTTTTAAAGCCATGTGCTTTGAGTCATTTTCCTAATAGAGTAGATATGATGCTCTTCTACCCACATATCCTTCCACTTCTCTTCGTGATTAACAAATGTATGTGCTTTCAAGATGGTTGGGAAGTGAGTGCTAACAAATTGCGCTAATGTGCCACAGACAGACTGAGTAGCTGACAGGTGTGATGTTAAACAAAAGAAAGTTAACAGTTGGTTTTATAACTGAATGCATTTAAAGTTTGTATATTACAATTCATCCTTAAACATTCCGGTTTCTCTTCGTACAGGAAGAATTTGTGAAATGGAAGGGCTCTCTGTTCTTTCGATTTGTTAGCACTCTGATAGATTCACACCCGGACATCGCCAGGTAACTTTCCTCACATGTCAGATAATTGAACGATTTACCAAATTTCTGGTATATATTAGATTTCTTTTCTCTAAAATTGGTTTAGAGTTGAGTTATTTAGGATTTAGTGAGCTTTTGATAGTTGCCAGGAAACTAGCAGATTTTTAAGCTATATAACAAAGCTTTATTTTTTTGTTTATTTATTTTGAGAGAGAGAGAGAGAGAGAGAGGGCAGGCACATGCAAGTGGAGGAGGAGCAGAGAGAAAGGGAGAGAGACAATCCCAAGCAGGCTCCATGTTGTCAGCGCAGAGGATGATCTGTGATCCTGAGATCATGACCTGAGCCAAAATCAAGAGTCGGACACTTAAGCAGCTGAGCCACCTAGTGCCCCAACAAAGCTTTATTTTGCACATAAATAAAAAAATAAATAAATTGCTCATCCAGATTGACTATTAAATAATCTCAGAAATTACTACATTTGCTAACATTGTTGATTCTTCCCTAAAGGAGTAATGAACAGCAGTATATGACTTTGTCATAGTAAATTATATGGAATTTTAGCCATTAACTGTTGACTTAACTGTGTTGATTTCTAGGCCAATAAAATGTCAGTTTTGATGGAGTTAAGGCTTTCTTTAAGTGTAGAAATTATAAAGAAGAAATTCTAGGAATTAAGACAATCACACAGTGTAAAATGAGATTATACAAATTACAAGGCTTCCCTATCAATTCCCAAGGAATTGGAAGGGAAGGGAATTGCTTTGTCACTTGTTAATTCCTATCATTCTATAATTTTTTTAAGGATTTATTTTCAAGGGGATGAGAAATGATCCCACAGAATTAGTTAACCTTGATTATGTTGCATGAATAATTCTTTTTAAAGCAAGTCTGCAATTGGAAAATAGAATGTTGAATGCCATGGCAAAAGCTGCCACAGTTGGGAAAAGGTCTTTATAGAGTTCATTAACTATAAATAGCTTATAATAATGGGTCCCTCTGCTTCTAAATATGGTCACCAATGATTTACTCTGAGTTCCATGGAAGAATTTCTGTTCAGTTTTCTTTGGGTATAATTTTCCAAGAAGGAATATTTTACATACTAAACTAGTAGAAGGTTAACATTCCAATTAATGCTATCTAGAATCAGAAATAAAAAGCTAAGACTATTACTTTTTCTTTGTGTATATAATTGAGAGAGAAAGGACCAAAATAGCGATGCATTGCCCTCTCACCTTTACTCTGCTACCATAAGATTGGCTGTCATGGCGTTCTCTATACAATGTGTAGCCCAGAAGCTGGCATAATTAGAAGTGTTGAGAAGGTTTTCACATGATAAGCCTGGGAGGTAAGATTGGTTGTTTAACTTGCACTTTTGGGTTTACTTACTTTTCTCAGCTCCTATGCATGTATGTTAACAAGAGCATTGATCAGAATGTAACATACACAGAACCTGTTGTATAGGCGATCAGAGTATGAATCAGAAAGAAATTAGAAAACCGGATAGGTAATTACACCATAGTAAAATTATCAGTGCCTCTTACAGTATTTTGATACTTCTTTTTTAAGTCTATTTTATCCCTATATTGTGGGTGTGTTTAAACAGTTGTTCAAATGTGGGTCCTGATTTTCAGCTTTGATAAGCTGATGACTACCTTTGTTAACTGTAATTTAAATTAGTCTCTTTCCCTAGTTTTAGGTCAGGCCAGTCTGCTTACATCAAACACATTAGTTTTTCCATATGTATCTACTAATACAGATCTTCCAAAGAGACTAGTGACAGAGCCTGTTGCATTTATTTCTGGCCCAGGAGGATTTCCTGAAGATTCTGGCATGAGCAAATTCGCATGACATTTTTAATTGGTCATACACACCCACAATTTGGAGGCTGCAAAATTGTATTGATGTACTTTCCCCTCCCCCTGCAAGGTGGTGTCCTTGTGGTACAGCATTCACAGATTGAAAGGTTACAGGCTGATTGTTTTGAGGTTAACTGGGCAAATGCTGCAGAAGTGCAAAAGACGGCCAGAGAGATTCAAGGTAAGAGAATGACTAAGATAACGGCCATTGAGATAGAAAAGGAAGTAAAGACAGAGATTGTTTGGTTTGGAGGAGAGGAAGTGAGTACCTAGAGGGCTTAGTGAAGCTGTGGAACAAGAGGAATGGGGATGAGGTCAGAAAGCTGGAAGGATATGTGTATGTGATCATGAGGTAGATTAGCTGACTTCAGAAGTGGGTGTTCCAGGTGTAGTGACATGTTCTGGATGGGGCTGCAGAGTAGGTTCCCAGAGCATAGACGTAAGGGTCACTAGAGCCGATGTAATCAGAAAAACAGAAAGTTAGGGGTTAAATGAGCCCATCTGTAGACATTGAAGATGCTCTGAGAGATTGTCTTGGTCAATTCAGATAGTTACAACAAAATACCACAGACCTAGTAGCTTATAACAACAAAAATTTCTTTCTCACCTTTTGGAGGCTGGAAGTCTGAGACCAGGGCGCCAGCACGGTTGGGGTCTGGTGAAGGTCCTCCTCCAGATAGCTAGCTTCTGTTTGTATCTTCACATGGTAGAAGGGATGAGAGATCTTTCTGGGGCTTATTTTATAAGGACATTAATCTCATTCACTAACCCCAAAGGCCCAGCATCCTAAGACCATTTCCTTAGGGTCTAGGTTTCCAACATAGGAATGGGGCAGGGGTGGGGGACACAATATTCAGACCATAGCAGTGATGCTGGGATCTGGAATGGAAAAAACTAAAAGTAGGAAGTGGTTACCAAGCAGTTGGGGGGCAAATAGATAGCCAGAGCCTCTGTAGAGAAGGCTCTGTAGAAAAGGTATTATTACATGGACCAGGTGGAGGAAGCCAACCCACCATTCCCTCTTTCCTATACCTTCTTCAAATAGCCTTTTCTTCAGAGCACTTGTGGCAGCATATTTGTATGTATAACATCTCTCTACCTGCTAGAAAATAAGCATCCGGGAGGGGCCAAGATTTTGTTTTGTTGACTGCGGTATCCCTAGCACCTAAAAGAGAGCCTGAGACTAAGTGGACCCTCAATGAACATTTCATAAATGAATGAATGAAAATATTATGACAGGGGGGCGGGGGTAGTGGGTGTGGGAATATGGTCCTCCTTCCTCGACTCTGGCATTTGGGAGAAGCAGCAAGTGGCCTTCCCTTAAGAGGACTGTGGGAAACGGTGTCCCCAGAGGAAAGCCAGCCCTGACTTGTGAAGAAGGGAAGTGTGGAGAGGGGAGAGAGCTGACTCCTGGGAAGTACAGTATACACTGTGGAAGCACTCAAGGCCAGGGAAAGGAGACATGGGAAGTGAGATGAGGAGAAAAGAAACAGAACAGTATAGGGATGTGAGAGAGATGAGGAGGACTGGGTAACAAGGGGGCCTGGATTTGGGGTGTAGCCAAGGAGCACATAGATGTGGGAAATTACTTACCTCAGGTTTCAAAGAGAATTCTGGCATAAGTCGGTCTGAGATAGACCATGTTGTAGGCCAGATCAGGAATAGGAGTCCATGAACAGTGGCCTTTATTGAACAGATAGCTGCTTCAGAATAGCATTTGGCATGGGAAAACATCTGAAAATAGTCAGATTTTTATGTTCCTGCTAATACTGAAAGTGGAAGTAAGGCTGTTTGAAATCTGGATTTGGATTCTTACTAAGAGAGTAATAATTGTTTTCTACAAGATTATTATGACCCAGATTTAGCTGGTCTTCTATATAATACAATTAATGCTGTGTAAAATGTCTACAGGGTATCCCTGAATTGGTGGTGTGATTACATGCTGTTTCTTTTAATTGTCCTGAGGGATGAGAAGTGGTGGGAAAGGATGCTGAGATCTTAACTTAGTGCGGTGTCTTTGGGGCTGTTGAAGCTTTCTGTTCCAGGTACCTGAAGAGTGCTGCCTTCTGCCACTCTAAAGGAATGCTCCAGGAAGCACTGCTTGGACTGCTCATTTTTTTTAACTTTACAGCTGACAAACAAACAAACAAAAAAATGCAGAATTGTCTCTCTTCCCCAGTTTGTCAAGCTAGTAAGATCTGTGAGTTTGATCCAGTCAGGGATGAAATGTACCCTTTTAAGCCCCAGTAAATGCAGCAGCAGGATTAGTGCTGGATGTTACCCCATTGACTGTGGTTTCTGGCTTCTCATGATGCAGAGCCCTCTCACTCTGCTTCCAGCCCTGAGCATGTGAATCCTTTGCATAATTTGTTACTATTAGATATATCTGTGTAGTTGGTTAAGCCAGTTATTCACTAGGGAGTAGACTGCAGTATCTTGCCCATCAGTTAGTTCCCTCTCCCAGTATGTATTCTTGACCTGAACTCCGAGTAGAGGAATGTTTGACATCAAGTTGAAGCCCGTAAGTTGAAGCTCAGAGCAGCCCTTCTTCTTGCAGAAGAGTTCCTGGATTCTGTTTGATCTTATTGTCATGTGAATGACTTCAAATATGAGGAGAAAATGCAGGTAGTTGTAAGAACTGCTGTGCCATGGAAGGTTAACCGTAATAAGACACTGCAGAAAGTGACATCTTGTTGTTTTGGAGGGAATAGTTTTTGTTTACTTAATGGTGGTCACAAATGGCTCCTAGATCAGTAGGTGCTTCTAGCTGGCCTTAAGTGAAATTCTGCTTGGGAGATTCCCTTTATGATACAGAGTTGTACTTGTTTTGGGTTCAGAATGTCAGGCTGCTCCCTTATTTCCTGGGTGAATGAATAGATAAAGTGCTGCTATTTACAGTGAAATTTTTACCTAGGCTTACTTCAACATCGTTTTTGGAACTACCTTCTTTAAGTTTTAATTGATGGTGTGCTTTGAATACAGAGTGATTTTAATATTAGCCTCAGAAGGATCATTAGGGGAAGGTGAATCTCCTGCAAGTCCTATGCATTCCAAAGCCAAGAATTGTTTTGGGTCATCCTTGTCACTACCACCCACCCTTGAGAGCTGAGTGGTGCCCCTGTGCAGGTTGAAATTGCATTTATCTCTGAAATGAAATTAAGACAGTCGTCTGCACAATCTGAATGGATCAGAGCCAGCCTTGCACCACCCCATACTGTTCCCTGGGCAAACTCTCTCCCCTACTAAACAAACTGTCTGAGGCCTGTAGTTAGATAGCCTGCCTTTGTCCATGTCCATTTGACTTTGGAAACTGTTAGTGTTTTGCTCTTCAGGTGGGTGCGGTGCTGGTGACATCAGTATCTCATGTTGGATGCCTCTCCAAGATTTGGGGGCACAGGAGAAAGGAGAGTGCCCAGGGCTTTCTGATGAGTCCAAAGCTCAGTGAGAGCCCTTCGCTATCTGTGCTGACCCAAACTCTGAGGCTCTTGTAATTAATCCCAATTCTTGAAAAAGTCCCAGTTACTAAAACAGGTTTTGCTCATTATTGTGGGCAACAAACCTCAAAGTGGGGTGGGGAAGCCAAATATTCATTTTTTGGTGGTGGTTTGTTGTTGCATCAGCCATGAGGACCACAGGGTTTTGCTTAAAAGAGCAATTTGGGGGCAGTTGGTTGTTCTCCCACATTTGAAGTGTAGCTGAATAATAACACCTTGTTAGAATTTTGAAAGGAATCCTTGTAGAAAAAGCCTTTATGCTGACCTTGGATTCAAAAAGGAGGCTGTTGAGCAAGGACAGACAAAAGAAGCTAAATTTGTATCTTGCTTTTGATCTGAATGAAGCTGGGTATTGGGATAGATTACATATCCCTCTCTCTTGTTCACATCTCAGCATTCTTATGTAATTTTAGAGACTGTCTGCAAACCGCAAACAGGTCTCTTTCTTCTGTTTCCTCCTTCTTTGCAGTTTTGGGGAGTTTTGCCTGGCTCACCTGTTACTGAAGAGGAATCCTGTCATGTTCTTCCAGCATTTCATTGAGTGTATCTTCCACTTCAATAACTATGAGAAGCATGAGAAGTATAACAAATTCCCCCAGTCAGAGAGGTTAGTGAAGCTCTTGGGAAGGGCTGGGTGAACGGACACGGCCCCGGCATTCCTTGTGGTGGCCTTCCTTCTCTTGGCCAGTGACTCCAGGCAGTTCACCCATGCAAGTAGCATCCTAAAGGAGGTGCCTCTGGGAAGCACTGTCTGTCATCTCCTCTGTGCACTTATGTAAGCCTTGCGTAGACGGCTTTTAGGATGCTGCAGAATGCTGTAGAAAATAATGTCCTTGTACCCTTGCCCACGTGATGTGTGATAAAATTGTCCCATTTTGCTATAGAGAGAAGCGGCTGTTTTCACTGAAGGGGAAGACAAACAAGCAGAAACGAATGAAAATCTACAAGTTTCTTCTGGAGCACTTCACAGATGAACAGCGATTCAATATCACTTCTAAAATCTGCCTTAGTATTTTGGGTAGGCCTGGTGTGTTTGGGATAAAGTATATGTTTCCAAATGAAATACTGTGTGGCTAGTGCAGACCAGCAGCAAATGAGACCCTCGTACTGTGGGAGGACCCCGTTTTTGCTTTCTTTGACATCAGCTGTGCCAATGCAGACCCCCACCTTGAAGCCAAGAGGAGCCCTCCTAGCTCTGTGGGATACATTTCCCCCACCCTGGGGCTGGACTCTTTCTCAGGGGCTGATCTTTTGTGCTCTTTTCCAGCATGCTTTGCTGACGGCATCCTGCCGCTGGACATGGAAGCCAGTGAGTTGCTCTCAGATACATTTGAGGTCCTCAGCTCAAAGGAGATCAAGCTTTTGGCTATGAGATCTAAAGCAGATAAGGACCTGCTTATGGAAGAAGATGACACAGCCTTGGCCAATGCAGTCATGCAGGAAGCTCAGAAGAGGCTCATCTCACAAGTGAGTTTGTTGTTCCATAAATGGGCCTGTTTACGCCCATGCTTCTCTGTCCGCCCCCTAACTACTGGTGGTCTACCTCAGATCCAGATTTCATTCTCACCCATGGCCTTAAGATGCACCCCAGTGATGATGTTTCTGCCTCTGTGTTTCTAGCTCCAACTTCTCTCATGGCCTGAACACATCCCACTTGCCTGCCTGAATGTGCCACAGACACTTCAGGCTTACTGTGGCAAAACAGAGTTACTCATCTCTTCCTCCTCTTTGTCTCTCTTCCCACAGTCTACTGTAGAGAAGGAGACTGTTATCTACCAAATTGTCCATTAGGGAACCTGAAGTCTGGCATGCCAGGTGCATGCTTCCTTTGGCCAGAGTGTGAAAACTGGGATTAGACTGATTTCAGGGAGTGCTAAATTGCCATAGTCACAAGGCCCCAGTTCTTACACCTGGCCTCAATTACTAGGCTCTATTTCCCACCTGAGCCCTGAAAACTTTGGACCTCAAAGAAATAGATTTTGATGTCATTCAGTGTGTCAGCAGATCCTATATATTTTATCTCACAAACCCATCTCTCTACCCCATTCCAACCAGTTCTGCACACACTTAACCTGGTGCCATTTCTGGCACCCTTTATGTCTCTAGTTTCTTTCTGTTCCAGGCTGTGTACCACTTTGCTGCCACAGCAGTCTTTCTTAAGGACAAATTGGATCATTTTATCTTCCTGGTTAAAAGAGACTTGGAGGGAGATTGGCTGCAAAGGCAGCAGGGAACCTTCAGGGTGATAGATTACAGGTGGTTATGTGGACGATAGTGTTGGTTAGTCACCTCTGTACTGTTGTCAGACTCATCAAAGTGTTCACTTAACATGGGTAAATTTTATCACATCTAAGTTATAGCCCACTAATGCTACCTTTAGTCAGTCGTTTGGTGGCTTCCAATCATCTTCTGAGTAAAATCCTGATTCTTTTTCAAGACACACAGAGCTGTTGGGTGTCCCTCCGCCCTTGCGCCTCCCGTCTCTACGCCCCCCTCCTTGACCATCCCATCCAGGTCACTGTTGGTCCCTTGGGTAGAAAGCGTCGCTTCTGCCGTTGTGTCTTTGTGTGCTGCCCGTCTGTCTGCCTGCAGGGCCTCTCCCTCCCTGTCCTCCTTTCCTGCCACCAAACTCCTACATCTTTTCAAAAGACGCCCCTGCCTCTCTAGGCATCCCTTGTCTATAAATCCCTCACCATCCTGCCAGCTGTCACACCATGCCACACATCAGAGCACACAGTTCTGGTCTAGAAGCAGCTTGAAGGCAAGAATTCTTGGCTTCGTTTCTACATCCCCAGGGGTTAGCTTTGTGTCTGGTACAGAGAAGGCATTTGATAACATTTATTGAGTTGAATTCACTTAGACCACTGTTTAAGACTATCCCTATACTTAACCATCTGCTCAGACTCATATTTAAGTGTTTATTTCTCTACCAATTGCCCTTCTATTTCAGGAGCTCTGATAAGACGTTTTTAGAAATAGTGATTTACAAGGAAGGAACCTATACTAGTGAGTATAAATGAGAGGAAAAAGAATACTTGTCAGATTCAAAATGATAAATCTTACCACATATGAGGGCTGTTATAATGATTATTTTTAATTCTAAGAGATTTATTACAAAATATTTGTGGCTAGTGACCATTCATGGTAAAGAATTTGAAGCCTTGGTCAAATCAGGTACTATATAAATACATAACCCTTTTCTAAATGTATGCAAAGTTTAGACACACACAAAAAGAGAGAGATACCAAATTGACTCATGTTTGCTGTTCTCAACTATTTGTCATTTCACATCAGGAAAAAAAAATGTCTCTTTTGGGTAGCCAGATTTGAGCTCATTTTCATTCCTCCTGAGTGGAGGAATGGAATGCATCTGAGATGGATTTGTATGGACGTTTGGAGCTTGTTGTCAAGTTATTCAACATTTTTCTAATTCCCGCTTCTTGTTTAGAAAGTAAGAATAGCCTCATCCTCCTTCACAAATCCTTCAGAATGTTTTGAGGTAATGCTTATAAAGTCTCCAGGACAAAGGTGCTGGGTCCTCTACAATCTCCAGTATCATAATAAAAAAATAAGAAGCTTCTGTAGCACCCTAGATTGGCTGTACAGAAAGAACTAGGTCAAGGAGAAGCCTTTGTCTCAGAACTTTATCCACCTAAAACATGCCTTTGTTTGTGTTACTACAGGTTCAGAAGAAGAATTTCATAGAAAATATTATTCCAATTATCATCTCCCTGAAGACTGTGCTAGAGAGAAATAAGATCCCAGCTTTGCGGGAACTCATGACCTATCTCAGGGTAAAATATGACCTTGTGCTTTGTGGTTGGGGTGTCTCCCGTCTCCAGCTCAGTAGTCAGAATCTGTAGCAGTTATGATGGTGCAGTTGGTCAGTGAATTTAGGAGCTCAAACTGCTACAAAACCAGCTTCATATTTTTCTAGAACTAGACCAGCCAGACAGCCCTTTGACTGTGGGGGAGAAGAGAGAGAGTTTGACCATAGGTTCCACAGAAGGCAGTTCTTGCCTTTTTCATGCAATTGAGTTTATGAAGGGCTGACCCACTGTACTGAGCATGTGTGTCCTTGATGCCAGTTTTGAGATTTAGTTCTGAAAGCTTTCTCAGCTAGGGTCAAGGTACAAAGGTATCATCTTAGTTCATTCTGGTGAGGGATAAAGTGACTGGGCATCATGTTTAATTTGGGGGTGTTTACCTTTAAGACTTCCTCTGCATCAGGAAATAGCAGTCGGTCTTGGGGAGCACTGATGGGGCTGGGCTGCCATCACCGGTGGAATCCAAAGCCATCAAAGGTTGCAGTCTAAGCACCCAAGATAAGTGGACTTGCCGTGCAGATATAAATGAGGCCCCTGACCTTTCTGGCAAAATTTTTCGATCAGAAATAAATGCAACATTTTTTCCTTTCTCTGTTTACACTATGCTATTTTCTTCCCCCCAAAAAAATGCTAAAAATTTTTTTTGCCAATAAGGGCTACCACCAAATTGAATGTAAATTCTTCAAATAATCTCTTTAAAGAAAGTTAAGGTAGGAGAGATAGGATAATTGTGTGGGAAAAAATGACAACTTCCAGTTATTCTTATACTTTTATTGCCCTGTTTTAAAGCTCAGAAAGAAAGGAGTTTAGACCCTCAATAAACTGCTGAAAGGCTTCCGAACAATGAGTCTTTCTCCTGTCTGAGCACATGCCCAGAGAATGGCCACATAGCTGCCTTCCTCCAGCTCCAGCAGCGTAGCACGTGTGCATTGGCAGCCTTCTGTGCAAGCAGCTCTGGCCACTCTTTCGTCTCATTTGGGCAACCCTCTCGGTGGCAGCTGGAAGCATTCATAGAGTTCCTTCCCTTTGTTGGGACTTCCCTTGCAGTTGGGGCTACGATAAAGCTTCTCCCTCTAGCACTGTTAGGTGAAGTGGTTTCTTTCTTTTAGCAAGGAGGTCTGGTCCCTGGAAGCCCCTTTTCAGACCTGAGAATGTTGTTACATTCATATGATAAAAAGTTTTCTGTCCTATTTTCAAAAGACACAAAGATAGTTGCAGTCCTCTCAGAAAGCTAGTGTGGACAGATAGATGAGCAACTTTTACACTGCGCTGCTTTCTGTAACGTGTTCCAGAGGCCCTGTCTGCACCAGGACGTGCCATGTATTACCTGCCCATATAACCTCTTGCTTCAATTTCTAAGGGGCCTGACACTACAAGACCCTTTAAACTAGATCCTTGACTTAGAGCCAAGCCCAACCACCTAGATATGTCACCATCCCCACCCCAGCCTTCAAGAATGGAAAGGCGGTAGCTTATTGGTGGTAGTTCTGTGCCTCTGTTGTAAGTTCTGCTTTAGGCAAAGATTGTGTGATTCCTTGTCCTTTGTCCTTCATCAGGAACCTGGGAAATTTCCTATTAATTGGCAGATAGGCAGGAAGCTCCGTAAGAGATCAGAACTAATAGTTAATGTCTCATGTTGAGCTCACTGGCTTGTGTGGTAAATACATGCATGGTTGGCATTTCCTGGGAAAACACCATTATGTTACTTAACTTGTTGGTTGATGTACTAGAAATAGTTCAGCAACACATGTCTTCCTGTTCGTGTTAATATTTGTCAGGTCAGGTTGGAGAGCTTATTTATTTAAGAAAACTTACTAAAGTGTGCCTCTGGGATCTGTTTTAGGAGGTGATGCAGGATTACCGCGATGAAATCAAGGACTTCTTTGCATTAGACAAGCAGCTGGCGTCGGAGCTCGAGTACGACATGAAGAAGTACAACGAACAGCTAGCCCAGGAGCAGGAGCTGGCGAGACTGGCAGACGTGAGTGGGGCGGCTTACAGGGCCGGCAGGTGCACAGAGAGCAGGTGCGGGGTGGCCCACCTTCACAGTCTTCCCTCTGCCACCAGCTTTCCTAGTGCTTCTCGAAACCCACACACAAGCTGAGGCTGGTGTGAGTGAGACCTTCGGGACTGCTGTGTGTTCCTTTGCCACGTGTGCCATGCAGATCGTTCCATCAGGGAGGCTTCCCTTCCCTCATGGCCGGATCACATGAACTTGTCTGGAAAGTCATAGTAATACTTGGGGGAAGTACGTGAATACCCAGAAAGCAAGCTGGTAGTCGAGTTATTTAATCTGATTATAGTGATCACGGCTAACCAGATCCCCCTAGGTGTCTCCATTCACTTATGGTCCTGCTTCCTGTGTGCCCCTGTTTCGGACAGAATGTCACTTGGGGTATTTCTAGGTGAGCTGCTGTTCATTTTCAGACATAGTGTGCTCACTTCTCTGAGAAATCCAGACATATCTGCTGCATTAAAAAATGATTAGGACAGGGGCGCCTGGGTGGCGCAGTCGGTTAAGCGTCCGACTTCAGCCAGGTCACGATCTCGCGGTCCGTGAGTTCGAGCCCCGCGTCAGGCTCTGGGCTGATGGCTCGGAGCCTGGAGCCTGTTTCCAATTCTGTGTCTCCCTCTCTCTCTGCCCCTCCCCCGTTCATGCTCTGTCTCTCTCTGTCCCAAAATAAATAAAAAATGTTGGAAAAAAAAAAAAAAAAAAAATGATTAGGACAAACTAACTTAATCTTTTTTCTCTTTAACACCACATCTGCCACGACTGTTTCTGGAGAGAACGTTCTGTGTGCCCATGGCTGACATGGTTTTAAAATAAATTACTTATGGACTTACTCAGGGCATGTAAAGGTTCTATTTAAAAATAAATAAATAAAAGTGTCAGTAGATAAATAGTCTTTCTTTATCTTCCCTGACAGGTTGCTCCGAGTTTCGAAGGAATGCCAGCTCTGGCTGGCCAAGAAGGTGCTGCTGTGCCCGCTGCTGCAAGCCAGCCCTCAACACCCAGGGCGATTGCTGGCCAGGCACCGCCTCTGCCTTCTTCCCTAGAGACAGGGCTGTTGAAGACACTTATGCCCAAAGGCAGGTATGGAGCCGGTGTGTCAGTAACGGGGACCCCTGCCTCACACCACCTTCTCCGTGCCATATGTATCTTCCCCACTGGGCGTTTTCACCCACACCCTCCAGGCTCCTCGCACTCAAATCTGAAATGGGTGTAGATAAGGGCACAATCAAGAGGCAGAGGGCAGTCACTCCAGTGTTTTCAGCCTCCTCTGCATGCCTGTGGCCTGTTTTCCTCTGCAGGCGCATGTCCCTGAGCACCATCGCAATCCTGAATTCTGTCAAGAAGGCTGTGGAGTCCAACAGCAGTCACCGGAGTCGGAGTACAGGAGGGTTGTCATTCCCTTTGAGTTCTCAAAGCCTGGACAAAATGTGCCATCGTGGTAAGTCCCAAGTCCCAGGGTGGCTCCAGGGGCCGGTAGATGTGTGGGGTTTTGTATCGCAGACACAGTGAACACACAGATGAAAAGACAGAACAGGTCTCCCTTTCTTTGCTTTCAAAATGATTTGTTTTCTTACCTTCAAAAAAAATTTTTTTTAATGTTTATTTATTTTTGAGACAGAGACAGAGTGCGAGTAGGGGAGGGGCAGAGAGAGAGGGAGACACAGAGAACCAAAGCACGTTCCAGGCTCTGAGTTGTCAGCACAGAGACTAACACGGGGCTTGAACCCATGAACCACGAGATCATGACCTGAGCCGAAGTTGGATGCCTAACCTACTGAGCCAACCAGGCGCCCCTCTGTTTTCTTATCTTTAAAACAAACAACTTTGGGGATTTGGGATTCTAGGTAATAAAACAGTGCATATTTATAAGAGATTTGGAAAAGAGTGAAGTGAAAACTCACCTGTAGCAGTAAGGTGTTAATTCTTCCAGTCTTTTTATTCCTCACACACACATGCCTTTGGCCTTATTTATAAAGTTGTGATCTTAGGGGCACCTGGGTGGCTCAGTCGGTTAAGCATCTGACTCTTGGTTTTGGCTCAGGTCATGATCTCATGGTTTCATGAGTTCGAGCCCCATGTTGGGCTCTGTGCTGACATTGATGAGCCTGGAGCCTGTTTCAGATTCTGTGTCTCCCTCTCTCTCTGCCCTTCCCCCACTTGCACTGTCTCCATCTCTCTCAATAAACTTAAGAAAAAAATTTAAGTTGTGATCTTAGTGTGCATTTCTGGTTTGTAATCCACTTCTCTGCACATACTGACAACAACAGTGAACATTTTTCCATGAACTTTTCTTCCTATCTTTTCTCCCAGTGGCTTTGTAGTTTTCAATCTTGCGGAAGTACTGGAACCTATTTACTATTACCCTATTCTTGGAAATATAGGTGTTTTTCAATTTTTTGAAGTAAGTAATGTCACAGTGAACATCCTTGTATATATGTAATCTTTAGGATTTAATTCCCAGCACTCAGAGGCCATGAACATTTTTAAAGCCCCAGACTGCCCTCTGTCATTCACTCCACATTGTACATTGGTGGGAGCAAAGGTACACCAGTGTCCCTTTTGCTTCTTAGAAACACTGGTTTTCCAATTTTCCCTCTTCTTTGCCGAGCTTTGTAGACCAAAACTGGTTATGGTTTTAATTTCCTAGTGGAGATGGACATTGTTTCTCAGGTTTATCATTTTTGGTATCTTTCTGAATTACCTCATTAGAAGAACACCTTATTTGGGATAATAACTTCATCAGATATTTTGCTAATATTTTTCCTGATTTGGTTGTTTTGCCCTTTGATATTGTGTTCGGGTGTTTTGGGAGAGATAAAACTTTACTGTTTTATCCTAGCAACTTCCTACAGCCTGGAGCAGGAGTCCAGCGGAGCTGTTGACCATGTAACGAAACGAGCGATCAGCACCCCTGAGAGTAAGTTCTCACGTGAATAAGCCAGCTCCTGCTGAGTATCTCCTGTGGTCACAGTGTGTCTGCTGGAGCTGCAGTAGGACTCCTTCTGTTGTGAGACACATCTTTTACTAGATAAGGGTGCTCCTGATGGTCAACCACATTGTAGTGCATTGTCAGCGTCTCGTGATAATTGCAGTAACTCCATAGACTGAGCACTAGCTGAATGTCAAGCGCTCTTCTAAATGCTTTTATACATATGAACTCAGTGCAACTCCCAACCACCTGGTGAGGTTCCTCATTTGACAGACAGGGAAGCTGAGGCACAGCTTCCCTGGACAGTGCCCCTCTTGCATATTCCTGCCGGCCTCAGGCAGCCCTGCTGGGTGGCAGTCACATGTGGGCCCTGGCAGGCGCTGTGTATGTCACGGAGATCAGCTGTGGAGCCAGCCAAGCCTTCGGGTTCAGTGGCCTGTTGAGGACCCACTGCCAGCTATGTGGAGAGCCTGTCTTACCCCGTTGGGTGGTTTTCCTAATCTTGTTATTTCCTTTTATTTCAAAGTAGAAGTGAGAGGACTTTGTCCCACTGCCTTGCTTTATAGTCCGCAGTCTAGTGCAGCATGCAAGGCCCTGCCAGGCGTGTCTCGGTGCCCTTCATGCCTTCTCGCTTGCCACCTCCTCTGTCCTCTGCACATCAGCCCTGGCAGTGGTGTCTGGGTCCTGCACGCACTCCCTCTTTCCTGACAGGAGGGTGTTTACGCGCATGTCCTCACTTTCAGCCTCCCCTTCCCCAGTAGCCACTGCCTCACCCTCCAGCAAAAAGCCTCCTGGACTCTACAGGTGAGATGAGACGCCCCCTGCCGGCACTCTGACCACCTCAGTAGTGCTCACCTTGCCTCTACATAGAGCAGACCCTTGGACAATGCAGGTTTAAGCTGCACGGGTCCACGTACGTGCAGATTGTTTATAGTGCAGTGCAGTAAACGTATCTTCCATGTGATTCTGTTAACATTTTCTGTTCTCCAGCGTGCCTTATTATGAGTAAGTATGTGACACGTGTAACATACAAAATATGTGTTAATCCTCTGTTGATGCTCTCAGTAAGGCTTCCCTCTGGTCAACAGTAGGCTATTGGTAGTAAGTTTTGGGGGAGTCAGAAATTATGCGTGGATTTTCAACTATGGAGAGGGTGGTGGCAGCCCCCCCCCCCCCCCACGTTGTTGTTCGGGGACAGCCGTCCTCCTTCATTTGTCCTTATGGTTATACAAGCTGTCCTGTGCAGCTTACTCACTGGGCTGCCACTGTGCCTGCAACATGGTAGGAGTGAGAGAGATGTTAAGTGCCAGGTTGAATGGCGATGGTTTCCTGCCTGCAGTCCCTGTGTCCTACAGCCTCTCTGCCCTGGCATTGCTGCTCTTGGGGCATGACTGCTGGATGAGCACATGCCCCATGTGCTGGATGTGCCCATGACTGCTGGATGAGCACATGTGTTCTTCTCTTTGGTAATGGAGCAGCCCAGGAGCAGGCGTTCAGTCAGTTTGAGTTGATTGAGCACATAATGTGTTCTGGCTACTTGCCTGGAGGGTCTAGGACCTGAGGTGCTGTGATCTAACTAGTTAGTGGGTTACAGAGCTTCCATCCAGGCCCTCCTTTTACAGGAGATGAACGGACCAGCAGAACTCCTACCCCACCCGTCCTCTGATGACAACTGAATCAGGACTGCTTTTGTCATTAAAAGCAGTAATTTGGGGGTCCTGTTTATGGAACAGATATAATGTTATATATGTGAAAAATTCAACCTCTTTGAAACAGACAAGTTTTCTGTATATTGTTTGTTCTTGGTTCAGAGGCACTGAGTACTTCTATTTTGGCATTAGGAACCATATGCCCCAGAAATGGGGAGTGCCTCTCGTTTTAGTTCCACTCATCCCCACGAGCCTCTCATTTCAGTGCTTGGTTGGTTTCCTAGCAGCCTGAGCTCCTCAGCAGCAAAGCCTGGCTTGTTGCATTAAATCTGCTTGGATTTGTGTGCATGGAGCCGTCTCAGGTGTCCCCAGGTCGACAGAGCACTTTTTCTTTATCTAGTCTCTTGAATGTAAAATTTCTGGCCATCCTTATTCTTAACCAGGAAGGAATACGTGAGGAGGATCTCCCATTAGTTCTCCTTCCTGGGAATTATTAGATCATGTAAAAACACTCAGTTCTGTCTGTTCTGTGGTTTATAAATACAAATTCTGTTGACAACTCTTAGGTGGGGTTACTCTCAGGAAGTGGCCTCCACTCTACGGAAGCAGGAGGAAAATTGGTGTTCAGCATGAGCAAAGTGGCTTTGCTAAATGGAAATGAGTCATTTTCAGAGCTAGATCTTAAGTGGAAATCTATTCGGGGTTCAGCAAGTCCCTCTTACTGCTGTCACTCGGGCAGCAAAGATGCTCCTGCCTTTGATTCTAAGCGCTTATGATGTATGCAGGGAATCTGAGGGCCACCAAACCGCTGCCTATTGCCTGGATGTGCTCAGGTTTCCAAACTGGAAACAGAATGTGCACATAAGGAAAGGGAGTTTGAACCGCAGCACGAGAAGAGGCCTCCCAGAAACAGGAATGAGCACAACTGAGTGGCACCATGATGAAAATACAGATCTCTTATCAGTTAACATAGCTTAAATAGTTCACAGACACATAGCACTGCACATGCACTGGTAGACTTTAAAACAGACTAGAAAGATCTAATTGGTGTTCTAAGAAGGTTACAGTGTGGGGGGAGAAAGCTTATGTCGCAATTGGTTTTGTGGGAGGTACGCAGCCTCTGACAGGATAGCCAACGGCCAGCCAGCTGTTGAGCCTGTGCTGTGTATCCCCGACAAGTGTGATGGTACAGGACACAGAGGAGGGAGCAAGTCCCTGGGAGAGGTGTCACCACCCAGGTCTCAAGTGACTGGCATTGTCAGCAGGATGAGTTCCAGGCAGCAGGGACTGCACGTGCAGACAGGAGCCAGGAAGAGAACAGTGATAATCGGACACGGTGGCCCACAGTGTGGGAATATAGCAAGTGGGTTGGTAAGGGTGGCTTGGGGCTGACTCACACAGAGGTTGTTATGTCCAGCTTACACAGAGGCTAGATTTGAGGCCTCCTCTAGAACACTGAGCCATCAGGATGCATAAGCAGAGCAGCCACCTCACCAGATCTTTAAACTTTAGTGACATAGGGGATAACTGCTAATAAATTACATAATTGTTAGCCTTTCTTCAGCACTGACCTTGTGCCAAGTACTGTGTTAAGAACTTAAATAATCTCATTTCATCCCGACAACCCTAAGCCAGGTACATCTGTATCCCATTTTGGAGATAAAGAAACTTGAGGTTTTTAGAGTAATTTCACACAGCTAGTAAGACCCAGAGCCAGAATTCCGATCAAGTCTGATTCAAGTCTGTTCCCACACTCTGCTCCCTGCCTCCCAGGGGGGGAACTGGAGGAAGGGGAGGCCATGGTGGAGACCACTGTGCTAAGTTGGAGTGGAAGAGGAGATAGGAGGAAGGTGGATGTGACCTGTTACTAGCTTTCCCACCTGGCATTCCCTGCTTGGACAGACCATCAATAGGAAAGAGATTCAGAAGGCGTGCTGAGGAGCAGGGGTAATGAGTTGGCTAAGCGTCTTCAGGGAGTGTAGTGTGGGAGTAGGAAACGCAGGACTCCGGAGGGAGGTCAGAGCTGGGTGAAGTTACTGGTGTGTTGGCAGTAACAGGAGACATGGGGTGGGCGAGGAGCCAGAGGCCGTGAACAGTGGGTACACAGGGGTCAGCAAAGCTGTCTGAGGAGGGAGTGGTCCAAGGAGAGAGCCAGGGGACCACAGATGGGATGAATATCAGGAAGACGAAGTCTCATCCTGCAAAAAGTCTAATTGAGGCCTTATATGGCCCCTGGATTTAGATTTGACAGCACTTGGGGCCTGATGCAAATAAGAGTAAGACTGTAGCAGAAGCTCCAGGGCTTTGCTCCGGTGACTTTATGTATGTCTATTTCCTACTGGCTTTTCATTAATGGTGCTGCTTTTCCCCTTTATCCAGGGACCATCAATGATGTCACATTTGGAGCAGGAGTCAGCTACATAGTCACACCACGGACTCCTTCTTCAATCAAAGGCAAGTTCCCTTCTTGTCAGATATATTAGCTGTTTTTGAGAGTAGGAAATCTGAATTTGTGTCTGACTCCCTTTCAGAGAAAATTGAAACCCAGTGTCAAGGAAATGACATTTTATGTTTATCACTTCCTGATAAACCGTAAGTTTACCAAGAGTTCCTTTTGAGGTAAATGTTTTTGTCAGTGTTTTATCTTTAGTTCCAGAGTAATTGTCTCTTTCCTTTCCCTAGGGCCCCGCAGCCTCAGCAGTGGAACGTGAAGTCCCCAGCCAGAAATAAAGATAACCCGGCCCCCAGCAGGAGGTCACTCCGAAAGACCCCACTGAAAACAGCCAACTGAAACCATGTGTTTGGGAGTGTCTGGGAGGCAAGAGCTCTAAGGACATGGTGTGTCCTGTCTGTGCAGAGTCCGCTTCCCTCACCCCCAGGGAGAGGGCAGCTTTTAGTGTGCGATACCAGAGACGTTCCTGTGATTCCAGCCCGTAACTGTTCACCTGTGTGGGCTGACCAACCTTTTACATTTCTCTTTATGAATATATGAAATATGAAAAAAGTTGTAAAATATTAGAGAAATGTCTTAGCTATTTAAAATATTCTAACTTTACTCCATTTGAAAGTATCAAGTTCATTCTGGTAAACTGTATTCTGGTCCTTAAGGAACACAACTTAACAGATGAGTTTTCTATTATATAAATCAGGCCTCTGTTATCTGTTTGGAATTCCCTACATAGTTTCCTGTATCTAATGATGAAAGTTTGACTGTAATTATTTTTTTATTCTTATTTATAAATTAGAAGTTTTTAAAGTGTACAGCTTTCTAAAATGAAATAATAAAGGTTAAACAAAAACAGCCTTCTATGTTCAAAAGAATATTTCTATTTTTAGCACAGGGTTTTTACTGGTAGTCATTTTAATTTACATGAAATGTTTAATAAAACCCTCCCAGCCTGGAGAACTGTGAGAAATAAATGTCTGTTTAAAAAAAAAAAAAAAAAAAAAAGAATAAAACCCAACTTTCCTTGTAGGGGGAAAAAAAAAGCCTTTGTCAGTAATGTTCAGTTCCTGTTCCTTTGACTCCTAACAGCACACATCCTTCTTAGTGTGTGAATGTAGGCCTGCTCGTGAAAGTCCCCCCTTGGGTCCTGACCTGCGTGCACTAATGCTGGCTTGTCTTAAGCTCCACAAAGACTGCTCCCACGAGGGGGAATGGCTTTGGTGTCTTCTTCTGATGCCATTGGGTAACCTTAAAACATGTCCATTCATGTTTTGTCCAAGAGTGACCGGGAAGAAATTCAGTCAGTTCACTTTTTAATCCCAGGACTACAGAAGCAAAAGTGCAGGGTTACTGTGTTGCTATTTTTTTAAATAAATGTGGTAATTGGATCTGAAAGGTAGAATGTCATTGTGCTCTACCCCTCAGCTCTCCCATATATGAACAGTGACACACATGGACGTTGTCATTGGCAGAGGAAGTCACAGAGCAGTGTTCTTGAGTAAAGACTTATCTCCAGATCAGGTAGACGGTACTTGATGGCAGTCTCTCTTTAAACCTGGGACTATACCATCTTAAATGTATTTGCCTAACAAAATGCTAGGAAAAAGAGGTAAACCCAAGGTAAGAGCATATAAGAAAGAGAAATAATGAGGCAGGGTTTTTTGTTTTTTTTTTAAAGCTTTTATAAATGAGGTTTAACAAATACCAACTTCTAGGTGTGTTAGTACAAGTCTCTATGTACAGCAACAGCCACACCAAAGGCCACAACAGCCTTGTAGAGGCTTCGAGTTTTCAGTGGCATTCACATTTTAAAAACACATGAATGTTCCTTTTCGGCTTACATTTTTACGTTAGGCAACTACTTCCCAGACTCCATACTTGCTTCTGTCAGACCCAGTTCACATGGCACTAGGATAGGAGGTTTTAGGGTCCTAAGAAGGGAGGCGATAAGGCTGCCCTATCACTATGACAACCAAGATGGCAGTCAAAGTGTTGCTTCCCAGAGAACGGGGACACTATCCCTTTCCACCAAATAGGGGTGAAGATGAAGGGACAGTCTTAAGTCTAAGCATTCAAGACCCAAATGGAAAAGAAGATGGGTACCATTAAGCAATTATGAAGAGTTGCCCACCGCTTCTGCCAAATACCCCATGGTAAAGTATTCACATAACTTACAAAAGAAAAGTCAACATAAGTCTCAAGTATTCAATTAAAAAAAAAAAAAAAAACCCAAAGTAGAAAAAATTAAGACACTGAAGTTTAATACCAAGATGACTACATCTTTCCACACAAAAACCATCCTTTAAGCACACAGTGGAACTGGGGGGTGCTCCTCTGAGCAGCTCCTTCTTCAAACCTCTTCACATTGTGAGTTTAACACAGCAACATATCTGAGGCAAAGAACATCTGCTCTTGAAGAACAAAGGCTTTATAACGATGTTTCTAATGTCCCACGCACAGTGAGCTGCAGTGGCTTGGGTAGAAAAAGACTTTAAAATCAAAATCAGAAAATGGCCTTGATTCAGGCATTTCACTTTTCTCACCATCAGGCTTTCTGCCCTGGCTGCACTACCCAACCGGCTTCAAAAGGCTGGCCTCTCTGCCGCCACATAATGGTTTATTGTGAAGCAAGACGCAACCTGCGGTGTCTGTGCTTTCTTCATGGCAAAGAGCAATAGTGGAATTCATTTTCTTAAAAAACATTATTGTAGTTGATTTCAGAACTGCCTTTGGCCCTGGACAGTCTTAGGAACTACACAAATAAGTAAAATGAATTTTAAAACCAAACAGCAGCCGCTGCTTTGTTTTCATGAGCCATCCACAACCAAAAAGAGCTCTGTCACAGGGGACCCAAAGGTTGGGATGACACATGGAGGACACCTACCCTTCCTGAAGTGTACACCTTAGAACTGTCCAACACAGTAAAGCTAACATAGAGCCACTGTCTGAGCATTAAAGATGGCAGTGCGCATGCTGGCCAGCCTTCATGTTAGTAGCCAGTATTTAGAGTGGGGCACAAGACTCAAGTCCAGGGATTGGCTGACATTTCACATGTATGTCTAAGCAGTTCTGGGTGGTCTTTGGGCACAGGTAGTTTGAGTGAAGAGGCCATTCAAAGCTAACCTTAGAGCTCCTTATGTCTTTAGGAGAGATGCAAACAGATACTAACATTATTCAACTGGAATTTTTTTTTTAAGGTTTCCTAAGTAACAATGATCTGATGTATAGCCAACATTAAGTTCTCTTGTGAAAAATGCTGATACTTATGTGGAAAAAAGGAATGTTCCAATAAGCCTCCTTGAGAGAATTTCTTGGGTCAAAATACTCTTTAATCATTGATATCTTCCAATTTAACACTAGTAGTTTGGAACTCCTACCTTAAGTTGAAATTTTTAAAAAAATAGGTTATTTAACACTGTACTGACAACATATTTACAGTTTAAATAGAAATTTTCTTTTCAATAACCAAAATACATCTTTAGCAAAAATTTAGAATGTAAAATTTTATAAAATACCCATAGAAAAGCAGAACATGATTTTAGTACCATTTCAGATTTCACCTAAAATGAAGGTTTTCTTTAAATACTGAACATCCCACACATCCACCCCACCCCCAAAGGACAAGCAGGGTTCCTACAGGTGAGAAGATCCCTTCTTCCAACAAACAATATATCTTCCTGATCTGAGCTGTTTTAATAAAATTCCAAAGAGATTTTCCAAGATGGACACTAAAATACTGATCAATAGAACCTTTAAGAACAATGAGTACAGTGCTGACTGTGGGCCACTATGAAACAAGGTCATTGCATAAAATGCCACTCTTCTGGACTGACTGGTTCAAACTCCAGCTGCAAGGTTTCACGGTGGGTCATGCTCTCAAGTCCTGCAGTACTGGTGCTATGTGGCCCCTGCGGCCCCTCTCACGGGGCTCACCCTAGCTGATGTCAGTGAGTGGCAAATACACTGCCTTCAGAGGCCCATGGTGCCCAGCCCAGCTTCTGTGAGCAAGAGCCTCACAGTGACCCTAACACTCAGGTGGGAACAAGGCCAGAAATAGACTGGGAATCAGCCTCAGTGAAATAGAATTTTTTTCCTTATGATGACTGGGCCCAGCTGGAGGAAACTTCTTTTATTTATGTGGCTTGTTAAAAAGTAAGAAAGGAGTAGCAGTCAACTTTGGCCAAATAAAAAGCTTTTGCGCAAGTGTGTAGCTCTGTCCAAGTGCACTTGGCCCCGGGCTGTTCTTGATAGGAGTTTCTGGTGGAGGTATTTGCGTGTGCTCCCTCAGCCACACCGTCAGATCTCAGATCACAAATGATGACTTGTGTCTGAAGTCTCCCTGCAAGGCCAGCACAGGGTTAGACAAGGCTATCCTCTACCAACCAAGGGGCCCGAGGAGGACAGGAAGAAGAACAGAGGAAGTCAGGTCTAATCACGGTTTTCCTGAAGAAGAAACTTAAGGCAAAACAAATCAAATGAAACCATTCTTCAAAAGTAACATCTACTAGAGCCTGAGAACTATGATGGCAGAGTGTATAAAATATTATATCGGGAGAGTTTCCAAGAAGGAATGTCATTTTCCTGCTTGAAGACCCCCCTTTCTAGGTTCTGAAAGTCCTTTCCTTACCTCTTCCTCTGTCCTGACATAGTTAACTCCATCTGACTTCCCCGGACTCTTGTAACTGAAATACGAGAGAGAGGACTTCAGTGACTACTGATTTTTCATAGGATGCCAACTTAAACTTTGGTTTTGTCACTTAAGACAGAAGACAGGCTCACCTTTCACCATTCTGCTTATTATTGATGAAGTAACCCCGTCTGTATGCACAGCAGATGCCTACTGTTATCAGGGCCAGTACAGCAAGCACCACCAGGATCCCCCCAATAATGCCACCAATGTTCAGGTCATCTGGAGAAAGATGGATGGAGGGAAGAGAGAATACATACTATCTGGTCTTATAAAAGCCCCTGACCCCACTGTGCCTCCCTCCTTTATCCTTCCACATCGCCGCCCTGCCCCCTCATGCCCACCCCAGCCAGCAGAGTGAGAGCACTTAAAACTCTTTCTAGCCCATTAACAAATAGGACCCCATACTCCTGATCTCACTTGTAAAACTACTGAGACCTCCACAGTTGAAATGCTATTATACTTAATCCTGTATTAAAAGGGGTTTAGCGTTGTAAAAAAGGCTTTAAAATCCTTGGGGTGCCTGGGTGGCTCAGTCGGTTAAGCGTCCGACTTTGGCTCAGGTCATGATCTCATGGTTTGTGGGTTCAAGCCCCGCATCGGGCTCTGTGCTGACAGCTCAGAGCCTGGAGCCTGCTTTGTGTGTCTCCCTCTTTCTCTGCCCCTCCTGCTTGTGCTCTGTCTCTAAAAAATAAATAAATGTAAAAATTTTTTTAAAAATTAAAAAAAAATCCTCTGGTTAAATCCCTGAAAATATTATTAATGGAGGAAATGGTTTCACTATAAAGACAGAATAAGGTGCCAGGAATCTCAAAGAAGAAAAAGTTCCTAATTTCCAGGGATTCCCTTTGCTGTGGATTATTTGGGGGAAGAGAACTAGTTTCACACAGTACTTAAAGGTAAAAATATGAGGCAGGAACGTGACCTTTCACCAGCAGCTGCCTGGCCTCATATCTATAAGCCCTCTTAGAGGAAACCCCTTGATCCCCTCCTCTTCCCATTTCTATATACAGGGCAAAGATACTCAGTCCCTGTCAGCTGGGGCACTGGGGGTGTTTCCTGCATGCAAATAAAAATGCAATGGAAAACATAATGGAAAACAACTTGGAAGTTGTTAAAATTCTCCTTTATCTCAGTGCAGTGATTTCAAATGTGAGTGTGCATTTAAAAATTGAAATTCTGACTTTAAAATATCCAATTCCCAACCTCTATCACTAGAGATTCAATAGGTTTGGGGCAAAGCCCAGGAATCTTCCTCCTGCCCTGGAGCAGTTTCCCAAATTTGACAGATGACAAGAATCACCTGGAATGTTTTACACACAGATATTTCCACAGACACTCCCCTGGGGACTGAGTCCATATGCCTGGGGTGAGGCCTTGGAATCTGTATGTGCAAGTGCACTCAAATGATTCTCATGATCAGGCAAGTCTGGAAAACACTGCTCTGGGGTCAGTTATACCCAGGAAGGAAGGAGGTGTGCCCCATCCTGCCCCCAACACCACCCCTTCAGAACCAGTACCCTAGAGACAGCATCATCACAGAATAGGGTAAAGTTACTGGGGCTAAAACTCTGGGTTTCAGCTTATAACAAAATGGTTATAACTGGATAAACTGCTAGAGACCTTACACAATGTTATGTTTTGATAATCCTATCAATAACCAAAGAAATGGAGTTTATTTGAAAAGTGACATGATTAGCTACGTTCCCAACACCAGAAGACTCCTGAAGGTCTATTTTGAGGAGATAAACATATTGCAAGTACCCACTTCCTAGTCATTTAGCTGTTACTCAGAACTCTCTCATCTTTCCTTTCAATGTCCCCTAATGGGTTTTGGTGAATCCAGTCATCTCCAGAAGAAAGCTGACCTATGGCACAATAGTTGTCTAAACTGATGGCCTAGTATTAAATTAAAAATGTTCTATCCACTTGCCAGTCTCAGATGAAATATTTTCAAAAAATAACTCACAGACTTCCATCATCTGCTCCTCACATCTGGCTGAGCCTGCATCATTAGAAGCAATGCAGTAATACTGCCCAGAGTCTTCCTTGTGAACAGCACTGAAAACCTGTTTCCGGAAATCACAAGTAAACCACGAGACTAATCAACAGGGTGCACCTCTGGAGACAGAAGAGAAGATACTGCCATGCTTCTCCCCCACCAAGCTGCTAAGTTCAGAACATAGTAAAATGTCTATTTGCTCTTAGTTTCCTTTTGGTTTCCTGGTTAGTGTCCAGGTTCTTCCCCGATAATTTTTTCCCAAGTCTTGCCCAAGAGCTCCTGAACAATGAGATCCCATTAGGTTTCTGGAGACATCAAAGCCTAATAACATTCAGAATGCAATGTGAGCTTTACTTTTATTCAGGGAAAGGGACTCTCTGATAATGACTGTTTCTCAGGCAACACTTGGGCAATACAAATACAGAGGATCCTAGGGGCGCCTCGGTGGCGCAGTCGGTTAAGCGTCCGACTTCAGCCAGGTCACGATCTCGCGGTCCGTGAGTTCGAGCCCCGCGTCAGGCTCTGGGCTGATGGCTCAGAGCCTGGAGCCTGTTTCCGATTCTGTGTCTCCCTCTCTCTCTGCCCCTCCCCCGTTCATGCTCTGTCTCTCTCTGTCCCAAAAAAAAAAAAAAAAAAAAAAAAAACGTTGGAAAAAAAAAAAATACAGAGGATCCTAGTATAACCTGCTTGTGGCTACATTAGATACACCACAGATCAGGAGATGTAGCTGTGGTAAAAGCTCGGTGAGATGCTGCTGAGGGCAATTCTGTCTTCTGCACATGACCAATCTTACTTCGTCTCTCCCCCCACCCACTTCCCACCACCACCACTAGGTCATTTTGAAGAAAATTCTAGACACATTTTATCCATAAATACTTCAGTATGTATCTCTAAAAGACAAGAGCTTCTTAACATTGTAACAATACCATGATCGTACCTAAAGCAACTAACAATTCCTTAATCAAATATCCAGCCAGTAATCCAATTTCCCTGATTGTCTCATGATTTTTATAATTGGTTATTCATATCAGGACCCTAACATCATCCACCCATTACATTTGTTTACTATCCCTTCATAATCGCATAATCACACTTTATTCTCCAGGTTTCCCTTTATTTTATCCCCTTAGAACTTGTTTATAGAAAGAAGGGGAGGTTCATTTTTCCCACAGAATCTCCAACATTATGGGTTTTTAGCTCCTGTGTTATAAAGCTCATCGTCTCTCTCAATAAGTGCTCTTTCCACAATAGGAATCCCTTCCCCAATAAAGACGTTTCTATCCTCACCTCTGAGAAGAGATCTTACCAGAGTGCCTGTTTCAGAGTTTAAGAGAAAAGAGGAGTTTCGAAATCTGGGATTGGCTCTGGAATCTGTGGGCAGCGGCACGTCATTGCGATACCAGCTGTAGTGAGGCCGGGGGAAGCCCTCACTCTCCTGGCACTGCAGCGTGGCTGTCTTGCCCACGGGTACAGCCTTTGGTACTCTGCACACAGGAGGTACCGGCTTCACTGTGGGAGAAACACAGGTTGGGGTTTAAAATCAGCAACATGGCTTCTTATCAAAGCCCACAATAAATCTCCAAAACCAGGAAAACCAGCCAGGAGATTCCTGCACCACTGCCATCCCCACATCCTGCCTGCAGGCTCTGATCTGCCACTGCATCTGCCTCACAGCTCACCCCCCACATATAGTCCCACAATGCATTTTTAATGCCTCCATCTCCCTGAGGAGCACCTCCTACAGCTGGTGGAGGGGAGTGGCAGGAGTTCCACTTCCCTTCTCACCTTCCACCCCGACTCAGTCCAAGCTCTGCAAGTCCTGCAATACCCCCTGGGATGTAGCTCTAGAAAGAAAGAAAGAAAGAGCTGATCTTTATTCTTTTTTCCCCTTCCCCAATCCTTTTTTTTTTTTTTTTTAATAGACAGACTCATGAGGCCTGAAAGGGAGAACATGTTTTAACTTCATGTGAGTTACTACCTTGCACAGTTAACTCAATGACAATCTCATCAATTTCTTTGCGGTCATTTCGAGCAACCACTTCACAGCGATAAAGGGCTGAGTCTGTCCGGGTTACATTCCAGATCCTTAAAGACGTTTTACCCAATAATTCTGCACGACCTGCCAAATCTCCTATAGAAAAGAGGAAACAGAACACACCAAAAAACTGTTTAAAAACATTTTGGGGGTAGCCTGGGTGGCTCAGTCAGTTAAGCATCTGACTCTTGATTTTGGCTCAGGTCAGGATCTCATGGTTGGCAGTTCGAGCCCCATGTCCGGCTCTGTGCTGACAGTGTGGAGCCTGCTTGGATTCTCTCTCTCCCTCTCTCTCCACCCCTCCCCCACTTGCTCTCAATCTCTCAATATAAATAAAAAGATAAAAACTTTAAAAAATAAAAATAAAAAGTAAGAACATCTTTGCCACTTAAAGAAGGTGGCTTCTGGAGCCAGCATTTAATGCCTCAATTAGGAGATTTCAGACTGGATTTTGTTTCTGCTCCTCTACAACAGAGATGAACTGAGGACACTGAGCAGCAAAATAGTACCTGGTGTGTAAGAGGACTCATTACATGTGTCTTTGTTGTTAAAGCAGGGACCTCATTTCCTCTTCATCATTCCCAGCCAGGATTCCCCATTTAAAGAGAAAAAAATCAAACAAACAACATTAAAAAACAACCAGTATTCATAAATGGTGGTGGGATAACTGGATATCCACATGCCAGAGAATGAAATTGGACCCCTACCTCACACCATACACAACAAAGACCTTTCTGTAAGAGTTAACAGTATGACTCTTAGGAAAAAAACATCGACATAAATCATCATGACCTGGGATTAAGCAATGATTTCTTAGAAATGGTACCAAAACCATAAGGATAAAAAACGTTACATTGGCCTTCATTGGACTTTCATAAAAAATTTAAACACTTCTGTGCTTCAAAGGACACATGCAAATTTTGAAAAGACAACCCACTGAATTGGAGAAAGTATTTACAAATCATGAATCTGACAAAGGGCTAGTATCCAGAATATATAAAGAATTTGCAACTCAAAAATAATTAGACAAATAACCTAGTTAAAAATGGATGAAGGATTTGAGTAGACATTTCTCCAAAGAAAATATACAAATGTCCACTAAGAACATGAAAAGATGCTCGAAATCATTAGTCACCACAATGAGATACCACTTCACGCCCACATAGGGCAGAACTGAAAAGATGAACAATTACAAGTGTTAGTGAGGATGTGGGGAAATAGACTGCTAAAGGGATGTAAAATGGTGTAGCCACTTTGGAATAGAGTTTGGCAAGTTCTTAAAAACAACAACGACAACAACAACTATACATGCAACTACCATATTACCTAGCAATTATACTTTTGGTCATTTATCTTCCCCAAATGAAAACTTATATTTACACAAAAACCATTATGTCTACATGAATACCCACAGCAGCATTATTGATAATAGCCAAAAACTGGAAACAACCCAAATGTACATCAATGATAAATGGATTTTAAAAAGTAGCCTACTTACAATGGAATATTCTTCCATATAAAAAGGAATGCAGTAGTGACACATGCTACAATGTGGATGAACCTTGAAAACAATATGCTAAGTCAAAGAAGTCACAAAGGACCACACACTGTAAGACTCCATTTCTATGAAGTGTCCACAACAGGCAAATCCACAGAGACAAAGGAGATTACTGGCTGCCAGGAGGAGGGGATAAAGGGGAGGGGAGTAACTGCTAATAAACATGTAGTTTCTCTGGAGGCTGGTGAAGGTGTTCTGGAATTTGATGGTGGTGAGAGATATATATCTTTGTTGAATATACTAACAACTACTGAAGTATACACTTTAAAAGTATGAGTTTTATACTATACAAATTGTATCTTAATTTTTAAAACATTTAAAGCACAAAAAGATGGTAACTCTTTCAAAGAAGCATGAAGAACCTAAAGAATGACAAATAAGGGAAGGAGTTAGGAGGAAAATGACACAAACATAGAAACTAATTATTACTAAACCTGCTGAATGGTGGCAAGAACAGGAAGGATTTACCATAATATAATAAAAACAGCAAAATGCTTATTGCAAAGGATGAACATTCCAAAGGTATTTTCTTATAGGAAGGTTTGTTATTCAGCAGCCCTCAGTAGAGGATTAGAATTTAAACAATTTAAGAAATTAGTAAATAAAAATCTATCAAAGATATGGGTGTGTGTGTGTGTGTGTGTGTGTGTGTGTATTATTGAGAATATTATTCAACCATAAAAAAGAATGAGATTTTGCCATTTGTGACAACATGGATGGGCCTACAGGGTATTATGCTAAGTGAAGTGAGGTCAGACAGAGAAAGACAAGTACCATATGATTTCACTTACATGTGGAATCTAAAAAACAAAACAATAGAAAAAAAACAAACAGATTAATAAATACAGAGAACAAACTGGTGGTTGCTGGAGGGGAAGAGGGTGAGGTGAAGGGAATTAAGAGGCACAAAATTCCAGTTATAAAATAAGTAAGTCACAGAGATAAAAAGTACAACATAGGGAACATCATCAGTGATATTGTAGTCATGTACAGTGACTACACTTTTTGCAGTGAGCCTGAGTCAGGTACAGATTTGTCTAATCACTAGGCTGTATATTTGAACCTAATAGAACACTGTATTTCACCCATACTTCAATAATAAAATTTTTAAAGATCTATCAGGATGTTTTTAGCACAGACCTGAACTGAGGCAAGAGGAGAGACCAAGCAGATTCAAGTTTTCCTCCAGCCTTCATATTTTGTGTGTAAATACCTTCCCCCTCCCTCTGGCTAAGAGTGTTTAATTCCCAGAAACAGAAGTGCTTTAAGAAAATTCCTACTTGGTTTTTCTGATGATCACCAGTGCGTGTACAGGGTTTATCAGCAGCAGCCTAAGTTGCCAGAGAAAATGGACTTGTTTTCTGGGAAAAATATTTCCATCTCTTCAAAATTAAGAGGTGGGGGAGACACTGGTGAGGGAAAAAATGATATTTAAAAGCCTATCACTCCTGATGATATTGGGGACCCAAAGCAGGAAGACTGAGATTAGGCTGTTTCCACAAAATCTCCATTCTCCTCTGAAGCCTCAACTAGCAGGTTCTCTGACAACTCCGAAGCCAGCCTTTAGAAGTTGCTGCATTTGTCCCTCATGTCTACCATGTCCCTCCTGTCAGAGTGAAGGGAAGGTCCCATGGTATTCATCTGTAATTCCTCCTTCTCCCTCCCTTGCCACAGCCAGCCCTTAGCAACCCCTCCTCATCTCTCTCTACACTGCCTTGACCTTAGCTCAGGCCATTAGCAACTCCCTTCTGCAATATGCAAAAAATTCAGAATTAGCACTTCTGCTCTGAGTTTCCCTCTCCAATCTCTTCTCTACAAGGCAGGCAAGTCAGTCTTCCTGAAGTGTAAATGAAATCATGACACTTTCCTCCTAAAAATCTTTATGGACCCTCATTCTTGCCTGTCCCTGGCATGCCTTCCCATCTGTGGAGAATCCCTCCTCTCTCCCCTCCCTAAGTCCCAGCTATGGTGGAGAACTTGCAGTTTCCCTGAGCCAAGCTGCTTTTTGCTTCCACATCTTTATATACAACACTCTTTCTTGCCCAACACCTTTATCCACCCCTCTTCACCAGCCCCTCACTGGTTACCCAGCTTCATCACCTTGTCTAGATGTCACTTCTGGGAAGCCTTCCCCACCACCCACCCTGCCCCTACTTCATGCAACCCGAGAACACCCTATGCTGACCTCTGTTCTAGCAAACGCTTTCTCAACATGGGAAGTGTGGCACATAGTAGGTGCTCAGTAAATACTTGTCTCCCTGCTGCTCCACGTGATCTTTCTGATTAACTCATGCAGCTTGTATCACAAATGTCATGGACTGTGATAAGAGGATGGCCTAACAAAATGTTCACTCTGATACTCCAACAGGATGGGCAGACAGACTTAAATCCTCACTAAAGAGGTGATACTTGTTAAAGCTGGATGACAGGGATGGGGAGGTTCAATACACTATTCTCATTACTTTTCTACGTTTGAGTTTTCTATAAGTGAAACAAACAAAAAAAGAAACCAATCCTTGCTACAGATGCAGGACCAGTCAGAGGAAAGTCTCTGGCCACAAGTACATGCCTGGACCTTGTGGACAAAGGAAGGGATTAGAGGGCCATACCCTGGATTCTGTTGTCAAAAAACACATATGCAGTTCGGTCATCTTGAATTTTCTTCCATTCAATCCTGGGGTCATTTGTCTGTGAATCCGTAATGATACAAGAGAGTTCCACACCTAATGAGCAGAAGAAGAAGAAGAAGAAGAAGAAGAAGAAGAAGAAAAGAACTCTCAGAGGATGTGAAACAATTTTACAATCATTTGTGTACCCAGACCCTGCAAGTTATCACAAATTTTAGAGACGTCTTTCATGCAGGTTACAAATCTACCTATCTCCAGGATCCAAGTGACCTTAACAAAAGATACATTTTAGCCAGAAAAATAATACATATGATTAGCAAGGACTTTTACTAAATAGAATACACATTCCCCCTTAATACTCTGCTTATATATATGAAAATTCTTTGTGGTATACGTATAAAGCCAGAGCAGAAATCGGATTTTAGCCCATGTAAAAGCTGCAGAGTTCCCTGTTGGCCTGCTGAAGCAGTGTTGTACTGACCCACCTGTACACCAAATGCACTGCCAAGGGGCCACCCACCTGAACATCTCTGGCACTACAGTGTGTGTGTTTGTCCTCAGTTGGTTGTAAGACTACCAAGTGTCCGTTAGATGGCGCCTATTCTCCTAGTGGTCTCTCCCTTGTACTTACTTTCAAATTCTTGTACCACTGGGGTTCGGTTGCTGGATTTGAGATTCACAGCCCCAATCAAGCAACCTGAAGGAAAAAAAATAAAGTAAAATCAGAGACAACATAACTCTAAAATAGCAGAGAACTCTCCAACTGAGCTCAGATTTTTCCCTTCTAAATAGGCTACAATCACTTACCACAGAGGATAGAAAAATATTATATTCCAAAACAAAATCTCTTAGATAGAGCAAGTTGCTTTCTTTCTCAGTCTGACCTCACTGGAATGAACTGAGAGAAGAGTCCTAAGAATTCATTTTCTTTCTTAGTTCCAGAACAAAATGGCCTTGGGGCTTTAAAGACTCTTCCTTTAAGAATTTTCTTTTTTAGGGGCGCCTGGGTGGCGCAGTCGGTTAAGCGTCCGACTTCAGCCAGGTCACGATCTCGCGGTCCGTGAGTTCGAGCCCCGCGTCAGGCTCTGGGCTGATGGCTCGGAGCCTGGAGCCTGTTTCCGATTCTGTGTCTCCCTCTCTCTCTGCTCCTCCCCCGTTCATGCTCTGTCTCTCTCTGTCCCAAAAAAAAAAAAAAGAATTTTCTTTTTGCTCAGAGTCATTATTAATCCTGTCAACATCCTTCATCCAGACCCACCCGGGTCTTCTTGTCACTCCTGCCTCCTGCAACTCTCCTCCCCTCTAAGGCTTCCTACCCGGCAACAGCACTCTTGGTGGATTTGATATGGCACAGACTCACGGCCAGGTGCTCTCCCCTTCAGGATGGCATGACACTCTCTGGTATGGCCCAACCAGCTAAGAGACCACCGTGCAATATTAACCATGCAACCCAGTGATTCCCATCCATTAAAAAGTTTTCACTAGTTTTTAGTAAAATGAGAAAAATAATAAAGTAATTTTCATGAAGCTAAGTTGAATGAAGCCACTGATGAAATCAGGATATACCAACTGTGTGGTAATCCCTTTCAAACTAGCTTTGACTCTCTATGTGTTTCAACAAACATTAAAACTAGTTTATTGTGGGGCGCCTGGGTGGCTCAGTCGGTTAAACGTCCGACATCAGCTCAGGTCACGATCTCGTGGTCCATGAGTTCAAGCCCCGCGTCGGGCTCTGGGCTGATGGCTCAGAGCCTGGAGCCTGCTTCCGATTCTGTGTCTCCCTCTCTCTCTGTCCTTCCCCCATTCATGCTCTGTCTCTGTCTCAAAAATAAATAAACGTTAAAAAAAATTTTTTTTTTAAAAACTAGTTTATTGTGGTCTCAAAATGTCTTACTAATTTTCTTGGAGAAGATCAAGTAGTAGACTGACCACTCACAAAATGTCATTCTTCAGCTACCTGGCCTCTAGAAAAATATGCATTCCCCAAAGAAGGCCTTCATATATAAAACCCTCATTAATGGGGTGCCTAGCCGGCTCAGTCGGTGGAACATACAACTCTTGATCTTGGGGTTGTAAGTTCAAAACCCCATGTTGAGTGTAGAGATTACTTAAAAATAAAATCTTTTAAAAAAAAAATCCTCATTAAGGTCTCTGGTTCTTAGCTTACTTACTATCCCAGATAAAGAAAATGTGCAAAGATGTGTACTCTAAGCTGCTTTTTTTCTAACACCTTGAATCATTAGGTGGGATGAAGGTCACAACAATCTATTCTTTTCCCATTTTTAATCATATTTAATGGTTCAGTTTCATGCATAGTTCCAAGTATACATTTGATCCTTTCTTATTTAGTAAGACTTCATTAGTTATAGCAAAATCCATTAAAAAAAAACTAAAAGGGATAAAAATCAGAAATATAATATGTACACCTGAGTTGCTATTAGTATCTAAAACAATGATTTCTATAAAAGGTTGTTGAACCAGGACAAGTAAAGATAATTTGATTTTGTTTTGGTTAGCCATGGGCTATTCCTTTTGGAAACCAGAAATATACCCTGTGTATCTGCAGCAATTTCTACATCTCCTTTAGTCTGAAAGCTCCCAGTGACCCACTGATAAAGAGTAATAAATGATGCTCTGAATATCTACCAAGGACACACATGTTCCTTCTAAGGAAATGACCATAGACAGTTCTTTCAGTATGATCACCATAGTTTAGATGATGAGAAAATAAGATTCTGGTTACAAAGAACTATGACAAGTAATCAGCTTCCAACTGAGAGGCCATCTAAGGAGCCTTTGAGGTAACTCATGAGAGCTTTGTCCAACTGGATAATAAATAATTGGACAACCCAACTTGACCCTTTCCTGCTGAGAGAAATTAAGAATGAATTAGAGAGTGCATAGTCACCCAAGAAACTGAGTGGAAGTAGAGTGAAAGATTAGCTATCAAAATGGTGGAAACACTACAGTTGGTAACAAATGAACTGGAAGACAAAGAGGTACCACTGAAGTTACTCTAGTGTCTGCAACAATGTCAAATTTTCATGAAGGCCAACTGAGACACATTCTTTACAATAAGCCTCTAGAGTGAAATAAGCCAATTTGTTTCTTACCACCTAAAAGAAGCTAAAGGAACATGCCCCAGATAATGGAAATAATCACCTCTTTAATCCCTCTACTCTGCAGCAAAGAAGTGAGTGCTCTATACTCCTTAATAAAGGCTTGGTCTGACCCTCTACTGCCCAACGACCCTGGGTAAGTTTTCACAGACAGCTGCTTGTGCCAGTCCTGGATGTCCCAAGAAAATTCAACAACAGAGGACCGCTACAATCAAGTGAAGTTCTAGCCCAAGTGATGATTCACGACAGCTGGGCCCAGGGTGTGAGGTGGTCCCGCTGAGAGTCCTCCCTCAAAATTCTCCTTCCATTCTTAAACAAGTCTTAAATTTACAAGTATTCTATACCGCCTCATTTACCCATCCTCACTAACCCAGATCCCTACTTTAAAATACAGATGACCCTTGAACAACATGGGTTTGAACTGCACAGACCCATTTTTAGGTGGGTTTTTAAGAGTGGACAGCAAAAGCCACATAAGATTTATTGACAACTGCCCACCCTAGTCTCCACAGAAGAATCGAAGAGACTGGCACAGAAGTTGCGCCTGCTGCCCTCTGAGAACCCAGGCAGGGACGCCCACAGAGGCCATCTGCAGCCCCGGACCCCTGGTACTAGATAGGGCTGCAGGTCACCCCATGTGCCAACAGGGTGGTCCAGTAGAATGCCCAGGGCTGGCAGGCAGGAGGAACTGGGCTGGAGCGGAAGAACATGCCCAGAGGGCTCTGGGCTGCACTGGAGCTGCCGCTGGTCCCTCCTGGCCCAGCACTGATGCATCCTGGCAGCCTCCCAGAGGCCACAGCTGCTGCTAGCTATAGCCAGCCATATACTCCAGGCAGCTGGGGCAGCTATACGGCACCTCCAGGACACTCCCAGTGCCTGTGGGCTGCCCAGCCGCTGCCAATGCTGAGCAGAGACCACCAAGCTAAGGAACAGTGTCACCCCAGGGCCAGGCTCACTGCTGCCACCCTCTGTCCCAGCCCCTGCCAGCCCACTTATGGAAGATGTTTTAAATATACATACAGTACTGTAAGTGTACTTTATCTTATGGTTTTAACATTTTCTTTTCTCCAGCTTACTTTATTGTAATAATACAGCATATAATACAATCAACATAACAAAATTTGTGTTAAACGACTGTGTATGTTATAGGTAAGGCTTCTGTCGACAGTAGGCTATTCATAGTTAAGTTTTGGTGGAGTCAAAAGTTCTAGGATTTTCAACTGCAGGGGCGGAGCACCTCTTAGCCCCTTGTTCTTCAAGGGCTAACTGTATAGCAATACCGTGTGTAAAAGAACAGTGCTGTGAGGGCTGGAACAAACCCAACTCTTGAAGGTATCACAGTGACTCAGCTGGAACACTATCCCCACCTGAGGGTAAGACTCTGACAGAACCAGTAGAAATGGGGTCTGGAAGCCAGCCCTGAAGTTTAATTTTGCACATACCTAACTCCAGTACTAGCAGAATACCCACACAGTGATTGCATTACTTAAGACTGAACAAAGGGTTTTTTGAAAGGAGAAAAAGGGGGAAAGTCTGTGATAGCATCTATTACATGTTGTCCCTATTTATTTTCTTACCTATCTTGGCTTGTCTATCAGACTCTAAGCTTTTTAGGATAATCCATTGATTCAGCAATTTTTACTTAGCACCTATTGTGTGCCAGATCCTGGCCTAAACATTACCCATGATTACATGAATAAAGCAAATAAAAATCTATGTTCTCATGGAGCTCACACTCTAGTTTAAAGAACAAGTTTCAGGGGTGCCTGGGTGGCTCAGTTGGTTAAGCATCCGACTTCGGCTCAGGTCATGATCTCATAGTTTGTGAGTTCGAGCCCTGCGTCGGGCTCTGTGCTGACAGCTCAGAGCCTGGAGCCTGCTTCAGATTCTGTCTCCCTCTCTCTACCCCTCCCCTGCTCACACTCTCTCTCTCTTAAAAATAAAATAAACATTAAAAAAATTTTTAAAGAACAAGTATCATGTTTCTTCATCTTTACATCTTCAATTCCATGACTGAATGATATTTAGTAGGTAACTGAAAAGTGTTTGCTGAATAAATCAAAGTGCATTTTTTGTATTCTATATTGTATTTCCTTGACTTGAGCTTTCCAAAGCATCATTTAGTTGAATTCCATTTTCTCACAGAGCTATAATGTGGGCACTTCTTCATCCTGCCTAGAAACATATTATTGAATCTTGGACTTAGAAAGGATCTAAGATAGGTGTAGTTGTCTGTTTCTATTCAAAACCTCTTAACCAAATTTAAGACTCTCCTCTAGAGGCAGGTATGGTAAGTCTCAAATATATTATGGTTTCAGTATGTGGTCATTAAAATTCAGTATAACTTTTACCCACATTTTCCCATTGGTCATATCTTACATAATTCCCCACAATATCAAAACCAAAAACTGACATGTGTAGAATAAATGTGTATGGTTCTATGTCACTTTATCACATGTGAAGATTCCTATAAACACCACTGCAATTAAGATACAGCACTATTCCATCATCACAAAGATCTCCCTCATGCTACCCTTTTCGATCACATCTACTCCCAACACCATCTGTTACCCCTAGCAACCACTAATCTGGTTCTATCTCCATAATTCTGTCATTTAGAGATATATAATATATATAAATGGAAATATATCATAGATGATCTTTTGAGATTGACTTTTTTTCATTCAGCATAATGCCCTTTTGAATCCAACTTGGGTACAATGATAGTTCATTTCTTTCCATTGCTCAGTAGTATTCCATGGTATGGACATACCACTGTTTAACCACTCATCTGTTATAAGATACCTAGGTGGTTTCCACTTTGGGGCTATTGCAAATAAAACTACTGTGAATACATGTATACAGCTTTTTCTATAAACACGTTTCCTTTTCTCTGGAATAAATACCCAAGAGTACAAGTGTTCCACTGTATGTTGCTGCATGGTCAGTTTTTTTAAGAAACTGAAACTGTTGCACCCCCTACTTTCCTTTCTGATTTTAGTAATTCAAACCTTCTTTTTTCCTTAGTCAATCTAATTAAACTTTGCCAATTCTGTTTAGCTCTTCAAAGAAGATACTTTTTTCATTTATTTTCTATTGTTTTTCTAATTTTCTTTTTTATTAATTTCTGCTCTAATCTTTATAATTTCCTATGTTCTGCTAGTTTGGGGTTTAGTTTATTCTCCTTTTCCCAGTTCCTTAAGGTGTAACATTGTTATTGATTTTATACCTTTATTTTTTGAAATCTGAAGTATTCTAGCCTTTAGTACTTCTTTCTCTGAATCCCATAAATTTGGGTATGTTTTCATTTATCTCAAGGTTTGCTTTGTAACTTCTTTGATCCACTGGTTAAGGTGTGTTAATTTCCATGTATTTGTGAATTTCCTAGTTTCTTTCAGTTACTTCTTTCTAGTTTCATTCCATTGTGATTAGAAAAGATACTTCATATGTTTTTTTTTAATTAATACTTTTTTGGCTTAACATATGGTCAATCCTAGAGAATATTCCACATGTACTTGTGACAAATGTGTATTCTGCTGTTACTGAGTGCAGTGCTCTGTATATGTCCATTAGGTCCCATTGGTTCATAATGTTGTTCAAGTCCTAAATTTCCTTATTGATCTTCTATCTTGTCTATCCATTACTGAAAGTGGACACTGAAATTTCCAATTATTATTGTAAAAATATTTCTCCCTCAATCCTGTCAATTTTTGCTTCATATATTATGAGGCTCAGACGTCTGATGTACACATTTGTAATTATTATATCTTCTTGATCAACTCATCTTTTTACCAATATAAACTGGCATTCTTTGTCTCTCGTAACAGTTTTTGACTTAAATTCTATTTTATCTTTTGGTTACTATTTGCACAGAATATCTTTTCCCATCCTTTAAGCCCATTTGTGTTTAGATCTAAAGTGAATGTCTTATACACAGCATGTAGCTAGATCACTTATTTAGCCTTTCTGCCAATCTATGCCTTTGATAGAGAGTTTAATCCACTTACATTTAAAAATTTTTTTTAATGTTTATTTATTTTTGAGACAGAGAGAGACAGCATGAACAAGGGAGGGTCAGAGAGAGAGGGAGACACAGAATCCGAAGCAGGCTCCAGGCTCTGAGCTGTCAGCACAGAGCCCGATCCGGGGCTCGAACTCACAGACTGTGAGATCATGACCTGAGCCGAATTCGGAGGCTCAGCCGACTGAGACACCCAGGAGCCCCTTAATCCACTTACATTTAAAGTAATAATGAACTTATTTCTATTTTGCTACTTGCTTTCTGTATGTATCATTTTTTGCCTCTCATTTTCTCCATTACTGTTTTCTTTAGTGTTTTCTGGGGAGTGACACATTTTGACTGCCTTCTCATTTTCTTTAGTGTAAACTCTGTAGATATCTTCTTTGTAGTTATCATAAGGTTTATCGTAACATTCTAAAATTATAACAAATTTGAGTTGATACCAACCTAATTTCAATTATACACAAAAACTCTATTCTGTCCTTTCCTTTATATTATTAATGACACAAATCACATCTTTACATGCTGTGTGCCTTATATATAACATATATTTGTAATTACTTTTATGCATTTATCTTTAAAATTCTGTAGAAAATAAAAAGTGCACTGACAAACCAAAATTATGGTAATACTAGCTTTTTTTTAATATGAAATTTATTGTCAAATTGGTTTCCATACAACACCCAGTGCTCCTCCCAACAGGTGCCCTCCTCAATGCCCATCACCCACCCTCCCCTCCCTCCCACTCCCCATCAGCCCTCAGTTTATTCTCAGTTTTTAAGAGTCTCTTATGGTTTGGCTCCCTCTCTCTTTTTTTTTTCCTTCCCCTCCCCCATGGTCTTCTGTTAAGTTTCTCAGGATCTACATAAGAGTGAAAACATATGGTATCTGTCTTTCTCTGTATGACTGATTTCACTTAGTATAACACTCTCCAAAGACTAGCTTTTATATTTGTGTAATTATCTCTACCAGAGATCTTTATATCTTCATATGGCTTTGAGTTACTGTCTAGAGTTCTTTTGTTTCAATCTGAAGGATTTCTCTTAACATTTTTATGTAGAGCAGGTAATGAACTCCCTCCCACAGCTTTTGTTTTTCTGAAAATGTCATAATTTCTCCCTCATTTATGAAGGTCAGTTTTGCCAGATATAAAAATTTCAGTTTGCATGTTTTCTTTTTTCTATCAGCACATTAAATATTACGCCATCCCACTGTCTTCTGGCCTCCAACACTTCTAATGAGACATCAGCTGATAACTTTATTAATGGTCTCCCTAGTGATAATTCACTTCTCTCTTGCTGCTTTTAAGATTCTCTTTTTGGGGGCGCCTGGGTGGCGCAGTCGGTTAAGCATCCGACTTCAGCCAGGTCACGATCTCGCGGTCCGTGAGTTCGAGCCCCGCGTCAGGCTCTGGGCTGATGGCTCGGAGCCTGGAGCCTGTTTCCGATTCTGTGTCTCCCTCTCTCTCTGCCCCTCCCCCGTTCATGCTCTGTCTCTCTCTGTCCCAAAAAATAAATAAAAAATGTTGAAAAATAAATAAATAAATAAATAAATAAAAAAAGATTCTCTTTTTGTCTCTGGCTTTTGACAGTTTGATTACAATGTGTCTCAAGATGAGTCCCCTTGAGCTTACCCTACTTGGAGTTCATTGATCTTCATGGATTTGTAGATTCATGTCTTTCATCAAAATGGGGAAGTTTTCAGCCACTAATTTTTCAAATAATCATTCTGCCCCTTTTTATCTCTCTTCTTCTGGGACTCCCATAAAGCACATGTTGGTTAGCTTGACAGTGTCCCACAAGTCCCTTCAGCTCTGTTATGGGCTGAAGTGTGTGTCCCCCACCCCCCAACACACAAGATTCATATTTTGAAGCCGCAGCCCCCAGTACCTTGGAATATGACTAGATGTGGAGACAGAGCCCTTAAAAAGATGAGAAGTTAAACAGAGGCTACTAGGAGTCCAAATCCAATCTGACTAGTGTCTTAAATAAATAGAAAATCAGGATACATAGAATGATGTGTGTGCACAGAGGAAAGACCACGTGAGGACACAGCAAGATGGTGGCCATCTGCACACCAAGGAGAAGCCTCAGAAGGAACCAAACCTGCTGACACCTTGATCTTGGACTTCTACTCTCCAGAACTATGACAAAAATAGATCCTGGTTATTTAAGTCATTCAGTCTGTGGCATTCTGTGACGGCAACCTAGCTAACTAATACAGGCTATGTTCATTCTTTTTCATTATTTTACTTTCCGCCCCCCAGATTTCATAATTTATATTGTCCTACCTTCTGGTTCACTGATTCTTTCTTTTACCTATTCAAATATGCTATTTGTCCTCTCTAGTGAATTTTTCATTTCAGTTACTGTACTTTTCAGCTCCAGAATTTGTTATTCCTTTTATAATTTCTCTCTGTCAATACTTTGTTGATCATATAATGTTTTCCTGAATTCCTTTCTATGTTTTCCCTTAGCTTTCTGAACATAGATAAGATAAATTATTTAATGACTTTTTCTACTAAATCCAATGTCTGGGCTTCCTCTAGGACAGCTTCTTTTCATTCATTGTGTTTCTTTGAATGAACCACACTTTCCTGCTTATTATATGCTTTGCAGGTTTTGCTGAAAATTAGGCATTTGACTATTACCAAACTATTACTCAGGAAATCAGATTATCCTTCCCCAGGGTTTGCTCTGTGTGTGTGTGTGTGTGTGTGTTTGTGTGTGTCCGTGTGTGTGTGTCTGTGTGTGTATGCATGCATGTGTTTAATTATTGTTGAAGACTATAGTATCTGTTTTGAGAGCTCCAGTTTTTTTTTTTCTTAAACACTATTCCTTTTTAAACATGGTCACTGAGGTTCCCTTACCTTCTCTTCAGCTAATGTTCTGACAGACATTTCCTGTTCTGATAAAGATTTCCTCAATGCCAAGAACTGAAACAAACACACATACATACACACACAAAAAGGAGAACATTCTTCTCTCCCACATCTTTGCAGACACTCTGTGCAGGGGCACTCCTTCACCCCTTTCTTAGCTAGGCTACTCTGAGTGTAGGGATCACCCTGAGATGTTATGCTGCTGCTCTGAATGTCCTAATTTCCTAGTCTCATCACAACTTCTCTTCTGAGCCTAGAGATTGTGTATCTCTTCCCAGAATCTCTTCCAGCAATTGTGGGTTTATAGTCCCCTTGTAGCTTTTACAAGCAATGGCTACTTGCTTTTCCCATATGCATTCCAAGTGATGTGAAACAAAGATAAGCACCTCATGTCAGTCCTTCAGGTATCCCCAGAAAAGTTAAAATGAATATACCCAATAACCTGCAAATATGGTTTTCCCTGCTTCAGTTTGGGGAGAGGGGACAGGGAAGGAGAGAGACTGTTTTGGGGAAAGGGTGAGTAAAAATGTCATAAAATTTTCCTGCCATTTTAGGGGCACGTGAGTGGCTCAGATGGTTAAGCACCCGACTTTTTTTTTTTTTTTTTTTAACATTTATTTATTTTTGAGACAGAGAGAGACACAGCATGAACGGGGGAGGGGCAGAGAGAGAGGGAGACACAGAATCGGAAGCAAGCTCCAGGCTCTCAGCCATCAGCCCAGAGCCCGACACGGGGATCGAACTCGCGGACCGCGAGATCGTGACCTGAGCCAAAGTCGGACGCTCAACCGAATGAGCCACCCAGGCGCCCCATAAGCACCCGACTCTTGATTTTGACTCAGGTCATGATCTCATGGTTCATGAAATCAAGCCCTGTGTCAGGCTCTCCACTGAGAGTGTGGAGCCTGCTTGGAATTCTCTCTCTGCCCCTCCCCTGTGTGCATACACACTGTTTCTCTCTCTCAAAATAAATAAATAAAAACTTAAAAAAACCACAATTTTCCTATCATTTTGAAGACTGTTTTTCCTCAACTGGGCATTTATTTGGTTACTATAAACCTTCAACCTTTTTCCAAAGCTCCTACAAAGTTGGTTCACCTACTGCTTGTTTGTGGGTTTTTTCAATGTTTCTGTGGGGGAATAGGAGCCTGGAGTTTCCTATTCTACCTCTTGCTGATGTCACACCAAACTAGCATTACTGCTCTTTTCATTTTTTATTTGTTATTTCAGCCATTCTTATTCATCTTTGCACCTCCAATTCCCAACAGTCGTACCAGAGATGCAAGAAGTTTTGGGAAATATACTGACTGAAAATTGGAGAGAGATACAATTTCAATACAATATGATAATCTACATGTCAGAAACCTACAGAGTATACAGCACAGCTGGCTGAAGAGCCAGGATTCAAACCCAGAGCTGTCTGACTCACTTCTTGCCTTTTAGTGTTTCTCCTAACAATGTAGCTTTCACTATAAATTGGGAAAGTGGCATTTTTGGATTCCATGATTTCCTAGGACTTAACTTCAAGTAAAACTGATAAATGTTCTATTTTTCTCAGAACTGACAAAATGCTTCAAGTAGAACTGACAAATGTTTTCTCAACCCAGAAGAACCAGGTGACCCAATCCAGTATAGAGGTATAACCAGTCTTGTGCTTGTAATTCCATTTTCAAACCTCTTCTATATGCCAAAGCTGTAAAGTATTATCAAGAAATCTGGGCCCTATTTTTTAAAATTTTATGGGCCTTACTTTTAATACTCTTACTGACTTTAAGTGTGACTGTACTCTTCACTTTTCCCAACTGTAAAATACTATTAGAAACTTTTTATCCTTCTTTCACCAATAACTGAAGATGGAGAAACATTTAATTATTATTATCTTTAACATCATAGCTATATTTGCTATATAGGGATCAATGCCTTTCTAGTAGCTGAAGGAACAGTAAGTTTAAAATCGAATGGCTTTACACTTAAGACCAGAAATATATTTACCCCAAATACCATGAGTGGAATAATATAAATGAGAATCACAAGAAAATTCAATATGAGGTCTGAGGCAGGTTAAGGAGAGGTAGGCTAAAAAAGAAAAAGGAAAGAAACAAAGAAGAAGGGAGGGCAAGAGGAACTAAAAAAGAGAACATTAAATAGTGGCAAGACAAGAAAAATAAATGAAAACATAAAAATGATAATTTCTTTTATACCAAATCCAGAAATTCTAAATTTTTGAGCATCCAAATATGCTTGAATTCATAGCTAGCAAAAGCTCTTAGTCTTCTAATCCAATGATATTTAATCCCATCTGGGTAATGGGGAGTTCTGAGAATGCAGACACTTGCATCCACTCCTGGAGGGCTCTCTGCAGATGAGCAGAGAAAAAGGAATTATAAAACCACACAATATGACATTTCCAACTACATTAAGGCTTCAGGCTGGTGTGTTCTCAAGCTCATAATAATTATGAAAATATACCAGCCCAGTGTCAAGCCAAAGCTAAAATCTAAGAAGCAAACCTCATTTTTCCTTTCTTTTTTCTATAAACAACTCCCAAAGGCTCTGATTTTATTTTAATAAGAAAAAATACCACTGCTTGGTTCACTGTGAGAGTCAATAAATGCTTTCTGCCTGGAAGTACCTCCCAGCACAACACCTATGTCAAACCAGACACAAGGACAGAGAGAATAAAGAGCTCTGAGAAGACACATGTAATGATGGGAAGGTCAGGTGTACAAGGCCCAGCCTCACATTGTCTCTTGCTTTTTATCTCCTCTATGCTTTTAATGTTATTCTAGGAGTAGCAGTTGTCACTCCATTCTCCACTGGGCTTACTTTTTTGAAAAATATGAAGCTAATTCTGCATTTCCAGAGGCATCAAGCTTTGAAATGGCTTATTACACAATGGCATTATTTCTTATTCTTGAAACCAAGGCCATCAGAGATGTCACAGTTCCTGAGGTGAGGAAGGAAGTGAAAATGACACCAACTTATTCCTTAGATCACCCTCTAAAATACTGATGTAAGTGGTATCATTTCCAATTTATGAATGAATTTATGACTTGCCTGTAGTCTACAGCTAACTGATGAAGCTGGTACTCAAGCTGTGTCCTCAGACTCCAGGTCGAATACTCCTTCCATTACACTGTATTGTCTACACTTCCTTTTTTTCACCAGGGAATACATGAAAGAAATTAACATTTGGTTGGTTTCATATGAGTACGTGCTTGACAAGAAATGTGGCAAGAGATAATAAAAAAATTGGAAAATTCTTCTAAACACTTATTTCCCAAATGCTAAATGGCTCTAAGATGGTCCAAAGGCAATGCTATTCTACAATGCAAGAGGGCCAGGTTATCACCAATATATTGATGCTAACCATATAACATTATCAGAGGCACGGCAAGTTACTGATATCCTTAAGGCACAACAGTTAGGTACAATCAGCAAGACTTGAGGAGGAAGAGACGAAACCAAGATATAGAAAGGTCACAACATGGGACAGATCTGCTTCCAAACACACACCCCATGGCATAAATAGTGGTTTCTGGCAAAAGTTTTCTATTCTACATAAGAAGTTCTGACCAAGAAATTGTGACTGCTGTCCTAGCTCTGTCACAGATTTCTTGACCCATCTCCACCTACACAGTTCCTAGACCAACCCAGCTAAGTGCCCCCTTCTCCCATATCTGTGTGTCCCTGCCCACACTGCCTGAAGTAAGAGTCAGAGGAACAAGGCACTACATGGAGAGAAGTAACCCAGCTGGGAATCCTGCCTTGAGAAAACAGAAACATGGGACTGCCCTAAAATAAAGAGCACAGGCCCTTCCCAGTCAGGGGGTTCCCTCTCTGCTCTCAGAAACAGATGCCAGAGACATGCATATAAATGAACCTGCTGGGCACTGCAGCACGGGCTCAGCAGAAAAACAAAAGAGAGATGATAGCAGGGATGGAGCACACTGTGGCCATTCATCTACATATGAGTCACCACATTTGACATAAGCCTTTGCCTCATTTGGTTAGGGAGCCTGAACACAGCACACACAGAACAGAGCTGGAGGACTGTGGTGTCAATTTCTAAATTCCAGTATAATCTGGTTAAGCAACTGGGCTCAAGAATTACAAGTATCCCACTCCTCTGGACACTGATCTACAAAGAAAATACACGCTTTTCCTGAGAAGACAAGGGTGGGCTGGCAAACGGATGTCATATGGAATATAAACTTTCACCTATAAAAAGCCAATCAGCAGTGTTCAGAGAAAGAAGAGCAGACAGACAAGTTAGACCATTAGTCTCACAAATAACACTGTTCTGACCTGTAGTAAATGTGATGGTAAGCTGCTTCTCATAGTTCAGTTCCCTACTCTGCTAAAAAGGAGAGCTGGACCTGTTAAGGTACTTCTGAACAGGACTGTTCCACCTGCAGGATGAATGCCTAATATAGAGAAAAGAGAACAAGGCAGATGCTGGACTTCCATCCACCAACATTCTGATAATTAACAAAGTAGGAGGGAACTACAGGGTAAGTACATAGTGCTGCTGGGGATTCAATGAACTGCACATCCTTCTGAATACTGTTTGGGTGGTACAACAGCACACTGGGAACACTAATTAAGCCTCCAGTATTCCATCAAGGTGGGTAAGGATGACTATGCTCATTTCCCAGTTAGAAGACCAAGTCCTAGAGATCAATGTCTAGAAGTACAAAGTAAAAACCAGAAGCCAGGACTTCTGACTCCTAGTCTCCACTTCCTGTCCTATTTCATAATCTTTCTTATATAAGAAGAAACATATTATTAAAATCTATCTAGACAGAACTAAAAGAGACTGCAACAAATACATGTAAAGAGGATCTGGAACTAAACGGGAAACATGACTCAGACCCTGAAGCCTAAACTTATATCCCATTGTTCTACTGAAACCCTTTCTTAGATGAGTTTGCAAAGGAAGTGGCCTTTAAAAAAGAAAAAAAGCCTCTGGAATGATATGCAGATGGCACTGGCATCTTCAACACAACCATCTCTTCCTTCTAGGAAAGATGTGGAACTGAATGAAGGGGCAGAGAAGGGAGCAGGCAGATGGGAATGATAAGGCAGGAGAGGAAACGCTGACGCTGAGGTTCACAATGGCCTTCCCAGTTCATGCAGGCTCCTCAGATTATTCTCTGGAACCACTGTGTTCTTTGTCTGCCCTTCCCTTTCCTAATCTGAAACAATTTTAGCAGCTGTGCAGAACAACTGCAGTTTCTTATTCTGGTTTTGAGAGACCTTTTGGAAATTCTGCCAGAGTCTGGGGATCTGATGCCAGACAAGTTGCATGATGATCCCCTCAGGATCTTGTTTGAAATGCTATTTCCCAACACATCTCTCAGTCCCTAAAGCACATGCACCCCAAATTCTTATTCAGTGGGTTGGGAAAAGCCTGGATCTGTATTTTTTTCCAAGCCTCCCAGGTGACTCTTATGTGCAGTCCCATTTAGGGAACCTTATGACTAAGTTATTCATTATGAATGGGCCCAACCAGAAATCTAGAGTTGTGTTCACAGAAGCACAGCCCTTTGTTGGGCATGAGGATGATGACTGCTTTGCTTTACTAAAGAATTATTGGCTATAAAATGCTTCTAAAGCCTCAGGCAAAAGAATAACAGCATAGAATATTATAATAAAAAATACATTTAAACCATAATGGATCTTGAGGTAATGTCAGTCTCAGCCCACAAACTCTGATTCAGGAGAGGCTGACTTTATTTTGATTGATTCTTCGAAGAGCCTTGGCACACTCGTATAAGCATTCTGAGGAAGAGTAAGAGTCCAGGAAAAACTAAACTCCAAAAGTGACCATCCAACCCACAGCCAGGAAGATCAAGATCTCAAACTACAAACTACTTGTCTTTTCCTCTTATGGAAACAAAACCAATCTGAACAGCAAAACAGGCTTACTGGCTCATGACAGGGATACCAGGAGATGAAGGAGCTTCTTTCTGTATTTAATAATGGCTATTATCATATAACTGCTGAGAGAACTAAAAGAGAAAAATCAGTGGCTGTCTTAGCTCTACACAAGTAAATCAAATTAATTTGGGTTTATACTCATTATTATAAACCAATTTTTCTTTTATAATTTTCTTTTAGAAAATGTTTTCACTTTAAGTCAGATGTGTTCGCCAAGAACTAGTTTATGGATGTCTGGCTCTCTAAAAAGTTATAATTAGACTTCTGGCATTCTGTCCAGTTTTTCCCCTGCTCAAAAGAAACTTTTCCCTGACTGAGACTATAGTCGTGTGGGTGCATGTCAGCATGCATCACTGTGAGACCTCATTGGCCTACTGGGGTCAAGTCTAAATATAAAATGGTGATGCAGGCTTTCCAGTGAAGAATATTTACATGTTTATTCTTCAAGACTACTTCTGTTAGCTTGCTTAGCAGAATCCATCTTAGAGAAGAAAATATCAAATAAAATAACCTTTTCAACAATGTCCATTTAGTTCCTTAACCAACTTTTTAAGGAATTTAATAGCAAGAGCAGGAGAAAGTACATGTCAGCCAATGATACTTTCCAGAGCCACTCACCTATACACAGAGCTAAGAATATATAGTAAATCAAGCAAAAAGGGGTTATGAAAAGAACATAGTCAGCTGAGGCCCTGGTAAAGCTTACCCATTGTTACTTTGGTTTAAATAAATGTTTATACACAGAGACCTTTAAAAAATAAAAGACCTAAATAAAAAGACTAAACCAAATATAGAATTCCAAATACACTCGCTGTGATGGTTCATTTTATATATCAACTTGGAGGGTGTTTTGGGATGAGATTAACATTTAAGTTTGTGAAATTTGAGTAAGCACACTGCCCTTCATAATGTAGGTGGGTCTCATCCAATCAGTTGAAAGGTATAAATAAATCATAAAGACCTGTTTCCCCAGGCAAAAGGGAATTTCTCCAGAAGACTGCCTTAGAACTTCATCGGCACCTTCAGCTCTCCTGAGTCTCCAGCCTGCTGGACTATCCTATTGATTTTGAACTTGCCAGATTCTTTAATCACACGAGCCAATTCCTTATAATAAAACTCTTTATATATATATAAAAGATATATACATAAAATAAATTCGACTCCATTCTATACACACACACATACACACACACACACATACACATACACACACACACACACACACACACACACACACACACACACAAACCCAATGATTCTGTTTCTCTGGAGAACCTTGACTAATACACTGGGCTATGTTTCTTCTTGTTTCGAATCTCAAATTTAAAAGAAAAATCTATGTGATTTCCTGCACATATGCTCCATGAAGAACTCTTTCAGTGGCAACCCTAAATGCAGAGTCAGAGCAATATCATGTCAGATTCCATGTTAAGCTAGCAGGAAGACATGAGATGAGATGCTACTGATTTGAGTATACTATTAGTGTTTCTATTTAATTTTACATCTAAACCAAAGCATCAAAGATGGTTTGACCATGAGTCTGCCTAACCATGTCAGATAACACTAGAGTGAAAATCCATCTAGTGGTCACCTTAAATAGAAGTGTTTGCAGAAATAACTACCTGGAAGAACCTTTCTCCATCCCTATTCTATGTCTAATAGATAGGTTTATACAGCTTTAGTAGAAAGCCCAGGATTATTGTGGGGAAGAAATTACTGTCATGTTAATGAAAGCTCTGGGAGAAGACCAACAGGGAAAAGGAGAAGGGCTAGGTCTTACATGCCCTTTCAGCAAACAACCAAGTAAAAACATGGATAAAATATCCTAAACTAGTGGTTGGGGAAAGTTTTGAAAGCAAGAGGAAAAGTGGGTGAAGGCAGGAAGTGGAGCAGCAGAGAAGAGTGAAATGGGGGGAATAGGCAGAGGGAAGGCAGAAGAGAAAGACAGGAACACAGGAAGGAATTACCTAGAATAATGGCACTTCCACTGCAATGATTTCTCAGTGTTTACAATGGTTTAAAAAGATTCTCTGCAATGGAAACAAACTGTATAGTATTTCCCTTCACTCACGAGGAGCTATGCTTTGCACTGAAATAAGGAAATGAAGTTATACAAATGGTTGGTGGAGAGGCAGTCACCATCTTTACATGAATATAGCACACTGTCACTTTTTCTAACTGCAAACCCATCACACCAACTGTAAAATATTCTTGGCTTTAAAGCACAGATAAACACATAAAATTCTCTGTTGCAGTGAGACCCATCTTAGAGGTACTGAGGCATGACAAATTCATGTAACTAAATACAGAACATGTGTCCAGGCACATTCTTGTTCTGTAAAATACCTCATCTGGAAATAAATTATCCCAAACACTTGCCCTGAGCATAAGACCTTGGCATAATGTTATTCTCTGTGTGAGCCCAGTCCTGTAACAGTTTCATATTGATTACAGATGCTCTGGTATCAGAGCATTCTGGAAAGTGTGTTCTCTCACATGCTATAGAGAAATAATTCAAAGTTACATCTGCATTCCAACTGCAGGCACTGCAGTCAGCCTATCCAACACGTCCTCTCTAGAGTCCACTCCATCTTTGTATCCTTCAGAGGTTGGAAACAGCCTTTGCTGTTAAGATAAAAGGCAGTGCAAGCATATCACCCTACTATAGAATCTGAATAGGTGAACCACCTCAAAGGCTCTAGGCTCGAACATGTAAGGTAATTTCACCTACAAGATCCACTGTATAAAAGATAAGGGCTGGTTGTTTTGTTTTGTTTTATTCTACTAACATATCAACAAGAGGAAACATATTCAAGCTATAACACATGCACTTCAGGTTTAACATGTTTCTTAAAATGGTATGAAATATCCCAATGGGGACTAACCTACTGGAGGAGTGGGCGAAGTGGAGGAGGTGGTCTTCACAAAAAAGTTAAATCCTCCTATGTTCATATTAGTTTTAGTGCAATCCCATCTGAGGTAGAAAAGATAATCAACTACCAAGTATTTCTTCTTACAGGGGTAAGAAGATATTTTTCTTTTTCTTTTTGTAAGTTTATTTATTAGTTTTGAGAGAGAGAGAGAGAGAGTGTGAGTGGGGAAGGGGCAGAAAGAGAAGGATAGAGAGAGAATCCCAAGTAGGTTGAGCACTGTCAGCATGGACCCCCATACGGGGCTTGAACTCATGAATTGTGAGATCATGACCTGAGCTGAAATCAAGAGTCAGACACTTAACCGACTGAGCCACCCAGGTGCCCCAGAAGATCTTTTTCTCTTGATGACCACTGATTCATACACAGACTAAACAAATCATATAAAAAGCAACTTAATTTGCTTTTTCTTACCTCAATGAAGAAGAAAATATTCAATCCATTTACATTTTAAGACCAGAATATATTCAATAAATACAACTAACACTAAAAATTATTTTAATTTTATATTAAAACCAGTTGTAAAAAAGTCAATATAGGAGTCAAATCTAGGGGTGCCTGGGTTGCTCAGTCAGTTAAGCATCTGACTCATGATTTCAGCTCAAGTCATAATCTCACAGTTCATGAGTGTGAGCAATGTGTCAGGATCTGCTTGGGATTCTCTCTTTCCCTCTCTCTCTCTCTGCCCCTCCCCTGCTCATTCTCCCTCCTTCTCTCTGTCTCTCAAAATAAATTTTAAAAAGAGTAAAGTCTAGAGTTTAGTGACACATGCATAGTCATGACTAAATGTAGAAAACTCAATGAATCAATGAACATACAATGAGCATAGGAAAAGAGTGCAAACGTGTAAAAAAAAGATAAAGAAAATGGAGTAACAGCTATGCTATGTCATTACAGTGTAATAGAATTTTGAAATATTAATAGTGGCAGGCTTTAGACAGTCATCACTAACAAGTGACCTTTGATTTTTAAAATGGTTACCATTCGCTCATCTTCAACTGCTCTACAATGGGTAGAAAAATTAGAGATGCCTATTTTGAGGGGAAAATATTCTCTGGAAAGCCACATCAAATACCTTCTATCATTCTAAAAGAAAAAGAAAACAAAATAATGGTCTTAGCTTAATTTCCCTACTGCTAATTTCAACCTAACAAAAGTTAATGACTCCAGCCTTGGCTAGTCTACTTATTTTTTCATATCAAAAGTGACTCTGAAAAATTGATTTCAGCATTCTATGGTTTACTTTAATAACAAAATACACTATAAGGATCCATGAAATAAAAAATTTATTTTAATAAATAACTTTATTTTTAGATTGACTGCAAAAGAGCTACATGATGGAATTTTTAGGGTATGGTACTGTGATGGAGAATACATGATTAAGCATTATCAAACCCTTTACAACAGTACAGCCCAAAGAGTGAACTTTATGAAAATTTTTAAAAATATATCATCCAGGATGGAATGCAGACTGACAAATGAAACTAACAGTATTACCAATAATATAACCACATCTGTGAGGGTAGGGAAGAAAAGAGCTAACATAAATAACTTTGCAAAAATAGTGTTCTTACTGTTATCATAAGGCTACCAACAAAAAAATTTTACACAAACACTGTATTCTAGTTGAAAAATTTGTTTCACACAGTGGTATGGGTTAGCAACTCTGAAAATACTTTATGTGTATAACAGGGTTGAACAAATAAGAACTATAAATATGCCACAGACTATGAGAGCCAAGTTTCTCACTATCAAAGAATGAAGTTATGAATATATATAAGGGGGAAAAGCTGGAATTAACCCTGTATTACTGAATTAGACATACCAATATTAACTAATGTTTATTTTAATATACATACAAATAGAGAAACAGGGATACGTGTGTTCACGGGTTAGTATAAATACATGTATCTCTTAGCTCTGTCTACTGAGAGAACTTAGAAAGTACTGACACTTCAGGGATGCCTGGGTGGCTCAGTTGGTTAAGCATTTGACTTCAGTTCAGGTCATGTTCTAATGGTTCGCCCCACATCAGGTGAGCACAAGCCCTGCTTTTGGGTGAGCTTGAGCCTCATATCAGGTGAACATGAGTCCTGCTTTTCTCTCTCTCTCTCTCTCTCTCTCTCTCTCTCTGTCCCTCAGGGGATTCTCTCTCCCTCTCTGCTACTCTAAAAAAAAAAAAAAAAAAAAAAAAGTACTGACACTTCAGTAACAAAAAGCATACTCAGTGCCCGGATCTTGGTTTCTAAATACCATACTCCAGAAAAGGGACCTAGGGTTCCTTGGAGAAATGGCTGGTTCTAGGGCTAGGACAGGAAAAATCCAAGATACGCTGGACCACCTTGTAGTGCCAAAAAGTCGGGTAGTGCTCAAACAATATAATATCCAAGAACCAGGAGCTAAACTGAGAGAACTTCAGTGGTTAAAGCTGGAAGATATGAGCAAAAATTAAATTGTGAGAGCACTAGACAATAATATAAAGGATAAAATAAATATCCATGAGTCCAGGATGACATAAATAAATGAATAAGCAAATAAATGAGAATAAATTTTCTTTGTAAAAGAATTCCAACTAATTAATGTAGAAAGAATTAGGTGAATAAAAAAAAATCACCTTTAGACCACAGTAATAATTGCTGCAGGCAAGATCCACTGATGATTGCCAAAATTAGGGAAAAAATTTTAAGGAGAAACAGAGTATTTGAATTATTTCATAATATCTGATCCTCCAAAATATTCATTAGTTATTGTGGTGGTTTTATCATACAACTACATGTGGAAGAGCATTTGATACTCCTCCATCCAAGAAGTGAATCCTAATACCCCTCCCCTTGAGTGTAGGCTGCTCTTATAAATAACAGAGTTCAAAATGGGAAAACTAGTAACTTTATGGTAAAGAAACTTTGAGGATACCACCTAGACCTAGAGATTTAGGTAACATCAGTAACATGTCATGATGATATTATGTACCCTTTGATACGTATGATGAGAAGGTTATTACACCACTGTGGTATTCTCCTCCCCTAACCCACAAAATCTATAACCCAAATCTAATCATGAAAAAACATCAGACAAACTCAAATTGATTGACATTCTACAAAATAACCAACTACTACTCTTTAAATATGTCAAGGTCACAAGTTACAGCTAACAGCAAAGAAGATATCCAAACAGAATAAGAACTACTTAATTGGAAAGAAGACAAGAAAAGAAAAAAAAAAAAAAGAGGAAAAGACAAAGAAACAAGACAAAGAGAAAACAAACAGCAAGAGAACATATTTAAACCTAACTATATAAATAACTACATTAAATTAAATGGTTGAAATATCCCAATTAGAAAGCAGAGATTGTGAGATTCCATTTTTTTTAAAGCAAGACATCTTTAAATATTGACACAAATAGGGTAGAAATAAAAGTATATTTCTAGTCAAAAGAAATGTGGGGTGGCTATATTAAGACAAAGTATATTTTAAATAATATTACGAGGGATAAAAAAAGGTCATGCATAATGATAAAGGGGTCAATTCATCAAGAGGACATAACAATCCTATATAATGATGTACCTAATAACAAAGCTGCAAAATATATGATGTACAAATCCAGTTGTTAAATTGCAATGCTCTTCTCTGAATAATTAATGGAACAAGAAAACAGGAAATCAGTAAGTAAGAATATAGACTTTAAAAAGCACTATCAACTTGACTTAGTTGATATTTATAGAACACTTCACTCAAAGACATGTGTATTTACATTCTTCTCAAATGCACATGAAACATTTAGCAAAGTAGACCATATTCTGAGCCATAAAATAAATCACAAAAAAATTTAGAAGACTCAAGTATACAAAGTCTGTTGTTCTCTAACCACAGTGACATTAAATTAGAAATCAATAACAGAAAGGTATCTGGAAAATCCCTAATATTTGGAAAGTAAACACTAAACCCTTTTCAAAAACCCATAGATCAAAGAAGAAATCAAAAGAGAAATTCAAAGTATTTTTAAACTGAACAAAACTGAAAACATGACAGGTCAGAATTTGTATCAGGCCACTAAAGCAGTAATTAGAGTAGAATTTACACCACTAACCACCTACATTAGAAAAGAAGGTCTCAAATCAATGACCTTGGCTTCTATGTAATGAAAGTACGAAGAAATTAACAAATTGTATCCAAGGTAAGCAAAATAAAGAAAATAATAAAGATCAAAGCAGAAACCATGAGATAGAAAACAGAAAAACCAGTAAAACCTAAAGATGGTTTTGTGAAAAGATCAATAAAATTAACAAACGTCTACTTAGACTGCAGAAAAAAACTGAGAGAAGACACAGTATCAGGCATGAAAGAGGGGACAACACTACAGTTGTACAGATATTTTAAAAAGAGGCAATATTACAAGCAAGTTTATACTTCTAAATTTGACAACTTAAAATAAATTTCTTGGAAGACACAAATTACCAAAGCTCACTCAAGAACAAATGAATAACCTGAATATCCTCATGTATATTAATCCCCCACACACAAACAAACAAACACACAAACTCCTCCAGGCCCAGAGAGGTTCACTGGTCAATTCTATCAAACACTAAAAGAAAAAATACCAATTCTGACAAACTCTTCCAGAAAAGTAGAGAGAGAGAAGGAAATATTTCATAACTTATTTATTCTATGAGGCCAACATTACCATAATACCAAAACCACACAAATGCATTACAAGAGAACTACAGACCAATATATCTCATGAACACAGATGAAAAATTCTAAATAAAATCTTAGGAAATCAAATCCAAAAATATTTATATTTTTTAAGTTTATTTATTTACTTTGGGGGGAGGGGCAGAGAGGAGACAGAGAACCCAAAAAATATATTTTTAAAAGACCAACAAGGTTTATCCCAGGAATGCAAGACTGGCTTAACATCTGAAAAACAATCAATGTAATTCATCATAAGAACAAGTTAAAACTATGATATTATCAATAAATGCAGAAATATCATTTGACAAAATCCAAAATCCATTCCTGATGAAAATATTCTATTCTAAGAATAGAAAGGAACTTCCAGAGATAGACAACAGAAAAAAAAAATAGAAGAAAGTTAATAAACCAAAAGCTACTTCAATTAAACCAAAATTAAGAATAGAGGGAATTTCCTAATCATGATCAATAGTGTCCATGACAAACTCACAGATAAAATTATAATTAGTGAAGAAAGACTGAATGCTTTTCCCCTAAACATCAGAACAAGTCAAGGATATCTGTTCTGACCATTTCTAGACAGTATTGTACTGAAGTTTTAGACAGTACAATCAGGAATGAACAGAAATTTTCCAGAGTGCCTGGTGGCTTAGTCGGTTGAGCGTCCAACTTCAGCTCAGGTTATGATCTCACAGTTCGTGAGTTCAAGCCCCACATTGGGCTCACTGTTGTCAGCACAGAGCCCACTTCAGATCCTCTGTCCCCCTCTCTGTCTACGCCTCCACACTCTCTCTCTCAAAAATGAATAAACATTTTTTAAAAATAAGAAATTTTCCAATACAGACAGACTGGAAAAGAAGAAATAAATCTATCTTTATTTGCAGAGGACATGACCATCTATGTTAGGAGACAGCAAACTACAATCCAAAGTCCATATACAACCTGTATATAGACTTTTTTTTTTATCCCTGTGTTTTTTGTTGCTGTTGTCTTGGTAAATAAAATATTATTGTAACACAGCCACACCCATTCATTAATACTGTTTATGGGTGCTTTCATTCTAAAATGGCAGAGTTGCATAATTGTGAAAAAGATCTTACTGAAGAAAAATAAACACAAGATGCCCAACATCATCAGCCATTGATGAAATGCAAATTAAAATAATAAGATACCTGGGGTTAGCTCAGTTGGTAGAGCATATGACTTCTTTTTAACATTTTTTTTTTTTTAATTTATTTTTGGGACAGAGAGAGACAGAGCATGAACGGGGGAGGGGCAGAGAGAGAGGGAGACACAGAATCGGAAACAGGCTCCAGGCTCCGAGCCATCAGCCCAGAGCCTGACGCGGGGCTCGAACTCACGGACCGCTAGATCGTGACCTGGCTGAAGTCGGACGCTTAACCGACTGCGCCACCCAGGCTCCCCAGTAGAGCATATGACTTCTTGACGTTGGGGTCTGAGTTTGAGAACCACATTGGGCACAGAGCTTACTTTAAAATAAATAAATACAATTTAAAAATAAGATACCACCACACACCTAACCTATTAGAATGTCTAAAATTAAGAAGACTGACCGTAACAAGTGTTGACAAGAATGTCAAAAACTGGATTTCTCATTTACTGCAGGTGAGAATGTAAAATGGTACAACCACTTTCGAAAACAATTTAGGAGTTTCTTAAAAATTTAAAATACACCTGTCATTTGGTTCACACCTACCAAAGAAGGTGAAATTACATGATCATACAAATACTTGCACACAAATGTTTATAGCAATTTTATTTGTAATAACTAAATAGTGAAGCAGCCCCAAAGGTCCATGAACAGTGAATAGAGAAATCAAAGGTGGTATTTCCATACAATGGAATAGTACTATTCACCAATAAAAAGGAATGAATTATTGATGCATACTTTAAGATGGATAAATCTCAAAATAATTATGCTGAGTGAGAAAAGCCAGACAAAAAAAGATTACATATGGTCTGACTCCATTTATATAAAATCCTAGGAAATCCAAAGTAGCATGCCGTGATAGAAGAGATAAATGGCTGCCTAGGGAAAGTGCAGATGGGTTGGGATAGAGATGGAGGTGCAAAAGAGGATTACAAGGGGACACTAAAAAACTTCTGATACTGATGGTTATGTTCAAATCTTGAGTGGGTTGGTAGTTTCAAGAGTTTACAAATATGCCACAGTTATCAAACTGTACGCTAAATATGTGCAGTTTACTGTGTCAGTTACACCTCAAGTGTTTTATAAAACATCCACAATTGAAAAACAAGTCTGATGTGTGGCCCTCTGACATAGAGACCTGCTGAATAAGGATGCTGTAGTTCTAAACCAGAATTCCTCACTCCTAATACTCAGCATAGATATGGAGGCATCCCAAACTTTTCCTTCTGTGAGAAGCTTAATGTATAAGAATATAGACTACTATGGTTCCTTGAAGAGCTCCTTCATCCCTACTCTACCTTTTCTATGCCTGTGCAACATGCCTACACTCCACCCCAACACACATCCATCATTTAACTCAACTACAAAAAGACACCCATGAAAATCCAGGCAATTTCATTTCCCACTTTGTATGATCTTAAGGGGGGAAGGTGGGGGGTTAGCAAAATCATAGTATTAAAAAGAAAGAAGTTCTTAAGTTTTCTTATACCATGTAATTTTCCTCCCCAAATATCCCAGAATTAAGCTTTTGGCCCTGGTTTTGAACTTTAAAATGAGATACTACAATGTATAAGAAAGAGAATGGGAAAGGGGAAATGGTAAACATTACACATTAAAAAAGAAACTGAAGCTTAGAAAAAAGAAAAGTGCTCTCATTCCAGATAAACAATAAACCAGGGATATCCACGTTCCTTTTACATAATTCCTCTAAATGGAGGATTTTATTTTTAGCTTCTGTAGATCCATAAATTAATAGGATACCCACACACCAAATTTCAGAGTTATTATAGAAGCCCAACATGCTCACAGCATCCAACCAACCCAGAGATCTGAAGTCTAGCCTCTCCCTCCTACTGAAACCTCCATAACCACATGAATTATATTTTTAGAATCAAGGAGGACAGTGGATCTCTAAAAATAGAAAAAATAACTTGTATGTGAAAATTACCATCTCATATGGTAACATTTTTATTATAGGAAAGCAAATTAAAATGAGCTGTAAACTCACGATCAGAAATCGAAGTGCAGGTTTCAAGTCAAACTATAATCATAATCTAAACAAGAATGTTATGTATGTGTGTAAGTACATTACATAAATTGCACATGCTCATATAGATACACCTATGTGCCATTACACACGCACACACACAAACACCCCTCTGCGAACATTTTTAGGAGAATTTCCTACGTGCCATGTGACAAGTTCCTTAAACCACTGGGCTTTCATTTTCCCAACGATCCTGTGGGGACAGAGCCAATGATCCTCCCCATTACAGATGAAGAGAATGACTTGCAGAGAGGTCACACAGCTACTAAGGTGATACAGGGGAATTTTGTTGGTAAATAAACCTTTCCTATCATCCTTCTAACTTCCTAAAGCCCTAGACATAAAGGTCCTCCTTTATTTTCCCCATATAACCCCTGGCTGGGAATTTCAAAATCTGTATTATGCTGATCTTATTCCTTCCAAAATTTCTTAAAGAGTTCTCATAGCCCCCTGGACATCTACTTTTCCGGGGGATGTTTTAGGACTGTCCATTCATAGAAAACAGCAAAAGTATTGTTAATGGAATTGGTAATGTCAGTAAAAGTCTGCTCTTTAGCATCAGTGGGTTTGTGGATTTTTTGGTTTTGTGGGTTTTTTCATCTTGTTTCTGTTTTTGTTGCTTCCTTGTTTGTTTTTGTTTGAAGGGAGTTGATCTTAGAGAAAGGCAGAAAATTTCGTTTGGATTTTTTAAAATCAGAACTGCTTTGATGCTTTTGGCAACATTTTATTTCCTTGACTATTTGGAGCCATTAGGAAGAGTACCTGGATCCTAATGGTCAACTAAGGGGACTTTTGGCTCTTGTGTCTACCATTATTTGTTTTCTTGAGTTCTCAAGACCTGTGACGAGCTGTTATAAAAAGTTTCCTGTTACTCTCTAATTGCATCAGCTTGCACATTGTTAACAACATGTGGCCTTTAGAACATGTTCTTAATTCTTTCTGAGCAGCCATTGCCTGGATTTTCTCAGCTTCTCTCTGGCTTCCTTGCATAGGCTCATCTGACAAGGAAATACTGTTATTCTGTTTGTCCTCTCCCCATACTGGACCATCTATGTCAGTGTCCTAATTCATCCCTGGTGGCCTCTGAGATATACAGACTATTTCGCAAGACTCAATAGTTACTCTTAAGGAATTTTTAGGTAGAATTGGTCCCTGTTAGGAGAAGACTTTTGGTGTCATTTTTGTTCTCTTAGAAGCTGGTCCCTTCCTTGAGGCTCTTTGTTTTTTGAAAACTTGCTGTTTCAACTGAAAAATTAGCAAGACTATTAAAAAACAAGTTAGGGGGTACTGTTTAAGAAATTGAAAAGTAACTGCAAACAACACTGGGTAATTATGACTTTCAGTTGTTCTGTATCAGTTAAATTTTTTTGCTCTTTTCCCTGTGTACATGGCGGTTCTATTTTTCTCCAATAAATCTTTCATTTAAAAAAAAAATAAGGTACAGGAGAGATAAACCAGGTTGTGGCTCCAGAAACATGCTCTTTCCCATACTGCTGTACTGCCTTGCCTGCCTGCGTAAGGGGATGCTAACACAGATTTCTTCCAGTAAGAAAAGGGAAGGGTGAAAAATGAAAATCCTATGGTGTTTGAGGTGTAAAGCCACCAGACCAGTATTGGATAAAGTATGATGTGCTGCTTTCTGTGTACTAGAGAGGGGGCTGGGGTGGCCTCATACTCCTATTAAATCACCAGAAAGGTTATTAGGAAAGCACTCTAATCAAGTACACTCTTACAGACAGATTATTTGAACCCCAGTGCTTGGATGTTGGTTACCTCTGAATCCCCAGGGTCTAGAATAGTAACTGGCATAAATCAAGGGCTCATAAGTGTTTTTGTTGATGATTTTCAAGAATGAAATATTTCATTGACAGGCAGTAAAGAGTAGTAATTGACAGTGGTGGTTTGGGCATTGAACTGTCTGGGTTTGATATCAGCTCCATCACTCACTATGCTATTTTGGGTACTACTGTGCCTCAGTTTTTTCATTTATGAAATATGGGTATTAGTGCCCACCTTAAAAGGTAATTGAGAAAATTAACTGAGTTACTGCATATAAATGACCTATAATAATTTCTAGCAGAGAGCAAGCACTTAATAAAAATTGGTGAAGAAGAGAGTAATGTGATCAGATTTGTTTTTAAGAAGATAAAAGGCAATACTTGTGGTGGATAGAAAATTCTATCAAAATTAAATTAAAAAAAGAAAAAGAAAGAAAATTCTACCAAAAGAACAAACACTGTATCGTTATAAAGGCACAAAGAAAGTCACCATATTTTCTAGTGTAGTTAGGACACTTTCTGATATTAAAGCAAAGTATTACAGCATAAATGCTTTAGCTAAACCCAACAGAAATTTAAAGTGGAGAGAGAATTAAAATCTAGATATCCTGACTCACAGTCCAATGCTCCCTCTACTAGGAGATAGCATCCTTAGCCAAGTTACTTCCTTGCAACCCCTCTTTTAACAAATACTCTGGTCTTCACAAATCAAATGGTTGTGCTTATAGTTAAGTGTCTCTCCCCCTTGAAAATATGTTGTAGTTCCCACAGCACTACTTAATAAACACAGAACTGGAATGAAAATCTACATTTAATTTGTACTTATATGACAGCACCACTTTATCTATGCCACATTAACTTGTCATTACCATTAAGTAATATATGTTAAGTGTATAAGCCAAGTATCACTGTTAAACTGCTCCTGGTTGTTTTATTTGAAGAAGGCTATAAGAAGAGAATAAAATTCAGTGTTAACACTCTTATCCCATGTTGAGTGTTTATAACATGGGTGACATCTCCGTGAACTGAGTAACACCAAGCACAGCACCACACATTCTGGCTGACCACTTACGCTGAGTAGTTCATTCTAAGAAGAGGTAAAATATCACTGTGTGACTTTAGGAAATTAATTTTAGGTTTGGTTCACTCATTCTTCTGCTCAACAAAAATTTATTTTAAAACTAAGTAAGTACTTAATAAGGGTATAATATGGTGGTTTAAAGCTCATACTCTAGAATGCCTGGGTTTGAATTCTGCTTCTAACTGCTTACCAGGTATTTGCAATTTGGGTCTTACTCAACTTCTGTATTTTCTTATCCATAAAATGGGTATAAATTACAATATCTTCCTCTTAAGTTTGTACAAATTAAATAAAACAGCATATGTAAAGCACTTAGTACAGTACCTAACACATAAAAGGCATTCAATCCATGTTAGGGATTATTATGACTCTATTAAAGAGCCACTTTCTAAGGTGTTGGAGTTGCAGTGGTATACAAACCAAGAATGCCCTCAAGGAGGTCACTAATCAGTTGAGAAATGGAACTCACATGCCTAAGTGAGACTGGAAACTCTACAGTCGTCTTAAAAGAACGTGAGTCTAATTATGACTTTTTAAATTCTATCACCTATTCAATTTTTAGCTCCCCAAGGGATTTTCCTCACCATCTGGGCCTTCAACTCAAATGGGTTTGAAAAGCACTCATAATTTTTCCACATAACACCTCCTCCTCAGCTAGAAAGGCTATGTGGGTGGAAAGCAGCAAAGAACACTGGATGTTATGCAGAAAGCAATCACTCTTCAGAGGACAAAAGGGCCCTACAGAATTGAGAGTCACAGAAACTTGCCTGGATTAGAAAAAAGTGATCAACTCATTGAAGATTCAGAGACAAGGGGGAAGGGGGGAGTCACCTCAAAGTATTCTTCTAAACAGAAATATACGTTTGAGAACAGTTATCTAATCAGTTACAATGCACGACAAATGACAGGTCTCTTCTGCCACCGTCACCACAAGAGAGAGAGAATAAGAGAGAAAAGGATGGAAACAGACTCCTCATTATGTACGCATCCTCAAATTCCTTTTTAAGTAGCAGGGAGTCGGTAAGAAAAGGAAAAATCTTGAAAACGGAAACACATTCTAATAACAATGTGGATAAACCTCTGAAACTTGTTCCTGGGCTTGCCTTTCCCAAGAAGGTGCCTCGTTCACCTCACATCTTACATTTACCTCATCTCATTTCTACCCCATGCAGCACAGGTTCACATAACCAGAGACTTTACACAGACTCTGACTGAACCCAAAGGTATGCTCTAATGGTGAAATATCAGTGGGAAAGATATTCTGGGAAAAGCACAGTACTTACCAAGCTACCCCTCACAAACATCAGCAGGGGGGAACCCACCTTGTCAAGCTCAGAGAGCTGGCTCAGAATTCAGTTAGGAAGATCAGTATGCCATAAAAATCAGGCTGAGAAAAATGAAAGATAAAGTGTTGCCATTTGCCTAATTCAGTTTAGTGTATTTTGACAATGCCCTTGGTATGAGGCAACAAAGGATTTCTCTCTGCCACCTCAGCTATCTTGTTAGAGGTAACCCTAACATGTAGGAAAGATGGCTGACCCAGCTAGAAAGAGAATGCACATCTGTCTACCTGGCCTACCTGTGAAGAGACATTTCAGCCTAAGGGACGACTGGTTCTGACTTTAGATACACAAGAAAAGCAAAATCTTGCCCAAGTAAGAGAAGTTGACTGTTTTCTCCCAACACATTTAAGCTAATTTTGCAAAATCCCAAATATCTCACACAAACCTTCTGATGGGTTTTATCTGGTTTGAGTTACTGCACTTTTTGTAAAAACTACTGCAGTTTATAAACAGACCTCTTTTAAAACAGACAATTTTAGTTAACTTGGAATTGCTCTTAGCTTTCCTCTTTGAACTTCTGTGTCCGTGTTCTTAAAAAATAGCCCATATGCAGCTGAAGTTTCTGCATATGCATGATGTTCTATGTATGCATGGTGTGGGTGCCAGTAAAAGAAATGGCCAACTCAGTCTTCTCCACAACTATAGTATTTCTCCTGGAGAACAGAGCCTTCACCATGTTTTAGCACAATGCTCTACATGTATAGCAGGCACTCAATAAATACTGACTAGACACAGGGGATGGATCTAATCCAGATTTTTTGGGAATGAAATGGGAAATGTTGAGGGAGATGTTTCCTGTGTGTCCCATACAGTGTACACGCTGCAAATGATTAGAAAAAAAAACTAACACAGTCATCACAACTAAACAAGCACTAAATTTTCTAACTCAAGGGCTAGAGCCATTAATAATGGCATGAACTACCTTCCCCACCCCCCACCCCCCCGCCGCCAAGGCACCCTTAATTCTAGAAGAGAATGAATGGGTTTCTATACAGGGGTAGAACAGGGGGTGAAGGAGGAGTGTCTAGAGACGTGACTTAACCAACTGTATTATATTTCTAAATTTTATGTTTTACCTTAAAATCAAGTGAATTTTATATTTTCCATCACAATACATCTATGTGTTTCCAAATTATGTTATATTTTCTCCAAAATCTTGGAGTAACACTGATGCTGTAAAGGAAGCTATGGCATGTCTAGCTCCAGTCTCCCAGATATAATTCCCAGGTAGAGCTTACCAAGTGTGGGAAATACAACACTGGAAGACATCCAGTCAGAAAGTTTATTTGGTTAGTTCATCACCTGTTGAGGGAACAGTATGTGGGAAGTTCAAGTGGGACAGGTGTGAAGTACAGATGTCAGACAATTCCTAGACTGAGCCCTGTGGTACAGTCCAGGAGAGCAGCATTCAAAAAGGCCACCATAGGCCTGGGGAAAAGGGACAATGACAGAAGGAGAGGGTAGGGAGGACAGCAGGCTTCCAGTCTTACATGTCCTAATTGGCTGTAAAAGAGTTTGCAGGACAGGATTAAACTGACCACTTTCTCAGTCTGGTTTACAAGTCTTCTGCCTCAGGCCCTTTTAAAAACTTCCTACTTTGCCTTTGAAAAGCCCTACTTAGTGCATCTGAGGGCAGTAGCAAGGAGCTGAGCCTTTGTACAGGAGCCTGGGCCTCACTCATCAATGCTTTTATTGAGTGTCCACCAGGTGAGGATCATCACCAGGCATCACTGCTCTGTTTTTGAGTGCATCAAGATTCTCTTTGCTTTGTCATCTCACATAAAATACAGGGCTCATATTTTATTTTTAAAATTTTTATAGCTTTTCTTAGTTGAAGTACACTTTACAGTATTAGTTGCTGGTGTACAATATAATGGTTCAAGAATTCTACACATTATTCAGTGCTCATCTCCTTTATCTATTCTATTTCACTTACCTCTCTGCCCACTTCCCTTTGGCAACCCCAGTTCGTTTTCTGTATTTAAATGATTTTATACTCTTTGATTGTTCATTTGATTTGTTTCTTAAATTCCACATGAGTGAAACCATATATTTGTCTTTCTCTGAATTATTTCATTTAGCATATAATCCCTGTGTCCATCCATGCTGTTGCAAATGGCAAGACCTCATTCCCTTTTTGTAACTAAGTAATATTCCATTATAGATATATACTACATCATCTTTATCCTTTCATCTATCCATGGACACTTGGGCTAATTCCATATCTTGGCTATTACAAATAATCCTGCAATAAACATAGTACATATGCTTTTTTAAATTAGTGTTTTCATCTTCTCTGGGTAAATACCCAGTAGTGGAGTTACTGGATCATAAGGTAAGTCTGTTTTAGTTTTTTGCAGAAACTCCATATTGTTTGACACAGTAGCTGCATCAATATACATTCCCACCACTAGGGTTCCTGTTTTTCCACATCTTCACCAACATGTAATTTCTGGTCTTTGACTTTAGCCATTCTGACTGGCATGAGGTGATGTACCACTGTGGTTGTGATTTGCATTTCCCTGATGATGAGTGATGTTGAACATCTTCTGTGTCTGTTAGCCATCTGTATGTCTTCTTTTGAAAAGTAACTATTCAGGGGTTCCCTGGGTGGCTCAGTTGGTTAGGCATCCAACTTAGGCTTTATCATGATCTTGCAGTCTGTGAGTTCAAGCCCCGTGTCAGGCTCTGTGCTGACAGCTCAGAGCCTGGAGCTTGCTTCAGACTCTGTGTCTCCCTCTCTCTCTGCCCCTCCCCTACTCATGCTCTATCTCTCTCTCAAAAAATAAACACTGAAACAATTTTTTTAAAGTGTCTATTCAGATCCTATGCCCATCTGTAATGATGTTCAGTTGTAGAAATTCTTTGTATTTTTTGGATATTAACCCACTATTGGATATATCACTTGTAAATATCCTCTTTATTCAGTCAGTTGTCTTGTTTTGTTGATGGTTTCCTTCGTTGTGCAAAAGTTTTTATTTTGGTGTAGTCCCAATACTTTAATTTTGCTTTCGTTTCTCTTGCCTGATGAGACATATCTAGCAAAATGTTTCTATAGCTGATGTCAAAAAATATTGCCTATTGTTCTTTTAGGAGTTTGATTTTAGACACCACATTTAGGTCTTTAACTCATTTTGAGTTTTATTTGTGTGTGTGCTCTAAGAAAGTGGTCCAGTTATATTCTTTTGCATATTGTTCTCCAGTTTTCTCAGCACCATTTGTTGAAGAGACTCTCTTTTTCCAATTATATATTCTTTCCTCCTTTCACATAGACTGTTACATGGATTTATGTGTTTATTTTTTTTAAATACCATACCATTTCGATTACTACAGCTTCGTAGTAGGTCTTGAAATCTGGGGTTGTGATATTTCTAGCTTTATTCGTCTTTCTCAAGATTCTATTGGCTATTCAATGTCTTTTGTGGTACAATACAATTTTTAGGATTATTATTCTAGTTCTGTGAAAAATGCTGTTGGTATTTGATAGGACTTGCATTCATTCAATCTGTAGATTGTTTTGGTTAGTATGGACATTTTAACAATATTAATTCTTCCAATCCATTAGCATGGAATATCGTTCCACTTGCATCAACCTCAATTTCTTTCACTGATGTTTTATAGTTTTCACAGTACAGATCTTTCATCTTCTTGGTTAAGCTTATTCCTAATTTATTATTTTTGGTGCAACTGTAAGTGGGATTGTTTTCTTAATTTCTCTATCTGCTACTTCACTATTAGTGTAAAGAAATGCAACAGATTTCTGTATATTAATTTTGTATCCTGTGACTTCACAGAATTCATTAGTTCTAGTAGTTTTTTGGTGGAGTCTTTAAGATTTTCTATATATGGTATCACATCACTTGCAAACAGTAAAAGTTCTACTTCTTCCTTACCAATTTGGGTGCCTTTCCTTTTTTTTTTTTCTTGATATTTAAATTTTAGTTACTCAACATACAGTGTAATATTAGCTTTAGGTATAAAATTTAGTGATTAAACACATACATATAATACCCAATGCTCATTACAACAAATGCACTCCTTAATCTCCACCATGTATTTATCTCATCCCCTGACCCATCTCCCTTCTGGTAACCATCAGTTTTTTCTCTATAGTTAAGAGTCTGCTTCTTGATTTGCCTCTCTTTTTCCCCCCTATGTTTCTTTGGTATGTTTCTTAAATTCCACATATGAGTGAAATCAGATGATATGTTTCTTTCTCTGACTTATTTGGCTAACATTATACTCTGTAGCTCCATTCACATCATTACAAATGACAAGATTTCATTTTTCATGGCTGAGTAATATTCTGTTGTGTGTATAGACGTATACATACCACTACTTTTTTATTCATTCATCAAAGAACATTTGGGCTCTTTCCATAATTTGCCTATTGTAGATAACACTGCTATAAACACTGGGGTGCATGTATCCCTTTGAATTAGTATTTTTGTATTCTTTGGGTAAATACCTGGTAATGCAATTGCTGGATCAATAGTTCTATTTTTAACTTTTGAGGAACCTCCATACTGTTGTCCACAGTGGCTGCACCAGTTTGCATTCCCACCAACAGCCTAAGACAGTTCCCCCTTCTCCACATTCTTACCAACACCTCCTGTTCCTTGGGTTGTTAACTTTAGCCATTCTGACAGGTGTGAAGTGATATCTCACTGTAGTTTTAATTTTCATTTCCCTGTTAATGAGTGATGTTGAGCATCTTTTCATGTGTCTGTTGGCCATCTGGATGTGCTTTTTTGGAAAAATGTCTATTCATGTTTTCTGTCCATTTTTTAATTGTATTATTTGGTTTTTGATGTAGGGTTTTAGAAGTTCTTTATATATTTTGGGTACTAACCCTTTATCAGATATATCATTTGCAAATATCTTAGAAGAAAGAAAGAAAGAAAGAAAGAAAGAAAGAAAGAAAGAAAGAAAGAAAGAAAGAAAGAGAGAGAAACCAATCCATAGGTTGTCTTTTAGCTTTGTAAATGTTTTCTTCATTGTACAGAAGGTTTTTATTTTGAGGTAGTCCTCGTAGTGTATTTTTACTTTTGTTTCCATTGCCTGAAAAGACATATATAGTAAGAAGCTGCTACAGCCCATATGAAAGAGGTTACTGGCTGTGTTCTCTACGATTTTAATGGTTTCCTGTCTCACAATTAAGTCTTTAATCCATTTGAAATTTATTTTTGTGTATGGTGTAAGAAAATGATCCAGTTTCATTCTTTTGCATGTGGCTGTCCAGTTTTCCCAAAACTCTTTGTTGAAGAGAACTTCTTCCATTAGATAGTTTTTCTTGCTCTGTTGAAGATCAATTGCCCATATAGTTGTTGGTTCATTTCTGGGTTTTCTATCCTGTTCCATTGATCTAGGCATCTGTTTTTCTGCCAGTACCATACTCTTGATCTCTTCACCTTTGTAATATAACTTGAAGTCCAGAATTGTGGTGCCTCCAGCTTTGCTTTTCTTTTTCAAGATTGTGTTGGCTATTTGGTATCTCTTGTAGTTCCATACAAATTTTAGGATTGTTTGTTCTAGCTCTGTGAAAAATGTTGTTGGTAGTTTGATAGGATTGCATTAGATGTGTAGATTGCTGTGGGTAATATAGACATTTTAACAATATTTTTTCTTCCAATCCACGAACATGGACTGTTTTTCCATTTCTTGTATGTGCCATCTTCAATTTCTTTCATTGGTATTTTATAGTTTTCAGAGTACAAGCCTTTTACCTCTTTGGTTAGGTTTACTCCTACATATCTTATGGGTTTGGGGGCAATTGTAAATGGGATCGATTCCCTCATTTCTCCTTCTGCTGCTTCATTACTGGTGTATAAAAATGCAACAGATTTCTGTATGTTGATTTTGTATCCTGCAAGTTTACTGAATTTGTGTATGAGTTCTAGCACTTTTTTGGTGATATCTTTCAGGTTTTCTATATAGACTATCATGTCATCTGAAAACAGTGAAAGTTTGACTTCTGCCTTGCAAATGATTTGGATGTCTTTTATTTCTTTTTGTTGTCTATTGCTGAGTCTAGTACTTTCAGTACTATGTTAAATAACAGTGGTGAAAGTGGACATCCCTGTCTTGTTCCTGACCATAGGGAAAAGCTTATAGTTGTTCCCCATTGAGGATGATATTAGCTGTGGGTTTTTTCTATACGGCCTTTATTATGTTGAAGTATGTTCCCTTGAAATCTACTTTGTTGAGGGTTGTTATCATGAATGGATATTGTACTTTTTCAAATGCTTTTTCTGCATCTATTGAAAGGATCATATGGTTCTTATCCTCTCTTTTATTAATGTGGTGTATCACATCGATTGATTTATGAATACTGAACCACACTTGCAGACCAGGAATAAATCCCGCTTGATCCTGGTGGATGATTCTAATTAATGATTAATGTACTAGTGTACATTACTGTACATAATGATTAATATACTATTGGATTTTGTTAGTATTTTATTGAGAATTTTTGTATCCATGTTCATCAGGGATACTGACCTATAGTTTTCTATTTTAGTGGAGTCTTCTGGTTTTGATATCAGGGTAACGCTGGCCTCATTCAATGAATTTAGAAGTTTTCCTTGGTTTTCTATTTTCTTTGGAATAGTTTGACAATAGGTGTTAACTCTTCTTTCATTGTTTGGTGGAATTCACCTTTGAAGCCATCTGACTCCCTGGAGTTTTGTTTGTTGGGAAATTTTTGCTGGTTAGTGATCTATTCAAGTTTACCATTTTTTTCTGTTTCAGTCTTGGTAGTTTATATGTTTCTAGGAATTTATCCATTTCTTCCAGGTTGTCCAATTTGTTGGCATAGTTTTTCATAATATTCTCCTATAATTGTTTCTACTTCAGTGGTGTTGGTTGTTATTTGTCCTTTCTCATTTGTGACTTTATGTGGGTCCTTTCTCTTTTCTTTTTGACAAGACTGGCTAGGAATTTATCAATTTTATTAATTTTTTCTAAGAACCAGTTCCTGGTTTCACCCATTTTTTTTTAGTTTCTATATCATTTATTTCTTCTCTAATCTTTATTATTTCCCTTCTCCTGCTGGCTTTAGGCTTTGTTTGTTGTTCTTTTTTTAGATCCATTAGGTGTAAGGTTAGGTTGTTGAGATATCTCTTGCTTCTTAAGGTCCCTCTTAGGACCACTTTTGCTGCATCCCAAAGGTTTTGGACCATTGTATTTTCATTTTCACTTGTTTCCACATATTTTTTAATTTCTTATTTGATTTCCTGGTTGACCCATTCATTCTTTAGTAGCATGTTGTTTAACCTCCATGTATTTGTGATCTTTCCAAAAAAAAATTTTTTTTTATGGTTGACTTCAAGTTTCATAGCATTGTGGTCAGAAACTATGCATGAAATGATCTCAATCTCTTTGTACTTGTTGAAGGCTGATTTGTGATCTAGTATGTGATCTATTCTGGACAATGTCCCATGTGCACTTGAAAAGAATGTGCATTCTGCTGCTTTAGGATGGAATATTCTGAATATATCTGTTAAGTCCACCTGGTCCAGTGTGTCATTCAAAGCCACTGTTTCCTTGTTGATTTTCTGCTTAGGTGATCCGTCCACTGATATAAGTGGGGTGTTAAAGTCCCCTACTATTACTGTATTACTATCAATAAGTTCCTTTATGTTTATTTTTAATTGTCTTATATATCTGGGGGCTTGCATGTTGGGTACATAAATATTTACAATTGCTGGATCTTCCTGGTGTATTTGTCCCCTTTATTATGATATAGTGCCCTTCTTCATCTCTTGGTACAGTCTTTGGTTTAAAGTACAGTTTGTCCAACATAAGTATTTCTACTCTGGCTTTCTTTTGACATCCATTTGTGATAAATGTTTCTCCATCCCCTCACGTCCAATCTGAAGTGTCTTTAGGTCTAAAATGGGTCTCTTGTAGACAGCATATAGATGGATATTGTTTTTTTTAATCCATTGACACTCTGTATCTTTTGATTGGAGCACTTACTCCATTTGCACTCACAGTAATTATTGATAGATATGTATTCAGTACCATTTTATTATTTGTTTTGTTGTTCCTGGAGATTTGCTCAGTTCCTTTCTTGTCTTTGTGACTTTTGTTTTTGTCTTTCTTCAACGTTTATGTATTTTTGAGGTGGGGGGGGAGGGAGAGAAAGCATGCACACATGACCAGGGGAGGGGCAGAGAGGGAAAGGGGGACAGAGGATCCAAAGAGGGCTCTGCACTGACAGCAGAGAGTCTAATGCAGGGCTCAAACTCATAAACTGTGAGATCATGACCTGAGCCAAAGTCAGAAACTTAACTGAATGAGTGACCCAGGTGTCCCTGGTCTTAACTTTCCACTGAAAGAATCTCCTTTAATATTTCTTCCAGGGCTGGTTTAGTGGTCATGAACTCCTTTAGCTTTTGTCAGGGAAACTCTTTATCTCTCCTTCTATTCTGAATGATAGCCTTGCTGGATAGAGTATTCTTTCTTGGCTACAGATTTTTCACATTCAGTACTTCGAATATAGCATGCCACTCCCTTCTGGACTGCCAAGTTTCTGCTGAGAAATCTGCAGCTAGCCTTATGGGTCTTCCCTTGTAAGTTAAGGACTTCTTTTGTCTTGTCTCTTAAGATTTTCTTTCTTTATCACTATATTTTGCTAATTCACTCACAATATGTCTTAGTGTTGGCCTATTCTTCTTGATTTTGACAGGAGTTCTCTGTGCCTCCTAGATCTTGATGTCTGTTTCCTTCCCCAAATTAGGTAAGTTCTTAGCTACTATTTCCTCAAATAAATTTTCTGCCCCTTTTCCCTCACTTCTTCTGGGATTCCTATAATATGAATGTTACTACATTTGATGTAGCCACTGAGTTCCCTAAGTCTATTCTCAGTTCCATAATTCTTTTTTCTCTTTTGTTCAGTTTCATTATTTTCTACTATTTTGTATTCTGTGTCACTTATTCCTTCCTCTACTTCTGGCTTTGTGTTCATTGCAGCAAGCCTGGTTCTAATCTCAGTTATGGCATTTTTCATTTTTGTTTCCTTTTTTCTCTCTTTTATCTCAGCAATAAGGATCTCCCTGAAGTTTCCCATTCTTTTCTCAAGATCAGTGTTCCCAGGGCACCTAGGTGGTTCGGTTGGTTAAGGGTCTGACTTCGATGATCTCACAGTTCGTGAGTTCGAGCCCCACGTCGGGCTCTGTGTTGACAGCTCAGAGCTTGGAGCTTGCTTCAGATTCTGTGTCTCGCTCGCTCTCTCTCTGCCCCTCCTCCACTCATGCTCTCACTCTCTCTCTCTCTGTCAAAAAATGAATAAACATTAAATTTTTTTTTAAAAAGACCAGTAAGTATCCTTATGATTACTGCTTTAAATTCTCCATTGGCCGTGTTACTTACATTTGTTTTGCTTAGATCTCTGGCCATGACTTTATCTTGTTCTTTCATTTGGGATTAACTCCTCCATCTTGACATTTTGTCTAAGTTTCTGTCTTCTTCTGTGTGTTAGGAAGGCCTGTTATGTGGGTGTCCAGTTGGCTCCATTGGTTAAACATCCAACTCTTGACTTTGGTTCAGGTCATGATCTCATGGTTGGAGTTTGAGCCCCACATCGGGCTCTGCTGACAGTACAGAGCCTGATAGGAATTGTCTCTCTCCCTCTCTGCCCTTCCCACAATCGTGCTCTCTCTCTCTCTCTCTTAATAAATAAACTGATAAAAAAAAAAAAAAAACAAAAGAAAAGAAAAGCCTGGTATGTTTTCTGCTCCTGGTAATGGCTTCATGAAGAAGAAGTCATATAGTGTCCATGGCCTGACTCTACAGGGAGGGCCTCTGGTGTGTGCTGCATGTACTCTGCTGTTGTGTTTTGGCTACTCTATCTTTCAGGCCAGTCATCTGAAAATCTCTCCTTGCCTGCAGTGGGCAGTGTTTGGTCCGTGGCCACAATGTGGAGAGTTTTAACTAGGTATGTTGTGGTCTGTTTATTAAATGAGACCTGATGCTACTTCCATTAGAACTGAAACTGCACAAAAACCTCTTTGACCTCAGCCATAGCAACTTCTTACTCAACACATCTCTGGAGGCAAGAGAAACAAAAGCAAAAATGACCTCATCAAAATAAAAAGTTTCTGCACAGCGAAGGAAACAATCAGCAAAACTAAAAGGCAACTGACAGAATGGGAGAAGATATTTGCAAATGACATATCAGATAAAGGGTTAGTATCCAAAATCTATAGAGAACTTATCAAACTCAACACCCAAAAAACAAATAATCCAGTGAAGAAATAGGCAAAAGACATGAATAGACACTTCTCCAAATAAGACACATGAAAAAACTGCTCAACATCACTCATCATCAACGAAATACAAATCAAAACCACGGTGAGATACCACCTCACATCAGTCAGAATGGCTAACAAACAATCCAGGCAATGACAGATGTTGGTGAGGATGTGGAGAAGAAAGGTTCTTTTGCACTGCTGGTGGGAATGCAAACTGGTGCAGCCACTCTGGAAAACAGTATGGAGGTTCCTCAAAAATTAAAAATAGAACTACCCTATGACCCAGCAATTGCACTACTAGGTATTTATCCAAGGGATGCAGGTGTGCTGTCTCGAAGGGGCACATGCACCCCAATGTTTATAGCAGCGCTATCAACAATAGCCGAAGTATGGAAAGAGCCCAAACATCCATCAATGGATGAATGGATAAAGTAGATGTGATATTTCTCACCACTGTTATTCAACATAGTATTGGAAGTCTTAGCCTCTGCAATCAAACAACACAAAGAAATAAAACGTATTCAAACCGGCCAGGAGGAGGTCAAACTTTCACTCTTCACAGACGACATGACACTTTATATGTAAAACCCAAAAGATTCCACCAAAAACTGCTAGAACTGATTCATGAATCAGCAAAGTTGCAGGATATAAAATCAATGCACAGAAATTGGTTGCATTCCTATACATCAACAATGAAGTGACAGAAAGAAATCAAGGAATCAATCCCATTTACAATTGCACCAAAAACCATAAAATACCTAAGAATAAATCTACCAAAGAGGTGAAAAATCTATACACTGAAACTTATGAAAGAAATTGAAGAAGACACAAAGAACTGGAAAAAGATTCCATGCTCCTGGATAGGAAGAACAAATACTGTTAAAATGTCGATACTACCCAAAGCAATCTATACATTCAACGCAATCTCTATCAAAGTAACAAGAGCATTCTTCACAAAGCTAGAACAAATAATCGGAAAATTTGTATGGAACCAGAAAAGACCCCGAATAGCCAAAGCAATCTTGAAAAAGAAAACCAAAGCAGGAGGCATCACAATCCCAGACTTCAAGCTATACTACAAAGCTGTAATCATCAAGACAGTATGGTACTGGCACAAAAACAGACACTGAGATCAATGGAACACAACAGAAAACCCAGAAATAGATCCATAAACATATGGCCAACTAATCTTTGACAAAGCAGGAAAGAATATCCAATGGAATCAAGACAGTCTCTTCAGCAAGTGGTGCTGGGAAAACTGGACAGCGACATGCACAAGAATGAACCTGGACCACTTTCTTACACCATACACAAAAAGAAACTCAAAATGGATGAAAGTCCTCAATGTAAAAGAGGAAGCCATCAAAATCCTCGAGGAGAAAGCAGGCAAAAACCTCTTTGATCTTGCCCACGGCAATTCTTACTCAACACGTCTCCGGAGGCGAGGGAAACAAAAGCAAAAATGAACTACTGGGACCTCATCAAAATAAAAAACTTCTGCACAGCGAAGGAAAGAATCAGCAAAACTAAAAGGCAATCGACAGAACGGGAGAAGATATTTGCAAACGACATATCAGATAAAGGGTTAGTATCCAAAATTGTTGAGTTATCAAAAGCAACACCCAAAAAACAAATAATCCAGTGAAGACATGGGCAAAAGACATGAATAGACACTTCTCCAAAGAAGACATCCAGATGGCCAACCAACACAGGAAAAAATGCTCAACATCACTCATCATCAGGGAAATACAAATCAAAACCACAATGAGATACCACCTTACACCTGTCAGAATGGCTGACATTAACAACTCTGGCAACAACAGATGTTGGCAAGGATGTGGAGAAAGAGGATCTCTTTTGCATTGTTGGTGGGAATGCAAGCTGGTGCAGCCACTCTGGAAAACAGGATGGAGGTTTCTCAAAAAAATAAAAATAGAACTACCCTACGACCCATCAATTGCACTACCAGGCACTTATCCAAGGGATACAGGTGTGCTGTTTCGAAGGGACACATGCACCCTCATGTTTATAGCAGCACTATCAACAATAGCCAAAGTATGGAAAGAGCCCAAATGTCCATCGATGGATGAATGGATAAAGAAAATGTATATATATACAATGGAGTATTACTCAGCAATCAAAAAGAATGAAATCTTGCCATTTGCAACTACGTGGATGGAACTGGAGGGTATTATGCTAAGTGAAATTAGTCAGTCAGAGAAAGACAAAACTCATATGACTTCACTCATATGAGGACTTTAAGAAACAAAACAGACGAACATAAGGGAAGTTAAACAAAAATAATATAAAAACAGGGAGGGGGACAAAACATAAGAGACTCATAAATATGGAGAACAAACTGAGGGTTGCTGGAGGGGTTGTGGGAGGGGGGATGGGCCAAATGGGGAAGGGGCATTAAGGAATCTACTCCTGAAATCACGGTTGCATCATATGCTAACTACCTTGGATTAAATTTAATAATTAATTAATTAATTAATTAAAAATAAAAACAAAAAAAGAACTGAAGCCCTGCAGAACTATCTGGTTGGTGTGGGCTGGGGTGTCTGCTGGTCCTCTGGGGACAGGGCCCACCACACTGGGACTGGGGCCAACTTGACGGACAGGGGCAGTCCTGCAAGACTGCAAGGGTGTGGGACTTGGTGTAAGCAGGTTAGGGAGCCAGTTTCAGCACTGTGCTGCTTACTGTAGGTGACTCTGTGTTTATGCTGAGGGGTTGGGGAGGGAAATGGCACTAGCTGGCTCTCCCTAGAGAGGAGAGGCATCTCCCTGAACACTGCCTCTCAGGGGAGTACTCCGAGAAAAGTGAATAACCTCCCCTATGTATGATCCAGGCATTTTTAGATCACTATTTCCACACTGTCCACCTCTGGTTTGTTTGCCTGTCTTCTCTCCAGGAACAGTGCATTGTCCTCCAGGCTCTATCCCAGCAAAACCCACTGACTTTTCAAACTCCAGTCTTTATGCCCCTCTGGTTGCCAGAACTCATGAAAATCAGCCCCTCTCATTTCCCAGCCAATGGCTTTGGGGAAATGTTCTCCTTGTGCATTCCCCTGTGTGCTCCTCTCTCCCTCTCCTTCTCCACAAACATGGCTCCATCCTTTCTGCAGCACCCACAGTATGTTTCTCCCCTAAACCACATCTCCACACTTTTTAATCTTCTTCAATGTGGCTTCTTGTATCCCTTTAGTTGTGGAGTTTGTTCTGTCAGTCTTCAGGTTGATTTCTGGGGTATTTAGAATGATTTGATAGTTATCTAGTTGCGTTAGAGAGAAGACACGAGTTTAGGGTCCTCCTACTCTGTCACCATCTTATCTCCCCCTGAATACTTTTTATTTCTTTTTCTTGTCTAATTGCTGTGACTAAGACTTCAACTACAATGCTGAATAGAAGTGGTGAGAGTGGACATCCTTGTCTTATTCCTGATATTAAAGGAAAGGCTCTCAGTTTTTCAGTTTACAGTGATGTTAACTGTGGGTTATTCATATATGGTTTTTATTATGTTGCGGTATGTTTCCACTAAACCTACTCTGTTGAGAGGTCAATATCAATATTACAGTGCCAAGAAAGTATATACCTAGAATAAGAAAATTAAGAACAGATTTTTTAATTTTAAAAACTAAACATCACCCCTTCACACTACCTTCCATAAATTGGGGAGGGGGGGGGGAATTAGCATCTTATAAATATAAAAATAATTCAAGAAAACATTGCCCTGAGGTAAACATTATTAGGTCAGATATACAGCAAATGTTATTCAAAGTAAAATACAGTTTTAAATTGTTTCTAATACTTTGCAAATTTGGATTTTCCATTTCTGATAATACCTTCCTTCTCCACAAGTAGAAAAAAAAAATCTAGCTGACTGTGCAACCAGAAGTCAAGCCTGCTTCTGAAAACCAGCACAGATTAAGTACTTATAAGATGTAAGAAGAGATGTCTCTGTAAAACACATTAAGTTGTCATTAAATGTTCCAAAGAGGTTTATCAAAAGATCCAGAGATACTTGTGGAGTATTTCACTAAGTCTAAAATGAAGGTGTTGTTAATGTACCTCTTCCTGCATACATGATGTAGAAGGCAGTGATCAGCTAAGCCTCGAACCTATGTGCAAAAATGTTCTGCAAGGTAGAACATCAACCATAGATGCTAAAACTGTTTCCACAATTTGCCAACTTCTGTAATACTTATTTATGGAAATTCCCACTTAGAAACTGTTTCTAAGTAACATTCAAACTCTTGGGGGAAAAGGAGATGGTAGGGAGGAATTAAGACACAGTCACTATTTCTATTCCTCCCTTAATTGTTCCCCCTCATGCCAAGAAGCTCTGCCTAAAGTAAGCATAGAGGTGTGAAGGGGACTGTGCAGAAAGCTTTTCTATATTATACATCACAACAGAACCCCTCAAGGGCAATGCTATATTCTAGCCTTCTCCCACAATACCCAAGATACACACATGTACTTTTTGGGTAATCCCCAGAGTTCTGGAAAGTGTCAAGCACAGTGTGAACATTCAACAAACAATATACTGATAAAACTAACTAAATACACTAAATTTGGTGAATTATGTGAAACCAAAAACTGAGGAGTCTTTTATTGACTGGTACAAGATAAGAAAAAAGTACTTCTGGCCAGCATCTACCAAAGGAAAGAAGAATCCAAATGTGTTTACCACTGATAAACTGAGTACCTCAACACACCAAAGAAGTCAGTTCAAAGCACAAGGTAGGTGGAAATGTCCAAACAGACTCAGCCTTTCCTGGGAGTAAGAAAGACCAGACGCAGGTAAATGTAGAACCATCTTTTGGATAACAGAACTGAGACTCCAAAGACACTGCCTTTCCTCAGGGGGAAGAACAGGTGATTAGAGTCTCTAGTAAACCTCAACCCAAATAACTGGTACCTGTATTTCAGAAGAATCTTAAAATAGAGGAATTTCCCAAATACTGCTATATACTTACCATGCAGTATGAAGTAAAACAAGAAGTGTAAAAGCACTTAAAGTTTATCTCCACATACAAAGCCACTGTACCAATCTGCAGACCCAGAACTTCTGGATGGAACTGAACAGACCAAAATCAGAGTATACAGGTCCTTCCTATTTATATTCAACTCAGACCTTACTCCAGCAATAGCAGCTCATTATATAAAGGGCTTCTAAAGGCCAGACAACATTAATGGTTGTATTTGAGTCCAGCAAAGAGAAGATGATTCATTTGCTATGTGCTAAATTTTAGACTTCTGCTGAACAAATGTGACAGATGAAAAATTCAATAGAAAAAGAGAAAAGCCAACCTGTTTTCCTACTTGTTAAAATTAGGTTTTATAACAAAATAGTCCAAATATAAGTGGGAAAATACATCTGTTTAAAATATATTCTTAATATCTCTTTGCATATACAAATACAGAAAACCCCTATTTTCTCTACTGGTACAAGAAGACTATGTTTAAAGGTTTTGTGGTCATATAAAATCAGGCAAAGGGAATTAAATAATTAAATAGAAAAAAAAAGTCTAGGTTAAAACACCATAGAAATACTGAGTTGTGACTGCTATTAAGTTACTACATGGCCATACACTAAATAGGGGCTATTCTTTCTCTCTCAGGAAGAAATAGCTCCCATATCAGTATCACTACCAAGTATATATTTTAGCAAAGGTATTATGAATTAAGAGGATGGCTGCCTATAATGTTTTGTCATTCATTCATTTATTAATATATACTGAACATCAACACCCAAAGAACAAATAATTCAATTAAAAAATGGGCAGAGATGGGGCGCCTGGGTGGCGCAGTCGGTTGGGCGTCCGACTTCAGCCAGGTCACGATCTCGCGGTCCGTGGGTTCGAGCCCCGCGTCAGGCTCTGGGCTGATGGCTCAGAGCCTGGAGCCTGTTTCCAATTATGTGTCTCCCTCTCTCTCTGCCCCTCCCCCGTTCATGCTCTGTCTCTCTCTGTCCCAAAAATAAATAAATGTTGAAAAAAAAAATTTAAAAAAAAAAAAAAAAAAAACATAAAAAATGGGCAGAGGAAGTGAACAGAGATTTCTCCAAAGAAGACATATAGATGACCAACAGACACATGAAAAGATGCTCAACATCACTCATCATCAGGGAAATACAAATCAAAACTACAGTGAGGTTTTACCTCATATCTTTCAGACTGGCTAAAATTAAAAATTAAAAAAAAAAACAAAACAAAAAACAGAAAACCAGTGTTGATAAGAATGTGGAGAAAAAGAACCCTTGTGTACTGTTGGTGGGAATGCATACTGGTGTAGCCACTATGGAAAACAGTTTGGAAGTTCTTCAGAAAGTCAAAAATAGAAATGCCCTAGAATCCAGTACTACTAAATGTTTACAGTAGAAAAAATACAAGAACACTAATTCAAAGGGATACATGCACCTCTGTGTTTATTGCAGCATTATTTATAATAGCCAATTATGGAAGGCAGCCTAAGTGTCCATCAACAGATGAATGGATAAAGAAAATGTGGTATACACATTCACACTGGAATATTATTCAGCTGTAAAGTAGAATGAAACCTTGCCATGTGCAACAACATGGATGGTGCCAGAGAGTATACTGTTAAGGAAAATAAGTCAGAAAGATACCATATTATTTCACTCATGTGGACTGAAGAAACAAATGAGCAAAGGGGAAAAAAAAGACAAATCAAGAAACAGACTCTTAACTATTGAGAACAAACTAATGGTTACCAGAGGGGAGGTGGGTGGGAGGATGGGTGAAATAGGTGATGGGGATTAAGGACTGTACTTGTGATGAGCACTGGGTGATGTTTGGAATTGCTGAATCACTGTATTGCACACCTGAAACTAATACATTCACTAAAGTTGCAGAATATAAAATTAATATAGAGGAAACCATTGCATTTCTTTACACTAATAGCAAAGTAGCAGAAAGAGGAAATAAATTACAATCACAGCAAAAAAAATAAAATACTTAACTTAGGAATACATTTAACAAAGGAAGTGAGAGACCTGTACTCTGAAAACTACAAGCCACTGATGAAAGAAATTGATGATGACACAAATAAATAAGAAGACAGTCCATGCTCATGGATTGGAAGAATTAATATTGTTAAAATGTCCATACTACCCCAGTCTATAGAATTCACTGCAATCCATATCAGAATGCCAATAGTGTTTTTCACAGAGCAAGACCAAATAATCCCACAATTTGTATGGAGCCACAAAAGACCTGGCAGAGCCAAAGCAATCTTGAGAAAGAAGAGCACAATCACAATCCATGATTTCAAACTGTACTACAAAGCTGTAATAAACAGTATGATACTGACACAAAAATAGACACACAGACCAATAGAACAGAATAGAGAACCCAGAAATAAACCCATACTCATATGGTCAATTAATCTCAAAAAAGAAGTAAAAACTATACAATGGGGAAGAGTCTCTTCAATAAATGAGAAAACTGGACAGCAAGATGTAAAAGAATGAAACTGAACCACTTTCTTACACCATACACAAAAATAAACTCAAATGGATTAAAGACCTACATGTAAGACCTGAAACCAAAAACAAAAAAAAATTAGGCAGTAAACTCTTGGACACTGGCTTTAGCAATGTTTTTTCTGCTTCTGTCTATTCAGGCAAGGGAGACAAAAGCAAAATTAAAGTGTTGAGATTACATCAAAATAAAATGCTTTTGTGGGAGGGGATGGGCTAAATGGATAAGGGGCATTAAGGAATCTACTCCTGAAATCATTGTTGCACTACATGCTAACTAACTTGGATATAAATTAAAAAAAAATAAATTAAATAAAAAATAAAAATAAATAAAAAAATAAAATGCTTTTGCACAGTGAAGGAAACAATCAACAAAACAAAAAAGCAACCTAGTCAATGTGAGTAGATATTTGCAAATGATACATCTGATAAAGGATCAGTATCCAAAATATATAAAGAATTCTTAAACTCAACATCAAAAAATAATCTGATTAAAAAAGGGGCCGAGTACCTGAATATGTATTTTTCCAAAGAAGACATAGATATGACCAGAAAGCACTTGAAAAGATGCTCAACATCACTAATCATTAGAGAAATGCAAATCAGCCAGAATGATATATCAACTCACACTGGTCAGAATGGCTACTATCAAGGCAAGAAATAACAAATGTTAGCAAGGATGTGGAAAAAAGGGAACCCGTGTGTGCGGTTTGTGGGAATGTAAATTGCTGCATCCACTATGGAAAACAGTATGGATGTTCCTCAAGAAATTACAAATAGAAATACCACATGACCTAATAATTCCATTTCTGGATGTTTCACTGAAGGATTGAAAAATGTATTCAAAAAGATATATGCACTCCAGTGTTTATTGCAGCATTAGTTACAATAGCCAAGATACAGAAGTAACCTAAATGTCTATCCATAGATGAATGGATAGAGCAGATGTGGTATGTATGTATTACTAAAAATGAATGAAATCTTGCCATTTAGGACAACCTGGATAGATGCAGGAGGTATTATGCTAAGTGAATAAAGACAGAAAAAGACAAACACCCTATGATTTTACTTACGTGTAGAATCCAAAAAAACAAATGAACAAGCAAGAAACAGACTCATAATATACAAAGAACAAGGGCTTCTGAGTTGTTCTGTCAGTTGAGAGTCCGACTCTTGGTTTTGGCTCAGGTTATGATCTCTGTCATTGGGTCGAGCCCCGCATCAGTCTCTACACTAATGGTGCAAAGCCTGCTTGGGATTCCCCTCTCTCTTTGCTTCTCCCCTACTTACTTTCTCAGAATAAATACAGAGAACAAACTGCTGGTTGCAAGAGTGAAGGGGGTCAGGGGATGGGTGAAGTAGGTGAAGCTGATTAAGAGGTACAAATGTCCAGTTACAAAATAAGTCACAGGTATGAAAGTTACAGCATGGGGAATATAGTCAATAACATTATAACAACTTTGTATGGTGACAGATGGTTACTACACTCATGGTGGTGAGCATCTGGTAATACACATAATCTTAAAATCATTATATTGTACACCCAAAACTAATACAATGTTGTATGTCAACCATACTTCAATAAAAAATGCTTGAGCAACACTTAAGAGCAATTGGAATGGATGGTTTGGAAGATTTCAATCTGCATTGTAAGTCATACTGGTAAATTTAAGTTGGATATGATGTACGGGGTATTGAAAAGTAGTGAATTTTGTTCTGATCAAGAGTCTCTAGAAGATGTATTTCTGAATTCTAGTGCCCATGTATTAAATTAAATCTCTGTGTTACCTAAGGTTTATGCTGAACCTTCTTATATCTTCCATTCTTTATGTACTTCCAAGTTTTATGGGTTTTAATAAGCATTATGTTTGGAAACATAGTAGCACTTGGTAAATTTTGTTTAGTTGTTTAATTCCATATCTAATGTTTCAGTTTATCATATCTTGGGTTTTCAGTATGTAGAAATTCAGGTTTGGCTTGGGGACATGAAGGGGAAGACATAAAAAAAAGGAAAACCAGATAAGAAGAGCAAATTGAGTAAAATTAGTTGTCAGAAAAGAAACTCACTGTCAGGTAGGAGAGCTTATAAATAAACACTTTCCTTTAAAATCAGGGTAAGTCATCTGAACATCTGGATTCTGGAATACCTCAGGCTCTGTGCTAAGGACATCTCTGATTTCATGTGGTCTCATTAACAGAATCTCTTCTCTGATAGCTGTGCAACACAGCTGTATATCTTTTGAAAATTCCAGACTCCTGCAATGTTGAAAACCTCAGACACTGAGCTTTGAAGATGCTTTTTTAATCTACTGAAATTTTTGAACTCAGATACAACTGGGTTGTTATGTAATATTCTGAACATGCATAAGTTCACAATATGAAAGTTCCTGAAGTCCAAACTTGGGGGTTTGGAGAGTAAGACAAACTGGAGCCATTCAACATTAAGTGTAATTATCTGCCATGCTTATATTTACTTGCTGTTTTTTCCTCTAAGTACATTATAAACTATCTTAAGCTAAAGCATTGGCTACCTAATAAGATTCTCACAAATTTCATTCTTCTCACTGGGTATCAGTATTCTTAGTGTTATTTTCCCCTAGAAAATGAACTAACACTAGACAATGTGGATTGGACTACTACTGAAGGGCAGTTAGAAGTGGTCCTTAGAGTTAAGCTTTGGTAGTAGAATTGAGGGGCAAAGACTAGGTCTGGGGTGGAGGATGTATCCTGCAAATAAATGTGTATAGCAATGGAAAGGTTGCAGTGAAGCAAGGGAAGAATGGAGCCACTATTGTGTTATATTTGGTGACCTGGACTTTTTTTTTTTTTCACTGTTGAGAATTTATAGTCTGTAAAATTTGGTAAGTTTAAAAAGTATACATAAGAAAAATAATCATAATCTTACCAGGACAATGTTGCAACAATTTAACATTTTTATATATTTGTCATTTTTCTGTAAATTTTTAGAAATAATTGAGTTCATACTTTAAATATCATTGTTCTCTACTTTTTTCATGCCCTTGTTTAAAATTCTTGAGGGACTTCTATTACTCTTAGTATTAGCTCAAATTCTTGAGCCTTGTTTTTTACCTGTCTGTTTTTCCCTCCTGTCAGTTGTCCCTTTGCTCACTATAGTTAGCTTTCCTGGTTTTTATTTTCTCATAGCTGCTCAGAGATACTGTACATGTTTCCCAGTGCATATATTATCTGGCCACCGTTTTGCAGGGTTGAATTACCTTCTCATCAGATTCAATCCCAAATGTCACTTCCTTAAGGGAAGCTTTCCCTAATTCTTCAGATTAGTACTTTCTGGTATATGCTTTCATAGCCCCCTATACTTTTCTTGATAGCCTTTGTTGCAAATATAATCAATAATGTATGTAGAATTAGAATGCTGTATATTGGTTATGTACATATTGTTAGAATGCAGGGTTCCAGAGAGCAGGAATTGTTCACTGAATCTCCACTATCCAGTACAGAATGTGGTAGGTGCTTAGAAACGCTGTATTACATATTTTGGATACTAATCCTTTATCATTTATGTCATTTGCAAATATCTTCTCCCATTCAGTTTGGTTTGCTTTTAGTTTTGTTGTTTCTTTCACTATGCAAAAGCTTTTTATTTTGATATAGTACCAACAGTTTATTTTTGCTTTTATTTCCCTTGCCTCAGGAGACAGCTAGAAAAATGTTGCTACAGCCAATGTCAGAGAAATAACTGCCTGTGCTTCCTTTAGTTTTATGGCTTCACGTACCACTATCACATTTAGGTCTTTAATCCATTTTGAATTTATATTTGTGTATGGTGTAAGAAAGAGGTCCACTTTAATTCTTCTGCATGTAGCTGTCCAGTTTTTCCCAACACCATTTGTTGAAAACACTGTCTTTTTCCTGTTGCATATTCTTTCTTCCTTTGTTGAAGATTAATTGACCATATACTTGTAGGTTTATTTCTGGGTTTTCTATTCTGTTCTATTGATCTGTGTGTCTTATTGTTGTGCCAGTACCATACTGTCTTGATCTCTTCAGCTTTGTATTATAATTTGATGTCTGAAATTGTGATACCTTGAGATTTTCAAGACTGCTTTGGCTACTTGGGGTCTTTTGTGGCTCCATACAAATTTTAGGACTGTCTGTTCTAGTTCTATGAAAAATGCTGTTGGTATTTTGATAGGGATTGTACTCAACCTGCAGATTGTTTCAGGTAGTACAGACATTTTAACAATACTTACTCTTTTAATCCAGGAGCATGGAATGTCTTTCCATTTCTTTGTGTTTTCTTCAATTTCTTTCATCAATGTTTTATAGTTTTCAGAATATAAGTATTCCACCTCCTTGGTTAGGCTTATTCCTAGCTATCTTATGGTTTTGGTGCAATTATAAATGGGATTATTTTCTTAATTTTTCTTTCTGATACTTCATTATTAGTGTATAGAAATGCAACAGATTTATGCACATTGTTTTTGTATCCTGTGACTTTACTGAATTCATTTATCAGTTCTACTAAGTTTTTGGTGAATCTCTCAGGTTTTCTACATATGGTATCATGTCATCTGCAAATAGTGAGTTTTACTTCTTCCTTACCAATTTGGATGCCTTTTATTTCTTTTTGTTGTCTGATGGCTGTGACTAAGACTTCCAGTACTATGTTGAATAAAAGTAGTAAGAGTGGACGTCCTTGTCTTGTTTTTGTTTCTTTAGGGCTTTTTATATACAGTGTCATGTCATCTGCAAATTGGGAAAGTTTTACTTCTTCCTTACCAATTTGAATGCCTCTTATTTCTTTTTCTTGTCTGATTGCTGCTGCTAGGACTTTCAGCACTATGTTGAATAGAAATGATGAGAGTGGACATCCTTGTTCGTTCTTGATCTAAGAGGGAAAGTTTTCAGCTTTTCGCCACTGAGTTTGATAATCCTTTTAATGTATTGTTGAATTTGATTTGCTAATATGTTGTTGAAAACTTTTGTGTTTATGTTCATCAGGGAATCTGACCTGTAATTTTCTTTTTTTGTAGTGTCTTTGGTTTTGGTGTCAGAGTAATGCTAGCCTCATAAAATGAATTTGGAAAGCTTTCTTCTGTCTTCTATTTTTTGGAATATTTTTTAAAGGATAGGTATTAACTCTTATTTAAAATGTTTAGAAGAATTCAACTGTGAAGCACTCTAGTCCTGGACTTTTGTTTGTTGGGTGTTTTTAAATTACCAATTGAATTTCACTACTATTATTGATGTTTTCAGCTTTTCTGTTTCCTCCTGATTCAATATTGGAAGACTGTATGTTTCTAGGAATTTATCCATTTCCTCAAGGTTGTCCAATTTGTTGGCATATAACTTTTCATAGTGGTCTCCTATTATCCTGGGTATTTCTGTGTGTTGGTTTTAATTAATTCTCCTCTTTCATTTCTAATTTTATTTGAGTCCTTTTTATCTTGATAAGTCTGACTAAAGGTTTACTAATTTTGTTTATCTGTCCAAAGAGCCAGCTCTTAGTTTCGTTGATCTTTTCAAATGTTTTGTAGTACCCATTTTCATTTATTTCTACTCGGATCTTTACTGTTATTTCCTTCCTTCTAACTTTGGGCTTTTTCTTTTTTCTAGTTCCTTTAGGTGTTAAGGTTAGATTGAGATCTTTCTTGTTTCTTGAGGTAGGCTTGTATCACTAAAAACTTCACTCTTAAAACTTTTGTTCTTTTGTTCTAAAACCCCAAAGATTTTATGGTGCACCTGGGTGGCTCAGTCAGTTAAGTGTCCAACTTCGGCTCAGGTCATGATCTCATGGTTCTTAAGTTCGAGCCCCGTGTTTGTGGGTTTGTTCCCATTTTTTTGCAACTGATTGCCAGTTTCATAGCATTGTGGTTGGAAAAGATGCTCAATATGATTTCAATGTTATTAAATTTACTGAGACTCATTTTGTGGCCTAAAATGTGATCTATCCTGAAGAATGTTCCATGTGTATTTGAAAAGAATGTATTCTGCTATTTCTTGATAGAACGTTCTGTATATATCTGCTAAGTCCATCTGGTCTAATGTGTCATTCAAGGCCACGGTTTCCTTATTTTCTGTCTGGGTGATCTATCCATTGATGTAAGTGGGGTTTTAAAATCCACTCCTATTACTATTGTATTACCATCAATTTCTCCCTTTATGTCTGTTAATATTTGCTTTATCTATTTAGTTACTCCTATGCTGGATGCACAGGTACTCAAAATTGTTATATCCTCTTGTTGGATTGATCCCTTTATCATTATGCAATGATACTTTTTGTCTCTTGTTACAATCTTTGTTTTAAAGTCTATTTTATCTGATAAGGTATTGCTACCCCAGGTTTTTACACTTCCATTTACATGAAATATATTTTCCAACCCTTCACTTTCAGTCCATAAGTGTATTTAGGTCTGAAGTGAGTCTCTTGCAGGCAGCATAGAGATGGTTTCTTTTTTTAAATCCAGTCACCCTGTCTTTTGATTGGCGCATTTAGAACATTTACATTTAAAGCAATTATTGATAATACATATTTATTGTCATTTTGTTAACTATTTCTGGTTGTTCTGTAGTTCTTTTTTCTTTTCTTCTTTTCCTCTCTTGTTTTTTGTTTTGTGGTTGTTTCTCTTCCCTTGTGATTGATGACTTATTTCAGCATTATACTTGGATTCCTTTCTCATTTTTTTTTTGTTATATGTTTTGTTATACATTATATCTATTACATGTCTTTGATTTGTGGTTACCATGAGGTTCACATACAACACCCTAAGTATACAGTGGTCTGTATTAAGTTGATGGTCACTTAAATTCAAAAGCATAAAAACACTATATTTTTACTCCTTCTCCTCCATGTTTTATGTATATGAAGTCATAAATTTCATCATTTCAACAATCCTTTAATATTTTAGATAAAATTAATTTTATTACTCTTGTCTTTTAACCTTCATACTAGCTTTATAAAGGACTGAATCTTTTATATGTTTGCTTTTACCAGTGAAATTTTTCCTTTCATAATTTTCTCACTTTCTACTTACTGCCTTTTCTTTTCCACTAAAAGATGTCCCTTTAACATTACCTATAAGGCTGGCTTAGCAGTGATGAAATCCTTTAACTCTTGTTTCTCTGGGGAAATTTTATCTCTCTTTAAATTCTGAATTATAATCTTCCCAGGCAGAATATTCTTGGTTGCAGCGTTTTTTATTTCACTTTTTCCCCTTTCAGCACTTTGAATATACTATTCCACTCCCACTAGCCTGCAAAGTTTCTACTGAAAAATCAGCTGAAAGCCTTATCGGGTTTCCCTCGTACATAAATAAATAGTAGTTTTTCACTTGTTGCTTTTAAGATTCTTTAATTCTTGACATTTTAATTATTATGTGTCTTAGCACAGACCTCCTTGAATTCATCTTGTTTGGGGCTCTCTTTGCTTCTTGGACCTGGATGTCTGTTTCTTTTCTCAGGTTAGGAAAGTTTTCAGCTATTATTTCTTGAAATAAATTTTCTGCCTCCTTCTTCTCTTTCTGGGAACCCTAGAAAGTAGATGTTAGTGTGCTTGATGCTGTACCAGAGGTCCCTTAACCTATCTTATTTTTTTTTCTCTGTTTTTTTCTTTTCTGTTTAGCTTGAGTGCTTTCCATTGCCTTGTCTTCCAGATTGCTAATCCATTCTTCTGTATCCTCTAATCTGATGTTGATTCCCTCTAGTGTATTTTTCACTTCAGTTATTGTATTCTAAAACTCTTATTGGTTCTTTTTTATACTTCTCTCTTTGTTGAAGTTCTCACTGAGTTCATCCACTGTTCTCTCAAGTCCAGTGAGTGCCTTTATGACCAATACTTTGAAGTCATTATCAGATACATTGTTTATTTTCATTTCATTTAGTTCTTAAGTTTTGTCTCACTCTTTTGTTTGAAGCATATTTCCATATCCTCATTTTGTTTGATTTTTTGTGTTTGTTTTTGTGTATGAATTAAGGAAAACAGCTATGCCTCCCAGTCTTGAAGGAGTGGCCTTATGCCCAGTGCAGACTGTGAGTGCCTGAAAGCTTTAGCTGACTAGCTGGAACTGAAGTGGGCACGAACCAGTGGTCCTGAAGCACTCTGTACCAGCCACCCCAGCAGGATGGCTAGAGTTGGACTGGGCACAGCCTAGGGGCCTGATGGGACAGATGGAGCTGAAGTGGGCATAGGTCAGGGCTCTGTGCAGAGGGTGCCCTTTTGGGACAGCAGGAGCTAAAGTGGTGCTCAAGTATTTTTCAAGTGTTTAAGAATTAAGGAAAGCAAGGTTCTTTGGGATGTATGGTTAAGAGCTTTGGAAGTGGTGGGATGGAAGTGAGTGGGTAATACAAAACTGGTAAATGTAGATTTGTCAATATTTCTTTTGGTGTCAAAATTTTAAATGTATGCCACTGCTTTTGACATGGAATGAAACTCTAAATTAATTTAAGGGGGAAACCCAGGAGGGGTGCCTGGGTAGCTCAGTCAACTGAGAATCTGACTCTTGATTTCAGCTCAGGTCATGATCTCACAGTTCATGAATTTGAGCCTGACATCACGCTCTGCAATGACATGTGGAGCCTGCTTGAGATTCTCTCTCTCTGCCTCTGTCTCTCTCTCAAAAATAAGTAAAAATAAATAAATAAATAAACAAACAAACAAACATTAAAAAAAGAGGGAAGGGGGGAAACCAGGAAATTGGGTTGGGATTATATTAATAAAGTTGGGTTCTACTTCCAGCTAAACCACTTAATATTTATGTGATCTAAAGCTAGTGACTGAATTTCTCTAGGCCTCAGCTATCTTATCTTGAATAATCTTTTACAGCAGGGGTTCTCAACTAGTAGAGATACTGCTATCCACAGAATATTTGGAAATGTCTGGAGTCATTTTTGGCTATCAAAACTAGCAGTCCTACTACTGGCATTTAGAGGTCAGGGATGCTGCTAAACATCCTACAATGTACAGGACAACTCACCATAATAAATGATTATCCAGCTCAAAAGGTCAACAATGCTAAGGTTAAGAATGTCTTAGGAGTGCCTGGGTGGCTCAGTCGATTAAGTACCCAACTCTTGATTCTGGCTTAGGTTCATGAGATGGAGCTCTGCACCAGCCTCTGTGCTGACAATGCAAAGCCTGCCTGGGATTCTCCTTTTCTCTCTGCCTCCCCCCACCTCAAAATAAATAAACAAGAAAGAAAGAAGAAAGAAGAAAGAAGAAAGAAGAAAGAAGAAAGAAAGAAAGAAAGAAAGAAAGAAAGAAAGAAAGAAAGAAAGAAAGAAAGAAAGAAAAGGAAAGAAAAGAAAGAAGAAGGAAGGAAGGAGAAACCATGTCTTATGAGATCTTTCAGCTCTAAAATCCTATAAGCTATATATCTGTGTGAGTTGAGAGGGGTAAATACTACCTTGGTGGGTAGAAAACTTAACACAAGATGATTAAATGAGTTGCTGAGATCATCATGTACATCAGTGACAAAGTATAGATCTCCTGATAACCACTCCAGTTACTGAGAAATTAGATTTGGCCTATGAGACAGTTCCCTCTTCCAGAGAAGTCCAACATGAATGACTTTCAAAAGAAGAGGACTTTTTTTTTTTTTAAGTATCTTACCTACCTAGGTTTGTAACAAGACAGATTCCAAATTTTGGCCCTCCAATGAATGAGTGCCTCTAACTTTGAGCAGTAGTTAATACATTCAGACTCTCCAGACTTCAACTAATGCTTTGAAATAAATAAAAATATAATCTGTGAGAGAGAGCTGGGAGCCCAGAATTTAATGCCTATAATGCTCTGGTTTAGTAACAACATATGGTTTTAGCATTTTTTAAAACTATATATTCTTTGGGCCTTAAAACAGAGGTATTTTAAAAAAACAAAGGTATTTTATTTGCTTAGTTACAAAATGTTTTCCTTAATACTCCCATATGCAAAAAAAGAAAAAAAAAAGCACTTCATCTGAAGGACTGCTAACATTATATGGCACACTTATCTGAGAACATGAAATTCTGTCACTTCATTTCACTAAGGGTTTGGGAAAAGGCAACCTAAAACTCTCAGGTGGAAATAGCCTATGAAACATGGAGATCTATTGATTCATAAGGCATTTTCTTATCCTGAACTCATCCATTCTTAATATCTATTTATCTAATAAGACATTTATTTTTAATGTAAACTCACTGATTTATATTGGCATCCCCTTTACTAAAGATATGCTGAAATTCTCACCGATGCTTTTTATTATTCAAAGTTTGCTAGTTCAGACATGAAAATTTCCCAAAGCATGAAAGGTCTAATCCTTTCTACAAATATCATTGAGCCATTTTTTTAAATCCCAGAATGTCAAAGAGAATTTTTTCTTCTTTACTCTTGAAACTTAAAACTAGTTTTTTTTGTTTTTTGGTTTTTGTTTTGTTTTGTTTTTAATTAAGGACACTATCTGTACTTTAGATGAAATGTCTTCCCTACATAGAAAAAAAAAATTAACTGGCAATCTCATCAAAATAAACCATCAGGGAAGCTTTAATAGAAGAAAGTTCCTTGGGGTGCCTGCATGGCTCAGTCAGTTAACTGTCTGACTCTTAATCTCAGCACAGGTCTTGATCTCAGGGTTTTGAGTTCAAGCCCCATGTGGGGCTCTGCAGTGGGTGTAATCCTACTTAAAAAAAAGTTCCTCTAATTAGGATTGTAACCTAAAGTTTTGGAGAACCAGAGGTCTAATAAAACTTGAGCACCCAAAAGGAATAAAGCAAAGAATGGTAATAGTTTACATTTGTAGCACTTGTGAAAGTGTGTAGCATTTGGCAAAGTACCACTTTCACTTACTGTCTCAATTGATCCATGTAACAATCCTATAAAGTGGGTATTATAATCTCTTCCTAGATTAAGAGAATAAGTCTGAAATATATTAGGAGACAATTATAACCTCAAAACTTGAAAGTATCAGAGATCAAAGTGGAAAAGTAGAAACCAGGTCTGCTGGCTCCAAATTACTTTAAAATAAAGATTAAGAAACATAAAAATTAGACCATGGCTTCTCATCTGTCAAGACTGTAATATGTTTGAACAGAAATACTTGTCAGCCCCCATCTAAAACAGCTAGTGAAGCTCCTACCCCTTTCTCAAACCCACAACCTCCTTTTGCCACACTGTTCTCTCATCAATGAATATCTGTATACCTATATCTGTACACCTACTTCAAGAATTATGCTAGGCATTAAGACAAGGTTTCTACCCTCAAACTGCAAACTACTTGAAGAGTCAAAGGTACACAAATAGGAAAAATATACTGCCATTAATAATTTAAATTAGGTCAATCTAACATCCAAAGATATGATTCAAATTAGAGTATAATTAGTGTACACTAGGTTTTGTGCAGCCTGATGCTATAATTTTGAGTCCCTCAATAGGAAAATGAATACAAAATTATGAATACAAAATTAGGTAGTAAGTGAATATTTATTAAGAAAGAGAACAAAAATCACAAAAAAAAATTATAAGTTTTAAAAGCTGGCCACACAAATATCACAAAATCTAGACATATAACAATATTTTCATTAATTCCTTTGGTACTCTACAATCTTTCCTTTATCTTGGGATTTTAAATCACCTTATCATATGCCAATCATTTTGTAATATTGCCTATGAAAATAACAATGATAATTAAGATTTTCTTTCAGCATGATTAATAAAAAAAATGTAATATTGATACTTTAGGAAAGTTTCTGCTTCATAATTCATTATTCATTATTGGTAATATCACAGGAAAATAAAATATGCACTATTGGCAAATCATGCAAAGTGTTAAGTATTGTTGTTAAATTTGCAAAAACTTCTATCTAACGTTTCTTTCACATTTAAGCTGTACGACTTCAAAATATTTTGAGTTTTCTTGAACAGTGACAAATCTTAAATACTTTTTGACATGAGAAAACTCATCACCTACTTTTCAACCACATACTCACTATAATGGCATTATGAGGGCTTAAAAATGGCACTCACAGTAGGCTCTACAATTTCATATCACAATCCTCGTAAGTCAAACAACATGGCTGAATATTCTCAGAAGCCATTCTTACACTGAGATGGTTAGCAATAACAGCTCTATATACCAGTGACCATGGACCACATAAACAATTCCACTAAAACCAGAACTGAATGTGTTCCCAACTCACTTCCCCTTAGCTGGGGAAAATGCCTGTGACCATTACAATACTACTCAACATAAGGAGAAGTATGACAGAGGGGAAGGCAAAGTGGAAGAAGAGAAAAATCTTAATTGATTATAGCTATGGCATCTAATTTATGCAAATTTGAGGACATATTGCTAGTATGAAATCCGGGGCCTTAAAATTTTTAAATTTTGTTAATGTTTATTTATTTTTGAGAGAGAGAGAAAATGAGCAGGAGAGGGGTAGAGAGACACAGAATCCAAAGCAGGCTTCAGGCTGTCAGCACAAAGCTGGACACAGAGCCAAACCATGAGATCACGGCCTGAGCTGAAGTCAGAGCCCCAAACGACTGAGTCACCCAGGTGCCCCAAAAGGGGTCCCTTTTTAAGTGAGGAGTCCAAAAGCATACACTTGATAAACTTCACTTTAAACTTGCTTCTGAATAATTAAGGATCAAATGAACTGTAGTAAAACAGTAACAGTAACAGCAACAACCGTAATAAAGTAAATCTCTACCACTTACTGACTAATAACAACAGCAAGAACAAAAAACAAACCTAACACTAAAAGCGTATTGTTTTGCCAGACTCTCTGCAGAGCACTTTATAAGAATTATGTAATTAATTTTAATTTTGCTATATTAATTAGTGTTACCTTTGTTACCATTTATTTAGATACTTTGATGGTAGCTTTACATATAGTCACTGGTTTGAAAAACAATCCTACAAAGTTACACATTATCACTATTTTTTACAGTAAATTTTTAAAGTAAATTAATTTTGGCAAGTCATATAGCAGAGCTGAGACCCAAATCTTGGTCTAGTTTATGCTCTTCTTAATAATAGGAATTCAGAAGAGGACAAGATCACTCCAGGTTAGAGATCTAAAAAAGACTTTACAGAGAAGTACACTAAGCTGGACACTAGGGAATAAGTAGGAATGAAGAAGAAGACTATACTCCATATTTCAGGGTAGACGGGCCATGATAATAAGATAGAAATGGAATAAACAAGGGTTACTCAGAAGATAATAATGAAACAATTTTACAGAGATAAAGAACATGCTCCAAATCATGATTCCCAATAAAAAGTAAATAAAGTCTTATGATCTATGTTCCCTTTATTACATGGCCATAATCTTGCACAAGAAAAAGAGAAAGAAACATTTCTCTAGAATCCAATGCCTCAATGAAAAGGGTGGCTGTGGACAGGTAAAGAATTGCCTCACCTCTGTCATGAGGAAACCCAAGTCTAGTAATCTCTCCCTTGAAGGCAAAGCAGTGATTTCCACTGGAAACTAAGGCTTTACAACCAAACATATCACATTATCATCATGCTGTAGGCAAGTCATGAGGCTTAAAACCGGGCCTCTAAATTCCAATTACATTTTCTTCCTCGAGGTTTCATTAAAAGTAGCTTTTAAAATATATGAGCCAAAAGGTGCTGCTCGCATATAATAGAAACAACCAAAGTTTTAACAGATTTTATTTACTCTACATGTAGAAAACGTACTTGACAAGAAAAGCACAGAAAGTAAAACCTGGGAGTTGAAGAAAGAACAAAACACAAAAACATACTCCTTCTCAAGAAAATTACCTAACCCTGAACTCACTCTGAGGAATAGTTTGTTGTAATTTGCAAACAGCATGTGGCATATTAGCCACAGAGTAATAGAAGGAGAAAATATTTATTCTGGCTTCAGTGAAGTCCCTCATCCAATGTTATGAAACATCTTCAGGACTCTTCTCTCATCACTAATGCCTAACTAAAAGAAAGAGAGTGAGCCAGGGAGGAACAGAGACAGCGAAACCTGCTATAAACAGACACCAGACATAGATGGAAGAGGAATTCCAGCAATAATTTCATCTTGGCATTTCACTCTTTCATATGGCTTACCCCTGCATACCTCCTAGAGCTGTACTGACATGATGAAACACTGAAAATTATGGAATTAAGCATGTCTAAAGTTACATGTATGCTTTGTTTTCCATTTAAATCAAACTCTTCACTCTCTGACTTACCTATAGAGAAATTTAAATTGGAAATGTATAGAGAATATAACCAGATGTTTGACACTAAGAGTCATAATATATAAAGAGTCTAACAGAAATGTTGGGCTATAACAGAATTAATGGAAAGAAGAAATAACATAAGAATAAAATAACATTTTTGTAATGCTCCTGAACTCTATATGCAGTAAGCATCTATTTCAAAAAACATTCATTCTAAGGATGTGTTCCCCATAAGGATCCTGAGCCCTAGGGCAGGTTTCTCAACCTGAGGTGTATAAATAATCTTCTGGGGGCTATAAACCCCCAAAAATAGTATATAATTTTTTTAATATATGTATATAAGAATACCGTTTGGAGGAAAGGATCTGTAGCTTTATTTCCTATGAAGTATTCATACCATAAGCTACTTCAATGTATCTGGACAGTCTGAAACAGTGCCTATTAAATTAAAGACACTTAAATATTTGTTCTTACTGAACCAGTGTTCTAAAGCCTCACAACTAAGGTTCTAAACTGGTTCTTTATTACCAGTGGACTTATGGTTAGAGTGAAGCTTCATATCTGATACTAAGAAATCAAACTGAATTAAGAACACCAATCTAACCAAATAGTTCTCAATTTTTTCTTCAGGGTAAACAAACACAGAAACTTTTTTTTTTATTTTTTTAATGTTTATTCATTTTTGAGAGACAGAGTGTGAAGGGGGAGGGGCAGAGAGAGAGAGAGACAGAATGTGAAGCAGCCTCCAGGCTCTGAGCTGTCAGCACAGAGCCGGATGCAGGGCTCGAACCCACGAACTGTGAGGCCATGACCTGAGCTGAAGTCAGACGCTTAACTGACTGAGCCACCCAGGTGCCCCAAGAAACACAAAAACTCTTAAAACATTAGACATAGTAAGGCTGTAGCAGATTAAAAAAAAAAAAAAAAAAAAACCCTGAGGCTCTGAAAGATGAATATTCCCAACCTCTTAGAGTTCAAACCAAGTTTACCTGTTTCTAAAACACTTCTAAACTTTCAGTAAAGAAAGAGATTTTTGTAAACTTCTAATGCAATTTTAATTAACAAATAAACTAATCCAACTAACCAGTTAAAAATTCTCTTAATTTCTCATAAAATCACTTCTTTTGATGTGAAACTCATATAGTTAAAGTGAGCCATCTAATAAGGGGAATGAAATGTATATGTTTTGCTGGTAGTGTGAGAGGAATGGTGTTTAAATTACTTTCAAATGATTTGGATTAAAACCAATATTATCTCCCCAAGGTCCAAATATGAATCACATGCAATGCTGGGAAATGAATCCAGAATGCCTAACACCCACGATGCTGTGCTCCTTCCTTCAACCAGAAAAGTATCTGAAAGGCTACAAACAATGGAGCCTTCCCAAGATGCAGTGGGTGGTTTTCTTCTTCCCAGTACATGGACTGATCAGCCTTTCAGAGAACCAGCATTTCATTCTGTAGGAATCTGAATCTCAGATTCAGATATCAGCTATAAAGCTCAAGGTTACTTTTACATTTTACCGCTGAATGTCTTCACCTATACCTGTTCCTAGCAGAGTAAGAAGCTGCTATTTCAGGTGCCTGTCTAGTGCAAAACAGCTGTAATTCTCCAAATTTTAAGTTGCTGTATCTTGAATGATAGATGGTTGCTTCTCAGAGAATCCAATCCACAGAGATTATAGTTGTACAACTGGGCATATCTTTAAAATAATATAGCCCCATCCTCAAAGCAGTGATGCTTAGCAAGAATCATGCAATCCTTTCCTTCATGCATACCACAACCTCTCTGAGTATATATGTGCTCTGAAAACACATAGTCAATATTTTTTATTTTATATCTGAAAACTGAGAACAAATTGCCTTCACAATATGAACATTTAAAGAAACGTATGTGACTCTTATGTTAATCAAAAGGGAGACCAGGGGCACCCGTGTGGCTCAGTCGGTTGAGCATCCAACTCTTGATTTTGGCTCAGGTTATGATCCCAGGGTCGTGGGATCAAGCCCCACATTGGGCTCCATGCTCAGCATGAAGCCTGCTAAAGATTCTCTTTTTCTCTCCCTCTGCCCCTTCTCCCCACTCACGCTCTCTGTCTCTTCAAAAAAGAAAAAAAAAATTAAAATGATCTTTAAAAAAAAGGGGGGGGGTGGGGGCAGGTTAAGTAAAAGCTGAGATTCCTGTTTCCAGCAGTATGGATTAGATACTTGAAAAGGCCTTTTCATTCCAATAACAAGGTTCAATGCACACCATAGTTTCTTATATACCTCTGGGCTCCCAGGAGATGGGGGGATCTGCAAAATAAAACAGCCACAGGCTGAAACCAGAAAGATAGGTGGGGGTGTGACTCTGAGAGCAAATGCTCATTTTTAACACTTTAGTGGGGAGACTGTGCCCTTGGGCCAGCAGGAAGGCAGAGAAGCTGAGCATCTTCAAATAATCCCAGGGACCCTCAAAGGAGTAAAGTCATCCCAGGTGGCCACTGTCTGGTGGAAGCTACTCTCATAAGAAGCATCATAAGGTCAGACCCATATTTCCACTAATAACGATCAACCAAGTGTCAGCTTATGAATAAAAAAAAACAAACAAACCACCTTAACAGTCATAAGAAACAACACACATTAGATTTTGATCTCCAGGAACTTCAGATACCTAAAGTATCAGATAAAGATTATAAAACAGCTACACTTGAAATGTTTTTTTGAAAGGACTTAGGGGTGCCTGAGTGGCTCTGTCAGTTAAGCTTCTGATTCTTCAGCTCAGGTCATAATCTCACGGTTCATGGGCTTGAGCCCCATATAAGGCTCTGCACTGACAACACAGAGCCTGCTTGGGATTCTGTCTTCCTCTCTCTCTGCCCTTCCCCCACTTGCTATCTCTCTCTCTCAAAATAAATAAAAATAAACTTAAAAAATTAAAAAGGACTTAAAAATATGAGCAAGCAAAAGAGACCAGATTATAAAAAGAACCAAGTAAAAATTTCAAGAATGAGCAATATAATTGGTGGAAAAAAAAACTCTATGTATTGGTTAAATAACAGATTAGACACAGCTGAAAAAAAGAGCTGTAAATCAAAGCTAAATAAAACCCAAAATAGCACAGAGGGAATATGAAATTATGACAGAAAGGTTAACAGTCTTGAAAGATAGAATGAATATATATCTGATCAGAGTTCCAGAAGGAAAGAATTAAGGAACAGAAAGTAGACAGTATTTAAACAGACAAACCTTAGAATTTTCAGCAAAGACATAAAGTCATAGATACACAAAGTATAGCAAATTAACAAGGAAAATAGTAACATTTCAGAATGCCAAAGACAAAGAAGAGATCTTTAAAGTAGCTGGAGAGAAGACAGGCAACCTAGAAAAGACTGAGGATATGATGAACTGAAGCACAGACTTCACCACAGTAATAATGGAAACCAGAAAGCATCTAAGTTACATATTCCAGTTTCTAAGACAAAATAACTATCAACCAAAAATTACACATCCATAAACCTATATTTCAAGAAAATAAATATATTTTTATATATGCATAAAAGTGAATTGAAGATCAAGAGGCCTACCCTGAAGGAAATGAGCTTGAACTTCCTAACCAACCTTCCCTCTCCAATCTTCTTGAATATCAGATTAATGCTCCTAAAATCATATGCTCATATCACTTCCCTGCTTCAAACTGCCACATTAATTTCTAGAACCTACATAACAAGATCCAAATTTCTTAGCCTGGCATCGAAAGCACTTTACAATCTAGTTACTCCCCAATGTTCTTTACATGGACGATCTGGCTCCTTAATTTACTAACTGTAACCTTAAGTTAGGTAATTAACCTTTCTGAGTCTCAGATTCATCATCTGCAAAATGAAACCTATAAAAACTGACTTCTGAGATCAATTAAAATAGCCCAGGTGAAGCTATCAGCACATTGCCTGCCACATAGTTTTTAATAAATGGTAGGTGGTATTATTTCTTATTATAACTCATTGGTCCTAAAATACAATGTAGGCATTTCCAACTCCATGCCTTTGCTCAATATTTCCTTCACCTTACTGGCCCCCAACACCTCCATTCCCCCCAAATCTGCACTAGGTAAATCAAAATTATCCCTAAAAGTCCAGCTCCTTCTTGAAATTCTTGTCTACCAGGCCAGAGCAAGTAAGTGCTCTCACTTCTAAACACATTAAAACATTTTCCAAAAATGCTATTCTGTTAACTATCCAAACTGCATGTTTCTTCTGGTCTAAAGAGGTGTTCATCTTAGATTTTCCTGTTTTACTCATGGAAAGCTTTACAGCCGTTAAAACAGAGACTGCCAAATAAATATGGATTGGCTGTTTAAGTTCTAATACCCTGATAGAGATACTTTAGAGGAAAAACAGGAGTGGCGGGGGGAGGGGGGGGGGGAGGCAGCTGTCTTAGGATTCACTGCATTCTTTGTAACCTTCCAGACAGCTGTGCTTCATTCTAAAGACATTATACATATTCCTTACAGAAAAACATCAGACAAGGAAGTCCATGGTGGGCAGGAAGAAGTGATAAGGATACATCAGCTGACAGCTCTCTTCAGGAAACATCTTTCAGAGTCTATTTTCCAAGGAAGTCAATTTGACCTGGTGTTCCTCTCACCAAAGACAAAGAAAACAGTTTTCCAGGAGTCCAGCTAGCACAAAGGAGGTGTTCAATAAATGCTGGCTGACTCTGAACAGGCAGACCAAAGCAACTACTCAGATTATTTTGCTTGTTTAAACAAAACAAAAAAACAAAAAAACAAGAAAACAAGGTAGTGAGGCAGATTTTCTCATCAGCTCTTTCAGTTTTCCAATTAACCATTTGCTGAGGATGCCACAGTTGGCTCCCCCACCCAAAACCCAGTAACAAACCTCTCAAATGAGTCACAAAGAAGACATGATCAAACAACTGAATCAAGTTAGCCCCTCCCTACTTCGTTCACTGTGGCTGACATTAATTAAGGTTCACAATCAACATGCTATCACATTGAACTAAACAAAGTTTTTCCATTTTAATTTTTTTTTAAAGTAGGCTCTGTGACCAGCATGGAGCCCAATGCAGGGCTTGAACTCATGACCCCAAGATCAAGATGTGAGCTGAGATCAAGAGTTGAATGTTTAACTGAGCCACCCAGACTAAAAGTTTTTCCATTTTTTTTTTAAGTTTATTTATTTTGAGAGAGAAAGAGAGTAAACTCATGCACAAGGGGCAAAAAGAGAGGGAGAGAGAGAATCTCAAGCAGGCTTCACACTGTCAGCATGGAGCCCGATGGAGGGCTTGAACTCACAAACTGTGAGATCATGACCTGAGTCACCCAGGCACACCAAGTTTTCCCATTTTAAAAGAAAATCTTTAGGGGTGCCTGGGTGGCTCAGTAGGTTAAGCATCTGACTTTGGCTCAGCTAATGATCTCATGGTTCATGAGTTTGAGCCCCACATCCAGCTCTGTGCTGACAGCTTAGAGCCTGGAGCCTGCTTTGGATTCTCTCTCTCTCTCTCTCTCTCTCTCTCTCTCTCTCTCTCTTCTCTCTCTCTCTCTGTCCCTCCCCCACTCACACTCCGTCTCTCTCTCTCTCCCTCTGCCCCTACCCAACTCACTCTCTGTTTCTGTCTCTCTCTCAAAAATAAATACACATTAAAATAAACTTAAGAATTGTCTGGGATCTTACTTATGCTTCATTACAGAGAAAGAAACCTGGCTTCTCAGACCATGAAGGAAAAGCAGGAAATGACCCATAGCTTAAATAAAAACATAATAAATAAAAATTAAAAAATAAAAGGAAAACTTAAAAAAAGAAAAGAAAATCTTTACTACTGTCAAATCTAAAATTCCACTATTTTATCTATCAGAGGCCAAAACAAAATACAATTTTTTCATTATTAAAAAACATCCTCATTAAAGAAAACTTGAGGGGAAAATAAAGAAAACTGAAAAGAAAAGAAAAGAAAAAAAGAAAAGAAAATCTTTACTACTGTCAAATCTAAAATTCCACTATTTTATCTATCAGAGGCCAAAACAAAATACAATTTTTTCATTATTAAAAAACATCCTCATTAAAGAAAACTTGAGGGGAAAATAAAGAAAACTTGGGAAAAAGACAAAAGAATCAGCCAGAAAAAGAGAAAAGTAGAAAACAATCAGCCATAAGACCTACCACTCAAAAACAGCACCTATCAACATTTTGGTTCATTAGATTCCAGGGGTTTTTTTTTCCCCCTAAGCATAAGATCAGTTTTTGCATAACTGTAATCATATGTATATGCTAATCCTACCTGCAGCTTGTGTCACTTACATTATTCATAAACATTTCTCCATGTTTTTTTTTTCTTCTTAACCATGTATAACTTGCATACATGGTAAGATTTTTAAATTAAACCAAGAAATACTTACCATTTGCTTTCTTTCAAAGAAACTACTGCAGTAAAAACTAAGAATTCTCAAAACTTCCGGGGGCCACTGGAGCTAAGATACATAAAAAATGCCTAGACACAGAGGAAGTACTTAAGATAGTTAACTGACTTACAAGTGACAAAGAGAATATTTACTATAGTCATCTCTAGAAAGGTACAAAAGAAATGAAATTAAGCCTCGGTTTCTAATGAGTTTTTAGTGTCATTGAAAAGATAGAATGTATTTATACCCAATAATTGAAACCCAATGTAATTCAGCATACAACTATCCTTGCTCTTCAAGAGCTGGGGATGCTTTATTCATTTCTGCATCCGTAGTATGCACAACAGTGCCTGTTCAATATATTGAACAGATATTCAATGAATGACTGCTATACTAAACTGAACTACAAACTAAGAGTCATGCTTATACAGAAATAAGAAAGGTCACTGAGAGACAAGGTTAGGTTAGGCAGAGTAGGAGTATGAATATAGCATAATTTGACTTTGGCAATAATTCACAGAAAGAAGTCTGAACCATAGAAGCTTTGGGATTCTGTGAAAATGAAAAATAACATGAGAAAAAAAATGTTTGTAGGGGCGCCTGGGTGGCTTAATCAGTTAAGCGTCAGACTCTGGATTTCCGCTCAGGTCACGATCTTACAGTTTGCGAGATCAAGCCCTGCATCGGGGTCCATGCTGACAGCGTGGAGCAGGCTTGGGATTCTAGCTCTCCCTGTCTCTCTGCCCCTCATGCATCCTCTCTCTCTCTCTCTCAAAATAAATAATAAATAAATTTTTAAAACTTTTTTTTTAAAGAAATATGGGGTGCCTGGGTGGCCCAGTCAGTTAAACGTTCGACTTCAGCTCAGGTCATGATCTCGTGGTTCCTGAGTTCAAGCCCCACCTCAGGCTCTGTGCTGACAGCTCAGAGCCTGGAACCTGCTTCGGATTCTGTGTCTCCCTCTTTTTCTTTCTTTCTTTCTTTCTTTCTTTCTTTCTTTCTTTCTTTCTTTCTTTCTTTCTTTCTTTCTTTCTTTCTTTCTCTCTCTCTCTCTCTCTCTCTCTCTCGCGCGCGCGCGCGCGCGCGCGCGCGCACTCCCCCCCACGCGCGCACTCCCCCCCCCACTTGTGCGCATGCGCGTGCTCTCGCGCGCGCCCGCGCGCACGCCTCCCACCTCTCTCTCTCAAAAAATGAATAAACATTTAAAAATTTTTTAAAATGTTTGTATAGTTTTAACTTATAAAAAGTTTGATATTTCTACACAATCAGCATTGAAACTGCCACTGAACATATGAACTACTCATGGGAAATATATAACATAGAATAGATACTTAAAAACAAAGAAAACACACCACCACAAAATACTACAGTATTCCTTTAAATCAGAAACCAAGGCTAATTCTCAGGAAGCTTTCTGTATGTTATGAAAAGTGGCAAAGAGGCAGTAAATTAAAGCTTTAGATCTCCATATAGAGTACTATGGTGGATACTGTCCTTGCTAAACTAGGTGTAAAAGAATGTGCTTACCAAAACTTTCTTTCAGGATCTCTTTATACTCCAGTGAAGCTATTTGCATATATGGTTAGCATTCAGAGGGTAGAGAGAGCTCTGAAATCTGTATTCAACCCTAACAGCATCATACTCACACCACCTGATTCTAAACATATCTTAAAAAAAAAAAAAAAAAGAATCCAGCTTCATGAATAGAGTATCATTCAACAGCCTCCATACATCCTCACTTCATTCATACACATATTTTCTTTTCTTTTACCCCACTTGTGCTTTGAAAAAATTCAAAGAATTTATGGAGAAGGAATCTGCTAATATCACATCTCTAACAGCTGCTAGCTTGATATACTAAATCCATAGCTCCTTCAGTTACATTATGTGTCCATTTCAGAAAGTGTGCTTAATTACAAATCTGATTTATTTCAGAACTGTTCTAAGCCTATCCTACTAGGCTTCCTTAAGTGCAAGTTACACAGACCTTAGGGGCTGGTGTATGATAATTTTATAATTTTGTCTGGATATAATACTGCAATTATTTATGATTAAGTACCTCTAATAGCTATCCATTCAGTCTCTGAAGCCTGAACTCATGAATAAATGCCTATCAACAAGTCATTTGAGAATGAACAGCTGATTTGAGGCACTGCATAATGCAGGGCAGGTGTTCTTTGCTTTTCTGCACACACACACACACACACACACACACACACACACACACACACCTGATAGCAATTATATCTGCCAGAAAATTTAAAAGGAATTATAACATAAAATAAGTCATTCTTAAAAAATGGTTTAGAATACTTTTCAAATTTTTTTCCAGGAAATTTTATTTAGATTTTGCTAAACTTAAGCACACAAGCTTGTTTTATATCAAGAGTACAAACTATTACTGTTTTAATTCTAAATGAAGCACTTCTCTCTAGGACATCAAAAGATTTGGAATCCAAAAAATATTACTACATAATCATTCAAAAAGGCCATGTGGCATAACATTTGTAAGGTTGAATTGCACCTGTCACCAATACAACAAAAGAATATTTTATATGCAAACCACAAAGCTTTGAACATTTGATAAATTATTAAACTGATGCATAACAAATCGACTGTCAAATGAAATGACACAAGTAACCACAAATTAATTAACAGAAATAGTTCAAAACTCCCAAATTTAAAACGCATAGGCTATCACCTTGAGCAAGTTACTGCATCTCTCAGTCTGTTTCTTCATGCACAAAATGAACAAAATAATTATAACAATCTCTTAAAGTTGTTAGTAATATGAAATGAATTACATATTAAATTCTTAAACAGCCTGGCAAAGGTTAATAAAGAATGTCCTGTATTAGGAACAACAACAAAAACAATGTATTATATCAGGAACAATTTTTTTTAAATGACAACGCTGAAAAATAATAGTATTTGAAAAGAATAATCATAAAAATAAAAAAGAGCTGTCATGACCTGCGGAAGAGTAAAGTTTTCAAGGTATTATAGTGTGTTTAGAGTACACACAAAATAAGAGAAAAAGAGCTCCTTACTGAAAAAGATAGCTATAGCCCCTCAAGGTGTATTAATACAACCTACCACCTTGATTCCTTGTCATCAGTCCTATTTTGCAAAATTTTATTCTTCCTCCTATGCTCTGCAGGTAAATCCCAGCCCTTAATATCAAGAAAGCCACAAACCCTGTACCTCCAGAAAAACAAAGTAAAAAGTTAATGGTATACAAAGTCCTTAGCATCTTCTAGTTTTATTAACAAGCAACCAAGTTGAAATTCAACTGCCAAATGTGTCTGCAATAAAAACTGCAAACTTTCATGTGAACAGAACTTTTCAACAATGGGGAGTTGTTCCAGTCTGTGAATAGGACAGTGTCAGTGTGACCAACAAAACTGGGAGCTGGACATTCCTGACACCCTTGTCCCCTGGCTAGCCTTTGATCATTTATATCTCCCAACCACATGTTTTTGGAAATCACTTTCGGGCAAAGTATATGACAACACCTACCCATATCCTGAAACTTATCCTTCATCACAGAGCCCTGTTTCCACAGCTTCTGCCTCAGACCCTCATTTTTATCTACCACCATTATGAACATTCCACAAGAATGAACATCAAACACAGGAGTGCTTTGTTTTTCTGGTCTGTCCACCCCCACTCCCAAACAGTCACTTTGTGTTTTAATTTGTATATTTTGGAAAACATCACGGGATGACAACAGCAACTGAGCCAAACAATAAATGACCTAAGAACTATAAGACCTCATCTGGTTACCTGAGGATGTCCTGCACAGAAGTGTTGTGTAGTGTGCTTTAGGTAGACATGGGTTTCAGTCTTTACTACTCACTCAGGATGCAGTCTTGGAAAGGTGGCTTGACTTAGGTCTTAGTTCTCTTATTTGAAAATGGGTTAATTAAATCCACCTCACAAAGCTATTGTAAGCTCTAAATGAGAAGATTTCAAAGTGCCTAGTATATAGTACATGCTCACTAAATACAAGCTACGTTAGACCCTCCATCCAACTGTCCTGAGACACACAAATCTAAGAGAATTCTGGACAGTGGAAAAGACAAAACAAAACTCCGAAGTTTGTCAGTGTCACCTGATGAAAACGGCCAAGATGCTATTTCAGGGTAAGGGTCTGCAGGGTCTCCTGGGCCAGGCTGGAGACAAAAAGGATACTTGATTGAAATCTATGGCATTTTATTTCCCCCAAAGAAAAGTTGGGTTTGCCCAATTCAGTTCCTTTTGTTTACAACAAGAGAGAAATGAACAGCACATCCCCAGAGGGCTGTGACCAAGAAGGCAGGCCTCAGAGTTGCGCTTCGCTGGTACTTCGGCAGGCCCCTCACTGTCGACTTCTAGGCAACGCGCTCGCTCCGCAGTGTGTTCTAGCAAGTTCCGAGCCCACGCCTAAGCTTCCACCTTCTTTCCAGAGAGCGGTGCCCACCGCCCGGAACCGGCCCACCGCCCGGAGGGAGCTACCCGGGCCTCGCACCGGCCCCTTGCACCCCCGCAACGACCCGGCTGGGACCCCGCCCAGAGGCCCCCGATCGACCCCCTTCTGCCGGGACGCGGGCGCGCGCCGCTCCTCCGGCCGAGCCCCCAGCGTCTCCGGAGCCGGGACCGCTATTCCCGCCAGGAACCACTTCAGTCGCTCCGGGCCCGCTCTGCTCCCATCCGCCCCAAATCCTCCTCTCCCAAAGGCAGAAACATGCACACTCACCCCTGAAAAGCAGCAGGAGGAAAAAGTCAGACAGCCGGGAGCAGAGCCGGACCGTTGGCCGCCGCCTCAGCGCCATGTCTAGGGGAGCTGAGGGGCCGCGGACGCGCGGCGCAGCTAGGCTTCCCCGTGCGCATGCGCCCTGCCTGCCGGGGGCCCCGACTACCCGCCCCTAGTTACCATAGCGACCACCTGGACCAGCACAGCCGTCACCATAGTAACAAGGGAAGCTGAAATTTGGTCGCTATGGATTCAGGGATGCTCAGGACCCAAGCGTATGAGGTCTCATTCAACGAATTTGATGGGAGGAGATAAAGAAACGTGTTCAAGAATGGGGCGGGGTAAATTTCCATAGCTATAAAATGAATGGAACACTACAGATCAGAGAAGGAGCACTCAATTAAAACTTGGAAATGAAGTATTTCCTCGAATTATTTCCACAAATCCTTATTCCACAAATAAGGATGCATTCTAATTGTCTTTAAAGCATTATAGCCTGCACCTCTTTTGAGTCACTGATTCCAAATGTGATAGAAGCAAAAAGCGCTGAAATCTATTTAAAACATAAGCAAGACATATATTATGCAGAATATAAAAGTGATGTCTTTCTGGGGCGCCTGGGTGGCTCAGTCGGTTGAGAATCCGACTTCGGCTCAGGTCATGGTCTCAGGGGTCCTGAGTTCGAGCCCCACATCCATATCTCTGCTGTCAGCGCGGAGCCCTCTTTGGATCCCCTGTCCCTCTCTCTCTCTCTGCCCCCACCTCCGCCCACATTCTCTCTCCCTGTCTCTCTCTCAAAAATAAACATTTTTTTTTAAAAAGTGATGTCTTTCAACACAATACATAGTTTCTGTGGTAGATCAAAAGCATGATGGCATGCCCATAGTTTATTCTGCAGAAAAGCAGGATGATAATTCTTTGCTCTGATTTCTCAATATTGGAAAATGATAAGGCTAGGGTAGAAAAATGGAGCAGAATCTTATGAAGACAAGCAGATAAGATGAAGAGAAGGATAAAATGTACTGGAAGTTGGACCTAGGGATGCAGGAGGTTTTGAGTGTCACTTACTACCATGGAAATTCTTGGGGCGCCTGGCTGACTCAGTAGGTTGAGCACCCAACTCTTGATTTCAGCTCAGGTCATGATCCCAGAGTAATGGGATCAAGCCCCACGTTGGGCTTCATGCTGAGCATGGAGCCTGCTTGAGATTCTCTCTCTCCCTCTGCCACTCTCCCTCTGTCTCTCTCTCTCTAAAAAATAAAAAGTACTGTGGAAAAATCTTGAAATAGCTTTTATTATATCTAATATAGAAAGTATCCCTAATGCTCCAGGAAACAACAGAGTGAAAACAGAATTCTAAGTATAGTTATTAGTAAAATATGCCAGAGTTTACAACAACAAATATTTTTTATATATTTTTTTTAATTTTTTGACATTTATTCATTTTTTGAAAGACAGAGAGGCATGGTGCGAGCAAGCAAGAGTCAGAGAAAGAGGGAGACACAGAATCCAAAGGAGGCTCCAGGCTTTGAGTTGTCAGCATAGAGTCCAACACGGGGCCTGAACCCACAAACCATGAAATCATGACCTGAGCCAAAGTCAGAAACCCAACCGACTGAGCCACCCAGGCACCCCTCCAACAACTAATATTTTTTAATGTTTAACTTAGTGGGGGGTGCCTGGGTGGCTAGTCAGTTGAATGTCCAACTCTTGATTTCAGCTCAGGTCATGATCTCACAGATCATGGGATCAACCCCCACATCAAGCCCCATGTCAAGATCTGCACTGAGAGTGCACAGTCTCCTTGGGATTCTCTCTCTCCCTCTCTCCCTCTCTCCCTGCCCCTTCTCTTTTCCTCCGCTTGCGTTCTCTCTCTCTCCTCTCTCTCTCTCTCTCTCTCTCTGTCTCAAAAGTAAAATAAATGAATAACTTTTTAAAATGTTTAACTTAAATACTTCATTTTTCACACAGTCACCCTACATTTTTTTTTTAGCATTTAGTATTTTTAGCTTTCACAAAGTAGGAAACTGTGTGTGTATAATTCACATATATACCAAATTATGAACGCCAAGAAACATGAAATAAATTGAGGCTGTTGCCAAGGACATTCTTCAACTGTCATCACTTTATGATCTTCTTTATAACTTTTTATAATTGCTCAAACCTTTGCAAGTGTGAATTAATTACATTTTCAAAATCTCATAAAGACAGAATAAAAACTTTAAAAATAACTCAACCACTTATTATGATTTTGTCTTTCTTTTCTTAAACCCTCTTTCTGTTCCAGTTCTTCATATTCCAAAGTCACAAATAAAAATAGGTGAAAATTATATTATCATGGCAGCCTTTCTCCCTTCATCAAACACAACATACAGGAATTAAAAAGAGAAAAAATCTTCTTAGGCCCACTGACTTTTTTCCTTTTGTTTTCTTTTGTCTTATCATTCCCTTTAGTTCTTGGAAATATAATCAGGCATATTTGCCTTACTAAAAGAACCATATTGGGGCGCCTGGGTGGCGCAGTCGGTTAAGCGTCCGACTTCAGCCAGGTCACGATCTCGCGGTCCGTGAGTTCGAGCCCCGTGTCGGGCTCTGGGCTGATGGCTCGGAGCCTGGAGCCTGTTTCCGATTCTGTGTCTCCCTCTCTCTCTGCCCCTCCCCCGTTCATGCTCTGTCTCTCTCTGTCCCAAAAATAAAAATAAAAAACGTTGAAAAAAAAAAAAAAAAAAAAAAAAAAAAAAAAAAAAAAAGAACCATATTGATTACCTGGGAAGTATGAGGTGTCTGACTGTGGACGGAATAGTTTTCAGAAACTAGTGCCTCTTTTCTCCTGCTTGATTTCCTGTGTTTGCATTGTGACATGGTTCTGTCTGTTAAATGGTTTTCTCTGTTAGGGAATCTTTTGAAATTCAGAACAAGACCACAGAGAAAGGCTCCATGAATATTCTATATGGAACAGAGGTTCCTATGAGAGCGGATGCAGGTGCTTCATTGTAAAACATTGATTTTCCTCCACAGATGGAGTCTGCATGTCATGGCTGGTGGTTGAGACACAATCCTAGAATGGAGCCTAACTAGTGATGCACCAGGACAGGGTAGAATGCCTTTGGCTGTCAAGTGATATGCTTCTTCATATGATCTAATTATTCCCAGGAGAGCTTTGGCCCTGTTCAGAAGGGAACCAGAGGTCTGGAAGCATTCAGTGAGTGAAGCCATGGCGTCTGTGCTTCTATCACCACATTATCCAACTGAATATGCTTGTTTCTAATGTGTGATTTACTAAGGAGAGATTCATTTCTTAAAAGAGTTCAGGGAACTAAATACACTTGTGCTAAACTTGAACAAAAGCATGTGCAATACTTTTCAATACTAATGCAAAGTGTAAATCAAGTAGCAAAGAGTAGGGTTTTCCTGTGAGAATCACCTCTAAACAAACTGGAGAGGTCCTGGAATCAGCAATTACAAGAGGGGAGACATAAGCTCTGAAGTCTGATGGACAATGATTCAAATTCTTGGCTTTTGTAAAGTTGGGAAAGTTACTTAATCTAAGCCTTAGATTCCTTGTCTGTAAAATAGGGATAACAAACCTACCTCAAGTGGTCGTTGTGAAGATCATGTGAAATAAAGTTCCAAAACATACTAGGTGCTCAGTAAATATCTGTTGCCTGTGCCCCTTCCATTTCCTACTATTTTGGCTCAGAATGGGAAAAATGACTACAATATTCCTGGAGAGTCTTGATAAAGAAAAGTACCTTCAGTCTGCGGTTGGGTCAAAGAGAATGAGAAGCAAAGAGGAACTTTTACATCAATGTGTATTTGTTCTCTCAGTGTGATTATATTCTTAAAAAGTAACATGGCTATGGCTTCTGCCCCTTCACTATGCCATTATACACCTGAACAATCACTTGAAGTCAACCCTCACAGCATGATAGAAGTAAGATCCATTGACTGAGGGAAGTCTGTGACCCTAGAGTTATTCTATAAAAGCATTCCTCTTCAGGGTTTATCAAAGATCCTGTTGCTCCATCTTACCTCCATTCAAGTTTCCTCTTCCTTGAAATATTTCCAACTCTGGTCTCTCACATGTTCTCCCAACTATCAGGTCCTGCTCCTTCTCTTCAAAGTATTTCTTTAATTTCATCTAAATAGAAGGATCCCCCCGCAATCTAAGGAAACAGTAGGGGATAAAACCTTCACCCCTTCTAACGAGATGTGCTGCTCATGCTATATGAGGAAGGGAAGTTCTTTTGTAGTTCAATTTATTTGCAATGTCCTTTCTTTTGTAGTGGCACAGCTGAGAAAGGTCATATTAATGCCAAAGTTTTGGCTTAAAGTGTCTTCCTAGAGAGACACCTTTATAAGAAGCTGTTTAACAGCCCTTTCATATTTCACCGAAAAGAGCCTGGGTGTTCGTGTGCTAGAGTGTGTTAGTGTGTGTTTTTGTGTAGTGTGTGTTTAAGTAAACATATCATACATGCCATGGGTGAAAGAAAGAGTCACTTACCTCTGCTACAGGAGGAATTAGAGTGTCCCATCACCATCAGCCAAGGTCTCTTTACTCACCAGTGGACCTGAAAACACAGCACAACAAACAACACTTAGTGGACAATTTCATGGCCACAGTGGAAACCTAACTAGGGTTTGCTGCTCCAGGGCTGAGGGCCCTAAGAACTGTGAATCCCAAGTTCCCCTGTTGAGGTGTCTGCCTCAGTTCTTTCTTCGAGTAAGTAGAGAAGCAGGGCTTGGCTGGATGCCCTATCCAGACATGAGAGAAAAGGTGTTAGGGACAGCTAGCAAACAACACTTCCCAGACCACCTTTAGGAAGGACACCTGTGATGAGATAAAACAGACCAGTTCTCTCCTCTGCTTGCCCTGATGAATATTTCCACTGGTCTGGGGAGAAGATGGGAAGCTTTCCCTCATCTGTGCTTCAGTACTGAGGACACCAATGAGCATGAGCACCAGTGGGGATTATCTTGGAGCCAGACTGAGGAGCCGATTCAGGGGAAGGTGTGGAACTAACAGTGGGTAGAGAGCATATCTGCAGCTCTGCAGTTCAAGTTGTGTGCCTCCAGGATGCTCCAACAACTTTGTTTACAGATTGGAGATATTTTTATCCCAACCTCCAATTAGAGGTAATTTTCTTTTCCTACAAATTGTACCATTGAGTGTTTACTTCCTGGCAGCACCAAAGAGAGACCAGGGCCTCTGCTATTCTCCCTCTTTCACTGCAGGGAATCTTGCGCCTCCTTTGGAGTCCCTTCGAGGGTCAATTCTCTACTACATAGTTTGAGGAAGAGGCAAGTTCTTCCTGATGGCCTTGGGTCCAAGCGTTTGACCTGGTAATTTGTACTGAAGGAAGGATCTTTTTGTGGTTGCCATTGCAGAGATTCTGGATATCTTGTTCCAGGACTGGAAATAGTGGGTATTTCATTCTATTTCCCAGAACTCTAATGTGATGAGGATTATGCCACAAGCCTTTTTCCCCCCAGAGATTATTCAATACCAGGCCTCTTAAGCAAATGATAAGGGCTTTAGAGAAGACTCTGAAGTTTCTATTTAATCTCATGGAATTGTATTCCCACAAAATTTGGGATTGGGAGGAGTGGGTGTGTTTGGTCTTCTGTGATGATATCAAGTACTCAAGATACTCAATAGCAATGCAGAGATTTACTGCAGTTGGGAGGCCACTGTAGCCTTACAAAGGTCAGAGAACCATCTCCTAAGAATGTCTACAGTCTGCACCCTTTATACTCTGAGGTCTCCCCTTATTCCTATCAGTCTTAGCAGGCAGTATTTTGTCTTCTGGCCAGGCCTTGTTCCCTAGAATTGCACTGCCTAGTGTAGTTCAAGCCTAGCATTAGCAGCTGCTGAGGACAGACTCCCAGAAGAGGTGGGGAGCTCTGCTAAGCACTAAGATACTCCTTGCGCACCCCCCACAGCAATGGCCACCTCACTGCCACCAGTCTAAAGCAAACTGCATCAGTTTCCATTCAGATTATTAAAATGATCTGCAGGCACCTGCCTGTATCTTCTGTCTCTAGACTTTTCTCTTCACAATTGTGAGTAGCACAGGGACTAGAACATTGGTAAGTGCTCAACGAATATCCGTGGAATGAATGCCTATAAGACTCTTCATCTTATAAACCCAATATCAGCTCATGTTGTTCTGTTTAAAATTCTTAAGTGGCTCCATATTACCTTCAGAATCCAGTTAAAATCTCTTCTATAACTAAAAAAGTCATGGTTGAAATAAAGAAGTCCTTTGGTCATGAATAACATCATGTCAACATCTCATATTACACCCTCATCTATAGCCTTGAATCTAGCTACTCTCAGTTATTTGAACTTCTTACTGCTTGTCATGCTCTCTTAAGCCACTGGAGTAACCTACATGGTCCCTTTTGCCTACATTGTCTCCTCTTCAGCCCACTCAGTTTTCTAGCTTTCATGTGTCTTTGAGGAACCACTTCAAACATCACGTCCTCATGGAAGAATTTCTTGACCACATTGTTCCTTCCAAGATGATTTTTTTTTAAAGAATCTATTACCTGGATTCTATGATTCTTTTTTTAAAAGTTTATTTATTTATTTCGAGGGGGGGGGAGGGCAGAGTGAGAGGGAGAGAGAGAGAATCCCAAGCAGGCTCCATGCTCTCAGCACAAAGCCCAACATGGGGCTCAATCCCACTCCTTCCAAGATGATTTAGGTGCCCCTCCTCTGTCCTTCCATAATACACTATGCTTGCATATATTTTACACTTTACCACATTGTATTCTAATGCCATATTTTCTCTGTAGTTGTTTTCAGACTTCCAGAATTTAATAGTTTTCCACCCTCCTTCTTTTCTAATATACACCTTTGAGACTACAATTTCTTTCTAAATGCTGCATTATCTGCATCCCCAAAAATTATGCTATATATTTGCCTTTGTTGTCACTTGGCTCCAAGTATTTTCTAATGTCCTATATGATTTCTACTCGACAATTTGTCATTTAGAAGTCTGCTTTATTAATTTCTCAATATCTGGGGACTGGGGACTATGTGGCCATTACTGACTTTTAGGTTTTTTTAAGTATTTATTTATTTATTTATTTTGAGAGAGAGAGAGAGAGAGAGAGAGAGAGAGAGAGAGAGAAAGCAGGGGAGGGGCAGAGAGAGAGGGAGAGAGAGAGAATCCCAAGCAGGCCCCATCTTCAGCACACAGGCTCGATCTCATGAGCCAAGAGATCATGACCTGAGCCAAAATCAAGAGTCAGACACCTAACTGAGCCCCCCAGGTGCCCCTACTGACTTTTAGTTTTATTGCACGGTGGCCAGAGAACAAGGTCTGTGTGAAATCAGTGCTTCATATTCACTGAGAGTGACTTTACAGCTTAGTGAGGGTGAGTTGTTTTAAATGCTTTCTGCATACTTAAAAAAAATGTATTCTCTAATGGTTAGGTATAAGGTCTTTTATATATCCACTCAGTTAAATTTTATTGTGCTATTTGAAACTTCAATATTTTTGCCTCTTAAAAAAAAACTTTTTTTAATGTTTATTTTTGAGGGAGAGAGAGAGAGAGACAGAGTGCAAATGGGGTTGGTGCAGAGAGAGAGACACACAGAATCCGAAGCAAGCTCCCAACTCCTGAGCTGTCAGCACAGAGCCTGACGTGGGGCTCCAACTCACAGACTGTGAGATCATGACCTGAGCCAAAGTAAGACGCTTAACCAACTGAACCACCCAGGCACCACAATATTTTTGCCTTTTTTAAAAAAAATGTAGCTAGTAATTTCTGGGAAAGATTTGTTAAATATTACACTATGATTATGGATTTCTCATAATTTCATTACAATTCTGTCGAAATGCTTTTTGTTCTTAACTACATGGCGTATAGGCTCAGGAGTGTTGTACCATTCTCATGACACCATGAAGCACTGAGGCTTTCACCCTCTCCTTGTCTTCTCTCCTCTCCCTCACTCTCCCTCTAGCTCAACCAGAAAAATGCTATCCTTGTCTGCCTCAGAGCAGCTTCTTCTATTCTCAAGTTCCTTGGAGCCTTAGCTACTCTCCCAAATAGGCCTAGTAAACACTTTCTTCCAAATAAACATAGTCTTCTCCATGAATAAAATCATGGCAAATGCAACTATCAATGTTGCAAAACACATGTGATAATTATGCTTTCCACATCATATTCTGCAATTGGAGGACCATGAGCTCAGTGCAGAGCTTGTGGTATATCTCTACATTTGTCCTCCTAAGGGCCAACTGCATAGTGGTTGCTTAATAAACATGTTAGAATGTTAAGTAAAACACACTGACATAGGTATCACAAGGACATATGTTACAGAATCTCCCACAAAGATTTTCAGAACAAAAGAATGTCCTTGTGCTGGGGCACCTGGCTGGCTCAGTTGGTGGAGCATGTGATTCCTAATCTCAGGGTCATGAATTCAAGGCCCACATTGGGTGTAGAGATTAGAGGAAAGAAAGAAAGAAAGAAAGAAAGAAAGAAAGAAAGAAAGAAAGAAAGAAAGAAAGAAAGAAAGAAAGAAAGAAAGAAAAAGAAAAGAAAAGGAAAGAAAGGAAGAATATCCTCGTGCTCGGAATGATTGAGGAAATCGTCACCTTCTTCCAGATTGAGGAGATCTAGAAAAACTGTATAACCTTGGGAATCACCTTCTGTCATTTAATTTTCCATCTAGCACACATTATATTGTATATGTTCTTGTACGAGTTAGGAACCAGAGATAATAAAGGCATAGTTTCTTTCTTCATGGAGCCCACAGTCCAGTGGGAGAGACAGGAACAAAAATAATTATGCCTTAGGGGTCTAGTACCTCACAGAATGAGCTGGTATGGATATCTACTGCTTTACTGAACCATGCAGGGAAATTCTGAATAGAGTATAACAGAAAAATTAAAATGCATATTGAGCTTGAAGTAAAGAAATAAATCCTCAAGTGACAGTAACAGGGAGGAATTTAAAGCCAAAAGAGTAGCATTGCAAACCAAAGCCTTGGTGGTGTGAACAGCAGGAGGAGGGAGCCCTAGAACTGGGGGAGCCATTAACACCCACGTGCATGAGAGGGCATGTCCTACGACCCACTGGAAGCAGGGCTTTGGAACTGAAATCCTGTTCTGTCAGGGAAAGATGGCTAGAAAAAAACTCCATCCATTGGTTTCTGCCCTAAGGCTCTGGGGAAGAAAGAAATCAGTTTCCTAGGAGAAACTCAAACTTCCAGACCTATGTCATATTCTGGTGTGTGATGTGACTTAACTTTATCTCATGGGATGGAAGTCCTCAAACCCCAAAATTAATGTAAAACCTTTTCCTTTTCCTTTCTTTTTTGTTACCATAGTCATGGAGGAAGCCTTTGGGCCAACCGGTAGAAGCAAATGCACAGCTCTTCCTGGCATGTCCTGAGAACATACAGGGCCCCCACAGAATAAAACACTCCCTAATGAAGACTTTAACAGTAAGTGTACAAACCCCAGGAGGAAATCACTTGCCACAGGCAAAGTCAACACACATAACAAGCCGGAGAATCAGTACCTCCAAATCTTGAGACAATGAAACAACCCAAAAGAGATAATAAAATAAGTAAGCTTACAAAGTTTAGAGAGATAAAAGGACTAGAAAACAGAGAAATAAAAGGATGCTGGAAAAGAATAAGCAGATAAGGAAAAGAGCCATATGGAATTTCTAAAAAATGAAACATCTGGGAAAAAAAAAAAACTTCAGTGGATGAATTAATAGCTGACTGAAAAAAAATTAGTGAAATGAAAGTTAGATCTTAGAAAATTACCAAGGATGAGGCACAGAGAAGTAAAGACATGAAAATATGAAAAAGATGTTAAGAGACATGCAAAACAGAGTAAGAGTTGTATAGGAATAAAGTGAGAACAAGGAAAAGGCAGTCATTTAGGAAGTAATGGCTCAAAATGTTTTAGAATTGATGGAGGTCATAAATCCCTAGTTTGAAGAAGCTATCCTAAACACAACATCCCATGATAAAGAAATATCTCATTTTGTTTAGTCACCCCTAGCCACATGAGTCATTCCTAGACATAATAGAGTGAAATATTAGAACCCCAAACTAAAAGAAAAATCTCAACACGAGTTATGTTGAAAAGGTAGGCTATTTACAAGGAAACAGCAATAGTGATAGCAGAGCCAGGAACAAAATGGAATAATAGCTTCAAAGTGTGGAGGGAAATGAGAAGGCAGTCCAGGATTCCATAACCAGCTCAATTATAAAGCTGAGCAAATCGTTAATCACAAAGCACTCAATTGGGGCTCACAGTATACCTTACTGTGTTCTGGCCACTGTCAGAAATTCATCTTTTTCCTGTTCCTTTTTTTTCTTCCTCTCCACTTTCCCATTTCCCCTCTTCTCTTTTCCCTCTCTTTCTCCTTTTCCTTTTGTTTGTTTGGGTTTTTTTTGGTTTTGTTTGTTTGTTTGTTTGTTTGTTGTTACTCTTGGAGCAAATCAGCCACCATCTTCCACAAATTAGGCTGGACTGGGAGGAAGGACACCCAAACTTGGCTACTGAGTAGTCCTTGGTTAATTCCTTTCAATTCTCTAGGATTTATTTTCCTAATTTTTTGTCATGACAATTACATATCTTCTGTCCCTTACAGATTTTCTGTGATTATTGAAGTGAAATGGCAGACACAAAAGCCTTTTGGAAGAAGGAAAAGCAAATGGCACACAAGCAGAGGATTACTATTCTCTTCAAGGAGGTAGAGAAAGTTTTCCAGCCACTTCATTTTCTCCTTCTCCTCCTGGCTGGCTGGATAATCTCGTGTTGGAGCCTCTCCTGCAGCAGACATGGATAGTAGAGCCAGCCCTGCCAGTCAGTGCCTGAGGTGCCAGGCTGGGTGAAGCCTCCTTCCTGAATAAGAAAGGCTACCTAGTTCCCTATGCAGGGGCTGAAAAGTATTAACTGTGGCAAGGAGGATTAGTCATATGCCACTTAATTCCTGTTAATCAGGATTGAGGAGAGCTTGTGCTTGTAAATTACAGATGAGCCAGTTGCCATCCTGAGGTCCTGCTGGGCTGGACTCTGCTGGGCACAGTGGGCACAGCGCAGCAGGACTCTCAGACGCCTGCTGAGCCATTCTGACCCTCCTTCATTTCTTTTGCCTTCAAGTTCTCTCCCTCTCCTCTTTCTCCCCAATCACTTCTCAGATTTGATTCTCTTTCCTATCATTTATTATTCTTACTCTTCCACTTCTAAGTTAACATTCCTTATTTATATTCCTTTCTCTGACTTACATTTTCTCTGACTTACATTTTTGTCTTGTTTAAAAAAAAATTCAGCTGAGTAAATTTGAATATTTAATTGGTTTTATTAAATCATTCACGAATCAGGCAGCATCCCATCCAGCAAGTAGAGAGATGCTCCAAGGAGTTGTACAATTTTTATACAGGAGGGTAGGGCAAGAGGTTATTAGCAAAAGAAAAGAAAGGTTTGCTCCAGGCCAGGGCATCTCTTTTGTGAAGAGGGATGAGAGTTTTCATTGAGCAGATGACCTCACTAGTGCTGATCAGGAAATTTCAGATTGACTCTTTAAAGGTCACATTCCTGGGAGAGATTGAAACTGTAATTAAGTCTTGATTTGCTGTTGTGAGGGCCGATGGCTCTATTTTGGGCCTGTCTCTTTTGTAATAATTGCCCTCTTTTGGTCAGCCTAAGAGGTGTGATCACAAATTAAGGCACTAGTGCCACTCTCAGCTACTGCTCTGTGGTTCTTATGGTTTTTCACTGATCCTCTGTGTGATATTCACAGGTCATGATGTTTTTTTGCTTAATCCCTGTGATACTCTCAGATCACAACTCTGGTTTCACAATCCTTAAGTCAGTCATGCTCCTTCTCCTCCAACATTCTAGTCTCAGGGAGATCATCCGCTTGGTAGCTATCAGCTGTGAACATGCATTTAAAGCTTTTGAGATGAGGGGCACCTGGGTGGCTCAGTCAGTTGAGTGTCTGACTTTGGCTCAGGTCATGATCTCATAGTCTGTGAGTTTGAGCCCCGCGTGGGGCTCTGTGCTGACAGCTCAGAGCCTGCAGCCTGCTTCGGATTCTGTGTCTCCCTCTCTTTCTGCCCCTCCCCCACTCATGCTCTGTCTCTCTCTCTCTCTCTGTCAAAAATAAATAAACGTTAAAAAATTAAAAAAATAAATAAAGCTTTTGAGATGATATAGCACACCAGGGAGATCATAGGCAGGATAATTCCCAATATTTGGAGTGTACTTTGAAGCCATTGTCCCCCAAACCCAAAGCAATCAAAATCAAATGAGTCAAAAAAAGATCTTGTTTAAAGGAATCACTCCTTCAGGCCAAATGGCTGCTCAGTGATCTTATGTAATGGGGTTTCCAACCTCCTCAAAAGTGTTGATCGAGGTATAGCAGATGGCCATAGCACAGGTACCTCCTTGCTCAGATAAAAGATAATCAGGGGCTATCCTATTATCCAGAAGAACATTGACCAGAGAGTCTAGGGAACTTTGTTGGGCTGCTATTACTTCAGCAGCAGATTCTGCAATAAGAATTAAGGAGAAGTTCCTCAGTGTGCCTGCATGGTTCAGTTGGTTAAGCATCTGATTCTTGGTTTCAGCTCAGGTCATGACCTCACGATTTGTAGGATCAAACTCCAAGTTGGGCTCTGCACTGATAGCATGGAGGCTGGGATTCTCTCTCTCTTCTCTGTGCCCCTCCCCCACTTGCATGAACTCACACTTACCCATGTTCTCTCTCTCAAACTAAGCAAATAAACATTAAAAAAAAAGAATTAAGGAGAAGTTCCTGATCAAGGCCTCATTTATATTTATTCCTAGCCAGGGAAGGAGAGTCCTGCCAAAAGGAGTGAATCCTGAATCACGAAAGCCTTCATATACAAACTTCTGCTGCTCTCTTCCAACTTGAAAATGTAAATTCAGAGGCCTTGGTCAATGCAATGTCTTATTTGCTTTGTGAGAAGTTAGAGATATGATTACATTTTCTCCTAGCCTGAAATGATACAGATGAGGGCATTATCTTTCTAGGCCAGTGTCAGAGTAAAGGAAAGAAAAAGAAGGATAAAGGGTTTTGGGCTTAAAGTATGAAGTCTTGTTTTATCTTCTTGGGTGAAAACAGTCTACTTCAATGTCAACTATTTCTCTTCTTGGTCAGTTTGATTCAGAGGTCTTCCGTGTCTGTACAGAATCAGCTGTCAGGTGGGGCCTTCTTTAGCTATGAGGTGTGTATCCAAAGCTTAATACCTTCTAGTTTTGCAACAATGACAGTGTCCAGGGGCACTTGGTAAGCTTCCTTCCAATGGGACTTGAGGGCTGTCTTCTTGATAACGTTTCCAGAAAACCCAGTCATCAGGCCCTACATTATAGCCAACAGGATCCTTCGAACTGGGATCTAGGAAGCCTTCTTTAACCTGTTGATGACAGGCTTGAGCATAAAATATTAGAGCCTCCCAGTAGCTTGCCATACTAGCATGAGACAAGTGATCAGCAGAAGGTTGTATACCAACAGATATTGGCCTATCAGTGGCCATCTCATACAGAGTGAGTTTATGTTTCCCAGAGTGGGTACTGCATATAGTCAATAAGACCAAAGGCAATGCCTTGGACCAGGGAAGTCCAGTAGTTACTGCAGGTTTAAAAAATTGAAGTTTAGGATCCCATTAGTTCTTTTGGCCTTGCCTTGTGGTTGAGAGTGATAGGGGCAGTGTTAATTGTAAGAAGTTTGCAAGGCTTTCATTAAGGCTTGTATGATTTAGCCAGTGATGTGAGTGTCTTGATCATTGGAGCTCATGGAAGGTATACCCCAAGTGGGAAACCCAACAGCTTCTTTGCCACTGAAGGGCATTAGCCTTGTGGCAGGGGAAAGCTTCAATCCATATGGAAAAAAACCACACACATGGGGCACCTGGGTGGCACAGTCAGTTAAGCATCCAACTCTTGGTCTCGGCTTAGGTCAAGATCTCACAGTTTGTGAGTTTGAGCCCCACATCGGGCTCTGTGCTGATGGTGCAGAACCTGCTTGGACTTCTGTCTCTCCCTCTGACCTTCCCCTGCTTGTGCTCTGTTTCTCAAAAAAAAAAATAAACTTAAAAACCTTTAAAAAAGAAAACATACACACACACATACACACAATAACAGGAGCATATTGAAAACCTAGACTAAGTGGCAATTGAATGAAGTTTCACTGTAGGTGTTCAAAGGATCCATAGAGAGGTCTGAGGCCTCTAGGGACAAAAATATTGTTTCCAGGATAAAGGACCTGACAGGCCAGCCTGCTGATAGACTGTTTTCACAATTTTGTAGAAGTCTCCCCACCAATGTCAATTCATAATTTGAGTCATCTTAAATGCAAAAGTGAGTGAAAAAATACAAAAACAAATAAATTGGATTTGATAGGGAGCCAAGAAGAATCAAGCAGCCATCTTGGGTTTACCATGGTTCTGACTGTTTAATTTACAGATATTATTATTTTACAGATTTTTAAAAAAATGTTTATTTATTTATTTTGAGAGAGAGCATGCATGGACATGCACACAAGAAGAAGTGAAGAGAGAGAGAGAGAGGGAAAGAGAGAATCCCAAGCAGGCTCCACATTGCCAGTGCGGAGCCTGACATGGGGCTCAATCCCATGACCTTGTGATCATGCCTGAGCCGAAATCAAGAGTCAGATGCTTAACTGACTGAGCCACCCAGGCACCCCTAGAGCTTTTATTTTCAAGTAATCTCTTCACCCAGCACAGGGCCCTAACCCATAACCCTGAGATCAAGAGTTGCACACTCCCCCAACCAAGCTGGCCAAGCATTCCAATTTACAGCTATTATTTACCAACCTGTTTCTCTGGTTCAGGAGCAGACTGTTGCCATGCTACAGGGACATCAGGATGGCAAAAGTCTGGCATTGAGGGGCCATTTTTTGCAGACGCAGAATAGACTTCATTCACATGTGCCACAATCTTTTTTCCCCCTCCCTATATGCAACATTTTATTTGGACAGATTTATATGTTCCGACCCTGTTGTGGGTCAAAGAATTACAGGATAGTGACAGGAGCGCTGGGACACTAAGAGGGCTCAGATGGAAATTGCAAGAACCATGGTCCAAAGGCCTGTTCATCTTGTCTCAGTTTCCCTTTTATAGATTTCCCTGATACTCAGGCTCTGTCCTTTTAGTGTCAGCCTCAGTTTTAATGACAGCAATTTCAGAAAGTAAAAGAACTCCAGTAATACCATTTACTTGTTGCCCTTTTTTTTATCGGGGTCCCAAAGGATATAAGACAGCATTTTAAGATAATAGTTAGACATACAAGAGATAACATTATAGCAGAACATATCAGATTTCTAGGAATTTTATGTAATTTGTAGAACATTTATATACCTATACAAAAACAACATAAAGAAGGCTTAGTATTACTTCTTATGAGACAGTTTCCCATATAATTTAACATATCAGGTAAACCTAATCAGTTTAACAAACACTTTGGAATATTCCAGGGCCCCTCTAAAAAAATCCCAAAGTGTCTTCCAGACCAAAAATACTTCATTTAGAATTTGGTTTTGAGAAGTTTGTAAAAACAAACACACAAATAGACAAAAACCCATATATATGGTTTTAAAGAACTTAGTTGCAGAGAATCACAGATTTTTATGAAACTTAATACATCATTATCTATTAACAAAACTTAGTTCTTTTAATTTTTTTAAAGATTTATTTTATTTTTAGAGTGTGAGCAAGGGACAGGGGCAGAGGGAGAGAGAGGATCTCTCATGACCCTGGGATCATGACCTGAGCAGAAATCAAGAGTTGGGCATTCAACCAACTGAGCCACCAAGGCTCCCCAGTTCTTTTAATATTAAGATGATTCTGTTTTCCTAAGTAATGAAAGACCTGATAGAGACAGTAAACACAGTAAATTAATTTGATAAAATGTAAAATCTTTGTTTTCTAGGCAGATCATTTAAAAGGTAAAGAGGGGCGCCTGGGTGGCTCAGTCGGTTAAGCGTCCGACTTCAGCCAGGTCACGATCTCGCGGTCCGTGAGTTCGAGCCCCGCGTCAAGCTCTGGGCTGATGGCTCAGAGCCTGGAGCCTGCTTCCGATTCTGTGTCTCCCTCTCTCTCTGCCCCTCCCCCGTTCATGCTCTGTCTCTCTCTGTCTCAAAATTAAATAAAACGTTAAAAAAAAAAATTAAAAAAAAATAAATAAAAGGTAAAGAAACTTTCATGACCTGTTATCAAAAGCAGACCAAAACGCCAATGAGAAAGCCAAAATCTAATTTTGCCAGCTTACTTTTTTTTAATGTTTCTTTATTTTTGAGAGAGAGAGGGAATGCACATGAGTGCAGGAGGGGCAGAGAGAGAGGAGGGACAGAGGATCTGAATATGGCTCTGTGCTGATAGAAGAGGGCCCAATGCAGGGCTTGAACTCATGAAACAGTGAGATGTCAGAGGCTTACCCAACTGAGGCATCCAGATGCCCTGCCAGCTGACCTTTTTAAAAAGTAAATTACATTTGATGTCAAGAACAAGGGCAAAAGAAAAAAAATAACTTTCATTACAACTTACAGCCCGTTGACAAGTACTTGGGACAGGCATGGTGACTTTCCCCCAGAAATTCAACTGCATGGATGTTAATACTTTGCTAAGGGCAAAAGGCAACCTTAGCTTGACATTAGCCTGACCTCCAGAATCCTGTAATTCTCCTTTAACATATAAAAATCCCTTTGAAAACTTCCTTTATCTCTACCCACCTCCCAAGATATATGTTTGAAATGATCCTCCAAGCACATGACCCACTGATACTCACTGAAGAGTCTCATGACTAAGGATATACTAGACATTAGTAAATGACCTTATCTTAACAGCAGCTAGCCCCTCAAGGTCCTGGAAACCTTGCTTTCAAACTCCTTAGAGACTTATGCTATCCCTAACCCCCTCCCAATTTGAAAATATATAACTGGCCACTCCTCACAACTCCAGTGCAGCTCTCTCTGCCCACAGGTCCTGTCCCTGTGCTTTAATAAAACCATTTTTTTGCACTGAAGATGTCTTAAAAATTCTTTCTTGACTGTTTGCTCCCAGACCCCAACATTTCACTTCACAGTTTTAAATCCTTTTTTAAAATTGTTTTAATGTTTATTTATTTCAGAGAGAGAGAGAGACACAGAGAGACAGAATGAGCAGGAGAGGGGCAGAGAGAGAGAGGGAGACATAGAATCTGAAGCAGGCTTCAGGCTCTGAGCTGTCAGCACAGAGCCTGACACAGGGCTCAAACTCATGGACCATGAAATCATGACCTAAGCCAAAGTCAGATGCTTAACCAACTGAGCCATCCAGATGTCCCTAAATTATTTTTTTCTAATTCCAATATAATTAACATGCAGTGTTATATTACTTTCAGGTGTACAATACAGTGATTCAATAATTCTATACATTGCTTAGTGCTCATCACAGTAAGTGTACTCTTTTTTTTAATAATTTTTTTAATGTTTATTTTTGAGAGAGAGACAGAGTGCGAGTGGGGGAGGGGCCAAGAAAGAGGGAGACACAGAACCAGAAGCAGGCTCCGGGCTCTGAGCTGTCAGCACAGAGCCCGATGTGGGGCTTGAACCCACGAACTGAAAAATCATGACCTGAGCTGAAGTCAGACACTCAGCTGACTGAGTCACCCAGGTGCCCCTCAGCCATCATTCTAGTCATCTATTTTTTGCTGACAGTTTTGCAATAGGACAACAGGAATTTAACTAGTAAACTCAGACAGAATAAAGAAGACATCCAGAGGGCTAACAGACACATGAAAAGATGCTCGACATCATTCATGGTAAGTGAAATACAAATCAAAACCACAATGAGATACCACCTCACACCTGTCAGAATGGCTAACATTAACAACTCAGGCAATGACAGATGTTGGCGAGGATGCGGAGAAAGAGGATCTCTTTTGCAATTCTGCTGGGAATGCAAACTGGTGCAGCCACTCTTGAAAACAGTATGGAGATTCCTCCAAAAATTAAAAACAGAACTACCCTATGACCTGGCAATTGCACTACTAGGTATTTATTCAAAGGATACAAAAATGTTGATTCAAAGGGGCACAAGCACCCCAATGTTTATAGCAGTGCTATCAACAATAGCCAAAGTATGGAAAGAGCCCAAATGTCCATTGACTGATGAATGGATAAAGAAGATGTGGGATATATATGATGAAGTTTCGGGGTTATGGGAGGTTTGTGGGGTCCATTGTTGATAGCCAAGACAGAATTCTTGAAGACATCTTTGGTGCAAAAAGGTGATTTTATTAAAGCATGGAGATAGGACCAATGGGCAGGAAGAGCCTCACTTTACGAGTATGGGTTGAGTCTAGAGAGGTAAAGTCAAGAGGGAGTTTCCAAAGAGACTTTCACATGCTAAAGACTTACTAGAGGCTTAGCTATTGTGAAGATAAGGTTGTTTCTCCCTCTAGCAACACATTAACATTTAGACAGTAAGGAGTACCTGGACTTTAGGCTGTTGATGAGATTGCCTTTTTCTGGTAAACTGGTGGAGACTCTTTTCAGTTTAACCATTTGTTTTTTGTTCTTTCTTTTTTGGGGTAGCCGGGAGTGTCCAGGGAATATCATAAGTCCCACCTAGGATGGGGTGGGGTGCTAGTTTGTGTTTTGCCCTCAGCCTGCCTCATGCTACTTCATCATATATACAATGGAATACTACTCAGGGATCAAAAAGAATGAAATCTTGCCATTTGCAACAATGTGGATGGAACGAGAATGAATTATGTTAAGCAAAATAAATCGATCAGAGAATGACAGAGAATAACAAATATATTGCACTCACATGTGGAATTTAAGAAATACAACAGAAAAATGTAGGGGAAGGGAAGGAAAAATAAGGTAAAAACAGAAAGGGAGGCAAACCATAAGAGAGTCTTAAATACAGAGAACACACTGAAGGTTGCTGGAGGGGAGGCGGGTGGGGGATGGGCTAAATGGGTGATGAGCATTAGGGAGGGCTCTTGTTGGGATGAGTACTGGGTGTTATATGTAAATGGTGAATCACTGTGTTCTACTCCTGAAACCAATACTACGCTGTATGTTCTGTATGTTAATTAACTTGAATTTAAATAAATTAAATTTTAAAAACAAAGTCTTTCCCGTGGAGGAAAAAAAATTAATTAATTAATTTTAAAAAAAGAATGCCCCATCCTTATAAGTGCTTGCCTCCAAACTGGCTAAATAGAGCTCTCTTACAAATTAATTTTAGTTGAGCACCTGGATGGCTCAGTTGGTTAAGCGTCTGACTCTTGATTTCAGCTCAGGTCATGAACTCACAGTTTGTGGGTTTGAGCCCTGCATCGGGCTCTGTGCTGGCAGTGTGGAGCCTGTTTGGGATTCTCTGTCTCCCTCTGTCTCTGCCCCTCACCCCGTTACTCTCTCTCTCTCTCTCTCAAAATAAATAAACATTAAAAAAACAAATTAATTTTAGCAATACCATCTGGAGATGGAAAAATATCTCATATTTACTATATGCATGTGCATGCATGTACACACACACTGACACAAAAATCTTATAACTTTTGTTTTTACTAATATTTGTGGAGAGGACATTTTAGGCCCAATTTTCAAATACTTCCCTCTCTTTCTCTTTGTTCTTCTGAAAAGAAACTTCTCCCTAAAGTTTGAAGTTCAAAGAATGGCTCTTTGGTCCTAGAGAAGAGGAGGATAAAAATCTACATCACAAAATACGGATTGAGTGCAGAACAATTTTATCTCCAATATTTTGATCTTTTCAAGCATTTTGAGAGGAATAGGTGAGGTTTAAGGGATTGGAAGGGGAAGGTGAACTTTGCACTTCTAGAGCAACACCTTTGGCCTGGCAGAGATTTATATGACAAAAGCAGCTCTTTCCAATCCCCCAAAGAATTGGGTTGTAGCTTTTGTTTTACATATCTTTTATCTCTTTAATTTTTCACTAGCCTTTTGCAATGAATCATTCTATGAAGCTATGTTAGAATTTTGAAAGCTTTTGAAGGCTTCTGCATACTAATTAAAACAGGCATCTCATTGTTTGATTTGAAACCCCTTGCTTTTGAGTGTACTGAAAAAAAATTTTTTTTACTGTTTTATTTTATTTTTTAAGAGACAGAGAGGGACAGAGCATGAGCAGAGGAGGGGCAGAGAGAGAGGGAGACACAAAATTCAAAGCAGGCTCCAGGCTCTGAGCTGTCAGCACAGAGCCTGATGCGGGGCTCAAACCCAGGAACGGGAGATCATGACCCGAGTGGAAGTCGGACACTCAACCAACTGAGCCACCCAGGCACCACATGAGTGTACTTTTTAAATGATCTTATCTATTTGGAACATTCCTCATAATGGCCATTGTAATTCAAGGTTGTTTTAATAAAATTTTGCCATCTTACTAGATAATCTGCAACTTATAGAAATCTAGTTCTCATACATAAAGTAAGTAGGTGTGCCAGAAGGTGGCATGCACAGCTCTCTGGAAATAAAGGAACCCCTCTCTTTTAGCTAGGCCTTTCATTTTCCTGGAGTCACACTAATAATCTGAAAAATGGGGAGAGGACTGAACCTGGAGGGAATGGGGCCTGGGGACTGATTCTAAACAAATGGAGAACTGGGAACTCATCACCAGTTCCCAACATGGAATTTGGGGAGGGATTCCAAACAAATGGGGAATTGCAAACCAAACCATCAGAATTCCCACTGTGGAATCCAGAGTCAGAGCTAAGGGCTGGGGTTTTCAACCTGGGGAACTGCAGTTTGAAAGGCTAGGGGCTTGGCTCCAAGCAGAACCATCTGCTAGCTAATTGGGCTTTGGGCAGATATGCCAGTTCAGTTGGGCTCTGGGCAGAACTGTCTGCCAGCTCAAGTTGACCTTCCCTGTAAAGGAAAGCCAATTAAATCAGGAGTTCAATGCAAAGAAAACAGAGCTTAGAACTGACAGAAATTTACTCATAGCCCTCAGAAATGGCGAGAAAGACAATGAACTCAAAAGGGTTTGTTGGGCTCCATGCCTGTTTATTTCTGAGTACCATCAGAAGTTTGCTTCAGAGCCTACCACTGCCACCAAATCTGTTAAAAAATTTCGACTAAGTTTGGAGATCTAAATAGCTTTATTCATTGATTCGTGAATTGAGCAGCATTCTATTTAGCCAATGGAGAGATGGTCTGAGGAGTTGTACACAATGGAAGGTTTTCAGAGAAAGGAGGGTGGGACAAAGAAGCTACTAGCAAAAGAAAAGAAAGGATTGTTTCAGGCCAGGACATCTCTTTTGTGAAGAGGGAATGGCAGGTTTTTTGCCGAGAAGATGACCTCACTAGTGCTGATCAGGAAATTTCAGACTGACTGTTAAGGTGACATTCCTGGGAGAGATTGAAACCATTTAAGTTGTTGGTGTTGTTGGAGTCATATGACTCCATTTTGGGCTTGTTCTTTCTTTTTTAACAGTCTGTACTCTTTCTCAATTGCTTACTTCCACCTCTCTGGTTTTGACCTTTCCTCTTCCCCACCTTGCTCTCCACTCCCCTACTTATTTACTCATACACTCTCTCACACACACAGATCCACACACATTTAACTTCTCTTTCTTACATCAACAAACACCCTGACCCTTGATTGACCTGTGAAAGGCAATTCAAAGGTCTGAGGCAACTCTTCCTGGCTCATACTGAGACTGAGTCCATCTGCCTCAAACTTTGCTGACCTTGCAAAAAAATCCAAATCAAAACCTGTCTCTCGTTATGTAATTTTTGTCTTCATCGCTGAGGAGAGGTTGCAGTCAGCCTCTTTGATAAACTCTCTTTTGTGTTTCCTTCTTCATCTCCGCCTCCCCAAGCTGAGCTCAGAACTAGTATGTGTAAGATGGAAACAAACATCCCACTGCAAGGTCAAATGGGGTTTGGCACTCACCCTGCATGGGTTTTGTTATTCTTGTCTCTGCATTACACGGGGTCTACCATCTTGGGGTGTGTGTGCATGCACACTTGCATGCTTTTGCCTTTTTGTGTGGAGAAATGCATACGTGATAAATATGTATATAACTCTGTGCGGGATCCTTGTGTGAGATATGGAGAGGGTGGAAGTGGTATGTGTGGAATGCATGGTTGGGCTGAAGATGGATATGTGTGCGCCTGTGTGTGCGCACAGATGTCTTTCTGAGCAGTACTTTGCAGAAAGCTATTGAGAGGTATCTGTAAAAGGGCATTTGTAGAAATACATATTTAACAACAGGTATGAATTGAAGTGAGAGAAATATTTGATTTGTATGGTTTATATGTAGGGTGAATTTTGGATGGAAAACAGAAAGGAAACTCTTTTGTACTTCTTAGAGGCATCCAGACCCTATCTTATGAAAGCCCCTTAAAATCTCCCATTCTGGGGCAGCAGCAAATGTCCAAGCAGCTTCCCTCCAGGAACTGGCTTTGTTTCCAGGAAGTTTGTTAGGCTAAGAAGAAAGCATCTTTGACCCCGCCATTTAGTCTCTCAAACCTCAAGGACATAGATAAACACCCACAGGCACAGATTTCTTCCTGATGCTAGGCTGAGTCCCCACTGCTGCTCCCCATTCATTGTAGAGCAGGATCCAACTGCGGAGACCCTTAGGTGCGCCCTGTGCTGCTCTTGGTCACGGATGGCTTGTAAAAGGAGAAGAGGAGAGCAAAGAGCAAACATTGCGTCTGTGAGTCTACACCCCGCGTTCCTGGATTCCGCTGCCAGCCCGGGTCTGTGGCCTTCCTAGGGGAAAGCTGTCCAGCCCGAGCCCACACCATCTGAGGCAGGAACGCAGCTCCGCTTCTAGCCGAGCAAACCCTTCCGCCAGCCTCACGGCACCACCTTGTGGCTGGCTCTTGCCATTACAATTCCTTACCCGCCCCCTCCCTGCCACTCCCCCAAGCCAGCCCTTCCATGCCAATTACCAGCTTTAGATGATTAGTTGTTTGGTGTTCCGTGCTTGAGTGTTCAAAGGGAATTCTGTGTACAGTGTCTCTCAGTATTTTGAGAACTTGTAGTCATAAACACCCACATAGACTCAAGCATAGAACTGAGCCTGTACTTAAAACAATAAAGGGTTAACCCTAAAGAGACCACAGGTCAGTGGGGGGAGAGATGCCTTGGGGAGGAAGAAGAAAGAAGACTATCCATAGGAATTTCAGGTCTTTCCTGAATTCTTTCTCTTTTCCTTTTCCTTTCTTTTTCTTTTTCTTTTTCTTTTCTTTTCTTTCTTTTTGGAATTCCAGATATTTCAAACTGGGCTGGACAAGGGCCAAAGTGAGAACCTAACCCAGTCTGTTAGCTATTCTTCTACCTTCTTTAAGAAAATCTACATATTCATCTAAAAAATGCAGGAGAGAGTGTAGAGCAGTTTGAATTGCTAGCCTGGGGTCAGCTTGCTTTGCAGTGAGAGCCCCGCTGACAAGAGGAGAGAGGAATCAGCCACAGTGCTCCTCCATCAAAGAGGGGGCTTAATTGTGGCAAGGAGAGAAACTGGCATGCCTAGTACCTGCAGAAGGAGCCTTGAAGTTGAATCCAGAAGACAGACCTGCTTTCTTTGAAAAAAAAAAATGTTTATTTATTTATTTTGAGAGAGAGAGAGTAGGGGATGGGTGGAGAGGGAAAGAAAGAGAATCCCAAGCTGACCTCGCACTGTCATCGCAGAGCCTGACTGGGGGCTCAATCTCACGAACTGTGAGATCATGACCTGAACCGAAATCAAGAGTTGTTTACCGACTGAGCCACCCAGGTGCCTCCAGAAGACCTGCTTTCTACTAACTCTGTGACCTTCATTAAATTGCCTAGTCTCTCTGGGCTTTGCTTTAAATTTAAGAATTATCCATTATTATAAGACCTTGGCCTATGTTTAAGCTGCATCTACCATTGCTTTGTCTTATAAACTTTAGTCAAACTGGTATATTCTCATTCTCTCAAACAGACATCACTGATTCTTGAGCTTCGCTAATACCATTATTTTTGCTTGGAATGCCCTTCCCACCCCACCTGTGCTTCTAAATTCTATGCATTCCCAAGATAAAACCCAATTCCACTTGTTCTATGTAGCTTTTCTGATTTTCCCAACTGGATATTTCTCCTCACCCTTTCTTAAATTCTCCCTAGGACTCCATGGGTCCTTCTCTTGGGTGCTTCATAGTATATTCTGGTCATTTGTAGCTTTATTTTATATCCCCCATCCATTTGTGGATACCACATGAATTCATTTCAGGTAGGATGCTTAACACTGTGCTTTGTCCATATTACATGTTGAACAGACCCCTTACTGAATGAAATGGAATTTACCTCCTTTTTGTATCTCATCCTAGGTATGATTTCTCCCAGTAAGTGTCATGAACACCCCGCCTCTAGTCCTTTGGATGCTTTGCCCTCCTGGTGCTTCTGGAACATATGTCCTTCCTGTCACGGTATTTATCACACTATAGCAACTTCCTTTCACCTGCCTTTCCTACCATCTAGATGATAAGCTCCTTGAGGAGACACTGCATCTCTTAGATCCCCATTGCCTGCACCATATATACAAATAGTAGTAACTCAATAACTATTTCATGAGTGGATAAATAGATGAATATATGAGTAGATGCATGGAAATAGGGAAGGAGAAAAGGGGTTAAGGATGACCTTTAAGTTTCCTTTAAGCTCTAATATTTTATGATTACAGACTTTGGCTCTTTTGAGGGAAGGTAGTTCAAGCTATTTGAGAAACAATACAGTGATGATAGTAGGGTCAGTGGTGACTTTCCTTTGAATGGACTTTGTTTCTGTGGGGGAGCTGGCCTTCCCATTCTGTGGAGAATTTCATACTCCCTGGGCTCAGCCTGGCCCAGAACTTGGAAAGATCTCTGGGGTGTTCATTTTTGTCACCCAGCCTGGGTAGGAGGGTGGACGGGTAGGAGGGGAACCGTTTTGGGAAAAAGTGTTGGGGAGTGTTTGTGTGTGTGATGAGTCAGGGCCATGGAGCTAGGAGCCCTAATCTCTGCTCTGCTCTCTGTGGGGGTAGTTCTCACCAGTTGCAGGGGGGTGGAGGACCACCAACTGTCTTTAGAAAGTTTTCTTAGTCATAGTTTATACCAAGTCAGCTGGAGCTTTATGTAACTGGGCCTTTATTCCACAGACAACAGGGTATGATGGGGTCAAAATGGCTGCTACTCCTCCAGCAATGGCACCCACCTATTCTAGCCCCTCCTAACCACCAGCTGGGTGACATGCCCTTCCCTTAGGAAATAGCACTTTGAGGGCTAAAGGCCAAAGACACATATTTCCACTGGAAAATAGTTGGGGTTATCTTCATGAATTCCATGGGAATGCCTCCATGCCTTCTGGGGGTCTGTTCCATTCTCTCCTGTTAGTCCCACACCAGCTAGGGGCAGTGAGAATATAGTACCCCAGGACTCCAGAGTTTGCATGAGCCAAGCAGCAGGTGATGGTCAGGGCATTGGCTTCTGTTCTGGGCTGTGTTCCCTCTCCAGTGCTGCTGGCAGAGCTCTCTACCTCTACTTTCTTATGGCCTTGCTCCCCAGACAGAGAGAGACTCAGTATTGCATTTCTTGCCTCCAACACTAGACACAACATGAGTTCTATGGGGGATAGCTCCAGAGAACTTCTGAAATGATTGGAGGGATGGAGGGAGATACATGAGAAGAGAAGGAAACAAGAGAGAGGAGAGGTTGGCTGCTGGAGATTTGCCTAGCTCAGGACACCTGACTATTGGGTCCACTGGGGAGAAAGCAAAGCTCAGGGGTCTAGGGAGAGTTGTGGGGCCTTCCACTTGGCTTCTCCAAGGTAGACAGAAAAAAAAAGTCTAGGTTTTCTTTCCTTTGCTACTGGGTGGACGGAAAGCCTTCTTTTAGTGCCTCAGGTCCAAGAGGCTGGGGCTGTAAGCTTTGGGTAACTGTTTTTGCTGGGGCAGGGTACTAAGGATAGTGTGACTGTGGGGTCAGGTCCTGCTAATCCCCAGAACAAGAAGGAATAGAGGCATTTGAGAAGGTAAGCTGGAAAATGAGGATGAGATTCCTGACAGTGGGGATGGCCACTGTGGTCCAATAGTCTGGGAAGGAGGAAAGTTCTAGAAAGAGAGTTACAAAATCAGGTCTCTGGTCAATGAACATATTCTGGACAACAAAAGTGGAAGCTTAGCAGGTGGTTTGCGGGAGCCTCCAGTCATTTGTTATGGCTCTGTCCCTTTATCAGTGCAGTGGCAGCAAGAGGCCTCCCTGAAGCCAGATGGAGAAGCCAGAAGGAAGGGCCTCAAGGCAGTCCTGAGAGTGAGTAGAATCAGCTGAGAAAGAGAACGAGGGTCGGGGTGCAGAGAGTGAGATTGTGAGAAAGGCTGGAAGTTCCCAGGCTAGTTTCATGCTGATCCCCAGATTTCTGAGCCATGCCTGCATGGTACAGGGCTGTTGGGTGGCCAGGTCAAGTGGTATTAGTGGTGAAGGAAGAATGAGAAGACATGAGTCTCCTCCTCTTCCCAGGTGCTTGGAAGCAGGGAGATGCACAGCAGTACCTCTCTGGTCCTACTGAACTAAGATAAGAGTCCAAGTTGGAGAGAGGCTGGACTTGTCCCTAAACCCAGAAAGGAATGAAGGAATGAGAGAGTGCTAGGAAAAGAGGGAGAAGGGACATAAGTTCCCCTGCACACCACCAGGTGCTAGGCAGGGACAGCGCCAAGATGGCCAGAGGCTGCAGCCCAGGGCTAAGGCAGGGCTAAGCTAAGATCTCTAAAATGAGATCTTGATTCAGGCTGCCGCCTTCTGTTTCTGAGCTTGTGGTACAAGCGGGGTTGGATCTATTTCTACCTTCACATGCTGAGCCCCAAATCCCTGGAATATCATGCCCTGCTGCCTTATCTGCAGTGCTGGGACACCATCCAGTAGATTATTTAGGGCTTGGGGAAAGTGTCCAGGAGCAGGGACCCAGGGCGCTTAGTGGTTACTGTGATCTGTATCCACACTGCCAAGTTCTTGGCTCGGATTTGCTCCTGTGATTGATGTCCTAGGTCTCCTTTCTTCAAGATGCAGCTGTTCCTGCCCTCTCTCTGGACCTCAGAGAATCACCCATGATGTTTCAACTGCTTCGTTGGGTTCCCTCACTGTGCTTACTTTTAAGAGGAGGGGCACAACAGAGCAGAGAGGTTATACCTGCAAACATCAGAACCACATTGCCTGGGCTGAAAACCTGACTCTACCTCCAACTAGCCATATGACCCTGAGCAAGTCCTTTATGTCTCTGTGTTTCCATTCTATAAAAGAAGGCGAGTAATAGGACTTACCTTGTGGGCGTGTTGTGAGGGTTGAACAAGATATTTTGTGGAAAGTCATCTTTGTTCTGTGGCTTTCTGCATAGTAAGCTCTTAATAAATGTTAGTTCTTGTTTTTCTATATGACCAAGCCTTGCATGTCTCATCTGCCCCAAACAAAGACAGTGCATTCCAGCAATGCTGGCCTCCTCCTTCCTGTATCAAAAACAGCCCATGCTCAGCCCAATTTTTATGCACATAAATGTCCTCCCACCTTCTGTACAGCTACTCATACTCCCCCACTCCAAGGCCTAGCTAAAGAGCCGCCTCTTCCCAAAGTCTTTCCTGGTGATTCTAACCCACACAAAGCTCTTCCTCCCCTGACTTATTGTGCTTCCAGCCAGTGCCTTGAAATTTACCATTTAAACCATAGGACTTGAGAGCTGGAAGAGTCTTTTCAAATGATCCCGGTCAGTTGTTCTTACTCAGGAGTAGTTAATAAGCAGCGATTACATTGCTACAGCATCTGTTAGCACTCAACCCAGGCATCACTAATTAACCACAGCACTTCTGCTAAGCCCAAATGCTGCCTCAGAGTCCTTCTCAACACAGTGCTTCAGGAGATCAGCACTAACCCGTCAGAAGTGCTACTACCATCCACAAGCCAGAAAACTAGAAGTAATCTATATGGGTAAGGTAGCTGGAGCTTTTTGAGGTGTAGAGACCTGCTTCAGGCCCCAAGGCACTGGGATACAACACTTTAACTTGTCTTCAGGGCTCATTTGAGGGGACGAGGGGAATTGGGATGGTAAGGAGGCTCAGTCTCTCCTCACACAGACTGGCCCAGTGTGCCCGTGCTTCCAGAGTCCCTGTTTTGTGCCCACAGCAGGCCATAGGAGCTTCAGTGTCTTGAAAGACAGATGGATGCTAGACATCAGGAGCTCAGAGTGGTCATCTTCATCTGTGACTGGTCTGCTTAGGGCCACAGGGAGTCCTTCCTTCTTTCAGGGTCTCCATCTCCATCCATTCAAGGGATGGAGAGAGAAATGGCACAGTGGGATGCCACCTCTCCTGGGCCCTGAAAGTTGTGGTGAAGGGTCTTTTGAATGGTGGTCCTTTGCATTGGGAGAGGGGGGCAGTAGTGGAAGCATATGGCATGGAGGGGTCACAGTTGACATCCAGATTGTTGGAGGAGTTTTCACCCTTAAGTAGGAGTTCTGGAGAGCTAAACAGCCTCCTCCTCCTAGAAGCTGTTGAAAGGTGGCTTCAACATCAGCTCACTCCCACAAGCTTCAGAGTGCTACCCCTCATGCTTGTTCCCCTCTCCCCACCCTATCTACCTCTCCCAACCTTCTTCTCCCTCCCACGCCCCTTGAGTTTGTGCTGCCATTCAAGTCCCCTCTGCAGACCTGCATGGCCTCCTGGCTGAACTCTTTAGTCATGTCACACTTTGCTGGAATTTTCTTTCTAGAACTTAGATTTCATTATGTCATCTCTGCTTAGACATCACCTCGTTGTCTTCAGGAGAGAGGCAAACTCCTTGATCTCTACACTATTTACATTTGGGATTGTATAATGTGTTGTTGTGGGGCCTTCCTGTGCACTGCAGGATGCTCGACGGCATCTCTAGGCCCTATCAACTGCACGCCAATGGCACGCTGCCCTGCCTCCCATGTTTTAACAGCGAAGATGGCTCCAGATATTGACAAATGTCCTCTGGGGGGCAAAATTGCCCCCGTCAAGAATCACTGTTTTAGCTATAACACAGGCTAATAACTTAGTACAAACCTACTTAGCTCTGTGCTAACGGCTTTCTATGGATTGTGTCATTTAAGTTCAGAACATTGCTGGAGGGTAGGCTCTCTTAGTATCCCTATTTTATAGATGCTTAAAAGGCACCCATTTGGAAGGTATCCAGATCTTTCAAGAAAGGCAAAGACTTTTTCCTTCTAGTGGGGTAAAACAGAGGGAGATAATTCAAAATCTCTTCTCCTTGAGGCCAGGGCCACAGAGTAGTCAAGGCAGGATTTGAACCCAGGCTACCTGTTGGCAGGATTAGATTTCTCCCTCATGTGCCCTGTCCATTCTGCTGTTTTCCTGCCACTCATCATGCCCTTCCCTAGTCACTGTCTGCACTCTGCTTCCCCTACAAGCTCCTCCACAACCTGGTGAAGTCTACTCACCACTCAAGGCCTAGGCAAAACTCCTGACCTCTTCTCTGTGCAGGCCCCTATGCCCCAGCAGGAAGAAGTAATAACTCCCTGTAGTTCACATACAGACACAGCCTTGGTGGTACATTCTGTCAGGCTAATTGTGCAGATGTCTGTCTTCCCTGCCAGACTGTGAGCGATCTGGGGGGTCTGGTTTGTCCTTTGTAATGATGACCTGCATGAGCCCATGCCCCCCAGATGCTTGAGGAATGGGATGAAGTGGGGAGGTGTGTGATACACCGGACACCAGGAGCAACAGTGTCTTTGGGCACACAAACTAGACAAAGCGCTTCTCCTATGGGCTGATTTGGCCCCTCAAAAGAGTACAAGGCTGGAGGAGCCACAAATGGCTGGAGTTTGGCTGCCTTGGCAGGAGGCCTTTGAGACATGCATAAACTGCAGTCTTAAGGAAGTGGTGGACCTCAGGCTGCCTGTCAGATAGAATCCTCCCGTTAGCTCTCATGAGGTTTAGTAGGAGTGAGCATGCATGTGTGTGCCCACTGTGAGTATGTGTTAATATGTGTGCTCATGTGGGAAGGTAGGCAGTGGGGCCCATGCCTGTGTGGAGTGACACTGTGAGCATGTGCCACATGCTGTGTGCATTTCTGTCAGGACATGTGCATTTCTGTACTGCAATACTAGCACATGTGTGCACTTATATGGTCCTATCAACATAGAATGTAGGTCAAGGGACCCACAGGCATTCTAGAACTCTAGAGAATGCAGTCTGCTCTCTGCCCTGCTCCCTTTGTGGGATGGAGGGAGAGAAAGATGCTTTGGAATGCCTTCCCTGGAAGCCACATTGGTCTCTCTTTTGCAGGCAGGGTTTCTGAGGCAGAGTACTCAGAGAGCTCCCTCCCTTCTCCCTCTTTATGGGCTGGAGGAATGAGCTCCCATGAGGACAAGAGGAGGAATATATCTCTTGGCCCTGCCCTGCCAGCTCAGACACAAGCTGGCCCCAGATGACTGGATGACTGTTGGATTAGGGAGCATGGTATCTCAGGGCCAAAGGTGGTGGTGAGTGGGATGGGCTGAATGAGTCATGGCCAAAGCCCAGTTAGCAGCTCATGTCTTGTTCTCTGTTGATAGAACAGAGAAAGGACCTTCCTGATAAAATGTCAACATTTTGGGGGTGACGATGGCTGGACAAAGAGAGAAGATGCAGGGGCCAGGGCCACTTCCTAAGACAGGGGCCCAGGATTGTGCCTGTAGCCCCATGTTCAAGTGAGTGTGTCTACCTGGGTAAGTGTGAGGTGGGTGCAGGGCCGTGTGTTCACATGAGTTTATGTGCAGCCTGAGCTAGGGCGTAGTCTCAATGTGAACACGTAGAGCTCTATACCTATCCTATCAGAGAGTTCAGGTAGCTGGCATGGAAACGTCCAGGGACATTTCTGGCCTCACTCACATTTGCTTATACCTTATGGTAATCTGTGTATAAGTGTGTCCCCACTGCGCACCCATGGAGCCCACATGTGCATTTATCTCTGCACTTCCGGGGGGTTCTGACCTCTTGGCTCAAGCTGAAATTCACATAGGCACGTACAGCACTCACAGCCCCCAAATTCCTCTACATTTGAAAAAGACAAGGGGAAAAAAAGGGCCAAGAGACAAGAGGAGATAAAAATAGCTGAAAATAAGCTCTTCAGATCAGAAAGCTCCCTTTTTTAGTGACTCACAAATTTTCCAGACTGAGTGCACACACACACACACCCCACAAAACACAAACACCCAGTCACGCTGCCAAGTCATGCACACATCCTCATGCAGATGCCCTCGGTCTCATACATGCTCAGACTCTGAACTCCCAGGTAAAATACCCCCCAGAGGGGTGATGCTGTGGCCTCTGGGGGAATGCTCTCATCTGGAGCTTGGAAGGCATGATCCACTTCCCCAGTCCCCTGCAAACACATATTCATATCCACCTCCTCTCCCAGCTTCTTCTGACTTCTCACTATTTCTGGTCCCCTCCCCCATCTTGAAATGGGACGCCCGCAGGAAGGGGTGGTCTTGCTGTCCTACTAAGGATTGCGCTGCTTTCTTCAGGAGGCTCTGATGCTGGAGGGCCAGACAGCTCTCTGCACAGGATCTCCGGAGCTGGCCTCACTGCTGGTGAGAGAGGAGACAGTTCCGGACGTCATGCAAGATTTATGAATGTGTTTTGTTAATTGCATTAGTGGCTCTGTGGGAGGATGGTGTGTGCTTAGGCCTTAAACAGGCAAGTGCAACAGAGGCATCTGTAGAGGAGACAGGACTGAAGCAGTGTTTACAGCATCCTGCAATCCTGGGGACACCACGGTCCACTCCTCCCCCACCCTCTTGCTGACACCCTCTTTCCCTCCACTGCAACTGTCTACATACCCCACAGGACTAACCCTTCCCCTCTTAGGCTCCTCTAGTCTAGAAAGAGTGGCCAGGTTGGCAGCCAGCCTTGAGAACCCACTTTTTGCTCACTTTCTTTCTCTCCCCTCCCTTCCCCCTCTTCTTTCTCCCTCCTTTCTTCTTTTCCTTTATCTTCTTTTCCCCTTTACATCCTTTCCTCCATCCTCTGTCCACCTTCACCCCTGTCTGTGAAGCCCAAATCTGCTTGGTTCTAAGTATTTACATCACTCAGGCTAGAAAGGTCCCTAGGTGCCCCCTAACCATCTATTCACAGAAACATGACCCACTGGCTGAGTCTCTGGGGTCCCTACTTCCCAGGACTTAACTAGGCACCATGTCCCTGAACCTTTTAAGAAAATGGGGAAGTGGAAACATGCAAGGTGAAAGGGACAGCTAGAGAGGATTTGCCTAAAAATTTGAAGCCAGTCTGAAGAAGTGGCTGCTGGGCAGTGGACCCAGAAACATGTCATGTGTCCATGGTTATGATGAGCTCCTTAGAAGGTAGATGTTAGGTAACCATGCCCATCTCACTTGGGGTGCCCTCTTCTGGGGCCACTCTGGGACTTTGTTTCCTCTTCTTCAGCCTTTGGTGCCCTGAGTGATCTGGGACCTCAGCCTTGGCTGTGGCTAGCAGTGTGGGCTCTGCCCTTGGGCTGTCTGAGGTGGAATCCTGCCCCCACTTTCCAACTCTGAGTTTGATGAGTTTATGTCTCTGGTCCTTCATTTCTTTAATTGTCAAAGGGAATAATACTAGCAATACCTACATCACAGGGTCCTTTATGTCTGTGGTGCTTAAAACAGTGAAAATAGGCAGGTGGTAAGGTCTTCATAAATGTTAGGTACATGACTCAGGTCAGCTGGCTTTACCTTTCTATGCCTTATTGTCCCCTCAGAAGCATGGGAATGAGAAAGGCTATCCCTTCTCTAGAGGATTTTCTGGGACAACAGAGAAGACCAGAGTTAAGCTGTCAAGAGGCAGAGTCAAGAGTCCTGAGGTGGTACCCTCCCTCTTTCTGTTCCCCCATCTTGGGGGTGCTTGTGTCCACCCTACCTTCTCTCCCTCCTGCCTTTGAGTCCTCTGCACAGCTCTGGCCCAGCTCTGGCTTCTCATTACTGTATAACCACCTCTCAGAGCACGTTTCTCCAAAGGAGGGCCCAGGCTGTGGGGATGAGGCTGAGGAAGGGGAGGAAAGTGGCCCAGCAGGGCCCTGAGAACCCCATCCCCTCCTCCCTTCTCAGAAAGCCACCCTTTCCCGAGATGAGTTCTCTCCCCATCCCTCCCCCCAATTTCTTAATCTCCAGTGCACGTAGAAGCTGCAAAGTGGGACAAGGAAGGACGATCAAACAGAAGATCAAGGGGCTGAGGAATTGGAGCCTGTGTTCTGAGGCTAAGGTCCACCCGGATCCTTTCTAGATTTAGAATTTTTCTCTTTTAACAATGGAGAACTCAGACTCCTGAGGTCCAGGGTCTGAGACAAGCTGAGCCCATCTGGCCCTGCTTGCAGGAGCTTTCTCTTTCTGACTGGAGAAGGAGGCATCCCCGCAAGTTCTTGGGCTGTTGTGGAATGCAACACAAACTGCATCAGGAGATCTAAATTTGGGCTTTGGGTGGACTGCCTTGACTTCCTCAAGGTGATTGGTCTTTAACGGTAGATGAAGAAGGTCCTGAAACTCAACGTTGAACCATAAAATAGTTCTTGCACTTCTCACATCAGGACTTCTCTGTTATAATTCTTGTCATTGTTGGAGACCAAGCAATAGTGGATATGGGGAGAGAGATACTCAAAAATTAATTAATCACATTTTTCTTTACTCCAGGCCCTGAACCAGGATGATATCTTAGATAGGTGAACAAATAGATAACAACCTTACCCTTGAGGAATTTAAAATCTAGAGCTTAGAAGCTCTTTAATATTGCAAAACATATACTCATATATCTAGGGAGCAATAGTCCAACGCTTTTATGTCTGTGAATGCTGCTAAGGCACCTAGCAACTGATTGCTAAGATCTGATTTCTCTGGATCCTGGATTCCTGATGCTTTAAGGCAGTGATTCTCAACCTTTTCCACATCATGCATCTCTTTATAAATTGATTAAAGCTGTGAACTTCTCTCCAGAAAAATATCTAGAGCATAGACACTCAAACATCTGCCTATAATTTGATGGGCATCTGAGCCCAGGAAGCTGATGCAATGATCTTGGGTTTAGAGCCCCTGTTTTAAGAGTGAGAGGCAGCTGTGTGGCCTGCACTGATGGATATATCACTGCATTTCCCAGCAGGAGCTGTGTAGCTGAATTGTAATCACAGTGTTCTACCAGAGTGGATTAGGGGAAGCTGGCTGCTTGGCCCAGACTCTAACTTTCTGAAAAATTTCTAAATTCTACCAAACAGCAGAAATATGCATTTGCAAAAATCCTAAATTATAATCTTGGTGAGGCTGCCAGTGAACTCTGTGACCTTGGCCAATTCTCTTTCTTTCTTTGGGGTCTCATTTGTCTTGTCTGTGAAGTGAAGAAAGGCTGGGACACTGAAGTAGAGTTGAGGTTCCTTCCATCTCTGATGTGCCCTGAGTCTTTGTCATGGTGGCACACAGGTATGTCTTTTACTGAGGAGACAGGACAAGGAGCGGGGGTGGGGGAGGGCGCGGGGGTGATGAGGGAGTCTCCAGGTGCGGCAGCCCTTGATTCCAGGGGCTGGACCTGAGCCCTGGTGAGGAAAACTCCCAGCTACTGCTCCGAGCTGTGCTCCTGGCCACCCCCAGAGCTCAGGGCCTCCTCCCCCTGCACCACTTTGCTTCCCCCTGCAGCTGACTGCCTGGGCCAGGGCTGCAGTGGCTGCTATGGGGATTTAGAAGCTAAGACTGCCTGCTCTGGCAGAGGTTACAGCCTTATAAATCACAGTTCCATGGGGGAGGGTTCAGCACAGCCCAAACCCTTAGTGATGGAGGGGAAGTGCGCTTTTCTGTGGTAATAACCACTGGGGGCTTCCTGGGCAGCTGGGCCCCTCCTGTGATGTTGCAAGGCCTCTCTGTTCCTTGGTACTCATTACAGATATCTGAGAAGGGGTGCCCTGCACAGAGGAGTCCTCTCCCCTCCCATTGTCTGGTTGGGTCACCTACTTGAAGGGTAGAGAGGGGTAGAGAGGGGTAGAGAATCATAGCAGGTCTGCTCCAAGATGCAATATGCTGTGGGTCTGTGCTGTTCCTGGGGCGTGGAAGTGGGCAATTCCTAATGTCACCTGTGGCCTTTAATCTTCTGGCCCAGCCATGGCTTCCACACAAATCAGAGGGCTCAAGTGTCTGACTCTGGGACTGGACATTGCAGGAGCCAAGTGATTCGATCTGCCAAGTCCCTCCTTTGAAATCCATGCCACCTTTTCCTTCTTCTCTCCCATGGCCTCCTCAGCACCTCCAGGCCAGAATTTAAATGTTATTAACTATAATTGATCTCCTTAGGTCCTCTGAGGGATTGAGAGGGAAGAGAAGTGAAGCCTGAGGTGTTGCAAGGTAGCGGAGGCTTCATGGAGCCGCTGCCAGGGCTCAGGAATGCTCACCTTTTTGTCTCAGGGAGGAAACCCTTGGAAAGGAGAATAGAGAGGCAACTGACTCAGCTGCGGGAAATGCTCTTCTCCAGTTGGTGCTAGTTGTCTTCACACACTCACCCGTGCCTATACAGTACATATTTGCACACCCAGTATACCAGTCGTATGCTAACAGACACATTCTAAACCTGTCTATATAATTTCTTTCTTACCAGAAAAATATATGCAGACCCTACTCATATCTCCATATAAACATTCTTCTCTTTCCTTTCTTTCTTTCTTTCTTCCCGTACATGCAATTGTTGTCAGCATATATGCTAACGTATAAAACTTTGAATTATCTAAAGCTCATGCATATACCCTTTCTTAACTCAGCCTTTTAAACATGCAGTGTATGGACATACCTAGAGACAGGACTGTGCAGCCCACATGCACATACCATGCTTCTCCATCCCAGACCTATGTGATAATTCACTCTATCACACAACTGCTCTGCTCTCTTTCCTTCACCTCTTGGTTGAGCAGCTATCCCATAGGTGGAAACTTCTTCCCCTAGCCACATCTCTTCCTCTGGAGTTGAGTATGTGAAGCATTGTCACAGAAGGGAAAGATTATGATGGTAGGAGTCTAAGAGCATGGGTTCTTATAAGTTATTTTGCTCATTTATCTTTGTATAACCTCACATGCCTCGTGAGGCCTTCAATAGATAGATACTAAAATTCAGCCTCAGTTTCCTCATCCATAAAATGGATTAAAATACTGTCTGCTTTATCTTCATGATGGCAATGTTATGCGCATCAAACCTGATACATAAGAAAGAAGCCTGAAAGTGTAATGTGCATCATACCCTGGGCTATTAGGGCAATTTGTTTCACGAGTGCAGTCCAAGAGCTGGCAAAGGTAGGGACCATATTTTCCTTGTGTGAGCTGGTCCTAGTGCTGCTGGTCTTGCCAAGGGCTGCTGGTCTAGGGCTCAAGGAATTCATTCCTGGTCCTGCGTTTCTTCTTTCTTCACCCTCATTCTCACTTCTAGGCACATCATGGTTACAGAGCCAGGGATCACCAGGACTGAGCCAAGCATCTGCCCTGGGCATGAGCAAGCATCTGCCCTGGGCAAGCATCTACACATGGGCCTGGCTCCCAGGCTTACACCTGGGAGAGAGTTCTCTGTTCCTGAACTCTAGGGCTGTGCTAACCAGCTGAGTCCAGAATTAGAGCCGCCATGATGTGGTGAACTCCACATGACAATTCACTCCAGGGTTGAATCTTTTACCTGTGCTTCCCTGCCTAGGTTTGTGGCAACCCCCCAAAAGCACCTTAACATCTAAGATGGTACAGGAAGGCCAATTTTTGCCTAGCCCAGAGTGAGTCCTCAGTGCTCCAAGCCACAGCGGTTGGTACAGGCTAGGGTAGCCCTGGAAGAGGGGAGGCAGGACAATTGAGGCCAATGCCAGCTTTGGAAAGAGGCCAGCAGCTGGCACAGAGCTGGCTTATGTCCAGTAAGAGCATGTGAGAGGTGAAGGGGCCATTCTGAGGGAGGGCTGTCTAGCTTTGGGGCTTAGAATAATCTCAGATTCAGCTCAGAGCCTTTATTTCTTTAGCTCAGCAATAACAAATTTGGGATAGTACTTGTCTCCTTCAGTTACTCTTCCCTGGATCACTGTTCAGAGAAAAAATTCCAGTGGGATACCGGGTACAGATAAACGTTTCCGGACATGCCAAGTGGACTGAGGCTGGGGTACCAGGAAACTGGGCTCCTGCCACTGGCTAATGGGCCTTGGAAGCTCAGGGCTCCCATAAGTGAACCTGGGAATGAACATGGGTGTAGTGGAAGAGGGGCCCCAGGTAAGCCTATCCCTTGCACAGGTCCCGCTTTCTGCAGGGAGTGACTCTGCGTGCCCCTCCTCCCTCCTCCAGCTCTGCAGCAGCACCAGGTTTCCAGCAGGCCGGCATGAAAGCCAGGCCTGGAGGGGGCTGGGCAGACAGGGACCAGAAACAGAACCGGCCTGGGGGTGGAGCCTATAAACACTGCAAAGCTCCAGCCTGGCTCCACCCCTTCCCAGCCTGGAGCTCAAAGGGATGACATCACCCAGACTGAGGGCTCCAGCCGAGAAGGGCTTCGCTAGCGGGGAAGCCGCACCTGCTTGGCTGAAGGACTTCCCGGCTTCGCCAGGCGGTGGTTCTCTTCTGTGTCCTGAATCTTATTCAGCTTAGGGGTCTCTGCTTGGGGGTCTCGGAAATGGCACATAGCTATTCAGACTTCCATGCCTGGGGCTCTGGTTCTTCCACCGAAGACCAATCCCAGGGGCAGTCCGCCCAAGCACCCCTCCCCCCACCCTGCCAAATGCGCCTTTTCCTTGCCAGCACAGCTGCGCTCCATTTTTCTGAGGCTCCATGGAGAAAGATTGGATCCCTAGTTCTGACCAGGCAACAGTCAGCCCACAGCAAACCCTTTGTCCCATTCCTGTGGGTCCGTGTCCCTTCCCCCACCCAAAACCCTACTGGGTGCTTGTATCGCCTGCTTGCAGAGCATATGCTTGGCTGGTTGCTTGGTGTCTGCTGTTTATCCGTCTCTTCCTACTTAACTTCTGTTTCTGCTTGGCCCATCTGGCTCCCGTGGTACCTGTCTTTCACTCGACTGAATTGTGCCTCCACGCCAACGCTGTGTTCCCCACCCTCCTCCTCTCCCTCTACCACTTCCCTCCCAGGGCATTGCTCTTGTTCACTCGGGTTACTGGCAGGAGCCCTGGACCTTTGGTGTAGGGAAGTGAGGGACTCCTCTAGCCTGGGGGACTGCCCCAGGCACAGCTGGGGAGGCTGTTGTGGGGGTCACTGCAGTGTTCTGGGGATGCCGTTGGAGGGGTGTTGAGGTGGGTGGTGGAGCACAGAATGGAAATAGCCTTTGGACTGGAGAGAGGGCTTGGTGCTCGTGAAAACCTCCTTCTCCTCAGATCCTTCTGAGCTTCCTTCCTACTAGACTGCATTTTGGGGGTAGGGGTGGGGTCTCCCAAGTCAGAGTCTTGTACATACTGCTCTCTGTCCACAGCAGCAATTGGAAAGTGACCTGTGAGTAGTGGCGGGAAAGAATGAGGCCAGGGAAACCCCAAGGTTCTTCTGACCTAGAACCCCAGCCTACTTCCAGCTCCTTCCTGCAGAGAAGGGGCTGTGGCAGTCCAGTGGCTTGGGCAAAAGAAAAAAATGTTGGCAGCCGGAAGCTGCAGGTTGTTCATGGTGGGTACCCATAGGGGAAGGAATGGCCTTCCCTGCTCCCCTTGGCCAGGAGTACCCTGCTGGGGATCAATCCCATCCCAGCACATTGCAAACTCCTGGCACTAGGCTCCATGCTGCCAGAGCTACTGCTACGCATCCCCTGCCCCTCCCACCAGCTTGCACACCCTTGCACACACTTGCACACCCATGCTCTGGCTCACACTTACCCCTCCAACACAGCCTGCTTTCTTCCAGGCATGATGTGACAGCTTATGGCTTCCCAGGACCCGCAAAGGGGTGGTGGAGGCCGGGCGAGAACGGAGGAGAAGCAGTGGAGCCCCACAGGGGCAGGGCTGTTGTTCATCTACCTCTCTGAACCTGGGTTGCTCCTCCTGGCTAAGGCTGGATGCTGAGGAGGCTGCCCTGGGCCTGGAGTCAACAAGGATCCACGTGCTTGGGGACCATCGGTTGCTGGTCCCTGGAAGCATCTGCTTCCCACGGAAACCCACAGGGCTTGGCTGCCAGGCCTCACTGCATGCCCACTCCTCTGGCTCTGTTCTCTGTCTCTGTTGTTCCATCTGCCTGCACCACCAGCTCCTGGCTCTGCTCTCTCGGCCTCTTTATTTCTCTCCCAGAAACTTCCTTCTGCTCCTCATTTCTCCCTATCCTTTCCCCGGTCTCTATTCAACCACATTCATGCCACAGTCCCTGAGGTCTTCTTTCCCCTTTGTCTTTAGCCACCATTTCTCTTGCTTCTCTGCTATTTTTCCCTCTCCTCTCCTCTCCTCTCCTCTCCTCTCCTCTCCTCTCCTCTCCTCTCCTCTCCTCTCCTCTCACACCCCCCCCCCCCCCCCGTCTCTCTCTGTCTCTCCCTCTCTCATGCATATTCAATAGCTCCTTGAAAATCCACCTAGATGATTCTATGTGCTAAAAGCCTAGATCTGCTTCAGGAATAAAACTTCTCAGGCTGTGACTCTAGGTCCCTGTCTCTGACCCCAGTCTGGATTAATTGCCTAGAAAATGTTGGTAAACCCACCTATTCTTCCCCAAGCATGGCTCACTCTTGGCTCTTCTGATTTGGGGCCAGGCAGCTGTAAGGGGTATAGAAGCCAGACAGACAAGCCACAGTGCTTCGGTCAAGACACATGGCAGAGGGCACGGAGCGTCTGGGGCAAGAATCTCCCCTTCAAGGGATTTGACGAGTTCAGTCCTGAAATAAACTTAGGATCTAAAGTGTCTGATCCTTTGGTGATCTTACAATTCTTTTACATTGTTCTGTTATCCCCCTACAACTCTCATGGGAGTCTCATAAATGAAGAAACTGTGGTGTTTAGTGTGGATGTCACTCCAACAGGCAGCCCAGCACTTGAGGAATGGAACTAGAAGCAGAATCTCCACTTTGGGATTTTCAGTCCCTTGAATGTAGCAGGTGAACAAGCAGAAAGAACCCAAAAGAGGTGGAAAGCAGCAGTTAAAGGAGTCAGGTGAGAAACTGCACCCCAGTCTGCTGGGAGCAGGGAAGAGAGAGGGAGAAGAGAGAAGAGGGAGAGGGGCCAGTGGCAGGTGAGTGCCAGTGCCCTGTCCTCTCCTGATGCCCATTAGTTTTACAGTAGCCACCAGGGGGAGGAGGTGGGGATGGCAGCACTGTGTCCTCTTGTTTCCACATGTTAGTGAGTCACTCCCCAGTCCCAATTATTCCTCCATCTCCTTTCTCTGCCTGTTCATCATCTGGCCTCAGAAACCCTTCTCTGCTTTATTCTTCATTCTCCATCCCACCTTCAGGTCACCTGCTTGTCTTTCCCCTACATCTTCGGGGTCCAGCCCTTCCTTCTGTCCTATGTCTCTTCCGTGTTTCCCATTTCTTTACCTTTCGTTGCTCCCTGAGCACCTCCTCATAAGCCCCACTTCCTGGCTCACTGCAAAGTAGCCAGTGTATTCTCATGGTGGCTGGAAAGTGGCTTAGAAGCAGAGTCCATGTAGGAATGGATGGAAACTGGCCTGTCACACTCCTCCCCTATGGCTCCTGACTCTGGTCTATACTCCCAGGGTGCTCCCCGTGTGGCTGTCTTCTTTATGGGCCTCATGGGGGTTGTCAGCTGAGGCCTCACCCAATGTACACTTGTGGCAGGTTTGCTCCCCAGCCAGAGGCTCACCTAGAGGCCCCATTGTGGGGCCCTTCAGCAGCTGTGAAGTAGACAGACATCCTTTTCACAGGGAAACTCCAGACACCCTTTCTCCTGCCTAACACACACCAACCTCCAGTAGTCAATGAGAACAGTTTAGCCCTGGGACTCCTCCCTTCTGCCTCCCTGGCTTGGCTTGGTTTTTCTTCCATACCCAGGTACTTTCTTGTTTTTGTAGGGGACTCCTGGCCAATGACTTACTTTTTCCTTAATGTTTCTTTTTTATTTCTGTCCAGAAAAAAAAAAAAAGAAAACAAAAAAAACAAACCCAAACCCAAGCAAACAAACCCTTCAAAACCCACTCTACATTTTAAAATAGTGCCACCAAAGAAACTGCATCGGTCTGGGCCTCAGACCAGCAGGTGGGGAGTGGGCACAAGCACACCCCTGACTCATTTTCATCTGTTGCCCCTCCTCTTACTCCTTTGCTGAGCCCTATCTCTTGTGTTTGTGCTCTGGGCTCATGTGCAGTACAAGTAGATGGAGTGAGAATGTGGTGCTGTCACATCTTAGGAGAGTGAAGATCCAGGCGAGAGGCAGTTTCTCCCTCGGATTTCATGTAGAAGACCATGAGGGAGCATCTCGGGCTGAAAGAGCTCAGTTAGGTTCCAGCACAGCTCAGCTGGGTCCAGCTGTGAGGTCTTGGGCCACTCACTAAGTCTCCCTGAGCTTCAGGTTCTTATCTGTAAAGAAGGAGCAATAATAATCCTATCTCACAGCATTGTTGAGAAGATTAAATGAGAAAATACAAGTGAAGCACTTTGTAAATTATAAAGAGCTCTAGAGAAACTATTATTTATGGAGCAGATGTTGAGACATTGGGGCTAAAGGAGAAGAGGGAGACAGCAAGTAGCACTTGCCCTCTAACAGGCTTAGTGAAGGAATTCAGAGAACACAGACACCTGGCAGCCAGAGACCTCAGCCATGAGGAGGGCAGATCTCCACTGTCTCTACAACCTCTGCCTGTATGTAGTATCATCCTTTGCTTGGACAGACACAGACTACATGTCCCAGCCTTCAAACCCTTGTCTTTGCATTGCAGATTTGCGGAAATTAGGTCAACACATCCAGGTAGGAAGGTGAGGCCCAGGCAGGAGAGGGGATTGGTGTCTCTGAGGAGCTTGATTTCCATCATAGATAAGAAGACAGAAGGAAGCATTGTGACTCAAAGACAGGTACCAGATACATGATATCACTATGAAATTAACGAAAGTGGGTAAAGGAAACATTAAAAGGCAGTGAGAAATCTTTTGTCCTTCCTCGCTGAAGAAGGCAGCAAGCTTGCCTTTAATGCTCCTGTCTGGGTTGTATCCTTGTGGAATTGTAAGTTCCTCCTGGACAAGAACCTTGTCGTTTTGGATTACATTTCTGCACCATGCCTTGCAGACACATCCACTTAATACATATTACTTGACTGAGTGATTGGAAAAGAGTAGGAACAAAGAGAGACGGCATTAAGAGGTGAGCTGTTTTTATATAATCCATTGTGTAGAAGACCTGAGCATCCCAGCATTTCTACTGATTGGGCACAATTTAAATTCAGCTTCCTGCCTGAAAAGAAATCATAACAGCAACAAATCCCCTGCCTTGTACTCTTTATAGTTTGGCAGGTCTGGCTAGGGTAAGGACATCCGCCTACTGGGGGGGAGAAGGGACTGTTGGTTCGGGGAGGGAGATGTGGAATAGGTATCAGGAGCTACAGAACTCAGAGAAGCAATGTAGAATGTTAGAAGGGACCAGTTGGTCCAATAATTACTGGAGGAAAGTGAGGCCTAGAAAAGCTAAGTTAGTGGCTTATTGGTAGCAGAACTGGAAATAGAGCAAAGGTCCCTGACTCCTGGTTTTGAGCTCTTCCCAGGACTGCAAACTACCTCCTAAGAATTGAATCCAACAGGGGACACAACACTCCAAAGAGACTGAGTTTGAGGTCTATGTCTGGCAAGGAAGGGGAGGTCAGATGTAGGCTGAGAGACTCTATCCCAGACAATGAATAGAATCTTGAGGGCACTGGCTTCCCACCCCCACTTCCTCCTTGATCCCAGCAGGACCTGCAGGTGTGAGAGCTTCCCAAGGAAGCAGGGATCAGGGAGGAAAGTTTGGAGAGGGCACAGCCTGCACCAAGGCCAGCTTGAGGATGGAGTCCCCAATCTCCAGGCTTTCCTGGTGACTCTTCCTTTGCACTCAAGCTTGGTGAAGACCCCTCTCTCCTTTCTGTAGCTGGAGGAAGATGGGGTGAGAGCCTTGCTTTGGCTTCTGACTTGTTGGCTATGGCTTCTGGTCTCCTGCTTAGATGGAAACAGGAGGGTAAGAAGAATGGAGAAAGAGAAATAAATACAGCTGGAGGATGAAAGATGATCATCTTCTGTGGGGGGTTAGGGAGCCTCTAGGAAGAAGAAGACCATTTGGACACTCTGCTCAGAGGTTGAGTTGGGGATTCCTGTCTCAGTGGGCCATTAGAAGCAGCTAGCACCTGTGGGAGGTCAGAGACTGGAATAGAAACCTGTCAGATTTTGGAGCCAGTTATTTTTGGGCTGAAGCTTTCTTTGCCCTGGGTCAACTTACCAGATCTTTATGAGCTTAGTTTCTCACTCCATAATATGGGGATATGATAATACCAACCATAAAGACTTGTTGTGCATATTAAACAAATACATGTACTAGAATTCCTAGAATATAATACATGTTCTTAAATACTAGTTCCCTTCCCTTCCATAATCCCAGCTGGGCCTAGCCAACTCTCTCTGTGCTCTCAGCTTCTGAGAACAGAGAAGACCAGACAAACTTGAGATGCCCTACCTCACCCAGTTCTGTCCAGTGATTCTCACCGAGGGTCATCTTCCAGTGGGATCTCCCTGGTAGTCACACCAGGCAACTAGAGCCCTGGGTCACAGGTGAGATTCCTCCACTTTTGTACATATGCTTTAAAGACTGGGTGGTTTACTTGTTAAGCATCTGACTTTGGCTCAGGTCATGATCTCACAACATCAGGTGACCTCAAGCCCTAGTTCGGGTGAGCATGAGCCCTGGGTGAACCCTTCTTCTCTCTCTCTCTCTCTCTCTCTCTCTTTCTCTCTCTCTCTCTCTCCCCCTCACTCACTTGCAACCCCCCCTCAAAAATAAATACTAAATAAATAAATAAAAATAAAAACAACAATGCAATGTGGTCACTACAGTAGATCCTGGGCTTCAAAAGACATCAGGCTGCTCTGAAACCACACTCTGCAGGATGCACAGTGGCAGGGAGCACTTTTGGCCATGAAGGCTCTGAACCCCAAAACCCCACGCTGACGTGTTTGCTCTTGTTTTGAGAGGTGAACAGGTCATACCTGCACCAGGCCGTCTGTTACCTGCAGTAAGAGATGGGATCTGTAGACAGATGGAAGTTCAAGTCTCAGCTTCATTGCTTTCTTGCTGCATGACTTGGTCAAGTGGTTTTAACTCTCTAAGCCCCAGTTTTTCCATCTGTAAAAAGAGGACAATCTCTTTTGCTTCAAAGATCAAGTTGAGATAGGCACCTCATGTAATCACCACCCAATAAATGATAACAGGAATGGTGCTTTTACATGATACTAATGTAAATCACCTACAACCAGATGAGTGAATTGGTTGTCTTACACTGTGGTGAGGCTTTAAACTTCTTCATTAACTCTGATCTGATCTGTCCTTTAGCCTCATGTAAATTAGACCCAATCTCTCAACCTCTCCCCATAAGCCTGAGCCTCTAGAGTCTGCATCTCCTGAATGGCTTTGCTGTGAGTGACCAGATCACACCTGGCTGCTGGCTCACCTGAACATAGCCTGTAGGTCTTTTAAAGCCCAGGATCTACTGTGGTGACCACATTGCATTGTTGTCGTCCTAGGATGACTTCTTGGGAAACGAGCAAGTGCTTCCTAGCAAGAGGATGGGCAGAGGTCCCTGGAAGAGGGATGAGTATCTGTGTTCTGGGGCTGCCTCCCCAGCAGTTAGGCTGTCTGCTTGGGTGCTGGCTCAGACCCTTGCTGGCCTCTCAGCCTCCAAGGAGCCTGCTGCATTCAAGACATGTGACCAGCCCTTTACCCTTTGTGCCCCTTGCCCACTCACAGCAGACCTTTTCAAACCTCAATTAGCCACTTAGGGAGAAGAAAGAGCAAGTGCAAGCTGTAGAAATCTGTCTAGACCATGAAGAATTCTTTCCCAAGCCTGCTGTTGCCATGGCAGCCAGCTGGGAACACTGTTTCCAGGGCCTGAGGCACTCAGACTTGCATGGGGGGGTTGCTGCCCTGCTGGGCTGCTGCCCACTCACCTCCCTGCCACCACCTCCCCGGCCTCCTGGCTCCCTTAGCAACAGCCATTACCATTGCCATCGCAACCACCACTGTAGCATCTGCACTGGCCAGGAGCAGTGTCCAAGGAAGCTTGGGATTGAAGCAGGGAGTTAGGGAGTATGCATCTGTGTGTGTGTGTGTGTGTGTGTGTGTGTGTATGTATGAGAGAGAGAGAGAGAGAGAGAGAGAGAGAGAGAGAGAGAAGAAAGTGCCAAGGTAAGAAGTTGGAAAGGAAAGGGTTTGGCAAGCTCAGCCATGATAATTATAAGGATGCTAAACTTGGGGGTCAATGGACTTTTGGCAATCTGATGATTATCCCTGAACTTCTAAGAATAAATTTGTGTATTGGGTATATGTGGAGTTTTCTAGAGAAAGGGTTTATAGTTTTTATCAGATTCTCAAAGATGACTAAGGTCCCTAGTAGGTAAGAACCTTAACTACAGAGGCTTTTGCTTTCAGTCTCAGAGTTATCTTAGATCGTGGTTATCAAGCAGGCTTGAGAGATATGCTTAGAAAAAGGAATGAGTGTGGCCAGGATAGGAGCAGATGACATGCTACCTGGTCCATATCTGTAGAGTGCCCTTAGATTTACTGTTTGCCCCACTGTGAATCTCTGGGAATCTTTCTCCTAATGCCACCCTAAATATTCTGTCCTTACTCTCCTGTCTTGCAGCTTTGCCCTGGTTTAATTGTGCTAAGCACTAATGTTTACTGTGTGTCAGACCCTGAACTTGGTGTTTTATTTAAACTATGCACAGTCTTCCCATCTAACCCTCATACAGTTCTAAGGAGCAGGTTCTCTTATGACCACCATTTAGAAGATAAGAATATTGAAACAACGAGAAACTTAAGTGATCGTCCAAGTTTATATAGTCAGAAGTCGGAGAAGTGAGGGCAGCCTCATGGAGGGGTTAAGAGATTGGCCCTAGACCAAGATGCCTGTGTCTGACCCCAGGATGCATCCTGTTATCTGTGTGGCCTGGCCTGTGTTCTCACAGTGGCAAATTGAGGATACTGATAATTCCTTGCCCAAAGGAAGTTGTGGGAGTTAAAAGGGTTGGCGCTGTATTTGAAAAGTGCTAGGAATAGTCTCTGTTACCAAATAAAATAGAGCTAGGGTAGGATTCAACCATAGGTCTACCTAATTCTAAGCTCCTGTAGCATGCCCACAAGGGTTTCAGTGGTGCTTCACAATCCTAATGCTAGGGCTAGATCATGATAACATGGAGAAACACAAGCTCTAGACTTGGGTGGCCACTCACTGAGGGCGGGGGAGTCATAGCCACTTATGGGGCCTCAGTTTCCTGACCTCTAAAGAACAGGAATAATAATGCACCACGTTTTCTCAGAGGATAGTGGGTGTAAGAATCCCAGTTGATTACATGAAGGTCAAGTGAAACAAGATCTAGGAAAGTTCTGGTAAACTGAGCCAAGCTACAGAGATGTATTCAATACCCTACCTTGAGTTCTCATTCACACCTCCTGGGGGGCTTTGTGCACCACCCTTGGCTGGCAGCTCAGGGCAGGGAGCCAAGTGTGATACCCACTGGGGTGGGCAGATGGCATGGTGTCTTGTGGTACCCATGTGCCTGGGTCAGCAGCCAAAGTGAGGATACTTAAGAATTGCATGGAGGAAGCAGAAAGGCAGCAGGGGCCCAACTGCCCCAGGTTTTGTTGGCATGGTGGGAGGGAGGCAGGTGTCCCTGTGAGGCCAGAGGGAGAAGTGAGGGCAAGGCTGTGGGGTGAGCCATGGAACACCCTCCAGGGCTGTGTGGCATCCTTCTCTGTGAGGAGGGGGTAATTGGTAGAAATGAGAAAAAGCTTTATTAGCCACTGCTGAGGAGAAACACAACAAAGTATTATCCAATCAGCTAATGGAGGGTTCATAGTCATCTATAGGCTCCTAAGGAGAACAATTTCATGTTCCCTCTTCTTTTTGCCCCCAAAAGGCTCATGGTGCTGAGAGCAGATGGTGAGGGGGAAGAGGGTGGAGTCCTTATTCTTGAGTCACTTGGCTGCTGGGGTACCTTTTTGGGGTGCTGGGAAGTGTAGCACGCAGCCAGCATTTTGGACAAATAGGCAGCCTGATGGCAGGGAGGCGCAGGTCAGACAAAGGAGGCGATGCTGTGAATGACTCGTGGCCCAGTCAGAAGCTGTAATTGGAGGTGATTAATCTGTGGAGGAGAAACCGCTGGGAATCATCACTGACTCAGGGCTAAAGCTGGCTCATTGCTGCTCTGTTCTCCTGCCTCACCTGCCCCACTTGCAGCCTGGAGGGGGGAGGCTGGTTGAAAAGGTGAGTGATTCAGAGACAGTTAAAAAAAGGCAACATTTCTTAAGCTGGGGAGCTTCTGAGACTCTGAATCAAAGATACTTTCTCTAATTTTCCAGGGATAATGTGAAGAGGTTGGGGATCTTCTGTGAGAACTAGGGGCAGGAGCCCAGGATGGGCACTTGCCAGGGCTCTGGACAGGCTAAGCAGTGATGTGCCCACATCAGAAGAAGTGGGGGCTCTGGGAAACTTTCTGGTGTGAGATGCTAAACCAAGGCTGTATAGTTAAAGAGATGTGGACTTGGATCCCAATGTGTGTACTCACAAGCTCTGCTCAAATAATTCAGCCTCTCTGAGTGCCAGTTTCCTCAACTCTACAAAGAGGATAAAAGTTCCTACTCACAGTGTACTGTGGGGACTGAATGAGATGGTTCACATGAAGCATTCAGCAGAGCAGAGGCTGGACCTGTGGAGAGAAACAGCCACAGGCAGAGATAACACGAAGCTTGTGCCTTAGAAGAAGTGCTAACTTCTCCTTAGTTTCTCTCTTCCCTATTCCAAAGAGGATAAAACCTGACCTTATGCGTTGTTTGTTGTCACAGTGAAATGGTAAGATGGGTGACATGAAGATGCAAATTGCCAAGAAAATACAATAAATATTTCATAAAAGAGGCTGTTTTATTATTGGCAACCACTTTTGGGGAAGGTACCAAAGCACACCTATCTTGAAAGTGTTCAGTTGGCTTTTGAAGAGACTTAGTTGGTATTGCTTCTGTTTGTGTTTAGAGTCTTAAGAATTAGGAATCAGGCAGTGAGCTTTCAGAAGAGCTGACTATAGAACAATGAAGACACTTTAGTCCAGCTATTTTCATGCTGTCACTCTGAGGGAGGTTGAGCAAATAGTATCATGGGGCAGTGGCTAGGTTTTGAATGGGTTCATCAGATGCTCCATCTCTGGCTGGGGCAACATCAAAATATGCCTGGAAAGATCTAACTCTTTTTTTGACTTATCTTTATCCCAAAGGAGAAGAAAACTTGACCAGTAAGAAGAATGAAGATTAGATTTTGCACAGCTGCCAGAATGCAGGGACAGGGTTGGGGGTTAGGGTATGACTGACAGGAGATGCAAATAGACAAGATTAGGGATGTCATTTCTTTAACCTCAAGGACACATTAGCCAGAGACTAAGGCATGCTCCTAGACAGCTTCTCAAGTGCCCCAGAGCTCTTGTGTTGGATCCATGGCTGAAGGTGGCCCAACCAAGGGACTTAGGATTCTTCCAGGGCTCACTCTGAGATGTTCTTTCTCCATTCTGTGTGTTTTTTGTTGTTGTTGTTTTCTGCTCTGATATCTTTGACCGCCTGATTGTTTTAGGGACTCATGCCATGAGTCAGTCTGTTCAGGAGGTGCACATGATTTATACAGAGCTTTTCTTCCATCGCTTAGTGTTTATTATGAAATTGGGAAGAGCAAAGGTCATTTTTTTCACAAGTGTCCCTTGGCAGGTCGGGGCTTTGGGTCTGCCTGAATTCTGGATCCAGACTGCACCCAGAGTATTTTGTTAGCTAGAAGAACTCCACAAATGGGGATGATTTAACCATCAGACTGGGTAGCCATGTAACCAAATCATCACCTGTGGACACCATTAGAAATAAAGTCCCAATTCTTGCATCTACTTGGAGGCATTCTACTCTACAGTGGGAGATGCCCGATGGCCTACAAAGCACTCTTCTCCACAACCCGGAGTCTAGTTCTTCTCCTCCACATCCTGTTCCTCACACATGCTTTAGCTTCCACCAGCTGCAGAGAAGTAAACCACCTCCTGTGAAGCTTCCTCCCCACTTAACATTCATGGGTTGCAGCCTCTTACCATTTAATGCATGGACAACAGCAATCAGCATATAGATTGAGCTGCTAATATAAGGAGAGCAAAGCAAGAAAGGAGAAGAGAATGTTACAGAGCCAGGTTAGCCTCTTTGAGGGAGAAAGTAGCTTCTTAGACGTGGGGAATTCAGCTGCTTCTGCCACTTTGTCAAGGAGGTGGGGAAGTGTTTTAATAGGGGGTTTATCACAATGCCTATCCCCATCTGCAACACACAGGAGCAGATAGGAAGGGGAAGGGAGGACCTAAGCTGGGCCCAGGCTGTTGGTCTTGTGCTCTGTTCCTCCCTCCATCTGTCAGTCAGCAAGCGGTCATTCAGAATGTGTCCTCCTTGCTGAGATTCCTGCTGTTCATTCTCTATTTGCGAGTTTGGGTCTTGGTCCTCCTCAAATCCTCCTACTTTGAATTTCTGCTACAACCAGATCTTTGTCACTATAAGGCATTTGAGATGCAAAATTGATCCCTCCCCCCCCCAGTTGTTCGGGAGCAGGAGAGCAGATTGGGGCACAGGATCACACAGAGGGAGCTTGAGGGGCAGGTAACCATAGAAGCATAGAATTAGAATATACACTTGGGATTCCAGACGAGGGAACTGACGCCTTGTGAGATGAAACGATTTGCCAAAGATCTTGCACATTGGCAAATCTTGCAGAAGAGCAAGATTAAAACTCAGGTCATCGAACTCCTGGCCCTCACAGTTGCTGACTGAGCCTTGTCTAAATAGGGAGCTTTGCTGATGACATGGCCGCATCGCTCTGGTAGTTGAATTGCAACCCTGCCAATCAAACCCTTTTCAGGCACCCTGTGCCTTTCACCAACAGTCATGCATATTTTGAGGTCTGTCCTGGCCTGAAAACATCTGGGAGAAATACATTGGGAGGCATGACCCTTTGGGCATTAAGCCTGGATAGGCATCTCAGACTTTGCACAAATCAGAGCTCTGAACAAAGTCACAAAAGTTCTTTGAGTCTCCTGGTTTCATTACTTGGGCTTTTCTGCTCAGTCTCCTTCATTTCTCCTACATCCAGGGTGGCTCATGATTCTCCCAGTGACTGCTGTCATTTCCTTACACTTGGACTTGTCATCATCACTACTCCCACAACTGATCTTGAGAGTGCTCCCTCCCCTCCATCCACCTCCATGTTGCCTCCTCCACTCCACGTGTTGCTCCTTTCAGTACTGTGTCTGTCCCTGTCAGACATACTTTCTTCTCCCCAAGTTGGAGAAGAGCACAGAAGTTTCACTAGTGCCCAGAGGTAGGGCATACATCTTTCAGCAGACCAGATACCTACTGGTAATATGTGCAATTCTATACATATCCAAAAAACTTCTGTTGCATACCTGCTATGTGTCAGGCACTATGCCAGATGCTGGGAGTGCACTGTCACCTAAAACAGGGTCTCTGCCCTCTGAGGAGTGTTCGGTTGAATGAGGAAGCAATCAACTATACCCAGGGCTTCACTATAGCATAATGGACCTATATTGGTCTTCTGCAAAGGGAGTAAAAAAGACACAGGTATGGACTTTGGGTTTCCTGTGAACTAACTACAGGACCTTTGCAAATCACTGAACCTTACCTCATGAAAGGTGAGAGAATTGGATAAGATGACTTTTAAAGTCTCTTCCAGCTCTGGAAGTGTCTTCCAAACAAAACAAAACAAAACAAAACAAAACAAAACAAAACAAAACAAAAACATATAAGGTTCATACACAGTAAGACCTCCTCCTAGGAAGTCAGATTGGGATCATTAAAGGTGGTGATGAGAGAAACTGTCCCTTCTGGTGGGTAGATTAGACCAGAGAGGACAAAGAGAGGCTCATTCCCTTTGTTGGACCAGGGTTCTCTTTGCTTATGAGCAAGAGGACATTGGGGACAAAAACCACAACTGATTGAAATGCCAGTGGGAAATCTTTTTGTAATGATGTTTCACTCCAGCGCTTTCATTTCTATTATTATATAAAGCGATTTATTCCAAAAACATAAACCAAGCAGCAAAAGAACAACTGGCTCCCTAGGAAGAGCTGTTTCCTCTTTCTCTCCTCCTGCAAGCCATTCCCAGGCTGAAAGGGCCTTCCTCATGCTCAGGCTAAGCCCACTCTGTGTGGGAGGGGCCACGGGGGGGGGGGATCAAGGAGAGGAACTCAGGTTTCATCTTTGAGTCTTTCCAGAATGGTTGGCCTTCATAGTTCTGGCCTAGCAGTGCTCTCTACAAGTTTCTACTTTGATGTATTTGAAGTCTGGGTAAACAACGCTCTCTACTTTGTGCTGTAGTTTTCTATCTCTGAAATGGGGAAGAAAATTTCTTTCATTTACAATCCCAGAGAAATGCTAAGACTTGGGTTCTGGCCTGATAATTGGTTAGATAAAACCAATGCCTCTCTCCTCTGTTGTTCCCACCTGAAAAAAAAAGATGAACACAGCTGAGAGCAGCGCCCTTTTCCCTCATAGAGGCCATCGTGGGGAACTCCCATTAAACTACTTCCCAAACAATGGGGCTAGCAGGAGAAGTGCTTTCATGTAAGGCCTAAGGATCATCTGCTGTATCTTTGGAAATGAAAACCTTGGAATTTTTGAAATCCTTCCAATTACCCATTTTGCTTGGCTTCTTCTGATTGCGGTGGAAATTGGTCAGTGGAGCCCTGAGTCATGTGGGGGATGGGATGGGAAAAGCATGTTACCATGGCACCCTGGATAATCACTTCCTCCTCAGAAATCAGGAGGGCATCTGGCTTGTACAATTCCATCATTTGTCACTCAGCATATACTTATCTTATATTTTAGTAATTAAAAAATGTATAGCCCATATATATTTTAAGTCTTTCAAGGGAAAGAGTAGAGTAATACACAATAGGTTTTCAATAAATAATTGATTTTGTAATTGCTGATGATTATAACCCTAGCTTCAGGATTTATGAGTCTATTAAAGAATCAGAATTATACACTACTGGAACATAAGGGGTCTTATAGTCCTGGCCAATTTCCTTACAGACTTGCATGGTGTAAATTCTATTATTTTGTCTTTAAAATCCTTAAAGATGTGGATAAGAATGGAAGATTTACATCTTTCGTCATATGATTCTCATTTTACATCTCACCCATGGTCACATAGTTAGTAGGCACAGAGCTCAGTTTAGAACACCACCTGATTCAAGGCTCATTTTCTTTCTACTGCATCATGATTCTTCCTGGTAAAAGGACAAAGGCAGTAATGTCCTGACAGTTCTGTGAGCTCTGTTATGGATCTGGAGACTGAGGCTATGGAGGAAAAGGGAACTAACTGTTCATGGTGACCCAGCATGTAAGAGGCTGAGCCTGGCATGGAACTCTAGTCTCTTGATTGCCAGAAGGCATCATCATGCATGCCAGGCAGCCTACCAGCTTTACCTCCAGCTTTACCAAGTTCAAATGCTGAGAAGAAAATGTACAAGTAGGGAAACACTCTGCAAATATTCTAACAGCAAGAGGCAATCAGGCTCTTGGGGTTCTAGAATAGGGACTGGCATACCCAAGCTCCTCTTGCTTCTGTGTCTTCTTCCACCAGGGGAGGAACAACAGTCAGAGCTGTGCCCTTTTTGGCCATAAAGACCTTCCAGATGACCTCTTAGGGGAACATGTGATATATGCATGAGGTGGGAAGCAGTGGGATTAAAGGGTGTTTTCTCTTCTCCCAACTAAGGGAACCACTCCCTGCAAAGCAACAAAATGGCAATGAGCTTTGAAGAGGGCTTCCTCACCACCAAGAAACCAGTCCTGGATTTTGATGCTATGTCATTTAGCACAGTTTCTTTCCCACCAACTGTCTGATATGACACCATGGAGCTAAATAGCAGAGCTGCTGAAATAACAGTCAAGGGAGAGGGAAATTAAGACACAACAGCAAGGGAGAAGAGATTTTTTTACGCAAGGAAGAGAATAAGACAGTAGCCAATGAAACAGACAGAAGCAAGATGTCTGTGCCAGGTGGCATGAGACAGAGAAATCTTTTGTGTGGCAACTAAGTCTAACATGACAGGGATGCACTGAGCACAGAGAAGGCAGTGAGAACAGCCTGCATTAACATGGAGTTTCTCATAAACATTCACTTATTTGATCACCTTACCACTATATGAAAAGTGGCCGATAGTCACCTTTATCTGACTTTAGTGTACTAAGCACATGGCTCATGAGCTCAGAAGTTCTGATTCCTTAACTTCAACAAAAGAAGGCTGGTCCAGAGGAGGGGAAAAATGCTACAAGGGAGGGCAAATTTGCCTATTTGATATCTATCATTTCACAGGTGGGAAAGAGAGATGAGTTCTCAAAGTGAGGGCAGATATGCATCTAGTACCCAATCATAGTGCTTTTTGACCAGGTTAGGCCAATGGCAATGTATTGGATCAAAGGAAATAGCAATGGGTTTTCCAGATGATGGAGACCATACAGAACAGATATGTGGCATAGATATTTGAATGGAGAGTAGTTGTTTTAAGACACTGCCATGCTTTCAGTCCTAGTGACTGCTACTCTTTTGCAGCAGGAACATTTATCACTGGCAGGGAGCAGTGAGTCTGCCCTCCCTGTCACCTGCCTCATGTCTAAAAGGGACAATGGAAGATCTGGGCATAAATATTATGATAAGGTCAGTGTCTCCTGGCTCAGCTTGTGATTTGTCTAGGAGCATGAATAAATATGTACAAGTTTCTCTCCGACATGATTTTCTCTTTTCCTTGGACAGGTATACATACATGTCCCCTCCTATCACCTGCAAGTCTCCCAAATGGTTGAGCTTTCCCAAAAGAAGATCTTGGTTCTCCTGTCATATTTTCTTATGTCTTCTTTAGCCTCCATTCTTTCCATAACCCCCACCAAGTGAAAAGTTCTTCCTTAATTCGAAAACTATCAGTCCTATTGACACTGTTAATGGGGGTTTTCCATGAACTTGCATTTTGACTGACATATATTCTTTTTTGAGGCCTCAGAGAAGTCCAAGACTCTGCTACAAGTGATTGAGAAAATTGATATGCTAGTTACCAGTGATGTAACCTTACAAACTCTAGGACTCACTATTTTTTTTAATACATATTTTATTTTTTAACATTTATTTATTTTTGAGACAGAGAGAGACAGAGCATGAATGGGGGAGGGTCAGAGAGAGAGAGAGAGACACTAAATCTGAAACAGGCTCCAGGCTCTGAGCTGTCAGCACAGAGCCCAACGCGGGGCTTGAACTCACAAACCACGAGATCATGACCTGAGCCGAAGTCGGACGCTTAACCGACTGAGCCACCCAGGCGCCCCTTTAAATACATATTTAAAAAACTATTTTTAATTTTTATTTATTTTTGAGAGAGAGAGAGCAGAGCATGAGCAGAAGAGGGTGAGAGAGAGGGAGACACAGAATCCAAAGCAGGCTCCAGCCTCTGAGCTGTCAGCACAGAGCCCGACCTGGGGCTTAAACTCGCAAACCGTGAGATCATGACATGAGCTGAAGTCGGACCCTTAACCAACTGAGCCACCCAGGCACCCCAGGACTCACTATTTAGAACCAAATTCTTCTCAGTCTGGATAAGACCTCCAGAATTATACTTTGTGAGAGGTCAAAGCGGTCTTAAAGATTTTCACTTAAACCCCTTCTTTAATAGAGGAGGAATGTGCAGTTCAGAGATGTTAAAGGACTTGTCCTTCAAGTCACTTCTTCCTCAATGTTCTTCCCACTACTCCAACTCACCTGTAGTTCATCTTGTCCTTACATTTAGATGCAATTGCTTTTAAGCTATCCTCTTCCTAAATATCTTATAAGGGAAAGTGTATTTTTAAAAATATTTTATTTTTAAGTAATCTCTATACCCAACGTGGGGCTCAAACTTACAACCCTGGGATCAAGAGCTGCATGTTCTACTGGCTGAGCCCACCAGGCACCCAAATGGAAAGTGTTTTTAAGTTTGGTATGTAGAAGATGACTGAAGTGTCTCTCAATCTTTTAAGACAGGATGTGCTTTCTAACGTCAACTAAGTCTTTCTATCTAATTTTCATTTGTCTTGCTGCCGTATTTCCTAACCTTTTTCAGTAAATGGAGAGGAAAGGGGCCCTACTCTTATGTATTTTTTTCATAGGTGTAAGATAGGCAAATTTGCTTTTCCTGTGGACTTGTCTAGCCTTCTCTTGTTGAAGTTAATGTATCAGAACTTCTGTGCTCATAAGCCATATGCTTAGCCCCCTAAAGTCAAATAAAGGTTAGTCCACTGGAGAGCTGACTCTTTGCCTAATGACAAAAAAAAAGCAATATCTTTAAAAGCTTTATCTTTTATTTCATGCCAGAGTTAAAGTTGATTTATAGGTTGGATCCAGCCTGGGCTTCTGGAACCCAAGCATGTCAGAGAGGAAAATTGGGACAGAGAGAAAGATAGGGACCCTCAAAGGTGGGGGCTGTAGAATAAAAATGCAGCCAGCAGGTTTCCCCAGTTTTGTATAGTGTAATTCTCAACATGTGCCCATAAGTATCTTGCAAAGCTTTTGAGAAACTGCCAAGGAGCCAAGCTAAAAATACCCATGGAACAGCGTGATCAAGGAGAAGTGCAGGGATGGGTGTGAGCTCTCCATGGAAGGCGTGAGACTTTAGAGCACGGGCCGACCACAGCACACGTCTCAGGCTCTTGCTCTGGAGACTGAACAATGAGTCAGTTTGATAAAGTTGGGGAGGCTGATGCATTTGGTTTTAGGCTTTGCTTTATTTTTGTATCAGTCCAACTTGATAGTGAAGCCTGTGTGTCCAGTGAACCCTAAAATTAAAAGTGCAAGAACACACCCACTTTGGGTGAAAGTTTGCATGAATCTTTGAAACTTTCTGATGGCTTCCCACTGCCCTCTGTAACAACTATAACTTGGCTTTAATGGCTTCCTGGTTCTCTGTCTACTCCAGTTTCAGGATCATACTTCTTTGAATACTTAATCATGTGTCCCTGACAAATATTTTCTCTAGTCTGCTTTTTCCAGTTATGAACCTTCTGTTCTTGATTGAGAACATTTTGCCATTGGCATATTCCCTCCCTCTCTTCCAGAACTTCCATCAGCAACTTAAGAGTGCTTAGGCTCTCACTCTCTAGGCATGATGGCCTCACTTCTTTTAATATCTCTGCCCAAGATGTTTCCAAATTTCACAAGCCTCCCCTCAAGTGCATCTTAAGTTGAGGGGAAAAGGATGGGATAGAAAGTGAATGGTGGTAGGGGGACAGATTTGCTTTTTCTTGAGGGTATACCCAGAATTCTATTCTCCATGCTCTTGAAAAACAAGCAGAATCATGTACTTATTCATATTTTTAAATAACAATTATTATTTGAGACAACAATTTGTCTTGGAGAAATCAGTAGTCTAAAGACAGATGTCACAATATGGGCAACCATCCACAGGACACAAAGAACAAAGTTTTAAAAAGTAACAGGAAACATTAAGCATTTATATCATTCATGGATCAAGGTAAGTGTGTTTGTTACCCTGATACAATTTGGTTAATCTGTCCCTGGCTGCTCCCTCATGTGGGAAACTCTCCCTCCCTTGTATCCTAAATTATTTTCTAAGTCTGTTCTTTTTAGAGGACATAGAACAGATCTATGTGACCTTCTGATTATAGAATTTTGCTGCTGATTTGTGAGAGATGTTGATTCGATGCTGATTCGTTACTTGTGAGAGATGGATTGAGCTAGAGGTCATAAAGTGACTCAAGAGAACTGAGTACTATTGATGAACTTTTGGGCAGTTTTTCAAAAATGTAAAATACCTGTTTTCATTTTTTCAGTTTTGACCTATTTCTACAATTTTCATTTTAAGTACTATATGGAAATATCCTGTGTATACTGTATATATAATCATTACTTAAAAATTTTACACTCAAGTCTACTTTGGGGTAGGCAGGCTTTGCTCCATCTAGGAACTCAAAAGTGGTCCACATCTTATGGAAGGAGAAATGGTTAAGTTCATTGCTAGCTGGAATCCAGGGAATTTGAAGCAGCTCTGCTTTTGTCACAGCTAAGAGCCCCTGGTACCCCCCAGTATCTCATTCTCACCAGAGATGAGAGCAGGAGAGCCCCTGTTTCAGGGGATCTGAGTTCAATGGCATCTTCCACATTCAAAAGCAGAGCTGTCTCCTAGTTTGCAGTTAATAATGCCCCAGCGGGAGAGTAGCATTCATCCTGCATCTTTAGTGCCACTGATATTACTCATGGGTCCTAAATCCCCGAGAGAGGAAACAATTGTCTCTGGACCCCATATTCTCTCTCTTTTTATTTGAGAGAGAGAGAGAGAAAGAGAGAGAGAGACAGAGAGCACAAGTGGGGGAGAAGGAGAGAGAGAGAGAGAGAGAGAGAGAGAGAGAGAGAGAGAGAGAAGCTTAAGCAGGCTCCACACACAGTGTGGAGCTCAACTTGGGGCTCAATCCCATGACCCCTGGGATCATGACTGAGCCAAAATCAAGAGTCAGGCGCTCAACCTACTGAGCCACCCAGATGCCCTTGGACCCCATATTTTCTTGGCCCTCTTTCCTGATGTTGTTGATCAGATCTGCTGCAGCTCCCTTCCAACAACTGTGCTTCATCTAACTCTGGCACTGATATTTTCTACAAATTCAGATATCTATGCCTCTAGCTATTTGAATTCTTGCCACTGAACCCCTTAACCTCATTTCACATTCATCCAAACTATCCCTGTGCTCCACCCATGGCAGTAACCACAAGTTCTTAGGGACCATTACCAGAGCAAACCTTTGTTCTCTGCAATACCCCATCTGGGCCATTTGGGTGGGCTTGTATCTTCTTCTGGAGTTCTTGTCAGAGGCAGCAGTTGTGGAAGACCCTTTGGGAGGCAGTGAAGGCCCACTCACTAGAAAATGAAGGCCAGGAGAGGAGAGTTTTGTTTATTTTGTGCATAGTAGGTGTTTCAGAATTATCTGTTACATGAATGAGCACTGACTAAATGAATGTGGTGCAGAGAAGAACAAGCCAAGAATAAGAGTTCTTTGACACAAAGAAGAAACAGAGAAAGAAGTGAACAGATGAAAAGGGATTTGGCTTGCTCCCACCAAGGATCCCAAGTCCTTTCCCAATGTTTTGTTCTTTGGAAAATTCCTGTAAGTACCAGAGTGGCTTGTCCATGAGTTGGGTTGAGGGCAGAGCCTAACAAGGTCCCAGCACGAAGCCACTGTGCTGAAGCAGCCACAGTGGGAAAACAAGCCATTAGAAAAAAATACCAGAACCAGAGGCATTGAGGGTCACATGAGTCTACCCATCTAAACTGTGTATTTGTAGAGAACAGCTGAAAAGCTGTGAGGTCCAGGTTCAGGGGAAGCAGGGAACTAGGGAGGGAGGTACCGAGGAGGCAAAGAGGAAAGAGGAAATGTGATGCCTGGGAGTGTAATCATCATGCCATCTTTGACCAGGAGTTTATTCTTTTTAGCCTCTTCTTGGCTGAAGAGGATGGTTTAATTGAGGCTGAAGAGGATGGTTTGTTTCAGCCACTGAGAAATGCTTCTTTGACTACCATTTCTGAGTCATGTTTTGTTTCTCCTGGAAACTAAAAAACAAAACAAAACAAAAAAACCCCTGAAAACCCCCAAATACCAAGTACCCAGAGCTGGACTCTGTGCTGAGTGCTTCTATAAACTTTCTCATTTAATTTTTTCAGCCCTTTCATTAAGGAGGTCTTCTTCTTCTTCTTCTTCTTCTTCTTCTTCTTCTTCTTCTTCTTCGGAAACTGCATCTCAGAGAATGTACTTATCCCATATCCCATATCCATCAAAAAAAAAAAAAAAGCAGCATTAAGATTTGAACTGAGAACCAGCTGACTCCAATTCAAGTCTTTGTCCCACTATAACATAGGTGCCTGTTTCTTCCATCTCCAGAAGCAGTCAAATAGCATGCATTCCAGGAAGGAGGTGATATGCACAGGAAACATGTAGAGGTCCAAGTATGTTGGGAGTGACACAACTAGAGTCCACAGTCATGGAATTGGATACATTTATGGATAGAAACAATATTAGAAGTTAACATTCATTGAGCATGTTTAACATGGGCCACACACTCTGCTAATGGGACCAATGAAGATGGTACAATCTTGAGTTTACAACTAAAGAACCTAAGAGACAGGAACATTAGGTAACTTTTAAAAGATATGCAGCAATACGTGGTAGAATCAAAATTTGAACCCAGACAGCATTCTTAACCTTTATACAAGGTTGCCTATAATGTTAGAGGGAAGGTTTTCAGGATTCACATGCAATCTTAGTGTTCCTAGTACCTGTGACAGTTTTAAAAGATGGCTGCAAATTTTCTGTCCCCATACCTTGAATAAGGGCAGGTGTGTGACTGCTTTGATCAACAGATTCTGGGGTCAGACACAGATCTGACACTAGATGACTTCCAAGGCTGGGTCATCAAAAGCAATGTGGCTTCTGCCTTGTCCATCAGGCCATTCCCCTTTAGAGTCTCGGGGCCACCATATTCTGAGAAAGTACAAACCAATTGGGGAGGTCATGTGCAGGTGCTCAGTGAGAGTTTATATCTCCAGCTGAGCTTTCTGCTAAAAGTAAGCATTTACCGCCAGCAAGTAAGTAACCTCTTGGGTGACCAGCCAAGTTGATCCATCAAATGACTGTAGTTTCAGCTGACATCTGAATACAACCACACGAGAGACCTCAAGCAAAAATTACCCAGCTGACCCCTGCTTTCCTTCCCTTCTCTGACCCATGGAATTATAAAAGAAATTTATACAAGGAAAGTGTTTTCAGCTATTGAGTTTTGGATAATCTAAATGTTATGTAACAATAGAAAACCAGAGCAGCAACTCAGTGTTCCCAGCCAGTCTTTCTTCATGCAGTGCTCCTTCCTACAGTGCCTCACTAATGGATGGTGCCATGTTAAAAAACAAAACAAAACAAAACAAAAACTGCTAAAGAAATGAACTTTGGGGTTTCACTGTATGCCAGACATGTTCGTATGTTAGCTCACTTAATCTTCATAAGAGCTATCTGAGGCAGGTATTACTCATCACATTTTAAAGATATGGTAACTGAATCTTAAAGAAGACAAATGGCTCTCTCAACCTAATTTCAAATTCAGAGTACTTTCCATTCTCTCACAGTTTTGGTGGAATAGATCAAAGTGAATAGCAATAGCAAGAAGCAATAGAAGCTGCCACACTCACCTATCATTTGTTGGACACCTGCCATGTTCTAGACCTGTACTGGGTTCTTAATATATTCTTGGACATTTAACCATTTCATTAACCCTATTTATTAATCATTATCATCCCATCACATAGGAAAGGAGACTGAGGCTTACAGAAGTTAAATAACTTGCCACAGTCATATAGATGATAAGATAGGAGCCATGACTTAATCCTATGTGGACCTGAACTCATGTCTGTCCTTAACCCACATCCTATGAGTGGCATGTAGGGCTGGAAGGGGTGACTTTTTTGTCCACTGTTTTTATTGCGAAGTATACACACAAACAGAACAACATATGGAAAACATGTACAGCCCAATGACTTATCAAAAACTAAAAATCACAAACCAAATATTGACTACCCCAAATCAAGAAAACAGAATACTGCCAGTACCCTAGTAGTTCCTCCCAATCACCACCTCTCCACTGCCCTAGAGAGAATCATGAGCATTTCTCTTATGAAAACAACTGGTAGTTTTGCACATTTATCAATTTTATATAAGTGGAATCAAACAGCATGTTTTTCCATCTTTGCTTGCTTTTATTAATAATCGCTTCTGGGATTCATTTATGTTGTTTTGTGTAGCTATAGTTTGTTAATTTTCATCAGAGAATAATATTCCATTATATGATTATAACAGAATTTATTCATTTCATTGGTGATTGACCTTTGGCTTGTTTTCAGTCTTTATTAAAATTTATTAAATTTATTAAAATTATGCTGCTGCTATGACATTTCAATACATGTCTTTTGGAGGTTGTGTGCATGCATTTCTGTTGGGTCTATATCTAGCAGTAAGGCTGCTAAGTCAGAGGGGATGCATATGTTCAATTTTAGTAGGTACTGCCAAGTGGTTTTCCATAGTGGCTGTACCAATTTGAACAATTGCCAGCAACATATGAGAATTCCTGTTGCTCTATATCCTGGTGAAAATTTTATATTATCACTCCTTTTAATTTAAACTACTCTCATGGGTATGTAGTGATATCTCTTTGTGGTTTTAATTTGAATTTCCTTGATCACTATTTAAGCTGAGATATTTTCACATATAATGGCCATTTGGATATTCTTTTCTATGAATTGCCTGTTCAGGTTTCTTGTCCATTTTACTTTTGAGGTGTCTGCATTTAAAAATATTTTTAGAGGGGCGCCTGGGTGGCTCAATAGGTTGAGCGCCGACTTCGGCTCAGGTCACTATCTCGCGGTCCGTGAGTTCGAGCCCCGCATCGGGCCCCTGTGCTGACAGCCCGGAACCTGTTTCAGATTCTGTGTCTCCCTCTCTCTGACCCTCCCCCATTCATGCTCTGTCTCTCTCTGTCTCAAAAATAAATTAAAAAAAAAAAACGTTAAAAAAAATAAAATATTTTTAGATATGTTTTCTTATACAAAATTTCTTATTATATATATACATATACATATATATATATATATATACAATATATATATATACATATACATATATATACATATATGTATACATATTGTATATATATGTATATGTATATATATATATATTCAAGCCCTTTGTCAAGGTAGGGATGCCTTTGCCAGGCCATTAGGTAAGGGATTAGGCACTTAGGTTAGGGATTCAGATTAAGGACTTTTCTCCTTGAAGGGGAAAATATGCAGATTCTTCTCTTTTGGGGAATTGTGCTAGGAGAAACAAATAATGCGTTTGGAGATATGACTTTTCCAAATCAAGGTAAGATTTGAAACCATGTATGATATAATCCATGCAAAAAAACATGAGCAAAGCTTATCACCGTTTTACAGCTCTCAGCTCTCAGGAAAAGTAAAGTGACTGAATCTCTTAGGTGTAGGGTTTACGTGGAAAGGGAAGGACTCAGAGGCCAAGATGCTCTACATGAGCCTACCATCACTGTGGGGCAGTGGGACAGAGGTACAGGAGTTGGCAAGGCCTTTGGTGGCTTCTTCAGGCAACTATGGAGCTCCTGGATGGAAGCAGAAGGTGAACCATCTTTTTGCTGAAGCAAAAGGGTTTAGGGAAATACTGTTATCTCTACCCTTAGTTTTTGCATCTAGATTCACCCTTTGGCCGTCTTCTGTTTGCATAATGTGTTTCATTTAGTCTGGTTTGCCCCATTCTGGCAGAGATCCTGACACCTACCTGGGGCCCTGAAGGGTGTGGAAATCAGGAAAGAAGCTCTTCCCCCAAGAAGATCTGAGGCCAGATCTTCTCTTATCAGATGACATAATTTTTGTGGGTGACAAGGTCCCAGCTGCCCTTCCATCTCACAGTCAGCATGTCCCTGCACCATATTGTCCCTTGAGGGATGAAGCCAGGTGGTTCTGAGCAGATTGACCCTGATTTTATTATTCACTGAAGTAAGCAGCATCAGCAAAACACACCAATCTCTGATATTAGACTCACTTCCCCACAGAGCTGGGGTCCCCAAAGGAATAACACCAGTCCTCTGCTATGTCAGCCCCCTGAAGGAGAGTAACATAACGGTGGGGAGTTTTTCCTCCCCTACCTTATCTTCCTTACATTTGAGACCTTTAGTTCAAGACAGGGAAGGGAGAGAGGCTTCCTTGGTAAAGGCTTGGTTACTCATCAGCATCTCAAAAAGTGGCAGATACACAATCATCTCTGCTCTTGGGACTTCACTCTAGGGCAGAGGTTATAGGGAAATACTTAGCACTAGCAAACAGCTTGGGTAGACTTGGGCCTAGAGGCCAGAAGGCACTCCCTCAAGGATATGCCCAGGGCAAGAAAACAGAGCCACATTTATCTGCTTAGTGGGAAATGGGGAACAGGGAGTGTTGGAATGGGGCCTTATAGGATAACACTTTTAAACATAATTTATTATAATTTCTCAATTACAGTACTGACTGAATAAATTATGAAAGGGAAAAAATCCTAGTTAGAACTGATTTTCAGGGTCTAAGCTGATGGGCTATATGGAGGTTTATGTCCAGGTAAAACTTCCTAATGAAAGGTCTTTATAAATGTTTCTTTCTTGGGATTGTCCTGGCCTCATGGGAGGAAAAGGAATGTGGCTTGGAATGTGGAACAGGGGAAGGGAGACTGGAATTCCAGCCTGTGTGTGGGCTAAATGCAAGAGTTGAACTGTTTCTTTTGATGAAAAGAAAACCACAGGCTGAGTCCAGGGCAATGGCCCATGGCTATCCCCAGACCCTCTTGACTCCCTTTGTGTCCCAGAATGTTGCAGCAGGATGCTGCCTTGGAGGTGATCACACTGCCCATGCCCCTGGCCCCCCAAAGCCTCCTTTTTCTGTGTAGTGGACCCCCAGATGGGCAGCATCAGCCCTCCTGGGACCCGCTGCCTCTGACCCCTTTACAATCTTCCTGCCTTCACTCCCTGTGGTGGGTGCTTGGCCTCTGGTGGGAGACCCACTCTACCTTCCTAAGAGGTTAAATGTATTGAACAGTTTCTTCTCTGACCTTTATCCCAGTGGATGACCTTGTTCCTTCCTCTTTTACTCTTTGATTAGAATTGCTGCCCCAGTGTCCCCTCCATGGCCTAAACTCAGAAATCTCTTTCTGTCTAATCCATGTGATGGCCAACCTCTAATAAGGCGGGTATTCACACCCTTCAAAGCCCTCCCCTACTGAATTGGCTTGACCTGAGACCAGAAGGAAACTGCAGATGTGAGAGCGTGACTTCCAAGATGAGGCCGAAAAAGGCACTGTGGCTTGCACCTTGCTCTTTCTTGGACTGCTCTTTCCTGGGGGAAGCAGCTCCCAGGTCATGAGGATACCAAGCAGCCCTATGGATAGGTCCACCAGGGGATGAGCACCTGCCAGAAATCAGACTAACTTTCCATCCATGTAAGGAAGCTACTCTGGAAGTGGATCCCCTGGCCCCAGGAGGCCTTCAGGTGACAGCAGCCCAGGCTGACACCTGACTGCAGTCTCATGAGACTCCCTGAGCCAACACCACCCAACAAAGCTGCTTTTGGATTCCTCCCGGATTCTAGAAACTGCATGAAGCATTTATTGTTTTAAGTCACTAAGTTTCAGAGTAATTTGTTAAACAGCAGTAGATAACTAATACAATGTGTTTCTCTAAGAATCGGTTTCTTTCATTGTGTCCTTGCCAATAATGTCTTTTAATGTAGCCAAGCCTGTTGATAAATCAGAATTCCTTTATCTTACCAAACTGAAGAAATGTTCCTCTCATTTATTTTGCATACTTAGCATAGTGCCTGGTAAATAGTATGTCTCAGTAGTAAAAAATATGGAGCAAATGCCAGTGGAATCAGCTGAATTAATGAAATCAATGACTGTCAAGGTTCTATGTCAAATAAGGGAGAATAGTGTTACTGATAAAGTCAAAGCACCATAAAACTAATTTTTGTGTATCTTTTTGTGATTTATAAGGGAGGGGAAGTCAGGTAGTAAAGTTCACACTTTATTGCTAGATTGGTATTAAAAATAACCACTGTCGGGACACCTGGGTGGCTTAGTTAGTTGGTTAAGTGTCCGACTCTTGATCTTGGCTCAGGTCAAGATCTCATGGTTTGTGGGTTTGAGCCTGGCATTGGGCCATGCATTGTGCGGTGACGGCGGAGCCTACTTGGGATTCTCTCTCCCGCACTCTCTCTCTGCCCCTCCCATGTTCCTGCTCTCTCTCTCTCTCTCAAAATAAATAAATAAACTAAAAAATAAAAAACAACAACAACCACTGTCACTAACTAACACACCACTTGAGGGTGATAGGACATCAGGAGTGCAATTGGCATTAGAGGATGGACAATTACAGGTGAAAAAGTGCCATGGGTGGTCTTTCATTTAAGCAACTAGTCCCATGTATCCAGACCTTCAAAAGTTATTTTAGTATTCATGAGGTTAATGCTGCAGGCATCCCAGCCACACTCCTATCATCCAGCTCTACTCTGTAGCTTGCATCACAAAAGAGATTATAAGAAAGAGGAAGTAAGGGATGGGCCAAATGGGTGATGGGCATTAAGGAGGGCACTTGTGGGGATGAGCAGTGGGTGTTTTATGTAAGTGATGAATGGCTGGGTTCTACTCCCAAAACCAATACTACACTGCATGTTAACTAACTTGAATTTAAATAAATAATTTTTTAAATGTTTTTATTTTATTTTTGAGAGAGAGAGGCACAGAGAGAGAGAGGGGGACACAGGATCCGAAGTGGGCTCCATGATGACAGCAGTGAGTCCAATGTAGGGCTCAAACTCAGTGAACCTCAAGATCACAACCAGAACCCAATTTGGGCGCTCAGCCAACTGAGCCACCCAGGTGCCCAATAAATAGATTTTTTTTTTTAAAAAGAGGAAGTAAAACCAGACTTTACCTCACTGCAAAAGCTTCACTTACCATAATTGCATTTAAACTTTGCAGCAACCTTGTGAGACAGAAGCTATTATTATCCCTGTGTTATGGATGAGAATCAGGGTCTTGTGATATTAAGTAACATGCCCAAGTCCACCAAACAGGTAAATAATGAAAACATTATTCAAATTTGGGTCTGTCTGATTCATGTCTTTTGATGGCAGTTTTTCACAGAATCTAGGATCTAGAAGGTGACTTCGAAATCATGTAGACTAACTCCACTAACATGCGTGAGGACATAAAAACTCCAAGAGGTTAAGCGACTGATCAAAATAGCTCTGCTATTAATGGTGTGACCCAAATTGATTTTGGACTTCTGGTTTGTTTTTCTTTTCATTTCACCATTTGAGGCGGTGAGACTGACTTTGCTCCTGGAAAACCAACTCAAAGTCTAGGATCACTCTGATGAATATCAGACAGAATTTTAATCCACATATTTAAAGGCATCCCATTTCTTAAATAAACATAAATATTGCACTATTGAAAATGGGGTGAAGACTGTGTTCTGATTTCCCAGCTGCCCTTTGTGCCAATGGATGCTTTCAGTCAGGCAGAGAAGGAGGTTCACATCCTGGGGCTTCAACTACAGCCATGCCATCACCGGTCAGTGCTGAAGACTGGGTGGTATATCTGGTGGCTTCAGCAGTAAAAGAGACCCTTGCAGTGGATCAAGGCAAATTCTGCGCTCTTCTCTGATGATAGCACCAGTTTAATTATAATCGAGAAGTGTAAATTCCAGTTTGCTTACATCTCTAGTATGTTTCGTTTCAAATGTGACTTTCCAGCTCCTTCTTTCTCTTTTTTTTCTCTTCGTGCCATAAAATATTTGCATATTTGAATGTCAAATTTTCCAAGTGCTGGAAGCAACAGGCTCTGGTATGTTCTTGAGTTATTTTGTATAGCAGCATCTGTCTTGTTTCAGCAGCCACCAGAGCTGAGAAGTGACCCAGGAGCAGCCTGGCAGGAAGAAAGAATGTGGGATCCAAGGGGGGTTCCTTGTAATATGGAGCTCAACAAAGCCTGGGGGGGGGGTCCTTTGGTCCCAAACAGCTTCATAACAGATGTTTTTACCCCAGTTTATTTTTATTTTTATTTTATTTTATTTTTTTAGAAAGGCAGATTACCAAATGAAACAAATACTGAATGATGACTACAGAATGTATCTTTGGAACTTGCTAGACTAATTACTGAAGCTCCAAAATCACTTTAAAAGCAACACATTTTGTTTTGCAATATACATTCTTGTTGCCAATTTTTTTTTTTATAATTTCTATCAGAATACACCTCAAACTGGATAGTTGATTGTGGCAGAAGTGGAATTTGGAGGGAATACTCTTATTAGGATAGTACATTTCAAGGAATTTCCTCACTTTTTCTGTATTTCTAATGATGTCAGGGACATTTTCTGACAGTATATTCTCAGAGCTTTAAACATCTTAGTTCTGAAATGATGCCTTCTGTTTAAGCAATTATAATAATAGTTGCTTTCTGTGTGCCAGGTAATATCTCACAACTCCCTTAGGTGGTAGGCATTCTTACTCCCCTATATTTACAGATGAGTAAACTGAGGCTTAGAGGACGTATGATGGAAAATGGCAGAGACTGGATTTGGATGGAGATTATTAGTATTTACTGTGTGCATTGCATTAGTTACTTATAATGAGACTATGGCAGCAACATCTACCCATTCAACATCGTGATGTTTGAAAGCTCAGACCCATAATTTCCAGGGATCTTCCTTACAATTTCCAAAGAATATGATTTTCCTGTTTACATTTGATCAATGAAATAGGATTCTGGCTTAAACACAGAAATGTAACTGCTTTGAAACCACACCTGCTAGAAGCATTTATTCATTTAACAAAAACTATATTAAGACTGACCATCTAAATGTCATTACTGGGGAAATAATTGTAAGCAAGAAGAGCAAGTCCTTGCCTTCATATTGTGATGGCAGTCACTATTTTGGAATTGAGAATATGATACTGAGCACTATAAGTGGGTCCAGATCTTCAGGTTAAGGTCCCTTTGTAGGTCTCACCAAAGATATTCTTTTACCCTAATCAAGGATACTCTCAAAATCCAGATAGATGACCTAGTTCATGCAGGCATCTGTTGTTGTTTCATTCATTCATTTGTTCATTCAATTCTTATTTATTTAGTACCTAGTATGTGCCAGGGACAGTAATAGATCAGGTGCAGTTCCTGCTCTCGTTGAGTCTAGAATGAGATGCAAATATGGACAAATAAACACATATAAATACACAATCATGACTTGCAAGTGTTATGTGTCAGGGAGCCTCTCTGAGGGATATTTGAGCTTGGGAGTCACTCTGAATTGTGTGGCGATTGTGAGTGGGAGTGGCAGTCAGGTCCTGCCTGCATGTGTCCTCCAGGCCGAGTGCCTGCATGGCCAGCACCGCCCAGGGTGGATGCCTTTTCCTTGTTCACAATGGTCACTCTATGGGCAGGTGGCCCCTGAGAAGGTGCCACCAGGGGTAGCAAGGTGACAGGTGCTTGGGAAGGAAGGAACAAGATGTATGAAGACTCTGAAAAAGACAAGATTCAGAACACATGAGGGGGGCCCTGAAGAGGCAGGAAAGGCAGGTATGCAGGTGGGCTTGGAGCAGGGCCTTGTGGGCCACGCCAGGCGTTGGGACTTCAGTCTCAGTGCACTAGGAAGCCCGGGAAGGCTTCAAGCAGGATTTGTGTTTTTAAAAGTGACCTCCATCTTTTGCTTCCTAGCACCACCTTCACCCCCAATCTCCCTGCGACCCAAGACTCTATTTCCTCATCTGTAAAACATGGATTTATATGATACATTTCAAGGTATCCTTTAAAAAGGATTAGACAACCTTGTAAGGATTAGACAACAATGTAAGTCCCTATGAGTACCTCCTTCTGTGCTCTCTGTGCATAGGAATGAGAGTAGCCAAGATTTATAGGACACTTCCTATTGATTTGTTTTCACTTAACCCATCTCTACAAGTCTGTACTGCCACATATGGGCATTATGAAGGTTCCTGCTTCACAGATGAAGAAAGCTGAGGCACAGAGAAGCTGAGTGCCCACAGCTTCACTGTAAGTGTTTAGCATGTGTGAATTAAGGCCCATGGAAAATACTCTCCACTTTGTCATCAAAGATTGCAATTCCCATTTGGAGTAAGAATTGTCCTGACACAATGATTCAAAGAAGTTTCCAAGAAAAGATTGGAGAGACCGGACCCTTTTGTATTTGTCTCCCTATTGTTGGTCTCCTATTAATGCTAATGTCTTAGAAGAAGGACTATGTAGGAAACATCTTATTTCCAGACATCTTCAACATTGGTGTGTAAGTATGGCCTTTCTTCCCCTCTCATTTGGCAGGAAATCACCCAGAAAATATAAGGTTGCTGAATGCTTCTTTAACTTGGAAAAACTATAGAAAATGCCGCTTTAAAAGAGCTCTGTTATATTTTGGTGTCTATTGGAAAGAGCACTGGTATTTAGGGACCCGCTGAGCTCTTGTGGACAGCTCTGCAGGTACAGTCTGTCCTGAAAGGTGTTTCCTCTGGCTTCAGGCCAGGCTGAGACAGCTAAAGTGGAGCCCCTGGAGGTGGTGACATCTGGGCCATGTCTCAGGTCATTGGTGCCTGTGGCTTGGTGCTCATCAGGATATGGCTTTGACACTTTCCTCATCTGCCTGGGCCACCCCAGAGTCTGGCAGGCCTTGTTTGACAGCGTTGTCCACAAGTGAAGCAAAACAGGCCACAGAAAAGAGCAAACAGACAGAATTTGGACCTCAGCACAGCTCTGCTGTGTGACCTTGAGTGAATCACCCAGACTCCAGGAACTCCCAGGGTTGTGTGAAGATCAAGAGATGACATATATTTAAGGTATACGATGTGATGGTTTGACTTGCATGGTGTTATATGTCAATTATATCTCAATAAAGATGGAAAAATAAAGAAAATTTCTTTTAAAAAAAGATGTTGTATGGACAATATCATTTATAAAGGTTTAAAATGCTCTTAAAATTCAGAAATATCATGATTCCTCAAAGATAAGGTTCTGTCCAAGCAGTGGAGGCCTGACCCTGGCCCTAGGGGAGGGGACAAGGGACACTCCCCTGGGGCCGAAGGTCCATCCCCTGTGGGCCCAGGGAGACAGTGACTGCTTTGCTGCTGTGTCTAAATTAGATGTGCTTCTGTCAAAGTTGTCAGCAGGATGTCACTGCTTCTCAAGTATAGCAAGGAACTAGGAACATGCAGAGTCCCAAGGGGGAGATCTTGGGGGACTGGGCCCGGTTTTCAAAAATGTGGGTGGTATTTCATTAATAGAATGGCTCTGGGCCTTCTTCTGGTTTCTCACTCACCTCTGGATTCTGCCTTCATTCCTTATCCCAGGTCAGCTTCTAGAAAGACTAGTCCTACCCTGAACATGGACTCAGATGGACACAGAACGTCCCTACTTCTTTCTTTCCTGGGCTGGAGGAGATGCTGTCAGTGCAAGAGTGGAGGGAGACATAGGGGCTGGAGGGTTTTGTGGAAAGTGGGGGAGATTTGAGAGAGAAGGCAGGTTTAGAATAATAAGGTCACCTGTCCTGTTATTGAGACCGTGCTTGCTAGGAGCGGGGAAGGATACAGTGGTGTCTTGGGAACTCCTCAGTACCTGACAAACCACATTAGTTAGTCACCCCAGAAGGATTCTAATGATGCCTACCACAGACCTCGAGCCAGTAGACCAGCTTTGTCTCAAAGCCTTTTCTTGTAGGTATATTAGATCCCTTTATTAAATCCAAGAAGAGAAATGAAGTACAATGGTGGGAATTAGGGGACCTCCGCATCAGTGTCCCTGTGGCCCTCTTAACCCCTACTCTGATCTGGCCCCAAGCACAGCTTCCTCTCAGCAAGCAAACAAACAAATATCCATACCTGAAGGAAAAAATCCAGAGAATTCCTGGCTTTTTCTTCATCCTGCCTTCTGCTCCACGGACTTGCTTGCTCCCTGTCCCTCTGGTTCAAGGCCCAGCAGTAGGGGCTGCTTCCTGGGCTCCTCCTTTGCCCCCTGCCTCTCATTTGTATCAGGTCATGTGTCACAGCTGGAGATGCAGAGACAGAGCTGGGGTATGGACATTCATCCCTGTCCTGGCCAAGGAGGCAGGAGTGTCCTCCACCAGCTCACACTGAGCAGGGCTGGGCAAGCAGAGGACTGAGGGGGTGGGAAATGCAGGTCATTCCCAGCAGGGCTGGAGGTGGGCACTGTGTGGGGGGGCATGGAATCCTCTCAAGTTTGAGGGGTGCATCACTGGCCTTGCAAACATGAGCTTCCAACAGGTAAAATGGTTTGCTCAAAGCACACAGTAACTTAGCAGCAGAGCTGAATCCAGAAACAGGCCTTCTAATTCCCAGAAGGGGGCCCCTCAGCTTTACTATGGGCCTCTGTGTAGCCTTTAGTGCCCTGGCAAGGTGTCCACTGTGGCAGGAACCTAGAGGTGGGCTGCAGCCTGCCTCTGCTCTGTCCAGAGAGGCCTGAATGCATGCCTTGCCCAGCTCCCATCCACATGGCTGGAGTCCACTTTGGGCTCTCATGACTGCTGGCTGCAATTTTGCCACCATGGAAGCCCTGACCTGTGGCCCCGTAGCTGGCACTGCGGTGGCTTCCCTACTTTGGAAGAGAGTCTTCCCTCTGGTGTTTAGAGATCACCGTGTCAGTGGTGAATGATCTGGAAAATCTGTAATTATACCTCTCAGAGTTCTGAGGGCAGCCTTACCTCTTTCCTTGTTTAAGGTTCCCCATGTAAAGGACTATATCAAGTGTGCTTGGAGATGGCCAGAAAGAGGGAGATGACCTGATGCCACATCAAAGGCCAGCTTTGTAAAACAAAACTGTGGTGTCAGCATGAAAAATAGACCTTTTGGCTTCATTTTCATGTGAGCCTCCTCAAGGTACTAATGGTAGTGGCCTTCTTGTACACCCCACCCTGAACTCATGTAGGTTGGCAATATTGCATTATTCTTTTGTTACAACATATGTAGTAGGCTCCTATGTGTCAGGCACTTTGTATTTGGAAATATTGCTCGTGAAGCCCCTGTCTTTTTTCTTCTTAATGTTTATTTATTTTGAGAGAGAGAGAGAGAGAGTGAGAGAGGGAGAGAGAGGAGCACACAGGCAGGGCAGGGGCAGAGAGGGGGACAGAGGGTCTGAAGCAGGCTCTAGGCTGGCAGCAGAGAGTATGATGCAGGGCTTGAACTCATGAACCATGAGATCATGACCTGAGCCAAAGTCAGATGCTCAACCGACTGAGTCACCCAGACACCCTGCCCCTGCCTTAAAAAAAAAATCATTTCAACTAGCAAACCACTCTCCTTTGGATGGGGAGAAAAATAAGTAAAATCCTCCTCCTCGCCCTTCTCACCAGAACCTCGTACTTCTGTGGGATAATAAGGAAGGCAAACTGGGAGAAGGTACTGTGGGGAACAAGGGGCAGTTATCTACCCTGAAGAAAGTCCCATAAGGAACAAGGGAATGGGATGAGATGAGCATCACTCTCTCCATTAAAGGGAAAGACTTCTAGCCAACGCTCCCTCCTGCTGTGTCAGGGACCCCAACATCTGGAGGCTTAGAGTGGTGAGAGCATTTCCTGCTTTTGTTCCTGAAGACAAACCTTCTCCTGACATCCAGCATCTGTTCTGCCCAGGAGGGCTTTGCAATATTTAGCAGACCCAAGCTCCACAAGGAGGCACTTGAGTCAACCTTTGGAAGATCACAGCTGCAGTCTGCATCAGGAAGAGAGGAGGAAGGAGCAGAAAAAGATGGGCTGAAACATCCAGTTTGGAACCCCTGCACCCTCTTATCTCTCCCCATCCTCTTCACAAATACATGTGTTCATTCAGTCTTCATTCAGCAATGATTTTTTTGTGTCCCTAATATGTTCCCTGTGCTGCCCCAGGTACTGTAGATAGAGTGGAAAAGAAAAAAAAAAGTTTCTACCTTCATGAAGCTTATTTGCTAGTGAAGAGCCCAGACAGTAAGCAGGTAAATAAACTGCCAAGTAGTGATCAGGGAAATGAAGAGGGGAAAGGCAAGGTGAGAGGGATGAGAGATGGTGAGGTGTGTGTATGTGTGAGAGAGAGTGAGAGAGGGAGACATCGAGAAAGAGAGAGAAAGAGAGACTACATTTGCAGTGTTTAGAGGCCTCCTGAAAATTATTTTTTATTTTTTAGTGGACACCTGAATAAAGTGAGGAAGCAAGCCATATGGAACCTGAGGGAAGATAATTCCAGGTGAAGGAAAAGCAAGTGTAGAGGCCCTGAGATGAGGCCCATGATTGACATGTTTGTGGAAGAACAAGGGCCTAGTTTGGCTGGAATATTCTGAGGGAAGGGGAGAATGAAAAAGTTAGGGCTGAGAGATCATCTTGCTGGGGATGGATTGTGGAAGGCCTTATAGACAAAAGTAAGGACTTTTCCTTTTATTCACTGGGGGTGGTGAGTCATTGCAGGGGTATCATCTGATGTACATTTAAAGGGATCATTCCAGCTGCTATGTGCTCCACTGCTGTTGGGAGAAATTACCATAGAGTAGGCACTGTCAGGAGATATATGCTTAAATCGTAGATGTTTCACAAGGTATGTCACCATGTCCCCCCATCTGGGGACAGCTGTGTGGCATGGTAGAAAGAGATAGAACTACACAAGACCCAACTCTGTGACCTTGGGCAAGTTGTCTAACATTTCTGAGCCCCAGATACCCCAATCTGTTGTGGGGGTTAAGTAGGAGGATGGGGTGAAATTGCTTTGGTACTGTAAAGCACCACATCCACATCAGACCTGAGACCCTTGCAAATCATCAAGGGCTAGTGCTTGCTTTGTGCATATTCCTATCCTCCCTTCATCCTGCACTTGCCTCTGTAAGTCACCTGGCCATTACAATCTCTACTTGTGAATCAGCAGGGGTGAATTTGTTTTTTCCACCAGGATTCTGCCTGATAAAGACTGAGGAATATGAATCCATTCGCTTGGTTTGGACTTCTGGTGATGATTCCCAAATCCAAACCCCCAGTTGTTTGTTTCTCTTCCTTAAGATCCATACTGATATTGGGAACCAGTTCTCCATGGGTCTCATGCTCCTGCACATCTTGTGGACACAGGTACTGACTCTCCTTTTCCAGATGATCTTTCTAAGGTTGTTTGTTGAGCAAATGGATTTGGGAGATTGAGATCTGGTCTCCCTTCAGAGTAAAGGGCAGGCTTGATTACTGTCCAGTACGTCTTAGTCCTCCCCTAGGACAAAGGGCAGCAGGCTTACAGCTCACTATAAAGAATCTGAGTTTTCTGAGCTGAGAGCTCCGCTCCTGGAATGCACCCATCCCAGTGGTACAGGCATTGCCTGGCCATTTTTCATGGTGTTCTGTGGGAGTAGGGCTTGGGGAACTGGCATAAGCTCTGACATTGTGGCTATTGTCATTGCTGTGAGTCCTTTGTCTCTGACCCAGTGGTCTCATATCTTCTGCCAGCATCCATTAGGCTGTTGCAGGCTACCTTGTTAACTTGCAATTGGAGTAAAATCTCAGACCCTCCACACTACTTAAAACTGGAATCTTCCACTGTTTATGAAAAAGCTCTTTGAAATAACTTGCTGCCACTTTAAACTCCACATGTTCAGAACTGAAATCGTCACTCACATTCCTACTGCTCCCCTCCCCTGTGGTACAGCATTCCTGCCTCTGCCAGTGGTACTTTGTCACATTTAAGGAAGCAGTGCCCCTTTTCTCTCTCTCTCTCTCTCTTGCCATGTCTGATTCCTTATCAAGTTCAGGGCCTCCTTCTTTAAAACAGCACTCACACCCACTGCTTCTTCATTCCACACTCATCCATGGCCACCAGGCCACATCTTCTGAGCCATTACTGCACTGTCCTGCCTTGCCTTACCCACTTGGATTCTAGGTTCACTCAGCTCAGTTCTTTTTATCACCTCTGGACCACAGGCATTGTTTTCATCATGACTGCATTCTTACAGCACTTGAGAGTTTCAAAACACTTTCATATATATTCTGTCAATATGTAAGTGAATATGACCCTTGTTACAGGGCAGCATATTGGTTAGTTTTATTTTACGTTGATTTTGGCTGAGTCATGGTATCTAGATATGTGGTCAGACATCATTCTGTATGTTGTGTGAGTGTGACTTTTGGATAAAATCAACATTTATTTTTGTAAAAGTTTATTAATTTTGTGTGTGTGTGTGTGTGAGAGAGAGAGAGAGAGAGAGAAAGCAAGTGGGGGAGGGGCAGAGAGAGAGAGAGAGGGAGAGAGAGAGAGAATCCCAAGCAGGCTCCATGTTGTCAGTGAGGAGCCTGACATGGGGATTGAACTCACGAACCATGAGATCATGACCTGAGCCAAAATCAAGGGTCAGATGTTAACTGACTGAGCCACCCAGGCATCCCTGGATGAAAACAACATTTAAATAAATGAACATTTAGTAAAGCAGTTTGCTCTCAAAGCTCTGGGAGGGCTTCATCCAATCAGTTGAAGGCCTGAATGGAACAAAAGCCAGACCTTCTTGAGCAAAAGGATCTGCCAGCAGACAGATTTTGGACTTGAGCTGTGACATTGACTCTTCCTTGGGTCTCCAGCCTGTCAGCCCACCCTGCAGATTTAAGATCACATGAACTGATTTTTTTAAACTAGATCTCTTGGTCTTTTGGTACACACATCCTATTGGCTCAGCTTCTCTGGAGAAACTGGATTAATACAAGTGAGTATTATTCCCATTCTACAGACAAAGAAATTGAAGCTCAGAAATGTCCAGTCACTTGTTCACAGCTAGTTAGGAAGATGCCAATCCTGCTCATGCAGACTTCCAATCTCTCAGGTTTTCTTCAAATGCCTGCTATCTTTGTCACTTTTGGCTATGAAATTTTCAATGATTTTTCATTTCTTAAGTCATCACATCTAAACTCTTTCCTCTTGATATTAAGGTTTTTTCTCCTTTCCAGTCAGGGAGTTTTCCTTAGCCCCTCAGGCACCCATGAGAAAGAAGTTACTGGAGAAGTGGCAGGAAGTAGCCTAAACTGAAAAGAAACAGATCATTCAGTGGGTTAAAGGTATAACTGAAAGTTAAAGATGTACATCTGCTTTGCAACTATGATGAAAATAAGACATCGCTTAGACTAAATAAGGGTTTGAATGTAAGATCCACTGTACGTGTTCTTGTAACTTAAAGGGAATGTTGGGCAGGCAGTTGACATGAGCCAGGCAATGCCAGCATGATAGTAGTGTTCGTGGGCCATGTGGACTAGAGTCGCACTAACATGGTAGCCACTAGTCACATCTGGCTCTTTAAATTTAAATTGCCATTAAATAGAATTAAAAACTCAGTTCCTCAGTTACACTAGCTACATTTTAAGACTCAAAGATCATATGTGGCTGGCGAGTGGCTACCATATTGAACATCTCCATCATAACAGAAAGTTCTATTGGATGGCACAGAAGTAGAGAGCCTAGTCCCAAATATAAATCTCATTGAACCTTGACAACTGTTGGTTAGTGACAGAGATAAGGCCAAGGTGAGAAAAGGCTTCCAGGGCTGAGAGCCACAGACTCTTCCAGCAGAAGGACAAAGGAAGAGTCCTCACGGTTCAATTTCAGGGACTGAAATGCATTGTGGGTCAGAGGGAGTAATTCCTCCCTCAGGTTGGGAGCAGAGACCAGGGCGTGGCCATGGGAGCCTGGGCTGAGGGAAGGAAGACAGCCCTGCTTGGACTAGACACCCAGGTGAGCCCTGCCCCAGAAAGACTCAACCAGCAGCTACTTCGGGTTTGAGGTCCAGGTGAGGCCTCTGTTCCCAGCTGCCAGGTAGTTTCAATAAATACATTAGATATGATTTATAGATCAAAGGAAAATGCCTGATAGTAGAATATTTGCCTCCAGTCTATATTACAGTTTATATTATTTATTAGAATGTATACTGCTGTTGTGCAAATAAGTTATAATAAAACTCAATTTGAAGAGAAATAGGACATAGTATTTTTATGTATTTATATTTTTTAATTCTTTTTTTAATGTTTATTTATTTTTGAGAGAGAGAGAGAGTTAGAGTGTGAGCAGGTGTGGGGGAGGGGCAGAAAGCGAGGGAGACACAAAACTCGAAGCAGGCTCCAGGCTCCACATTCTGCACAAATCCCAACGCGGGGCTCGAACTCACAAACTGTGAGACCATGACCTGAGCCTAAGTTGGATGCTTAACTGACTGAGCCACCCAGGTGCCCTGATTTAATACTATTTTTAATGAACAGGAATCTCAAATCCTGAGGGGAATTGGACATTCTATCAGTAAGCAAGGTTATTCCCACCTGTAGAAAAAGATACCTTGTGTTGGAAGAAAAAAGTTGCCTTTATTTTCTGGTTTCTCATTTTGTGTTTTCTCCTCTTACATTTCAAGAATTCTCTTTGAATAATTTCCATGTTATATCAGCTTATCTAAGGTAACAAAGATCATTGTTCACACTCTAGTGTAGTTCAGAGATCAGATGGGAGGGATGGCAGTGACTGCTCCCACTCAGGGAACAGGGTACTGCTGAGGCAGACCGCCAAGTGAGCTGGATGACATCTGGTGATCTGCCTGGGGTATTCCCTTCCAGAGAGAATATCTCGAAGGTGTGACCTGAGGCAAAATCCTGAAACAAAAATTTTTGTCTGCAGCACTTGCTTTCCCTTGCTTTTCTCTATACCCTATTCTGGTTCCCTTCTCCTTGAGTGATCTGTTGGTATGATAAAATGATAGTGTGGTAATATTGATGTTTTACTTCTTCCAGTTTGCATATTAATAATAACATTTACATTTTTAGCAAAAAGCTTCTAGAGACAGTGAGGGAATTAGAGGCAGGGAGCAGATACCTCAAGTCACAGCAAGGGGGTGTTTACCTGTGGAGAAAGTTTGGCCAGGTCACTGGCATGCCTGAGGCCTCTTCTTACACCATTTGTTGTCTTGAGTAAGGCCACTGTTCTCTGCAGAGACAACCCTAGCCCTGGGTTTCCCCATGTGTCATCAGGTAAGAGATTCATCAATGAGCTTCCAAGACTTTGCTAACCTGAAGGGCCATGGGGCCAGTGAGGAGATACTTGGGACCAAGTTAAAAGCCAGTCACTATTTGGGACACCTGGGTGGCTCAGTTGGTTAAGCATCCGACTTCGGCTCAGGTCATGATCTCACGGTTTGTGAGTTCAAGCCCTGCATCAGGCTCTGTGTTGACAGCTCAGAGCCTGGAGCCTGCTTCGGATTCTGTGTCTCCCTCTCTCTCTGTCCCTCCCCCAATCTCTCTATCTCTGTCTCTCAAAAATGAGTAAATATTAAAAAAATTTTTAAAAAAAGCCAGTCACTATTCAAATATTCTTAAGACCAAATCCTGGGAAGGATGTGTCTGTCATTCTGAATTTAAGTGGGCTTGTGTATACAAGGCAAGCTGGGATTCTGGAAACCTGAATTGGAGAACCATAAGAAATTAGACCTACATAGAGTAAGAGCTTTGGGAAATGTGCCCATGTTCCATGGCTGCTTCCTGTGTTTACAGGTGGCACTTGATGAAGTGTTTAGAGAGGCAGGACAGACTCAAGACAACTCTGGGCTGACAGATGTGAGGAGGGCAACTTAGTCAGGAAAAACCCAGCAAGAGACTGGCTGCAGAGTCCTGGTGGGTCCTCAGCACACGTTGAATCAGACTTGTGGAGACAATTGGTCTGAAGTGCCCTGGGGGAGGGAGTTGGTGAGGGCAGGAGGAGGAAGAGGGCTGAGTTTGTGGTGAAGCAGCCTAGAGGTGACGAGGTGCTCTGGAGGATGGAGCCAAGCCTGGTTATACAAAGACCTTGGTGAACATGTAGGTGTCTGGGGCTTTCATCCAGGAATGCTAGGGGTCATGACTGCTTTTGCCAAAGGAATTCCTGAGCTGCCCCCTCCCCCATAGTGGAGGAGAGCTTATTCTACTCTGTATCTTTCAGTGCCCAGCAGGGTGTCTGGCTTATTACAAGTTCCCAATCTAGGGTTTAATAAATATTTAGTTCCTACCATGTTCTTGGAATACAAGGGTGAATGACATGAAGTTCGTGTCCTCATGGGAATGAATGAACAATAGCAAAGCAAACAAGCAAATGTGTGTGATCATTTCATAAGGAATGGAGTGCTCTCAGGAGAGAGAATAGAGGATTAGTGTCATGGGTGGAGGGACCACCGTGGATCAATCAGGTTATCAGGAAAGGCCTCTTTCAGGGGTGACATGGGACATGAAGAACCAATGACACAACCATTTGGGGGTGGGGGTGGAGACTGCTCTGGGCAGAGAAGATGGGGAGCATGAAATTCCTATGTAGCAATTAGTTTGCTGTGTTTGAGAAACAGGAAAGGAGGCCAGTGTTGCTCATGTGGCTTTGGTGGAGTGAGCCTCACCAAGGGGGGATGAACTTAAGAGAGATTGGCAGGGCATCAGTCCAGACTTCCTTAAAGGAGTGCTCTTGGTATTTAGGGTGAGTCAAGCATGGGTATTAGGTGGTATTTAGCATCTCTCGCCCTCATTCACTAAATGCGAGTAGTGCCTCCTCTCCCAAGTCATTCTGACAACGAAAAAATTCCCCAACATGTTTCCATTCCCACACATTGCCTAATAAAGACCACTGGAAGATAAGTATATTAGTCAGGGTTCTTAAGAGGAATGGAACCAACAAGACACTTATATATGAAGATATTTATTATAAGGAATTGGCTCATGCAATTATGGAGGCTGACAAGTCCCAAGATATGCAGTCAGCAAACTGGAGATTCAGGAAAGCCAATGTGTAAGTGGCAGTCTGAAGGCCAGTAGGCTCAAGACTCTGGAAGAGCTGATGTTTTAGATTGAATCCAAGGCAGGAAAAAGACTGATGTCCCAGCTCAAGGCTGTCAGGTAGGACTTCCCTCTCACTTGTGGGAGAGTTAGTCCTTTCGTTCTAGCTTGGTCTTCAACTGATTAGATGAGGCCCATCCACATTAGGGAGATCAATCATCTTTACTCAGTCTACAGAGTCAAATGTTGATCTCATTCAAAAACACCCTCGCAGACACACATAATAACTGGGCATCCTGTTGATACATAAAATTAACCATCACAACCACGTAGGGCCTTGATATTCTTTCTGCATGTTAAGACCTGGGAGAACTGAGCTTGCTGGATTTAAGCCATGAGAGACTCCAGTAGAATGTGACTGGGGAAGGTAGGAGGTGACAGTTCTTAGGCATTGAAATTGCCCTCAGTCTTGCTTTATGATGCTCAGGTTTCGGATGTGTTGTAGGACAGGAATGAGAATAATAATAACCAGAGCCTTACAGTACTTTGCAAATCCGCATACGTGATCTCATTTCACCTCCCAGTAATCTTGTGACGTGGGTGAGGATGCATTGTTATTGCTATTTCGCAGGTGAGAGAACAGGATTAGAAAGGGTCAGAGGTTTGCCAAGGTTAAACATGTAGCTGTGGTGTAGCCGGGGCTGAGGTGACTCAGGTGTCCCCCAGATGTTGGGGGTTCAGGGTGGCAAGAGCAGTCTGGTCGCAGAGTGTGGAGATGGCTGCAGAGGGCAAGGGGACAGCCGCGTGCATGCACTGCAGGCAGGAGAAAATCTTCAAGGACGCAGTGTGCTGCCGCGCTGCAGTGATGTAGCAGACCTGTCACTTACCAGGAAAAGACGGCCGTGGCCGACAGAGCCTGCTGATAGTGGCAGCTGGGGTCAGGGTGACTCAGAGGGAGCAGAAACCCAGGCCTGGCAGGGAGACAGCCAGACAGTGGGGTGAGGAGAAGCCAAATCTGTCACTTAAAGACTCAGAGGATGAGGCCAGGGACATGTGAGACAGCATGGGGGCAGCTTGTGTCTGCAGTCCTTTCCTGGAGACCCCCTGTGGGGCTGCTGCCTGGACCTGCTTTCCTACTTGGTTGCTTGGACTAAGGAAGTGTTGGGGGAGTCTGCTCCTGGGTCTTTCATTATTGATGGTGAAGAGACAGAGAAATAGGGCAGGCTAAGGTCTCTCTGGCCTCCCCCAGCATTTTCTGCTAAAGTGTCAGTCAACCAGGGTCTGAAACCTTTCATGTTGGGATCCTTGGTGCCTGGCACTGTGGCTGCCACCTGGGAGACCGGATGCACACTTGCTGAAAGGAGAGAACCCTGCATTAGTTATTGCTGCCCGACACCCTGTGGGAGAATAGAGAAGGAAAGAGAGGCTCTGTCCTCAGGAGCTCAGAGTGTAGGTGGGATGGGGACAGCTATTAACACTGTGCCACCAAAGGGGCACAAAGCAAGCAGTTCCATAGCAGGGCTATCTGTGTCTGGGAAGCAGATCTGCTCCAGGCCCCAGGAGAGCAGTCTGGATCCAGCCCTAGGGCGGGTGGTGGTGATGGTGGTGGGTGAAGCTGGCAGTGGGGAGAGACAGGCTCACAGGGCCTCATCTGGCTTGGCTATCTCCTCTCAATGAAACACGGTCATGCAGAGAAGAAAAAGAAGAAAACGTGGAAATTGGGAAAATAATGGCTCTTTTTTTCTCCCTGCGGATTCCTCTGAGGCAGCCTGATATGGTGGGGCGAATGGGCTTTGGCGCCAGACTGCCTGCAGTGAGGACAGGCTTCTGGCTAGGATGCCTGTATCCCACGGCAGGGAGCCACATGGGCCTGGCCTTGCTGCTCTTCCCTCTGCGCTGGTGGAGGCAGCTGCCCTCACTTCTGTCCAGTATGACCCTCTGTGTCATGCCCTCTGCCCTTTTTTTGACCCTCACTCTCATGTAAGCACCCTCATTTCCGTGCCCAGTTTCACTGATATCCACTGCTTGAGCCCACCTCCCCAAGATTTTTAAGTATGAGCCAGGCTCAGTTTCTGTAGTGCAGCAGAGCCTGGGATTATGACCAACCCCAGACCTTATGGGAAGCTTTTGACTAACACACTATGTACAAAGATGTCCAGGCACTTTTCCTCCACAGACCCTGGTCGCTATGTACTCTTGCCACCTGCAGATGGGGACACCATGGTTCAGACTGAAGGAAGGCCTAGATGTCTGTCTGGGCCAGAGTTTACTGTGTCAGTTCACTGGAGCCCTTATCCCCAGAACATCAGGGGTTGAGAGATTGTTGCTGGGGCTGAGGGCAGATAAGGGCAGACATCAATGGGCTAGTCCCAGGGGGTCCTAGGCTAGTCCTGGGTCCTAGGTCCCAGGACGGTCTGTCCTGCTAGGAAACCACCCCTGGGTGATGCTGACACTGTAGTAATTGATACAAATTGCTGGAAAAGTATAAATATCTTCATTTTTCTCTCTTAGCCTTGTGACTGGCAGACATGAGGCAACTCCTTCCCTAGTTAATCTGCTCCTAAAATGGGGCAAGCAGCGAGATGACAGTGGCTCCGGGAAGGCTGGACAGGTAGGTGTGTGTAATCATGGGAGTAGGAGCCTCCTTTGGGACTTCTCCAAAGTGCTGAGGTATTTCCACAAGCAGGCCACAGGATGCACAGATGGTTAGAGGGCTCCTCTGAACCTTGAGAGAATGACACAGAAGAACCCTGGAAACTTAGCGAAACTTCACATCTGTGACTCCTCTTGGCTTTAGATACAGCATTATCCCCACAGAGGTTGTAGCTATGCTTCCATCCTTGACGGAATTTGTTGTATTCTGCTCCCAGTCCTTAGCTGGGACTCAGGAATGCTATTGACTGGGGCATCTGGGTGGCTCAGTCAGTTAAGCGTCTGACTTACGGTCAGGTCATGATCTCACCGTTCGTGAGTTTGGGCCCCGCATCTGTCTCTCTGCTGTTAGCAGAGAACCCGCTTCAGATCCTCTGTCCCCTTCTCTCTCTCTGCCTCTTCCCTACTTGTGAGCTCTCTCTCTCAATCTCTCTCTCTCTCTCTCAAAAATAAATAAGCATTTAAAAAAAGAAATGCTAATAACTAATTGCTCTCTTGAATTAAGAGAGAAGTCAATCAGAACACAAAAAAACTCTGGACTGTGCCATGTGGAGCAAATAACATTCCTCTCTGGGTGTTATGCTCCTCATCTGTGGGAATAGGCATAAGAGCATTTGCCCTGCAACCTTTACAGCCTCTAACGAAAGACAGAGAAGCGCCTTAAAAATATTCTGGGAAAGTGCTTTAAATATTGTTAAGCATTGAGCTTTTGCATTGTTTTGTATATCTGTATCTATCATCTCTTGTCACAACTGTATCTACATCTATCATCATCTATTATCTATCATCAACCCATCTATCCATCATCTTTTTTCTTTTTTAGAAATTAATTAACTAATTTTTATTGAGATATAATTGACATATAGCATTGTATTAGGTTCAAGTGTACAACATAATGATTTGATATTTGTATATGTTGAGAAATGATCACTACAAAAAATCTAGTTAACATCTTTCACCATACAAATTAGGAAACTTCTTTTTTCTTAGGATGAGAACTTGTAAGTAATATTTACTCTCTTAGCAACTTTCAAATATGTTACGGTGTATTAACTGTATATTACATCCTTTTGACTTATTTATTTTATACTGAAAGTTTGTATCCCTTGACCCCCTTCACCCATGTTACTCCCTGCCTCCCCTGCCTCCATAACCATAAATCTGTTCTTTGTATCTATGAGCTTGTTTTGTTTTTATTTGTGTTTCTAGATTCCACATATAAGTGAGATCATATAGTATTTATCTTTCTCTGTCTGACTCATCTCACTTAGCATAATGCCCTCAAGGTCCACTCATACTGTCACAAATGGCAAGATTTTCTTCTTTATTACAGCTGAATAATATTCCACTATATATATATACCACATGTGTTTTGTCCATTTATCTATGGATGGGCATTTTGGTTGCTTCTATATTTTGGTTATTGTCAATAATGTCACAACAAACGTGCCTTTTCAAATTTAATGTTTTTGTTTCTTTCAGATACATACCCAGAAATGTGATTGCTGGATCATATGGTAGTTCTGTTTTTAATTTTTTGAGGAGCTTCCATATTGTGTTCCATAGTGGCGGCACCAACTGCCATTCTCACCAACAGTGCATGAGGGTTCCCGGTCTCCTCATCAACGTGTTTTTCTCGATAAGCTTTTGATGACAGAGGTAAGAGAACCATGGGCAGAAGTAACACTACATCTCAAACTAGATTCTACAGGAGGGACATAAGGCCTTTCCCAGATAGCAATCTGGCCTATCCTCCAGATAGCAAACCAATAAGGAAAAAAACCTTAAAGAAATATATTGTTTGCTTTTAATCTGCATAGAGATTGCTGCTCTCCAACTTGCTTTTTTATAATTTTTTTTAATGTTTATTTATTTTTGAGGGAGAGAGAGATACACACACACAGAGTGTGAGCAGGGGAGGGGCAGAGAGTGAGAGAGACACAGAATCCAAAGCAGGCTCCAGGCTCTGAGCTGTCAGCACAGAGCCCGAAGTGGGGCTTGAACTCATGGACTGCAAGATCATGACCTGGATTGAAGTCAGATGCTTAACTGACTGAGCCATTCAGGCTCCCCTCCAACTTGCTTTTTGATTTAATATAACAAACATTTTTCCTTGCCAATAAAAATAAATCTTTGCCACAGTTGGAAAAAAAAAGGAAACTAATGAGATATTTTGAGAGTTTAGGCCTTTGCTGATCCTTTCCTCATGAAAAAGTCCCTCAAATAGTGAATCATTCCTCAAGATGCTCCTGTCTTGACTGCTTCTGTTTCCTGGCCAGAAGCACTCTTACCTGCTGCAGGGATCCAGTGTCTCCTGGCCATGCCTGAACCTGTGTTCCAGTTCCTCCTCACCTGGTGCTTGTGTGGGATTTCAGGCATGCCCCATTTGCCTAAGGAAGACCATCCCTGAAAGGACCTACCTGAAGGCCACGTTAGAAGGGCCTGTGGCCTGGGCTGGGAAAAGTAGTGGTGATAGAGAGAGGGTGGTGGTGGTCTGCAGTGGAATGTGGGGGAAGGGAATCACCTCTCATTTGGATGGGGCGCAAGAACAACTCTGCATCCTGCTCCTAATTCAGGGGTCCCTGTTTTCCCCCACTGTGTCTTAGGAGCCAGAGAAGTAGTCACCTGTTACTGGTGATGATGGCTGTTCTGCAAAGCCGTGGATTAATCAAATACATGACTCATCAGGTGGTATGTATGGCCACTTCCCTTCCCTGATTCCAATGTGCAGTTCTTATTTTCTAACTCAGCGTTTATTACTCCTCCTTCTCTGTCATTTCTACAATACAGGTGGAACTGTGTGCTTGTGGTAGGATTGAGCTCTGATACTGTCACACACAAGGAGGGGGCTTCCATGACAGCCCCTCCCTGTTCTACTTCATACCCTACCTTGTTTTAGCAAATCTGAAGGTAGAGAAGGTATGATCGCATTTTGCCCTCAAATGTAATATCAGTGTCATATTAGACATTTTTCAAAGGATCCAGGGCACTCTTTACTTTTTATACTTTTTCCTTTTAAGGCGGTGTTTCTTCCTTTCTATGGGGAAGGGGAATTAAATTAGTAGACTTGAGCTTCCCTCACTTCTGAGCTACTTTCAATGTTTCCAGTTGGCATAGACCTTGAGAAATGTTTTCCCAAGATTTGAGGAATAACTGGTACCCAGCTCCATGAGAGAGCAAGTCAGTGAGACTGCAGACCTCCCTCTAGGAACTTCATCCTAAAGCCCATTTGCTCCTATCAGCGCCACTAATTTTTATTGACTCTCTGCTGAGTGAAAGGCGTCATGCTCAGTGTGGAATCTTCCTTCCACCTTTGAGGTTAGCAAATATATTCGTTGCACATGTTTCTCTGCCCCTCCAATCTCAGGAATCCTGGGTGCAGAGAAGACAGAACATCCCTCCATCCTTCCTTTCGCAGCTCCACTCATGATGATGTGGAAGGAGTCTCCATAGGCCATCATCCAGTCCACTGTTTTGCTTCTAGGTTGCACAAACCAAGCTCTAAATCTAGCTCCCTTGGCCTCATCTGCTCACTGGTTTGCTCTCTTCTGCACATTAATAGCCAGGGAGAGAGGAAAGCAACTCTGGAAAGAACCCAAAGTGCCCATTAGATAATTGTTATTGTGTTGGTGACTGTTGCAAAGATATAAGTCTGAGGTCTTAATAAAATCCAACATTTTCCAATTAGCTGTTGCTTAATTAGCAACATGAATATTCAGAGCCCTCACGCCCTTTTGCATTTTCCTCTCTCAAGTGTCTTCCAACCCAGCCTGCTCCATCAGATTGTATTCTCACATCTGCAGATGGGGGTGGGGCGGAGGCCCACAGAGCTCAAGCTTCCTTCCTGAGCTGCAAGGATGGGAGAATGCAGGAGGGCTGAGGTCCTAGCTCTCACTACCTCCCCTCTTCTAGGGGCCACAAAGCTCAGGCCATCAGATCTCCCTATTTGGAAAAATGCAAAATGCACAGGTTGCCTTACTTGCCCAAAGCCTATGAGGATGATTACTTCTGGAAAAGACATACCATGAGCACTAGAATATGTGGTCCTTTAAGCACAGACTATTAGAGCAATTTGAAGTCTGGTTATTCCTGATTGCTGGTGGTTTCCTCCTTCCTTCCTTCCTTCCTTCCTTCCTTCCTTCCTTCCTTCTTTCCTTCTTTCCTTCCTTCCTTCCCTCTTTCCTTCCTTCCCCTCTTCCTTCTTCCTTCCCTTCCTTCCTCCCTCCCTCCCTCCCTTCCTTCTTTCCTTAGTTCCCTCCCTCCCTTCTTCCTTCCTTCTTTCCTTCTTTCCTTCCTTCCTTCCTTTTTCCTTTTTTTTTTAATTAGCAACAGAAACTTCCCTTCAATGGCATCTTCCCTATATGCACAGCATATAAAACGGATAAAAACAGCAGCAGTTCAGTTAATGCATAGTTGAGGATGGAAAGAATTCTGCCTTCTCCACGTACCCTCCCATCAGATCACTCTGGGACACTTTCTGGAGATCTAAGGAGCACAGTGTACAAAACATTGATTTTTTTTTCCAGGAAAGAAAAATGGAAGGCCAGGGAGGAAAGGTAAGTTGCCAGGATCAAACAGCTCATTAGGAACAGAAGGAGGGAGGTAGACTTGGACTTACAGCCTCCACATCCAGGATTTCCCAGGCCCCAAACTTGGGAGCCCAGACAGAAGTGCAGGCATGAGGACTCCTACTCAGATGGAAGGAAGAAGAGTCTTCCCTAGCTGCACTAAAATCCATTTTGCTTCCCCAGCAGGCGGTGGAGCCTCTCCACTCCTGACTGTGGGAAGAGAGGGGAGAAAAATGTCCATCATCTGCCCTCCAAGCCCCTTCCCTGGCAGCCCCTCACCCACCAAAGATTGAATATGCTGCATTGGCTATAATTTGGACTTCGCTTGGAGGTAATTTCCCGGTGGTGCCTGCAGCTTCTTAACGCAGGCTGTCAAAATGATGTAGAATTGTGCTCTGCCAGCCGCCCGGCTGACTTTATTCAGAAACATCTAATGTGACAATTTTGTCAAAGCTTGTTTTAAGGAGCTGTTTTGACTGGGTGTTAATGCAGTTTTCCTAATCAGCCAATTGCTGCATCTGATCCCCCATACCAGGACGAGATACTGAAGATTTCTCTACAGATATATGTCTCTCCTATCCCCAGAGGTGAGCTGGCTCCACAGCAGAGGGACAGTGGGTTGAGCCCTCCCTCAGGCCCCCGCTGCCCCCCCCAGGGGCTGTGGTGGTGGTTTGGGAGACTGTCAGACCCGTGGGCTCTGGAGCTGAGTGGAGAAAAGTCCGCTGGAAGCTGAGCGGAACCACATGAGGAAAGGGGCTCAGGGAGTTTGTGGTAATGAGGGCAAGTTAGAGAATGCTGGATGTGCTCTGAGGGGCTGGAGCCCTGCAGGAGCCCTGTCAGGAAAGGGCCCTGCTGCCAGGCTGCCACAGTGAGTCAATCACAGTGAGTTAGTTCATCTCTTTTCTGGACTGGTGTTCTCTTAACTGCATGTCTGGGTGGGATGAGCAGCAACCAAGGGTCTAGGATGATAGGCTGATTCCCAGGCTTGAGCAAGTCCCCCTGCTCATCTGAATTCCGATTTCCTCATGTGCAAACCTGTGACAATCAAATATGATATTGTAGGTGGAAATGCCTGGCACATAGACAGAAAATACAGAAAGGCAACTGCCTTTCTCCTCCCCTCTCACCATTACTTCTAGGCAGGACAGAATCTGAGCTGAACAGCAATATCTACATGGAAGTGGATAACACAACCTTTATCAACTAGTTTCTCTCATGCTCAGTGGCCCCTCTTTGATTTCTTAAGCTCTGTGTGGGTAGGGGTTGGGAATTTATTATTTAATATGTATTCCAAGGATCTCACATATTCCTGTACAGTCCTTGGCACCTGATTTAGTATGAGATGTTTAATTAAGATTTTTATTTTCTATAATTTAGACCAACTTTTTAAATGGTAAATTTTGTGTTCTGAGAGAAGCAGAACATGAATGAAAGAAAAGTTCTTATTGGCACCTATTATGCACCATGACTTTTCTGGGCATTGTACCTGTATCATGTCTTTTAACTGAGGTGTTATAGGTCTATGACTCAGCTATGTGAGCTGGGACATGGCTGAGCTTCTACCACCGGGATCCAAGTTTTTCCAGCATACCTTTGCTGACTGTGAAGGTGCTGGATGCAATAGGACATCACGCTTCCAGCGCTGGAAAATTGGTAGATGCTGTTTGTGCTGGTTCCTCAGAGGTATGGGGGCTGGTGGGCGGCCTCCATGTTGTTCTCAGGCCAGGGTATGCTGAGATCAAAGATTGGGCACTCTTATTGCCTAGCTTTGGGACTTCCCACTTCATTTGCACCTCAAAATTTCACCCCCTTTCTCCAGGCACTGGTTATTGGTGTTTATTTTTAACTTGCATGTGATTAAGATGAATCAGAGCTGTCTCTACCAGCTGCAGATGGTCCTAACTGGGGCACTAGAGTTTTGGGTCTCTATGTCCTCTTTGGGCATCTTCTGTGCTCCTGATCAGTTGAATTGACTGGCCACATTCTAGCATACTATCTTGTTCCCAGGACTGATTGTCCAGGCCACAAGAAATCCTTTGATCTGTCTGAACACCTGGTTCCCCTCTCTCCTGTTTTTCTGTACCTCTGGGAACATCTGTGCTGCTGAAAGCACTTTATTTATCTTCATAAAACAAGAGTTAAAAATAGAAATCAATAACCACCAGATTTTCAGGGGAGGATTAAATAATTTTTTGTAAATGCTAATGAGATCTGGAACCCTAGCCAATGGTTCAGGCACAGATCAGTGCTCTTCTGACTGCTTCTAGGAGAAGAGTTTAATAAGAGCTTTCTTGAGGGATGCCTGCTAGACTCAATTGTCCCTATGACCTCAGCTTCATGGGGCCTGTGCCCCCAGGATTCAGGTTGTTTCTGACCCCTGATGTACCCTATTGGCTCCTTGGCTTAAGGCAGTGCTGGCAGAGTGTGACAAAAATACCACTTTCCTGGGAGCAGAGAAAAGTCTCTTGGGTCAGGACCCAGGAGTCTTTCAGTTTGTGAGGTTGTTTTTGGGTTTGGCTGTCATGATGGGGCTCAAGGAAGCCTGCCAAAGGCTCTCCACCATGAGCACATGCTTGAGTCTACTTTAAGAACCTCTTCTGAACTTGGCTATCAAGAGATGATTGAGACACAGCTAGCTATCCTGGATGTTCTGAGATGTTGCAGTGACAGGGAGCTGTAGGGGCATGGTGGTGGTTGAGCTTTTCTCCCAAATCCTGCCACATTGTTTAGTTTGCATCCACAGAACCCTCCAGATCTTTCCCTCACAAAGGTGTCTTCCTCTGCCAGGCTGCTCTTCAGGAACCAGAGAAGCACAGTCTGTCTTCTTCAAGTCCTTGAATGTCTCCTCCATTTCTAAACCCAGGCTCTTCCCCACACTTCTGACTCCTTTTGCTCCTCTCTGCTTTTCCCCATTGCACTTATCACCTCTTACCATCCCATACCATTAGCTTATATGTTCATGGTGCTCTTGAACTATAGTCCCACAAAGGCAGGGAGTGCTGCCTGCTTTGTTCCACTGTGCATCTCCAGGCATAGAACAGTGGCAGGCACATGTTGGAGGCCCAGACAGTACTTACTGAGTGAAAGAAGATGAAAAGTCAGTGGGTCATTCCTTCTTTCTTTCTCAGTCCACTCTGTGAGAAAGGTACTAAGGGTTTATGAAGTGGACTAGAAGAGCAGGGGAGCACACTGTAGTCCCTCCATTCTGTGGAACACAACTAGACAGAAAGCATGGGCTGCTGGTGCAGGTAACAGCTCTGAGAATATCCAAACCCTTGTGCTGAGTAAGAAAGCCAGTCTCAAAGGCTACATACTGTATGCTTTTGAAGTGCTGGGAAAGACAAAATGATAGTAATGGAAGACAAATCAATGGTTGTGAGGGGTAGGGATGAGGGAATAGGTGAGGGTTGAAGGAGTTTTTTTGGGGGGTGACCAGCTTAGGTGTCCTGGTCATGGTAGTGGTCTCATGAATCTATACATATGTAAAAACTCACAGAATTATACACCAATGGAAAAGGGAGTCAATACTTTTTAAATAAATTAAAATATCTTTAAAAAGGGAAAGAATGGAACTTATCCAGAAGCACAAGTTCTAGGATAATCCACAATTGTAGTATGAACCCTGCATCAGGGACAAGTGTTTCTACTACAGAAATTGCTCTCTCACCCCACCTCAATCAGAACGCCTCAGGCCCTGCATTTATGAATGGGAGCTATGGATATGTTTCTCTATGTACACACAGCAGATACAATGCATGGGTGTCTGTGTGCAATTTTGAAAGGATAGCAGGTTTTTAATACAGAGCAATACCACTTTGGCAGACCATTTACTGTGATAAGAAGGAAATACACCGTGAATAGAATTTTCTTTGCAAATCCCTTTCTTGGCCTCAGACCCAGTTAAGGATTTCCTGCTGTTAATAGATTTGAGTTCTTTTGCTTTTCTCTTCTTGCCTGTTCTGCTGTGGTCACTGTACCTTCTGCCTCCTGACAGCTTTCATTTCACTACAGAGTCTGCTGCTCTCACTCACCACTGGACCCTAGTCTGAAAGCTAGGCAGAGCAGGAGCAAGTGGCAGATCCCACCAACTAGAAATGTTGTCTACAGTGATGCTCAGAATTCTGTCAGCAGTGGGCCCTTCCTGTGTGTTAAGTGCCCTTTTGTGAAACACAGCTGTTCCTAGGAGGGATTGCATAGAAGTTCCAAAAGTGCCAGGCAAGTTGACTGTTCCTTTTCACCACTCTGCCTTTATTCCTCTGCTCATTTGGTCCATAAACGTTACTGGGGCCTTCTATTACTGGTCACTGTGCTAGGGCTAGGGGATGACAGTGAATGAGACAGATCTAGCCCTGCCCTCATGGGGCTCATGTTTTAGCCCATTTTCTTCCAACCAAATCAGAAACCTGAGAGTGATCTTTGGGTGCTCTATGCCCCCATCTGCCCTATTTGGCTGTTCCCCAACCCTAGGTATTCCAACTGAAATCTTGCTTAGATATGCCTCTCTTCTCCATCCTCACAGGGGCTGGCAAATCTTCTTGCAGGACCACTGACCTGGACTGCCAGTCTCTTCCATGTTCTCCTTGATAACGTTTCCCCTCTACTGCACCCTCACTCCATGTTGCTGATACAGCTGAGGGTTCATAGGAGCATTTCCCTGTTTAGTAATATTTAATTTAAGGAATTGCCTTAAGGTCAATTTCTTTCATAATGGGACTACAGGCCCCTCCCCAGCCTCATTTGAGACCACTCTGGGAAGAGCACTGCCACTCACCCTTGACAAAGCTGCTATCTTTGCACACCCCAACTCAGTCTCCAAGGGTCACATGTCACCTCCTGGGAGGAATCTGCTCCTCCTGCACAAGCCCCTAGGCAGAATTAATTTTTTCCTCCTCTGTACTCTTATCAAACTTTATTCATAACAATGACACACCAGTTCTCATGCCACAACCTTGGGTAAGCTTCTAGAGGGCAGGAGGTGACTTTTGTTTCTCTTGGCATTCCCAGCACTGGTGGGGTACCTAGCATGGAGGAGAGAATTAATGGATACAGATTTGTTGAATAGAACTGATTTCAATTTCCTGGATACCACCTTTTCTGGGGGCTGTGTGTGTGAGTACATGTGCATATGCATGTGTGGGTGTGGGTGGGTGTCGGAGCTGGAGTGTAAGAGGGTGAGGGAGAGAAAAGGTTCAGGGGAGCCATACTATCTTTTCATGACCATTTGGCCTTAAGCCATCCTGACCTCTTTTCCTCTCCTGCCTCCCTCCAGGTCTCTGGCTTTAGGCTCAGTATTCTTACAGAAGATATTGGATGTCAGTTAACCTCTCCTCCAGCCTTTCCACCTTAAGTCCATAATGGCTCAATCATGGAGGCCACTGCCCATTACTGACTCCCTGTCCCTTGGGGAGTGGTCACTATGGCTTCAAATCTGTCTGGGGATGGCTTCCAGAAGGCTTCTTCTCAGCACCCAGGGCCTGACCCCAGGCTGGAGTCAGGTATAGCAGGTGCCATGTGGCTTTCTCTCCAGGGAGCTCTTGGTTCCTGTTTCTTAGGTTGTGTGAAAGGAGAGTTACCCCTTTGCCTTTTACAGTGCTCAGCCCACCAATCTATGTTGGATTTCTTGGGGAAGGAGAAGTCTACAGTTTGGTTTAGTTTACAGTTTAGTTTTTGTCAGGAAATTTGTGAATTCTTCTCAATCAGAAAGTTCTAAAATTGAGAAAGTTCTTGCTTCTCCTACCCTGGTTCCCCTTTCCTCACCCCAAATCTGCCTGAAGACCCCAGCTGGTAGTGGTCTTCAGGTGGGTGGGGAGCAGCTGTTCTTGTGGTTGTTTGATTTTCTGAGAAATTAATTTCTGATTTGTTATATTTTCCCTACCCCACTCCTTTCCAAGAAAGCAGCCAGGTCTTTTACATTCTGTTCCCTTGCTTAAACAGATTGTATTGCCAAAAGAGAACATGCTCACAAATTTCCTTCCCAGCTTTTGTCTCCTGAAAGTCTGGGCTCCTTGGAGGAATTCTGCTGGGAATGGAAGAGGTGGGAAGAGAACATCAGAGGGGTGGGGCTGGGACAGGGGTCCTTCTTGTGTCAGCAGTGAGTGAAACATGCCCAACCTTCCTGATAAGTGGGGCCTTTGCACTTGCTGTTTGCTCAGTCCAGAGGGTTCTTCTGCCTAGATACTCATATGACTTGTTTTTTCACGTCATTTAGGTCTCTGCCCAAGCGTTATATTCCCATGGTGACCTTCCCTAACCAGCCTTTCAGGAATGGCAACCTTCAGTGGTTTCTTTCACTATGCCCGATTTATATTCTTTCTTAACATCAGAACTACTTGGCATATATGTATGTGACTATTTGTTTATTTTCCCACCCCTGGAATGTAAAAGCTCCAGCAGGCCAAAGATTTTGTCTGTTTTGGTTTACTACTATAGCCTCATGCCTAGTTCAGTTAATGGCAGCTATGATGTTTAATTTTATGTGTCAGTTTGGCTAGGCCATGGTACCCAGATATTTGGTCAAATACAATCAGGAAGTTGCTATCAAGGTACTTTTTAGATGGGATCAACATTTAAATTGGTAGATTTTAAGTGAAGCAGATAACAGTCCATAAAGTGTGTGGGTCATCCAATCAGTTGAAGGCCTTCTCTTTTTAGGAGAAAAAAAATGAGGTCACCCCAGAAAGAGGGAATTCTGCCAGCAGACTACCTTTGGCTTGAGCTATAAAATCAGCTCTTCCCCAGGTCTCCAATTTGATAGACTGCCTTAGGGATTTTGGATTTTGGAGCTCCAATCATGTGAGCCAGTTCCTTTAAATCTATCTATCTATCTATCTATCTATCATCTATCTACTTACTTACCTATCATCTATCATTTATCTATGTAGCTATTATTTATCTTCTATTATCTATGTGTATCTATTTATCTATCATCTATATGTGTCTACCTATGTATCTATGTATCATCTATTATCTATCTATCTATCTATCCATCCATCCATCTACCTATCTGTATGTAACCCTATATGTGTATCTCTCTATATATTGTATTGATCTTTTTTGTCTGGTGACCCCTAATATAGTACCCAATAAATATTTGTTGAATGAATGACTAAATTAAGTGTAGGACTCCAGAAGAGACTGACTTTATTGTATTTCTAAGAGACTACATTCTGGACATTGAGACTTCCAGGAAAGTCCCTATAGTTATAGAGTAGTATGGCTTTAAGGAGCCAGGGTGTGTGGGCTTTGAAGGCATCAGAAGTGACTATTAATAGACTTGGGGAGTAGAGGCACTTTCCCCATATGGGGTCTTTTCTCAGATTCTTGAATGAATCTGAAGTAGGGGTAGAAAGGGATCTTGGGTAACAATAGTGGCTTTGAGTCAATTTACTTCGAGTTAAAGAAAATGAAGCACTAGGACATTACTTGAGCATGCACATTTATGGGTTAAGTTTTATTATCTTTCCAAGTTTTGAATATTTGTTCTCCTGGTTATGACCACTCCCCCTTTCCCACCAATGGTCACAATGTTTGACATGTAGTTCCTCTGCTAACAGGCTTCATTCATTCATTCATTCATTCAATTATCAAATATTTCCTGAGCACCTGCTGTGTCCTGGGAATTGTGCTAACACTAGGGGTATGTATTGGTTATTTCTGCTGCATAACATATCATCCCCAAACTTTAAAACAATCACACACATTTATTATCTCTCATAGTATCTGTGGATCAGGAATTCAGGAGTGGCTTGGCTAGGTGGTCCTAGCCTGGAGTCTCACATGAGATTATAATCAGGTGTCAGCCTGGGCTGTCATCATCTGAAACCTTGACTGGGGCTGGAGGACCCGTTTCCAAAGTGGCTTACTCACATGTTGCCAAGATGGCTCTGGTTCCTGGTGGGAGTGTTCATTTCCTCTCCATGGCAAGGACTTCCTCCAAGTGAGTAATTCAGGAGACAAAGGCAGAAGCCACAATACCTTTATGATCCAACACTGGAAGTTGCATAACATCACATCCATAGCGCTCTGTTGGAAACACTGGTCAGCCTTAAGGAAGGGAACTGTATAAAAACATGGATACAAGAAGTCCAAGAGCATTGACAGCCATCTTGTAGAGTGCTTACTTGAGGATACAAAGATGAGTAAGATGAACAAATTCCCTGTAGTGCACATGTCTTGTGAATAAATTGGTGTGGGTTGATATTTGCATATGCTTATATTATCTCCAGGTTACCAATTCTCCTGCCTAGGAAATCCTCTTATCTCTGGTATCATCACCACCACTAGCTTCCTTCTTTTCATTCTACCATCATTAATAGCCATTAAGCACAGGACGTTATACCCTATGTCTGGGTGTGTTCTGTGCCCTGGTCATATTGTGGGTGTGCATGTATAAATGGTCTTCATGATATACAAAGACTCCTGAAGAAAGGCACAGGCCTTCAAGGGAAAAGTATAAATCACAGGCATAGGCTTTGACCCCTTGGAGCAGATACTCTTATGACATCTTCATCAGGCTCATTTCAGTGGCACATTCCCTTGGTTCTTTGGTGCCTCATCAGTTGTAATATGTTCATTTGTACTTCTTTTTTACTAGATTATATATTCCTTGATGTCAGGGAGTTAGTCTTCTCCCTTCGGGGTATCTTTCTCTCCTTCTAAGTCAGTGTCCCAGTGAGGACCTGGACCACACCCTTAAATGACTGGTTTGACTGTCTTCAGTAAGTGGTAAAGAACAACAACCTTTCACTGTTGTATCTCTGAGTCCTGTCATGGAAACTATTTTAGAAATAAAGTTCCATGAGGGCAGGATCTCTTTCTTTGCCTCAAAAAAATACTTGTCAAATAAAGGCTGAACATATATTTACTAAATGAATGAATGAATGCTGGCACAAAGTAATGCTAAATCAGTACTTGGATGAGTTAACAAGGCTCAAATTGCCATAGCTCCAGTCTTTTTCTCCTTCTTCTGGACCCAGAAAGCCATCAAAACCATCTTTCATTTCTTCTGGACCTTATTTTGCCTTCAAGACCTTTCCCCAATTAAGGGTAAGAAAGAGGGCTAATTGGTAGTCCAGACTCGTGGGCTCCAAACTCCAGCTTTGGACACTGTTAGCTTGGCACATAGACAAACACACACAAAATTATCCTCCTCTGACTTTACCTGTAAGAAGGGGTGCTAAGCCCAAGGTTGATCCCTGAGGGTGGGATGGGGGTGCAGATTCAGGGAGAGCAGGTGTTGTGCCTTGGGTTTTAGGTAGGATCTAACTGACTGAGGAGAGAAGCAAGGTGAGTATGCATCATTATCCTATGATTAATATATATTAATATATAATAATATAGTAATCACCAAGCAGAGCTATGTTAATACAACATTAGGCTGGAAATAATACCCAAAGGAAACACCATTTGAAGCCTCCCACAGCATCAGTAATTTGGCTTCTCATCATGTTAGCTCAGGTGAGAGTAAGAGGACCCTGAAGACACTGGAGATACAGTCAGATTCCTAACAGGTTTAGGCAGGGAAGTGATGACTGACCTAGGGACTCAGCTTACCTGGGACACCAGGGGAAGCTTCAGGATTCCTCTACCCCATTATACCCTCCCTTATTTCATGTACAAGTGGAAAAAAAAGATTTATTTCCATGGGCCAAGGGAAAGGATGGTTTGGGGCCAAGGTGTTACAAGTATGGTCTCTTTTCCTTAGGACTGTGAAGCTTACGACTTTCTTCCTCTTCTACTGGTGAAGTGTCCTGACTTGTGGATTCCTGGCAGGGGCCTAAAGAAAAATGCTCTGTTTTCATTTTGTGCTTTGCTCTGGAGTCCTCTTTCTTCTCTGGTCAAGAGGGTGTAGACCTAGAGAGAAAAGGAAGAACACCTGCCTTCATTCTTGGCCAAAGGAGACCTCTATGTGTATAGACTGCTCCCCAGGGGTTGTTTTAGGGTTTGCAGCACAAACTTCAAGAGCATGCTTTGGCTTGGCTTTGCCCTCCACATAGGCATCTCTTTCTGCGGGAACACTACAGGGGTGGCATGAAGTTAACAGTGGCTGTGGCAGGGCAAGATGTAGGCAAGCCAGCTCTGGGTCCCTGGCCAAGCATAATCTTCTGTCTTAACATGACTTATACATAGCAATAGGAGAATACCTTACATTCTAGGAGGTGTAAATTTCTAGAGGTAGGGGGTTGAGTGGCTTGGCCTCTCTGTATGACCCCAGATTCACTAAGCCTTACCTTTCTAGTTTTCAGAAATTGCTTAAGAAAATGACTTAAGAAGGAACAGTCTTTGGAGTGGAGCCAATGCTGTGATTGCCACAGAGGAAGCAGCATTGCAGAGGTTGAAGAGGTAAGTGGGTGATGCTGAATGGGGGACATGAGGGATGTGAAAGGTAATAAGGGTAGATTTTAGTGTGAGAGACTGACCAGGGCCCACCATTTGATCCAGGCAGACTATACGCTTGTATGTGCTCTGCTCCCTGGTACTCCCTCCTTCCCACCCCAGGCCCATCATCACCATCTTTCTTAATTCCTTGGAGCCCAAGTCTCATCTTCTTGGCTTAAAGCTCCATTTCTAGAAGTTTATTGCCATATGAGGAATGATCCTATTGCAAAAATGACCCTTTCTCCAATGTTCTGGCTCAATGCTATAAATAAGAGTCAATCTGACTATGGCTCACACAATGCCAGGCTAGTGAGCAGGAAGTCACCAGTTGTCTTGTCTCTTTGGGAAAAGAGTGGGGGCACCCTGCCAGAGACCTGGGGCTGGCAGGGGCCAGGTCAGGTTTCACTGCTCTGGCATTCAACATCTCCAGACAGACATATTCTCTGGGACCTGTTGCTGTCACTTTCTCTTCTTGGCTAGAGGAGTTTCTCCCCTGGGCCAATTCTGTTCTGAGAAGAATCGCCACCTACTCCATTAGGGCAAGAAAAGGCAGAGATGAGAAGGCAGTAATGCTGAAGGTAGAGGAAGAAGATCAGATTAGAAAACACTCTGCAGAATTTCCCAGAGCACTTCTTTTCTTGGTTTGGTGAGTCTGGCTTCCCAAAGAAGTCTGTTGTAGGGGTTGTAGGACAAAAGATTTCTGGCTTAGAGGTGAGAAAAAATCTAATGAACTAAGATTAGAGTTTCACTTGAAGGTAGGTATTGTATGGTCCTTATGTAAGGCTCTGGGGCACAGAATCCTAGGCATCAGGTCATTGTGGCATTGTCCCTCCTTGCCAAAGTGCAAGGATACAGGTCACCCTACAGGCTGCTGGACTGTGTCTCTTCTCTGGGGGAAGGCCAGCTTTGGCCAGCACTGCTTTTTCTCTTTCTGGGCTAATGACTGGTTCAGGCAATACATTCTCTATTTGCTATGTGTGTCTTTACAAGGCTGCCACTGCATTCTGGACACAAAACTTTTCTTGTCCATTCCTGGCTTCTGGATAGAACAACACTGACTCCCAGCTGGGGAGGAAGGAGGCCTCCCTACGGGCTAGTCAAAAAAAGGATGGGCCAGACACTCCATTGTCTCCTGGGAAAAAACTGAGACAGTGTGGCTTTGGAAAGCATTTCAGGCAGAGTGTCATGCTCTCTGCCAAAGCACAGCTCCAGGTACCTTCCACCCACTGTGCCCTTTGGGGGCCCCCAGGTCTGACCACACAGTTTAGAATTCATTGTAACCAAAACAACAGCTCTGTTTGTGGTAAATAATAAAAAAAAACATCCTGCAGCTTTATGTTGCTTAATTAATAAGCTTGCTATTAATCCCTAAACATCTGCAAACATAGCCAATTCATTGTTATGACCATGTTGTTGTCTTGGTGGGAATCTGCTTTGCCCAAGCTCTGGCTCAGCTGATGGGAGGAGGAAGGCAACTTGATTAGGAACCTGCTATCTTTCCCTTGACCCCACCTGCCCAATTCTTATTCTTTAGGATACTGCAATGCATTTGCTATTTTATATCTCTTGCAGTTGGTGTTTTCCTAGATCCCTTTATCGGGATGGAATACCCACCCTAGTTGCTCCGTGAGTGTTGGGCATTATTGGTTTATAACTGTACCCTTCCCTGCAAGAAAATTCTTGGGAGGTTATGCCCCCAACCTGGGACAATGTAGTGTGACCAATACAGATTACAAAGGGCAATCCCTCTTTCCTCAAGGTGGGACAGCTCTGCGGTGCCCATGGAGTTCATGCTGCAGAACTCCAGAACTTTAGCTGAAACTCCACTCTTCCTTGGTTTCTTCTCCTACACATACTGCTTGCCTTGCTTCTCTTAGGTATATTCTGAGAGCCCTCCATAAATAAATCCCTTGCACAAGAATTGACATCTCAAGTCCTACACCTAGGAAACCCGACCTTAGACATAGTTTACTCCAGTGAGGTGTGTGTGTGTGTGAGAGAGAGAGAGAGAGAGAGAGACAGAGAGAGAATATGGAAAGAATGAATCAGATTAATTCAATCTACTGAACACTTTCCATGAACCACATGGAAAGGGTCAGGAGATAGGTTAGCATAGAACAGAGGCATTGAGGGAGGAGATCCAGGAAGACCTCAGGGAGAGGACATCTGTCCTGTATCTTGAAGAATGAATAACAAGCACAAAGCAGAGAAGGAATAGCAAGAGTAAAGCACAGAAACTGAAACTTAGACAGAGTAGGTAACTTGCCCAAGTTCATTCAGTGGTAACCTCCAGAACCAGGATCCAACCTCATCTGTCTGCCTCCAGAGGCTGCCTTTCTTCTTCATGCCTCTCTCCCTTCAGCTTGGCTGCCTGGGTGATACTAAAACTTCTGCTCTCCTATGCCCTTCCTATCCCACCATGTCAGGACCTTGCTTAACTGTGCCTTATGTGTCTCTATGGGTAGAGTGTCAAGATGGTTTGTGCTTATTAAATATTTGTTGAACTGAGCTCTACAACAAAACTGTTTTTAACCCTGCTTCACCTTGTCTGTCAAGATTAAGTGAATGAAAAATTTCCACTCTAGATATTTAAAGCAGAAAGGGGTTTAATACAGAAATGTAGGATCTTACACAATTGTTATAAAGGCAGAAGAAGCAGATACAGTATTGAGCTTATTAAAACGACTCCTACAGCAATGCAAAATTAGGGATGCTGCACCTCTGAGGTGTCACTGGGACTAAGCACATCAAGGTTGAAACTACCATTGGAACTACCATGCTCCAGAAGCCTCTGGAGATCTGGAGATGGGAGAATAGACAGTAGAATCCAGGGATTAAGCAGTCAGATAAAGAAGCTGTTGCTACTGTTTTTGAAACGTGGAAAATGAAGAATGAACACTGAAAACTCCTGTAATACTACTATGGCCTTGATAACCATCAGAAGCTCCACAAAGATCACCTCCATCTCTTGTTTGTCTTTCAAATCTTATGCAACTACATGTAGTGTGTGGGATCTAATTCACATGGTGGGTGATTCTGCATCAGATGACCCTCTACTGGCTTGCAAGTGACAGGTAAATGGCAAGAAATGCTCCTCAGTCCAAGCAGTTAGAGGTAGTGGGGGGGTGTGGAGGCAGCGGGGGCATAACTGATGGTCCTCAGGCCCTTATGGGAGGGGTTGGAAACACTCTCTGTGAGTGAGGAATGGCAATAGATTACACAGAGAATTTTTAAACCATGCACTTGGAGAACACAAATTCAGAGACTTCCTCATGTGGGAAGTTTCTGATTCTAGTGCTGGAGCCAAGGCTTTGGTGTCAATGTACAGGCACACAAAACACTGAAAATGTTCTCAGACCTTAGACACATCATCATCTGTTTTAATCCCATTAATTCATTTTATTTTGGGGAAGGCTGAGCCCAGAGGGTCCCAAGAAAGAATTTCCTTATTGTCACATAGGAAAATTAGTAGATAAAATTAGAAACAAAAGCTCAATTGGGCTTCTTCAATAGGTTGAAAACTATCTTAGGATTTTCAAGGTCTTCTTCTTACGTATGGGAGGTTAAGATCACCTGCACATCCTTCCAAGGGTCAGATAGCATCCGATGTCTGGGTTTTCAACATCTGCACAAAGTCTCATATTGAGGAATGTCAGTAGAAGTATAAGACAGTGTTCCTTCTTGTAAGCAGTTTCAGTAAGACAACCAAACATTTACAATTAATTTCCTTCTTCTTCATGCCAATTGGTGGACATTATGGGAAGGAAGATTGTGACTCTATGTTGAGAGAATTTTATAGTTGTTCAGCCAGAAAACAAGCTGCTTAATAAGAGTCCTCCATTCCCCAAGGTGTCCCAGTGAACATGTTCAGTACGATGGACAGTCACTTGTTGAGAAAGTCATTAAGGAAATTTAGGCATTGAGAGAATGAAGAGACAATGATCTAAAAATCTCTAAGGCCTTTTATACTTCTGATGTTCTGCATTTCTGTGATTTGACCCAGAGGTGGATGTGCCAGTGGCCTGAGTATATGTGTAAGGGAGAGTAGACAAGCTTGACCTCAAGGGCAGGGGGTAGTGTAGTCATGTGCTTGCACTATTTTGAATGTGTGGTACCATTCTGTATTCTCTCTACTCTGTATTTGACATTCTATTTGTGTCCCCATATCTATGGCTGATGGTATTAGGCTGGTGGCTGTCATTCTGCATTGGCTTCTGTAAGGCTTGGCACCTCATTTCCTGTTGTTTGGGGCCTCAGGTGCAGAGGTACTCCAGGCTCCTCTGAGGATGGAGGTGTAGAGAAAGTCCAGCTGAGTTATAATGGGCTCTGTCTGGTATAGAAGTGGCTGGGCATTTCTCCAACACCCCTGAAGAGATTAGCAGGCAGGGCACATCCCAGAGGAGTGGGAGCCAGAGTCCCACACAACTGGCAGAAGAGCTTCTGCTGGAGGTGTGTGTCATAAGCGTGTTGGGCTCATCATACCATGACTCACAGGCAGTGCGTGCTCCTGAGTGTGCAGCTCAGAGGGCAGGTGGAAAGGGGGCTGGCAAGGAGCCAGAATTCTGTTCAACACTTGGCCAAAGGATGCTTTCTGTGGTTCCAAAAGGGCCTTCTCCTAGTCAATGGCATGTGTATGTGCCCCCATGTATGAATATATGTGTGTGTTTGTGTACACATTTGTAGACATTTATGAGAATATCTAGGTATATATGTGTATAGATAAGAATATCTATTCGTGACCCAGTGCATTTCATGCACATACTCATTCATGTGCCTTCTGTGCATACATGTGTGTGTGGCCATGTGTGTGTGTGCATGTATGTGCCAAAGTTTGGGTAGGTAGATCTCTCTGCTGGGTTTTGCCTTGGGCCATTGGTTTCCTAGAGGGTGAGTTTGGATTCATCCTCCTTGTTCTGGGTCGATGGCATTGATCCAGGAGGAGTGAAGAATCAATTGTTATTTGGTTAGAAGGCCTGGAGCCAGAGTGTGTGAAAAGTAATTAGAGGGAAAGGAGCTGATGCCAAGGGCTGGGCCCACTGCCCTTGATGGGGCTGCTGGCCTAGGGGCAGACTGGTAGAGTATGGTGGAGAAGAGACTTATTTAAGTGGATCCAGGGCATTCTCCCTTGTACCTATTATGCCAACTCTACTTTCCTTTCTCTACCAGGCTCAGGACAGGTTCTGAAAGGATCACCCATGGAGTAATGGAGACTGGAGGGAACTTCTCCCTTTTCTGCCCTTGCTTATCTGCAGTGTGGGAACAGTATCTCTTGAAGAATACTATATCTTTCACTCCCATGCATCTCTTGCATAATAAAAACATATGTCTTTTATTTAAGACTTCTAGCTTTTCATCAACCTTTCACTCTTCTTTACTCATTTGAATCTTACAACGCAATTATGAGGTGAAAACCTAAGTATCATGCCCCCATTTTTGATAAGGAAACAGAGGCACATGTGCAGAGTGACTTGCCTAATCTCCCATAAGGATTTAGGTGTAGAGGTGGGATAATAGCTCAGAACCAGCTCTAGGCTGTAATAGGGGCTTTCCCATTTCAGTGATTCTCAAATAAGGCACAGATATGCATGTGTATGACTTTTACTCATCTGGGGTGAAGGTTAATGAGAAAAAAAGTAACCCGGAAGTTTTGGAGGATGGTTTCTACTCTATTAGGGCAGTAGTTCCTCAAATTGTAGTATGCCTGAGCCACAGGAAGCATTGCAGGCTGCAGGTTCTCAGGTCCTACCCCCAGAGGTTCTGATTCAGTGGGTCTGAGGTGGAGCTGAGATGGGGCCCAGAATCTTTTTAAATTATATGCTCTACGTGATCCTAGGGCAGGTAGTCCAGGAGCCATGTTTGGAGAAACACGACTTTAAGGAGTGGGAAGAGGAGGGAGGATGTTAGAAAACAGCTAGTTCCAGCTGAGGTCAAGGAACAGCTAAGAGGAAACATAAATGGTGGGGCATCTTGTCTGCCTGTGGCAGATGGAAGAAGGAAGGGAAGCTGCTGGAGAGAGTGGACTCTCTAAGCCATGAATAAAGAGGGAAGGGTGGAATGACAATTCTTTAAAACCCAGGCTCTTCTGAGGTTTACTGGGACTCCCTCACAGTGTTTCGACTGGACTTAGAGAAGGAGCTAGCATAGCCTTCATAGGCAGTGGTAGGGGGTGGTCCAGCTTTAGTTGTAGAGAAATTATGTTAGGAAATGGAAAGGAAACAAGAATCATATAGAGATCCAGGAGTGCTTGTGTGCCTTCACTGCACTGTTATTGGTGTCAGACTCACAGTCGTTCCTATTAAATGCCTGGGTTCACTTTGCCAGCTTGAGCGTCAAAAGAAAAGAACTCTGCTCTAATGGATTCATCAGCCAGGAGAAGAAGAGAGGAATAACTAGGCTGGAGGATATTCTGTAAAGAACAGGAGAATTGGGGAAAAAGTAAGAGGTGGCATAATGTAAGAGGTTTGAAGGACTCTCCCTCCCTGGTCAGTGACTATTCAGTCTTAAATGTAGCCAGCCAGGATGAGAGATGTGGAACCTCCAAAAAGATGGAGTTTTCCTCATGTACATGGAAGAGTTCTTTTTTGAGAACTAGAGAGTCTTCTCCAGAAAGCAGTAGGTCATATCAGGATGAGCCGGAGGAGGGGGGATCAGGGAGAGTGTCCAGAGGTCTCTCTTTCCTGAAATAAGTTGCTAACAAAGTTCCTGGTCTCCACATCCTCCTCTTTCAGATAGCAGAGAGACATGCTCTGATCCATAGGGGCCACTTGGCTTGACTGCACTTCCCTAGGATGCTCTTGCAATAACAGCAGTTCCCCATAACCACGATCCTCAAATATATCACAGAGTAGGTGACATGTTTTACACTAGGGACTGTGGTCGGGGAGTGGTAATGGAAGGTGTAGAGGGGGAAAGGAGCTGGTGAGACCATGGTTAAAATTAAGAGGAACATTTCAGGATGACTTGAAAATGACCTTCTTAATGTTTTATACTGTAGTTTGACCTCCAGGCTAGTAATGGGTTAAGAGTGAAAAGCCATGCAAAGATACTCATGGCTGCTTGCTCCTTTGGTCTATCCTCTACCCATTTCTCTCTTCTTCATGTGATGCGCCAGTCCCAGATGGCACCCATCCCCATCCTGTTTCCTGTATTCATCTTGCTTCTCACTCCTTGTGCAATTACTCATAGGCCGAGCCTGGCTGAGATGTATAACAGTATACCTTCAGATTTGTATAATGCTTTGCCATCTTCTAACTACTTTTATACCCGTGATGTCATTTGATGCACACCACTCACTGTGAAGGGGGTAATGCAGTGTCATGGTTAAGAACACAGATTCTGGAGGCAGACTATCTGGGTTCCAATCCCGTCTCTGTTTCTACTATTGGTATGATCTTAAGCAAGTGCTTTCATTTCTTCTTCTATAAAATGGGGACAATAACCAATTTTTAATGTCATGAGGATTTAATGATTTACTATTTTTTAAAGTTTATTTATTTTGAGATGGATAGAGAGTGTAGTGGTAGGGGAAGAGAGAGAGGGAGAGAGACAGAATCCCAAGCAGGCTCTGCACCATCTGTGTGGAGCCCGATGCAGGGCTCAATCTCATGAACTGAGAGATCACGACCTGAGCTGAAACCAAGAGTGAGACACTCAACCAATTGAGTCACACAGGTGCCCCATTGATTTAATCTTTGTGAGGTACTTATAACAGGGCCTGGGGTGTGGGGATCAAAATTCGCATTATTTTCATTATTGTTATTATTCCAGGCCAACCGAAGAAGAAACCATGACTTAGATGGGGTAAGCGATATGCCTAGGTTTCAGAGCTAAATTTTGAAAAGGTTGGAGTTGAACCCAAATCGACTGGCTTATGGCTCCACAACACAGCAATGCCATATTACCAAGCCCATCAATACTCTTTGCACAGACTGTTCACTGTCTGGTCTGGAATTCATGGGTATGGACCCTAGAGCAGGTATTATTTCTATAGTTTCCTCTGATGTGTGCCAGGAACAGTGCTGGGGAGTTCCAACTCTAGTCAAAGGAGTTGGAACTTGGATGTGTCTGACTTCAGTTGCCCTTCTGGATGCAGATAAGGGAGCTCCAGTGCCCTGAAGCTCTGAGAACTGCTCTGGGTTGACAGGTTCCTGCTAGCTGAGGCGCTGTCCACAGTGCTGAGGGATCTCTGCAGGACCTGTGGGCCAGGGAGTTACCACTGCTGCTCCTGACTCTGGTAGAGGGGTGTGTAGAGTGGTTGTTTCATGTGTTCCCACAATCCTCAGACAAAGAAGTTGTCAGATTTCATATTTTTCTCTTTAATCCCCATAGGAACAGAAATTAGGATGCTTTACAGACTAGAAGAGTTATCTACTGTCTATTAACCTCTCTCCCCTTTTCCTGTGAGTGGCGTGGAGCACTGAGAGTTTGGACATACAGCGCAGAATGTGCAAGTGTGCAAACATGTGCAAGTGCATGCAGGGTCAATGTGTGCCTCCCATCCTACCCCCAGGAATACACCCTTCTGTGTGCATCTTGGCCACATCTATATGTATCCCTGTGGTTCTGTACAGGGCCTGTATATATGTGTGAAAGTGTGTGGGTGGGCAGGTCTGTACGTGGCGGCATAGCACCTGTCTGTGTGGGTGGTGTAAGAGTGTGTGTGTGTCCCTGGAGTGTGTGTGTGTGGAAAGTGTGTGGGAGGGGGCTAACAACTGTGGTGTGTGTGGTGCTGATGGCACTGTAGTTGTGAGGAGTCTAGTCTGCTCAGCTTCATCTTTTTGTCTCCATGAGCCATACCACACACAGCAGCACCCACAGATGCATACACACACCTGCACTCTCAAGCCTATTCACACCTACTTCTTCTGTATCCACTGACACACAAGTAACCTATCAGCAATATAATACGGCACTCAAATGTGCATGAAAACACACATGTGCACACAAAACAGGAGCACACACATGTCCAAACCTCTGACAAATTGTACAGAAATGCTCTCAGTTCCCTCCTTCTTCCATTCTATCCCTAATCTTTAGCTTCCCATCTTCTCTTGAACTCAGCATCTTTTGCCCTTTCCCCTCTTCCTTGGGAGTGGCTTTCCTTGACCTGGTGCTCTTAGTATATCCATTCACTGGGCTCATCCCTGGACACAGTAAGGAGGGTTACACACTGGCATGACCACTTTTCCTCTCAGAAATGTGGATTTGTTCTCATTAATACAAATCCTGGTTACTTGAGGCTCCTGCTGGTGCCACCTGCTGGTAGCTGCTACCCAGCGTCATAACAAGTTGGGGGTGGGGAGCTGGGCACCCTAGAGACAGAATGTAGGGTGAAGCCTAGGGCAACCTGGACACTGGGCTCAGGATGAGTTTTAGGAAGGTGGGTTTCATGTGGACAAGTCTCCTTGGGACATGAATTGGCCAGTAGGAAGAGAACATTCTAGGGACATCTATGCTGGGAGTTCTGGTATGGGAAAGCAGGAGATCTCACATACATATAAACTATGGGTCAATGTGTGTCAGCCTTGTGATGCGTGAGGATATGGCATCCACTTGCCCTTATGAGCAGCTTAAGAGGATGTGGACTTTGGGGGCGTCTAGGTGGCTCAGTCAGTTGAGCGTCCGACTTCAGCTCAGGTCATGATCTCGCAGTCTGTGAATTTGAGCCCCGTGTTGGGCTCTGTGCTGACAGATCAAAGCCTGTAGCCTGCTTTGGATTCTGTGTCTCCCTCTCTCTCTGCCCCTCCCTCGCTCATGCTCTCTCTCTCTCTCTCTCTCTCTCTCTGTCAAAAATAAATAAACATCAAAAAAAGAGGATGTGGACTTTGTAAATATGTACAGATGTAGATATGACATATGTGTGGTTATATGAAGAGATTCTGCCTTGAATGTGTTCATAAGAGCATCCTGCATTTATGTGTGTGATTTTGCATATGTGTATGTGAGTCCTGACAGTAGGTATGTGTGCAATGGTGTGTGTGTGTGTGTGTGTGTGTGTAGAATGGAGGTTTTAGTTGTCTTAACTTACCATATGGTAAAGTTGAATGAGCCTGGGCATTCTTAAGTCAAATTCTTCAACCTAGACACAGGGCCCTGAGCTTGGGAAGGGTCAACATCTTCTCCTACAGTGTAAACTCCTGATCCCCCCCTTCTCTCTACAAGTACTCCTCAGTTTTCAGTTAATACTCAGTTTTCTCCCCTTCTCTCTCTTTCTGCCCTTCTCTAAATACCCATAGTTCATGGGGTACAGTTAGGATCTGGAATTCCTTATATAGAAGTTTCTCAGCTACCATCATCTCAGCTGACCTAGCTTCTGACCTCTTCTTGTCTTCTAGGTGTACATCATTTGCCTTGATGATGAATGGCAAATCATCCATTCTGCCCCTGCCCAGTGTGTTTTCTCAGGGCTCATGCCTCAAAAGAACAGCAGCCTAGGGCAGAGAAAGGCCCCTTTTCCCCACAGCAAATGCTCTTTTCAAACCAGCCTCCCTCTTGTTGGAATGTTGCAGAGGCTTCTTGGTGCCCCTCCATTAACCTTGGGAAGTTGCCAGGAAAGCAGCCGTCATGGCAGCCTGCCCCTTTATCCCCCTTCTGTCCACATTCCTCCTTCTATCAACTCATTGTCTGGGATTCCCTATGAGACTCTCTTTTCAGTGCCCCAACTGGCCTTCTTCCATAAGATACTCCTGTCATGGGTTTCCCTGGGATCTGTGACTACCCCCAAGTCCACAAGATTTTCCAAGTTGGTTTCCTAGAAAGGGATTGGGGAAGGAGCTTAGCTTTTAAACCCTCAGAAGTCAGGGTTCTGGATGAATTATTCTCCTTTCCCAAATAATTCCTATCACCATTTATATATTTCTCCCATCCTACCCCCAGGAATACACCCTTCTCAAGCACATCCACCAGAATCTCCCACATATCTGAACCTTCCTAGATTGGGCAATCTTGTCTCCTATGCAGATAAATCTTTAGTATCTCACATTGTTCCCTAGTTTCTAACCACCTAGAAACAGACACTGGGATGCAAGCAAGGTTAGAAGTTCAGCAGCATCTTCTAATTTTAAACCAGTGTTGTAGCAGCTGCTACATGTATGTAGCAGCTCATATCATGGGGGATATGAGGCCAGACTGCTCTCCTTACTGGGATTCTGAAATATTTTCTGTGCACAGTGCCTCTTGAATACCTACTATGGACTGGCCATTGTGTTAACCCTTTAGCTCACTCTAGTTTTCTGAACAACCCTACTAGTTATTAACTGTAAGTTATATGAAGGCAAGAACCATGTCTACATTGCTCGTCCTGTACCTAGCAGAGTGCTTGACTCATAACAGGTACTCAATACATACTTGTGAATGCCAGCTATTGATTAAATGGTTGGACATTTGTGGAATTCCCAATGAGGCTTAGGGAAGTTACACAAGTCGCTTCAGGATATGTTGTTGGTGAGGTAAGTCAGGGATGGAACTCGGGTCTTCTAACTCTGAGTCCAGTAATTGCTCCTTCATAGCATATTTACCTTGTGGCCAAGCACCATGGAAACTTGTTGCTGTGGTACCCTCTGCCATGGGTGTTTTTTTCCAAGAATAAATCCAGTTCTGTCTCCAGGCTCTCCACACCACTCTAAAGCCCAACAAAGGGAGGAATAGAGAGGAAAAGAAGGAGAGAGGATTGAGAAGTGAGGTCTTGTGATACAGGGGGCAGTGAAAGAAGGATGGGGACAGGGACAAAAGGGGAAGGGGTAAGGATAGGGTGTCACTGATGGGGAGTTAGAGAGGAGGCAGCAGAGAGTAAGGGGACTGGAGGCAGGGAGGATGGAGCTGACATTTCCAGCCGACCTCTGGCTCACATCTGGTCCCCAGCCCCTCTCTTCCTGTTTCCTGCACCTGGCAGAGCAATACTGGAGCCAAGGCTCTGGGGAAGGGGTGGAGGGGGAGGCAATGGAATAAAGATGCATTTGGCATCTCTTAGCTCTCCCACACAAGGCCCTTTTGTGTGGGGGTTGAGAACTAAATGTGGAGGGGTCCAAGAATGAGAGGTCTGGGGGTCGAATGTGTGCCAGAAATAGACCCCGTAAAGCCTTCCAGCTGTGGCTCCAGAATCTGTTCTCCTCCCCCATCCCCAGCCCATCCATCTGTGGGTCCAAAGCAGAAGCACAGACCCTTCCCACACTATTTATTGGACTACTTGTCACTCCCCATCCCCCCAACTCCTTCCCATTGGTTTTATTTGAGCCAAGAGAGATGCTTTCTCCTCAGCTTTTTCTTGGGCCCAGACTTGTTTCTCACCACCTCCCTCCTTACCTTTCTAATTAACCCTATACGCACTTGTGTTACTCCTATTTGCCTACTCCTCCTTCTCACCTTTCTTAGCTGACCTATTTTCTCATTCCCCCTTAACATAGTCTCTGCTCTAAACATGGAAGCTTCTGCCTTATGCCACAGACATGCCAGCCATGTCATTTTATTACCACTTCTGTACACTCATTTCCCACGAATCTCTATTGAACATCCACTACGTGCTGGTACTAGGATACTAGAGAGCAGTAAACTAGTAAACTCTTTGCCCTCAGGGGGTGACAGACCAGTAGTTACCCTTGACTGCAGTGCCTTGTTTCATCCATCATGTCTCTTGTTCTCCTTTTTCTGAGATTTGGCTCACATCTCACTTCCTCTACTTAGCTCTCACCTGTTTCTACCATCTCCACCTTCTTGAGGTTCTGCAGCAATTCAAGTCTGGGCCACCATCTCTCTCTAGGTTCCATGTTGACAGAGTTTATTAAGTGTTGCTCAGGTGGTCATGTTTATCTTTCCAACTAGATACTAAGCTCCTGAGTGACAGGGATCCTGGTCTGTCACTGTTGTGTTGTCCTCAATACTTAGCACAGTGCTGACTGTGAATTGCTCTTCAGCGGCTACTTGTTAATTGGAGAATTCCTTCTTCTGGTGTTTCTTGACCTAGGTCCTTGATCTCTCCCTTCTTGCATTCTAGCATGACCTGTTTCTTGGCTGATTCCCCACATCTTTCTGATATTCTGCTCATGTCAACATTTTGCCAATTTCAATGATGCCAGCTGCTCTAGTCCATGACTCCATTTACCTCTGTGGAAGCTTCTATACTGTACTAGAATCCCTGAGAATTCAAAAGTCTTGGGGTAAAGCTAGGTCCAAATTTCCTCCTATATAGTATAACAGGAGCGTGGAGTTGGGCTATGGCTTGAGACTGTTTGGGACTGAGACAGAGCAACAGCACATAAGAATCTTTAGATTCTTTTTCTGCAGACCTTCGGTCTACTGTCCTTTCTGCAAATTGGGAAACCATAACTCAGACAAAAGAATGACTCAGAACACCAACTTCCTAAGGCCAGAGCTGGGATGGTTTGGCAGAGTCCTGATTCCTAGCTGTCTTTTAGACTTCTGTGTAAGGGGGGTCACTGCAGTTTCAGCACCTCACGGCTGGGCCTTTAGCTTTGTGTAGGCAAGAGTATACTCAGGTGGGCCAGAGTTGCCTAGGAGTCCTGTAAATAACATTTTATATGATGCAGTCCTTGGCAAGGTGAGAGGTTGCTGAAGACTGATGGCAGCATATTCTTGTGGGGCACCTCATAAGGAGGGCTGTCATGGGGGCACCTGACTTCTGTGGACAAATTTGATATAAAACAGAGAACCTCCTTTCTGCATTCTTAGATTAAGCCAGAGAAACATGAAACATGCCTTCTTTGAGATTGTTCATAGCTGGTCTGGAAAACCAAGAAGAAAGAGGAGAGGAATTTGGTATGGCTGAGGGGGCTATGTATCTGGTTTTCAGATAAACTTATCTTAAGTAGTGGATCTACTTTCTTCCTTGGACAAGAACTTGTTCCTTTGTCAGTAAGACAAGAAATGAATACAGTATGGCTACAGTTCCAGGAACTGGCACCTGTGCACACATATATGATCAGGGCAGGTTGTGGGAGAATGTCATCTCCTTCCCATTCACTGGTGTGCTGTATCTAACATATGCACATGATTGATGACTAGTGTATAGTTAAGCAATGTCCTACTGCCCTTCTATAATAGATAGTTCCTCTTCCCATGCTTGGGGACTCATCTGGGTGAAATATCATAAAATGATCCTATGGTGATCAGAACAAGTGTCTTAAGCCATGAAGGACTGGATCTGTCCCTGGGCCAATCATTACCACCTAACCAAGATGTAGCCTTTAGGGAAAGTGGGAACAGACTAGGGAAAGTTTTGAACCTCTGAAAAGTTTGAATCATAATTCAGTTTGAATTTTATTAAGACATAGTCTTCAGGAATTTATTTTTGGAGAGGGCAAAGTGGATTGTTAGAAGAACTACTTGTGTCCAGAAAAACAATTTATGACCAGGGGCCACCTGCCCAAGAGGGATCTGGGAGAGAAGTAAGCCAAGCAAGGTGCCTACAAAGTTTTGCAAGCATTTTGAGCTGAGATGGAAAATTCTTATGATAAGAAGTTTTGAGAATCCTGTAAAGTTTAATCCACTTCTCCTATATCAGATTTTAAGATTAGATACTTATATTTTCGAAATCTAATTTCCTTTGTTTGTTTTCTTCTCTCCTTCCAAGTTCTTTTAAAACATGCTGACTGGTCCCTGGAGTATTAAGAGAAAACAAGGTGAAAAGATTTGCTTCAAACATGGGCTAGACTTTTATAAGGGTGAAGTTTACATTCCTGTGTGCCTGGGACTAGTGGCAGCAGCTTGAATTGAAGTGAGAAAATTCTAAGATCTAGATAGTGTTTGCAAACCCTTTCTTTGTAGGAATTTTCTCTAAAGTTCATTTTTGTCTTGCAATCCCTATCAAGATAACACGAGCATTCTTCTCAGAGCTAGAACAAGCAATTTTAAAATTTGTATGGAACCAGAAAAGACCCCGAATAGCCAAAGCAATCTTGAAAAAGAAAACCGAAGCTGGAGGCATCACACTCCCAGACTTCAAGACGTATTACAAAGCTGTAATCATCAAGACAGTATGATACTGGCACAAAAACAGACACTGAGATCAATGGAACACAACAGAGAACCCAGAAATAGATCCATAAACATATGGCCAACTAATCTTTGACAATGCAGGAAAGAATATCCAATGGAATAAAGACAGTCTCTTCAGCAAATGGTGCTGGGAAAACTGGACAGTGACATGCAGAAAAATGAACCTGGGTCACTTTCTTACACCATACACAAAAATAAACTTAAAATGGATGAAAATGGGGTGCCTGGGTGGCTCAGTCGGTTAAGCGTCTGACTTGAGCTCAGGTCATAATATCACAGTTTGTGGGTTCAGGCCCCACATTGGGCTCTGTGCTGACAGGTCAGAGCCTGGAGCCTGCTTTGGATCCTGTGGCTCCTTCTCTCTCTGCTCCTCCCCCACTTATGCTCTGTCTCTCTTCCTCTCTCTCAAAAATAAATAAACATTCAAAAAATTTAAAAAATGGATGAAATACCTAAATGTAAGACAGGAAGCCATCAAAATCCTAGAGGAGAAAGCAGGCAAAAACCTCTTGGACCTCTGCTGCAGCAACTTTTTACTCAACATGTCTCCAGAGGCAAGGGGAACAAAAGCAAAAGTGAACTATTGGGACCTTATCAAAATAAAAAGCTTCTGTACAGAGAAGAAAACAATCAGCAAAACTAAATGACAACAGATGGAATGGGAGAAGATATTTGCAAATGATACATCAGATAAAGGGTTAGTATCCAAAATCTATAAAGAACTTATCAAGCTCAACACCCAAAAAACAAATAATCCAGTGAAGAAATGGGCAAAAGACATGAATAGACACTTCTTCAAAGAATACATCCAGATGGTGAACACACACATGAAAAAATGCTCCACATCACTCATCATCAGGGAAATACAAGTCAAAACCACAATGAAATACCACCTACACCTGTCAGAATGGTTAACATTAACAGCTCACACAACAACAGATGTTGGCAAGAATGTGGAGAAAGAGGATCTCTTTTGCACTGTGGTGGGAATGCAAACTGGTGCAGCCACTCCGGCAAACAGTATGGAAAACATCTTCCATTTGATTTTGTTAGATTGGCAGCTCTTGGAACCCAACCTCCACGCTGTGAGGAAGTCCAAGCAGCCTGTAGAAAAGCCCTCATGGAGAAGAACTACAGCTTTGCCTATAGCTTTGGCTAACTAGCCAGCATCAACTTGGCAGCTATGAGAGTGAGCCACCTTGAAACACGGCCTCCATCCTCCAGTTGGTCAGATACCATACAAAGTAGGCAAGAGCTGCCCCCACCAAGCTCTGTCCAAATTGCAGATTTTTTTTTTTTTGTAAATAATCGACTCTTGTTGTTTTAAGTTACTACATTTTGGTATGGTTTTCTATACGACAAGATAACTGATACAGTTCCCTAATTATATAAACACTAAACATGCTTTTTGGTGCTTATTTTGGGTAAATTGCTTTGACTTAGAGCTGCCTCTCTTCCTCACAGGCAGCTGTCCTAACAACTGTTCTAACCTAGATTCTACAGAGATGTCTGCAACTGCTGAGGAAGCTAAGTGATGACAGGTGAGTGGACTATTGTTTTTGAGTCCCACTTGCTCAGTGGATATGAGGAAGGAGTACGGATGGTGTCCTCTTCTCCTAGATATGAAGCTTCTGTCAGCTTCAAGGGCCTATGGATATATATAGGTAGGCAGCTAGATGTATTTTTTCCCATAGAGTAACTGATAACACTAGCATTTTGTATTTCCAAAAAGAAGGGGTGCCATATACTCCTATACCTGATATACATACACTGCATTTATTACTGTCATTGATTGTTAATCATGTACCTAGAAGCTGCTCATGAGAGAGGCTCCATTCTTCCCTAACATCCCTCTTGGACAGCTGGGGTCCATGCTTATCTCAAATACTCTATTGGATGTGTCCATGCCAGAGAGGGTCTGCCATCCTTCCTGGGTCCAGAAATTAGCCATATGCCAAGAGGTGAAGGTTTACTGGGACCTATTCCTCACTGTGACTTGGAACAGTATATCTCTTTTGATCTGAGATGAAACCAAACTGAGACATATCTGATGATGATGATGATGATGATGATGATGATGATGATGATGTTGGTGGTGGTGGTGATGCTATTAACTTTTCCCTTTGTATCTCAATTTTATTTCCTTTGCTCTCTGTCTTCACTCCCTGTTCCACTCCATCTCCAATAGTCTTATTCAGAAGAAATTTAGCCTCTTTTTCAGATAGTTCTTTTGTACACATTCCAAACCCAACTCATGCTATCAAGCTCTTTATGGGTTTTTTTCCCCTCCTGCCAACCTGACAGTTTTAATTCCCTAGCAGAAACCACTACAGTGAGTAGGACAAAGAAGATTGCCAAGCAGATACAATCAAGATGGATGGTGAGAGTGGCTCCATATTTTTCCTTACCCTGCATGCCACTGGAAGAATGTTTACCTGAGCACAGATGCTTTTCACCCCTCTTTCTTCCTTATGGAGCTGGGGCTTGCCCTTGGGAATTCAGCATTTCTCTCTACCCCAGTTAGCTGCTTGGAGGTTTTGGAAAGGGAAGAATTCTCTTATCACTATTTCTGCAAATGGATCCCAGTAAGGCTTTACAGCCCGAGAACCCTGGGAAAGTGTGTGTGTGTGTGTGTGTGTGTGTGTGTGTGTGTGTGTGTGTGTGTATATGCTGAGAGTGAAGTTGTTATTCTTTGGCATACTGGCTGGAATTAGCCCATCAATGGGGGCTCAGAGCTTCCAATTCAATTCATATTCCCAAGAAAGGCATCTAGGCAGAGAAAGAGAAACTAAAGCAAAGGCCCAAGGAGAGATGGCCTCAGTGTTATGCACCTTGAGTGTGTTTACATGACCGGAGTGGGTGGGTAGTGGTAGGATGTTCTGGTTCTCCAGATTATATCCAGATGCTAAACCTTTACCATGGGTTTGGTACTCTGCGGTGGGGAGGGGGGATCCCAATTTTCCACCTCCTGGCTGACTGTGAGCTAAAAGGTCTCAGGTTTCAGAGAAAGCTGTTCCTCTAGCACTCAAGGCCAGTTTTGATGCATGTTGTGTGGATGTGTTTTCCCAGAAGCAAGTATCCTTCTTGCTCTTTTATGAGCTTCATGTCCTTTTAGGAGCTTCATGTCTCAGAGCCAGTGCTTTGTGTCCAATGAATGCTTTGAGAGGGTGAAATTCCTTAACTCCCCTTTGCTGCCCCTATGTCTTCCTTCCTTGGCCCACAGCCCATCCTAGGGAACTGTGCCACTCTCACATTGCTTTCACTCCTTGAAAGAACAAACATCTTCACTGCAGCCTCAGAACACTGGTGTGAGGTGATTGTTTATAGTAGATGTTTCCATGACACTCATTTATTTCTTCTGCAGATACAACTGTGTTGGGGGAGGGGATGAGAGGTTAGAGTAGAGAGACTGAGAAATATGGAGCCTTGCAATTGCCTCATCTGTCTTCCTCTGTAGGAGTAAGAAGTCCATCAGCCCCTTTCCCTGGGTCCCTCCATCCCAAACCCCTAAACTGCTCTACAAATCCATCCTGGCTTCATGATGCTGAGATGGGACTAAATTCTCAGATAGGTGAGCAGGGGAGGAATTTTATGCATGAAGAGGCAGCCTTTTTTAAGACAAGGAAAAAAAAAAAACACTTTTATTGCTCAAAGTAGAGATTTACTAATGATGAGCAACAATGACCTGCACTGGGGGTGGTAGTGTGTGTACGTGTGTGTGGGGGGGGGAGAAGATTCTCTGACACTCCCTCAGCTGAGCCAATGACTCATTCTAAATTGGAGTGACTTTTGGAGGTCATTTTAGTCATCCCCCTGCCTTCAGGCCGGATGGAGCTTAACTTAACAATATCATGTTTGGGTGGAAGGGGGTGCGTTGTTGAGGGAAGAATGTCCGTGTGTGGAAAGGAGTGGCGCGGGGGCGGGGGGTATTGTGTGACCTCTTTGAAAAGATCTCCAAGTGAAGGACGTTCCCTAGCTTTCCCAGGCTGCCCTGCCCGTTCCTGGGTTTCCCCATCATTGAATCAGCATGGTCCTCTAGGGAACTGCTTTTTGCTGGTTGGAAACCGGATGTTGGGTTCCCTGGGTGGGCGGGGGCGACGTCCCTTCGGACATTTCTGGGGTAATTGAGATTCCCAGGGTCCCGTTAGCAAGCCCGAGAAGCTACCATTCCCTTCACCAGGAACTTGCCATGCAGTGTGAGCAGAGAACAGAACAGAGCAGAGACGCTACAACGCCTTCTCCCTGGCAATGCGCATGATTCTGCGGCTCTGTGCTCGCCACACTTCAACGCACCTTGAAATGGGCTCGCCTCTTTCGCGCCACGACGGACAGACTTTCGAGCCAATCGGCCCCCAGGCTTGCGAGCAGTGTCCAATGGGAGGGCGGCGGGGGCGGTCCCGGAGGCCCGGCCCTGGTAGGCTTCACCGTGGAGCTGGCTGCGCTCTGCCTGGGCTAGTAGTGCAGGTGCCGCTGCGCCGGGGGCCGGGGAGGCTGCGCGCCGAGCCGAGCGTAGCCGGGGAGGGATGGAGAGCGGGCCGGCGGGGCTGCAGGAGCACCGGCGTGGGGCGTAGGCGGGCGCGAGCGGGCGTGAGCAGGCGCTCGGGCGCGAGAAGTGTGCGGGCGCAGGAGCACTTTGCGATAGGATGAGGCTCTTGGCTGGCGCGCGGTAGTACTATGATTTGGTATGTGGCCACTTTGATAGCAAGTGTGATCAGCACCCGAGGTCTTGCGGCTCAAGGTGAGTTGAAGTGCAGCGCCCCTCCTCTGGCCCTCCCCGGCGTCAGCCCTTTCTTCTTCGTTTCGGGCTCCCCGTCCCCGCTGAGCGTTGCGCCTTTCCGCGGGCGAGGCTCTGGTTCGGGTGAGGAGCGCTCCGGAGCACTGCGGGGAAGCGCTGTGGGCCGCGGACCGGAGGGGCCGGGTGGGAAGGGGCCCGAATCCAAGGGCTGCCTGGCACTCGGGAAAAGATCTTGGGATCCGGGTCGACTTTGTCCACCTTCGGCCTCAGGGTTTCATACCGGCGTGCCGACCCAGGTGCTCTTTGCCGGAGCAGCCGCCTTCTCTAGCGCTGGGGAGTCGGCGGCTTTCCTAACTCTGGCTGCCGGGTAGTTTGTGGGTGTTTGGGTAGGCTGCAGCACGCACGAGCCCCGCGCAGCGCCACCGCTCCACAGACCAGCCTTGGGACTCTCGGCACCCACGGCTAGCTAGCTAAAGGGACTGGTTTTTCGACCCTGCGGGCGCCCCAACTCCAACTCGCATCCCTTCTGATCACACATCCTGGCAGCTAGGGGTTGGATTCCCCTTGCGGGGCTGGGGGCGCAGGCAGCCCCGAAAAAGAAGAGCAGGTTAAACGAGGGAGTCTCTTGGCCGGCTCAGAGGAGTGTCCGCTTTTGCCTAGCCCTGCCAGGCGCCCGCGCCTGTCTTAGCCTCACCTGGGCCCTGGCCAGGCAAAAGTTCCCTAAGAGCGGGCCCCAGGCGTGCGGACTCCACGTCGCCCTCACCGGCTGTGAGGCAGAGCTGGCTGGGTGTGAGGGTGGCGGGGTAGGGGTCCCCACTGCCTCATCTCGGAGCGGAGGGAGGTTTCTCTTTTTCTGGTTTCTCTATCTGATCTGGGGAAGAGACAAGAGGGAAGCCAGCGACTTGGTTGATGCGTGCGTGAGCGCGCGCGCTTTTGCTTTGGAGACGGGCAAAGCGACCTACAAGCCTCTGGGTGGCACCCCAGGCTCTCGGCCCTTGTATGGAAGTAGGAGCGGAGCCCGGAGGGTGCGAGGACTCTGAGCTCACCGTTTTCACCACGCAGACACGACCCAGCTGCGGGCAAGTTCACACAGCTGGGAGGAGAGGAGAGCGGGGAGAAAGCCCGTCGGTGGGTGGAAGTCAGCAGGGAGGACCCGGCAAAGAGAGAACACGCTCCCAGCCGAGCTAGGGTAGAGGGGGTTCGCTGGAGGCGCCTTTTACAGACAGGGTCCTCTCTTGTCTGAGGGTGTGTAGGGGGAGAAAGGAATGATTTGAGAAAGTTTCTAGAATGGAATGTCTTCCATGCTATTGGAGGAGGGGAGTGAGTCTGAAAACCGAACCAGAGGAAGGTGAAGGGAGGGTAATTTTATTAAATGGTACGTTGCCTTGGATGGTTTAAAAACTCCATTTGTCAGGTGGGAAAACTGAGGCCAGGGGAATTCAGAAGCTTATGAAATGGGGGTAGGTGTGAGATCGGTCGAGTTGTGTGTGAGAAATTGTTCTTAGCTTCAGCCTCCTCCTTTCCCCTATTTCCTTGTAGTCTTCCAATGCCCTCCTCCTCCTCCCCTCCATTTTTTGGTACGTTCCTGCTATGGGACTGTCGCTGAAAGCACCAAAAGGAGCTGCTGGGATCGTTGAATAAAAAAGAGACACTGAAAGGAGGCTCTGAAATAGCTTCTAAACTGGAGAAGTCAGGGTGAGGGAAATGGACTTTGTGCAAGTTTAAGCACAGAATAAAGGCAAATGGCAGCAACACACAGAATGGCTAGACAGAAGGAAGGACTTCCAAACAACATTGAAGGTTATTGGGCATGAAGGTTATACCCTCTTTCTGGGTGTGGAGAGGTCCTTCTGTCTGGGATGGCTTGACATGCACCCTTGAGCCTGCCACCTCTGTTGGTCTTGGAGTCCTTTTAGCTTAAAAAGCCAATATATATGGTAGTTGAGGACCTAGGTATAGAGTCACATGATCTGGTTTCATATCTTGGCTCTGCCACTTGCTGGCCCTGTGACCTTGGATAAGTCGCTCAACCTTTTAAATGTCACTTGCCTCAATGGAAAAATTGGATTAACAGTATGAGCTTGCAGGGTTTTTTGGTGAACATTAATGCTGTAAAGAAATGAATGACTACCTGTTATATAGTAATTGCTCAATAAATGTGAATATTATTATTATTACATTCAGTATCTCTGGAGTTCCAGGCCCCTTCTCAGTTTCTTTCCCTTGGATCATTCAGGGCATTGGGAGCTGGAAGTGTGTTGAGGGAAGTTCAGAAGACTGCCTCTGTAGGAATCAAGTACCCTTTCACAGGCTGACCTTGCCTGGGCAGAACCCCTTTTTCCTCTGAATCCCAGGGAGGTATGCAGAGGGTGTGCAGACCTCAGGACTACTTGGACATTCTTTGAAAGATCTGCAAAACTCAGAGTTTGCCAGTGGCCAGAGAGGCTTGTGGGAAGGATGCAGGGAGCCCAGGAGCCAAGCAGGTCCTAGCATCACAGACTCTGGGGGGAGGGGGAGGGGATCTGTGTGGCAGGGTTTTGGCTCATATGGGAAATACCAGTCACTGTTCAAAAGCTGGCTCTGTGTGACAGCTCAGCTCTTCTCTGACTGGCAGAGGTGACTTCTGGGGAGATTTCTGACAGGGAGGGACTTTCAGATGCCACCTTTAGGGTTTGGCCGAAGTAGGGGCTGCTTTAGCAGAGGGGTAAAAGGGAATGGGCCCCTAAGCCAGTGTCGGGTTGGGACAGTTAGGGATGGGCTTCCCATCTGACTTTGATCATGTGTGTCTGGGAGGTGATTGAGGTCAGTGGAGAGGTTGGGGAGGGTAGGGAGAAGATAGGCATCTGGAATCTGGAAGATGGCGATTGAAGCCTCAACATCCTAGACTGAGGAAACTTGGGGCAGGACCTTGGGCCATGCCTAGATGACTCTGGACCTCCCATAGGGGAGAAGAAGTCTGGACCTTTATTCCCAAGGCTGTCTCCTCCTGTCAACCACAGATTCTGTGGTTGGACTATCCCTGACTACAGCGTCCCCAAATAAAGTGGGGTTCTGACTCAGAACCTGCTGGTAGAGTGCCTGGCCTTAACTCTCCCTTCTTCCCTTTGCTGATGAAGATGAGAGAGAGGAGATTTGGACCAGGAGGCTGCTAGCAAGACCCCATGGGCAGTCCATCAGCAAAGGACTCTGCTCAGCAAGTAGCCAAGTGGTGTGTGTGTGTGTGTGTGTGTGTGTGCGCGCGCGCCTGTGTGTGTGCATCCCCCGCACACTCGCCAGAGACAGGGGTGTGTCTGGCAGCACACACCCTGGGAGAAGCTGAGGAAGGGATGTGTTGGAAAGGGCATGGCAAAGGGGCAGTGGGAAGAATCAGCTTTCAGCTCTTGACCTGAGGCCCAACACGTGCCAGACTTGGAGTAGGCAGGTCCCAGAGCTCAGTGGTTTCATGTTTGTGGCTCTGAGACAGAAAGCTGGGATCTGGTTACCCAAGGAGCAGAGGCTGCCTAGCTGGGGAGATGCTGAAACTCAGCATCTCTCTGCTCCTCCCTCTTTCCTGGCTCCTGGCACTGCTCTTCTGATGCCTGCGTTTTCTCTCCCTTCTGCCCGCCCCAGCCAGGGTGCGGCTCTCAGAGCCTGGCCTGCTGCTCTCTCTTCTCCCTTGGCCCTGTCTTTCTCAGGCCTGCTGGCTGCTTTCTTCTCTCTCCCAGCCTTCCTGTGTGCTGGCAGGGGGAGGGAAGTGAAGGCCAGGAGATATGTCCTATACAGGGCTAGGCCTGAGATTTAATGCACTTTTCTTCCCCTTGAAAGTATCCTCTTTTCCTAGACACATCCTGTGACCTTCTCAGGCTGGGGCCCAGGGTTTCAGGGGGGCAGTTTTCTTCTGTCTGCTCCCTAGCATTGGTTAAGCAGCTTGTGTGAAGAGTGGATCTGAATTATGAAAATAGCTGTAATTGGTGTGAGCTGTCTGGAGATGTGTGCACATGCCTCTATGTGTGTGCATGTTTGCATGTGCGTGTATGTATGTATACATGCCTGTGCTTTTATGTGTGTGCATGTGTGTGCACACACCTGTGTGTGTGTGTGCACTTGAGTGTTTGCATGCACGTGTATAGAATGCAGGATGACAGGGGGACAGTTAGGCTCCAGGCACGAGGTGGGGAGTCACTCCCCTCCAAGTGCTATAGTTGGCAGCCAGACTGTATTCAGAGCAGATGCCTTACTTTCCTTATCCCCCTGCTCTGTACCTGAGTCTAGACAGCCCAGAAGTTTCCAAAGTTGGAGGCTTAGCCCAGGGACTGGATTGAAGGATGCCTGATGTCCCTGAGAGAAAGCCTAAATGGGGGACAAACCCAGACAGAGCTCTAGGGGACAAAAAATGGGCCTGTCTTACTACAGTGGGCTCTGGCATCAGTTGCCTGTTAACCCAGTGCACTCTAGATAGAGTAGAGAAGGGGCTGGGTCCCTGGGGATATGGGAGAGGGTGCTGGGACTGCAGAGGCAGCTTGTAGCCTGGCCCCCTCAGGGGCACTGCCCACGGGTGCCAGCGTGATCTGCCCGAGGCAGTTGACCTATTTTTCTTAGGAATCTTCCTGCTTTTCTGTTCTCTCTTGTGTGAATAAGCAGGAGACTGGTGAGCAGAGACAGGGCCTCTGTAAGGGTTTTGGAGAACAATTCCATGTGAGCCAAAGCTTTGAGGGAAGTGGCAACCAGCTTAACTGTCCTTCTGAGAAGAGAGGGGGCTGGGATAGTCCCCTCTGCCTGTCATTGTATCTCCAGCCCCCCCTCCCCTCCACATTTCCCCTTACCTCCCTCCTGGTCACAGGCACCCACCAGGAAGGTCTGTGGCAGATAGCTTGCACACAGGCCTGCCTTCACAAATTGTATAAGGTGAGCCATTGTCCTCATTTTCTGGCTTCAGAGTAGGGAATGCTGATACCTTACTGTAAGTAAATATGGAGCTTCAATTTCCCCCTTTCTTTCTTATCTTGTCTTCCTTGAGGAGAGGAGGGTGGCCTAGTGGCAGGCAGAGCTCGTGGTGCCCTCACCTGGCTGGGCTGGCCTGTCTGTTTGCTCTGGAACACATGTGTGCACATGGCCACATGTGAGTGTGCAGGGTGCAGGCCTCCGCCCAGGTGGCAGGGGTGGGGTGTGGCTTTACCTTTCTGCTGAGGAGCCATTAAAGGAGCAGAGTGGAGGTTGAATTACTGACTGCTTCCTGTCAGTGGCTCATGGGAAAAAGGCTCTTGGAAATACAATCTAGCTGAGAGCAAATTAAGGTTGCTGATAGCATCACTGCCTCATGGGCTTCGAGGGGAGCCCAGCCAAGAGGGTTAGGAAGGAGTCACCTACAGGAGGAAGGAGGCCTGCAGTTCCTGCCCCTCCCTCCTCCATGCCTTGCTGTTTGGAAGATGGGAGGGTTTGCTGGCTAGGGCTGGTCTGGGCTCACCTGACCTCTGACTTCCCACCCTGAGAGGTTTGATGCGGAGTGGGGGCCAGAAGGGCTGGGAGGACACTGATGGAGACCATGGAAGGTAGGGACATTTCTGAGAACCTGCTTAGGCTGGGTGCGGGGGCTCTTGATGGAGGCAGAATGATGGCCAGATGACTTCTAGCCCACCTGCCTTCTGGAAAGAACAAGGACATGGCCAGATGTTTTGGACACAGGCCTCTTGTCTATCTTATATTTGTAGAGTGTTCTTTGCTTTGGGCAATAGGGATTCTGTTCTCTGCTTTCTTCATGCCATCCCTCTGGGTGTGTACCTCTGTGGGAGGCTCCTTGGGAGCCTGAGTCCCCGGCTTCCTGGAATCTCCTGGAGCCTTCTGGCTTGTTGGGGAGGAGTGATTGGGGGACTATTGGGGGCTGTGCCTTTTTTGGACTAGCAGGGATTATTTTTAGGCTGGCAGATGGAGGTGGCGGTGGCTGTCGCTGGTATTATTAGACAACAGGCCTGTGGTTTGGGAGTCTGGTGCCCAGAGGATGAGGGGGCTGGGGACAAAGAGGCGGGGCGGGGGGGAGGAGGGGGCGGAGGAGCAGGAGGAAGAAGGGGAGGAGGAGAAGGAAGAGAAGGAGGAGGCAGCAGCAGCGGCTCCAGTAAGGATTTGTACTCATGAATGAAGGAGGCTGGTCCTCATCCGGTGGTCTTCCCTTATGGTAGCCACTACCGGACGTAGCCAGAGGTGCTGAGTAGTGCTGAGCCCAGAGCCAGCCAGAGAGCACCAGCTGCGTTCTGAAATAGACCCACCTTGTCATCCTTTTCTGGTCTTGGGCTGCATGGGTCTGGCTGTTGGAACCTAAGCAGAATGTGTAGTGGAGAAGGTCTGCCCTCTGACTCAGGGAGGAAAGTGTCTGGGATGTCTGGGATGCAATGTGGGAGAGGCTGTGGTACCTGGGCCTGTGGTTGGTCAGGATATTGTCAATGAGTGTGGGCAAAGAGGAGGAGGAGACACAGCAGCTGGAGCTTGACTCCCCTACTTGTACCTGAGTGACTTGGCTGAGCCAGGTAGCCTCCCAGTTTGCTCATTTGTGAAAATGAGCTGGTAGTATTTCTAATAGGTGGGCATTGTGAGCATTAAGTGAAATTTGTGTTACACGCCAGGCACAGAGCCTGGTATGTGGTAGGTATTTAGAGGAAGTTTGGTTGCTTGACAGCTGAAGCTCTCCCTGGCCTGGCTCCTAGAACTTCTTAGGCATTTAGTGTTTCTCATTCTCAGGTACCCTTCCTCCCCCAGCCCTGCTCTGGTGGAAGAGCCCCAGGCTGTAAGTGTGGGGCACAAGGGCTGTGCCAGAGCCTGGCTCCTCATGGTTCTATGTCCACAGGGGATCCAATGGCAACCTGGACTTGGCTGCCTGCTGGGCACCACCTGGCCTAGAGAGCAGGAGACCTGTACCCTATGGGCTTCCTGAAAGGTCAGCCAGACTGCAGGGGCTACCTCATCTTCCTTTGTTCTCCTGCTTTCTCTACCCTATCCTGGGAAAACAACTCCAACGTGGGCTGGGCAGAGCCCCAAGATGCAGATTTGCTCGGCTTAGGGTATTGCTGTTTCCTGCCTTCTCTAAAACAGGTATGTGGAATCCAGGGCACCTCATGGGCTCCTACCACCCTCACTCCTGCAGATGCCAGTTTCCCCTCTGAGATTGTTGCCACACCTCTTTGGGCTGCTGTAGGCTTCTTTGGTGGGGAAGGGGCCTGGGGGTGTCTCTTCCTCTTGCAGCCCCTCCTCACTTCAGGTCACTCTCTATCCTTTCCTTCTCCTCCTCTTGCCCCCTGCCCACTGGCAGTTGCTCCAGTCAATCTGCTGGGGAGAAGCCCACTTGCTTCTTGAACGAATAGCCTCTGCTCTGTCTTCCTGATTCTGGGCTCCTATGAAGGCCTATGTCTTTGGGTCCTCTGTGCCCCAGAGTTCTCTTTCTTGCTGTGGGCTGGGCTCTTCCTGTGTCAGGTTTGCACTGTGTCTGTCTCTGTGTCTCTCTCCTTCCTGGTTTCTTGAGTCTCTTTCAAAGTCTTCAATTTGGGTTTGGTGTCCTAGGTGAGAGTTTCTCCTCCATCAAGCACCCCTTCCCTATTTACTGCCACCCTGTTTACTTTTGTTTCTTGCTTTGAGCTTTTCTAGAGAAAGTGTCTTATTAGACATGCTTTGGCTCAGGAAGGATCAGGCTTAGGAAGAAGTGCTTGTAGGTGATGGAGTGAGAGTGCTGTGTGTGTGTGTGTGTGTGTGTATGTATGTGTGTTGAGGAGTTGAGGAAGGTGATAAATACTTCAGGGTTCAGAAAACCAAATGGGTTGAACCAAGTGCAGAGGCTGGGCCAGGAGCTCCCACGCCTCTGCTTTCTTCTTGGGAAACTCCATCTCTTTCTGCCTTGCTTATCATATTTGGGATGCTTATCTCACTGAGTCCTCTCTCCAGCTGCTTGTCCCTGGTTGAAAGGGTCCTTGTGCAGAGATGAGGGATGGGGCTGACTGGCTTGGGGGTGGACCTTGGGTTGGGTGCTCAGTCCTGAGCCCAGGGGCTGGCTGGGGGTGGAAGTGGAAACCTGGAGCCAGCCCCAGTGCTGGGGGAGGTGTGAATGAGGCTGCCTTATTGCCAGGAGGTGAGAATGAGGCAGCACTGAGCAGCAGGCACTGTGGGAACCCATTTTGGAGCCAACCTACCTCCTGGCATTGCTCTCCAGAGCCCTCAACCCCAGTAGCCATGGTGCTACAGAGCCGAGCTTCACTGCTAAAAGTGGGCAACCACCTGCTCAGCAGAGCTGGTCATTTCCTTTGCCTCTCTGCCTCTTGCCTTAGGCTCTAGGGGCCAAAGCCCTGGGAAGGGGTCCCCTTCTGTGGAGAGCCTCTGTCCTGCACACCAGGTAACTAGGCCCTGGAATACCTCCTTCCTCTTCTCCCAGGCTCCTGTATTTCCTCCTTTACCCTCCTGGAAAGTCTGTGCTATACACACACAGTCACAAACGTATACACACTCACACATGCAGCACCCCCCCCCCCCGACTCATCCTTGTCCGTTTGCTAAGAGCTCGTCATCTGCACACAGGCATGTATCCACATATACATCCTTTTGCCAAGAGCAGCCTCATATACACATTCACATATGCACACACACATTGCTCCCCCTGTTCACACATGGTGCCCACTGTTTGCCCATTCTTTCTGGGTCCAGGATCAGCCTTTGTGCTCCTGGAGGCTAGGAGGCAGGCTCTGTCCTTATCCAGGTGCCTCTGGGGCTGGGGGGGGAGGTGCCTGCTGCAGCTGGGCCTTCTTGGAGCTTTCCCTGAGGGGTTGGAATTCAAACCTAGCCTGAAGCAAGGTTGGGGGTGGGGGTATTGGGAAACCTGCTGGGGCCTCTGGCAGGTGAGTGCAACACTCCGCTCTGCTCCAAAAATACTCTGTGATCTTAGCTCTTTCTCTAGAAAACAGTGATGTCACCAGTAGCCAATCAGCTTCTAGAAGGGCTTGCCTCCTCCTCCTTCCGCAACTTAGGGAGGAGAGAGAGAGGGAGAGGGGGATGGGGAGGGAGAGAAGAAGAGACACAGATGAACAGCCAACATGCAGACAGACACAGAAAGACGCAAACACAGAAACATAAGCACATAGAGGTACCTCCACACAGAAAAGCAGGCAGAATCCCTTCTCAGTGCATAGGTGAAAAGAAATCCACATATTTTCCCCAATACACACACACACAGACAAACCAAGAAAGACAAGTAGAAGCATCCACATAGAGGGAGAGCTAAAGAGGAAGAGACAGAGACAGAGAGACTTGAAGATTTGAGATGGAACAGCACAGAGACACATGAAGAAGGAGTAGGAGAGAGACTTCTGTCTCAGAACCAGAAGACAGAGAGAGACAGACACATAGAAAGAGCCAAAGACACAGAGACATGAAGCAAAGAGAGAGATGAGAGAAGGAGACAGGCAGTAGCACACAGGGGTCAGAGATGCAGTAAGAGTCAGATACAGAAGCACCATGACAGATAGGCAGACAGACAGACAAACAGACATGCTGTTCTTCTGGGCATCCTTTCTGTGTTGGGAGGGTCCATCAGCTCTTGGCTTTGCACTGCTAGTAGAGCAGCTGCTGTCCTTGGTGCTGCCTGGAGCGGCCCAGCAGGGACTGGGAGGGGAGGTGAGTTTGGATGGGGAGAGCCAGGGAGGTCTCCTCTTTAATTGTGTTGGGTAGTGTGAGGGAAGCCAGGAAGAAGAGGCCTCTCCAGGCTGTCCCTTTCACTGGGAAGCAAGCTGGACAAGGTGACTTTGTGGGCACGGAAGCTTCATGCGGGAGGGAGCAGTTTCAGGCTGGAGGTGGGGGTGGCATGCCTCCTGTAGGGGCTCATGAACAGGCTGACCAGTGAGAGAAGCAGTGCCTGAGTTAGCCTGTCCTCTGTGTCCTCCAGCTTGTGGGTGGGGATGGGTCTCTCTCCACTTTGCCCTTCTGCTGCCAAGAGGATAGGTGCACCCTATCCAGCCATATGTTTTATCATCTACTAAAGGTGGGGTGATTTCTCCACAGCTGGCTGAATTTAGCAGCCCCAGGATCCCTGCTCTGCCCCCAGCATACTGCTATCCTAATGGTGATGTCTTGGGCTTGGAATTTGGAGGGCTGGAGGACCCTTCTGTTCCCCTCTTTGTAGCAGGTGTGGTGGGGCGTGGGAGGGAGGAGCCTGGAGAGGCTAGTCAGGCCTGTGGGGTTTTCCCTCTGGTGTTGCCATGAGCAGCCTCTGCTCAGCTTGTTAGGGATTCCCCTGCTCCTGTATGGAGTACTCTTGTTTTGTGCTGTGAACATCAGGCTGAGCTGGGGGTGGGGCGTAGGAGGAGGCTGGCTCTGCAGCTCCTACCAGGCTCTGGTGGGAAGCATCCTGCACAGGAAGAGATTCCATGTTTACCCTCCGCTACAGCAGGCTTCTGTAACCCAGGCTGCAGGTCTCCACAGAGAGGCTGAGGCCCCTTTACTTTCTCAGTAGCCAGACTCCTTAGGACTGTTGGGAGTTCAAAGGAGGAGGATATGGTCATGGATCTGCTCTTTGGGACTGGGGAGGGGAGGTTTGGCATGCAGGACTGGAAAGAACTGCTTCTCTCTCCTCTTCTCCCCTTCCTACCTGTCTCAGGTTCATGGATAGCTGGGGCCCCCAGAGCTGTGGGAGGTATGAGCAGAGAGGGGATTAAGGGGGTTAAAAATGTATTGGGGACCTTCTGGGAAGTGACTGGACTACTTTTCAGGAGGAGGGCTGGGGTGGGCCGCTGGCCTTGGGGAGGAAGTGGGAATGCAGAGGTCCCTAGACATGGGCAAGGGGCTGCCTCTTGGGCGGCTGGGGCAGGATCTCCTTGTCATTTCCCTTTGTGCATCCCAACTTTGCTGACCCATTAGCTGCCCACGGCCTTCGAGAGGAGCCTGAGTTTGTTACTGCGAGAGCCGGTGAGGGCGTGGTCCTGCGATGCGACGTGATTCACCCAGTGACGGGACAGCCCCCGCCCTATGTCGTGGAGTGGTTCAAGTTTGGGGTGCCCATCCCTATCTTCATCAAGTTTGGCTACTATCCCCCTCATGTGGACCCTGAGTATGCAGGTAAGTTCTGGGCTGCAGGGGGCTGCTTGTTTCCTCTCCTGGTTTTTGCTCTCAGTGGTTATGGTCATGGCACTCTTCCTCCTGCCTTTCTATTGCTTCTTATCTTTCTGACTGGTCTGTTATCTTTTCTCCATAGTCTCTGCCTCTTTCCTCCCATCATTTGCACTTTGGTAGGTTTTAATTAAGTGGTGGGGAGGAGAGGGAAGAGGAGGTGGCGCAGACACAAAGCATCACTGCACAGCTATGGATGTGTAGGGGCAGAGGCAGGAGTAAGGACAGGGAAGCCTAGAGAGCCCACCATGCAGGGGAGGAGAGCTTGGCAGAAGGGGAGCTCTGTGCAGAAAGAAGCTGAGTCAGAGCCCTGCTGCCCTTGGCCACGTGTGCTGGTGGCACTGTAGACTTTGTTCTGTCTGCCTTTGCCCACTCCCTCCCTCTAGCTCTGAAGTTGGGGCCTCATCCCATCCGTGAGCAGTGGAAGTAAATGTCTGAGGCTGGTCCGGGCAGTGCTGTGGCTGTGGCTTGCACCTGCTGTCTGCTTCCTCTGCTGCTCCAGCCTCTCTCCTCCTGGTCCCCTCGGTGTCTTGCTCTGTGGTTCCACCTGCCAGAAGGGGCCTCACTGTGAGTCACTGCCAGTGCCTGTCTGCCAGCCTGCCAGGGAGGAGAGCATGGGACATGCATGCGCGTAGGAGTGTGTGCACGCGCGTGTGCATATGTGTGCTGGAATTTTAATGAAAGACAGGAAGCTGGCAGGACTTTGAGGTCAGACTTCTGAGGTCTGATTTGCATCTCTCAGAAAGCTTCCATTTATCTCTCTCTCTCACTCTGTTTTTGGCCATTTGATGCTCTGGTTTTTAGGCAGATTGCCAGTGTTGAGACAGGATGAAAACTGAGAAGGTGGTGACATGGCATTGAGGGCTGGGCTGAGGTGGTGGGTGAGGGGAAGGTGGACCCTGAGGGCTGCTTTGTATCCTCATTTTAGACTCCCATTCTGCTTGCTCCTGCCTCAATTCTTACCATCTCATCACCATGAGTGAGACAAAGATGGCCTCCTAATGGGGAGGAGGATGGAGTTAAGGAGGGTAGCTGGGGGGCCTTTGCTCTGCTTGCCAGCCCTGTCCTCATTCTTGGGCTTATGGGCTCTGGCGTCTTAGCTCTTGGGGACACTGGGTTCTGGCTAGATGTGCAGTGCCTCAGGCATGGGCAGCAGCACCTGGAGGGGACCTTTCCACCCTGGTCCCTGGCCTGCCTTTCCTCTGCTTTACCATAGGGAAGACAGGCAGAGAGATGCTGGTGGTGGGGACCCAGGTGGGAGAAGGATGTCACTCAGCCTGAATTGAAGTTTAGGGCCTGCTCTAGAGTCCCATACCTCACCTTCTTCTATTTGCACCTTTGCTTCCCTCCCTCGCTCCCTCCCACTCTCTTTCTTCAGCTCTGCATCCCCCATGCCTTTCCTTTATCCCAAGAGATCTCCAAAAGAATAGGAGTATTCTGAGGGACTGAGGTTCTTCCCAGGGCCAAACCCAGAGTTACAGTTGCAGTGGGGCTGGGCCAGCCGAGACTGGGAGAGTGGCTCCACGGCAAGGCTTGCGTGCCTTTTCCTTTCAGCCTACTGCCTGGGATTGGTGCGAGGTGTTATTTTGGGGTCCTATCATGGGAAATGGCTTGAAGGTTACAATGGGTCCTCTGCCTTTGGCAGGTGTCACACTGCTAGCCTCACCCTGATGGCCTCCTGGGCTTTTGTCCACTTTCTTCCTGCAGGCCGGGCAAGTCTTCATGATAAAGCATCCCTGCGACTGGAGCAGGTTCGCTCTGAGGACCAGGGCTGGTACGAGTGCAAAGTGCTCATGCTGGACCAACAATATGACACCTTTCACAATGGTAGCTGGGTCCACCTTACCATCAATGGTGTGTATGGGCTTATTCCTGGGGCTGGGCGGGTGGGGGGTGACCCAGAAGACTGCTCTCTGAGGACCTGCTTTAGGCGAAGCCACTATTCCTGCCCCAAATCTCTGCCACAAAGAGGAGCCTCATCAGGGCCGGGCCCCATTGCATTAGTAGCTCTCACCTCCTACGCCCCTTCAGTTGTCTTCCTAGAGCCTTGGGTTAACAGAGGTGCATAGGAGGAGCAGCTCCCTGAGCACGAAGTGGGGTTTGCTGTGGGTGGTGGAGTCAGAGTTCCTCAGAGGGAGGTAGGTAGCTGGTTCTTGGAACCAGGAGGTTTAAGGCTTTGTTGAAGCCCAGTTTATAGCCTCTGGCACCATTTCCCAGCCTTGGGAAGACCCTGCTAGTCCAAATAATGGCTTCTTGCTCTAGTGGGATTTCTGGAGCCCCACCATAACCATTTTCCTTTTTAGGTTAATATCTTGGTTCCTTGTTAAATATGTTCATTTGAGTGATATGTAATGAGTGTCTGTTGTGTGCCTAGCCTTGCACTAGGGGAAGAGAAATGATGGTGAGCCAACCCAGACATGGTCCCTTCTTGTGCTGGGTTTACTGTCTAAGAAAATGTAAGAATCCTGTGAAGAGTAACCGTTTTAATGGCTATCAGTTATTATAGTTCAGTTAAGTTAACTGCTATGTGTTGATGCTTTTCAAGTGTTTGGGAAAAGGCAACAAAGCCCTTTGCAGAGGCCCAAGTGACTTAGTTGAGTTCCCAGTGCTGGTGCAGGCTGGGGGCCTGATTCTAAGGCTGTGACCACACCAGGGGTTGGGCCCTCTGCGTGCATTCCACAAGAGAGTCTCTCTTATGTCCCTGGGAGTCCTTACTTGGGAAGAGATACTCTAGAGGAGCCAGGAGAAGCTGGAACTGTGGAGAAAAATCTGGAGAAGTGGCATATATGCTTTGGATGTGCCACACAGAGCTTGGGTCCTTGTGGTTTTGATATCTGTGACTATAGATGCTGTGGTTGGGAGAGAGAAATTGATGTTGTTCCTGGCTTGGAAGTTTCTCATAGTATTGATCTGCTCTGAAGGATGGCTCTCTCTGCCCTACCTTGTGGGGTTGGGTCATTCCTCCCAAGGGGGCCAGACCTTGTTCCTTGGCTTGAGAACCTCTCCAGGGTCCTGAAAGAACAGAGTATTTTAGCCAGGGCACTGTTATCTGAGAAGAGCAGAGTTAACGATGGTGGTCCTAGAACAGTGTTGGTCTAGGCTGCCCAACCCATTAGATATAGTTGGCTCCCCTCAGTCAGTCCAAAGAGACTGATTGGAGGCTTACTTTAAGTCTTGGGTGGGCTGTCCCCACCACATAGCAAGCTTTTGAGTCACCTCCTTTTGATGCCAGCTGTTGTGTGTGCCGAGAATGAAAACTCATCTTAATATTAGCCCAAGCAAAACATAATTAGGAAGGTAAATCTGCTGCTAAAAGCTTCGCTGATTGAACACCGAGCCAAGAGTCCCCACATTGCTTTCTTTCTCTCTTATCCCCTTTCTAAACTGGGCTGTAATCTCCAAGAACCACCTTGTTTTCCCTTCATGTCCTTCTGGCAGTGCCCACTTCAGTGACCTGAGACATCAGGCACTCACGTGACAGGAAGGTAGAATTTAGTTGGAGATTGTGTGTTGTATTACATCTCTATATTAGTTTGCACGAGTGGGAATTGGTTCTGTGAGAATTCACAATGACTTAGAGTGGAATAAGCATGGGAGAAGGCCTTGAAAAGGTTTGGTTTATTTCATGCATTCAGTAGCTGTAAGATCCCAGGCAACTCTCTGGGCATCAACTCCCTCAGTTACCAAAACCAATGCCTGTTTGCAGAGCTGTTGTGAAGAAAGTGTCCTGCACAGTGTCTGTGACATTAATTACATGTGGGTCAGATGCTGGCCATTCTCTTTCTCAAGAGAGAAAAAAGATGAAATCAAATGAAATAGTAGTGGCAGGGAGGTAGTATACAGGAAGGTCCTCAGACTGGAAGATGCAGAGGACTGTAGTAGTTTGAAAGTTCTTGTAAACTCACCAATAATTATCCATTCATAACACATCTTGAGTCTTGGCTTTTAGTATTTACATGAGTAACCTGTATATCCTGGGCCTGGAGATCAGGCTGGAGTGCTTTTTGTAGATTTTGTAAATAAAGGGAAGTAACACACACACACACACACACACACACACACACACACACACACACATCTTGGATATTTGCTCTGTGGCAGGCTCTGGGGACACAGCAATGGGCCCAATCCAGACTCAGCTTTAAGGAAACTTCCAGAGGCAGTAAGTCCAGAGAAAATTGCAATATGGGCTTTGGGAGAACAAAGGAGGGAGAACTTCTTTGAGGGAAGGACTCCTGTGCAGAGACCCAACTAGGGAGGAGGAGTTAGCCGGGTGCAGGGGTATTCCATGCAGAGGGAACAGCATGCCCAGATGCCCAGATGGAGAGTCAGTGCATTCATAGAGGTTGTTTATAGAAAGTGTTGGCCAGAAAAGCTAAGAATGTTCCCTCATCTGCTCCAGGGTTTAAACTGGGGCTTTGCCCTTACCAAGGAGCCTGCCTCCCAAGTGGATAGATTAGAGCAGACACATTTGAAGGTGAGAGAGCTGTCTCCCTTTATTCCCTCCTGCTTTCACCCCCAGTTCTGAGGTTCCTTCCAGCATAAATATTTCCATTATGGAAGGAAAGAGTCTGGAGTGCCAGCATTCCATTGCTTCCAAACTAGAATGTTTAGTGTCAGGCATTTTCTGACAGAGATCACCTTTGGAAAATGAAAGGCCAGTGAAAAATTAGAATTACAAATGGTCTCAATCTCCTTCTGTGTTTTCTTAAAGACCAGTTGGGTGGAAACAGACCCAATTATTCCTTTATCACATAAAATACCCAAAAAGCCCAAGCCAAGTCTTGCTTTACATTGGTGAATTACTTGGAGGAGAGGCCAGTCTATTTCTAACCTGCACTATTAATTATAGAGCACTTGTAAAAAAGAATTAAGCCTAGAAATGCAGCTGGCAAGCTAACACCTAATTCTGTAAATAATTGAGAGTCAAACCATTGTTTTCCTGAAAACTCGAGATTGTTCAAAGCACTTTCCTGATTAGCACCTAAATAATAAAGTAATTATGTAATTAGTAATTAATTTGTCACTTCAGGACATAATTTAATTTATTATCTTTTCTTTTAAGCTTGACACCAGAGGTAATGAGGCTGTGGCTATATTTCCAGGGACAGGCTTGGCAAGAGGGGCTCTGTTGGAGATGAGCACACATTCCAGGGCAGCACGAGAGGCCTGGAAGCTAGGATTCCAGAATCCCTTTATAAGGATTTGGGATGGTTTTTGCCATCATTTTTATTATATTAGATGCTGGATGAGTATTGATGTGCTTGAAGGTGTCCATTGTGTGTGTTTTGTGTGTGATGAACTATGCTTCTTAATTCACTCAGTATTCACTCTCCAAGTGCCCTCTGTGTGCCCACACTGAGTTAAGGGCTTTGGAAATGATGGAAGAAAGTGGTGTTGCCATGGTCTTGTTACTAGGAAGTTTTATGTGTTTGAATTTGTGTTGGTCTGTAGGTGTGTGTATTTATGTACATTTAATTCATTCATCCATTCAGCAGACATTTGTTGAGTGCTCTGTTACAAGCTAGGAACTGTGCTAAAAGCCAGGCATGCAGTGTGATTTACTGAAAAGATCTTTGTTCTCAGGGAGAGTCAGTGATCAGTACTTTAAAGAAAATAAAATAGTCTAAGGGGGTAGAGAATGTTAGAAGTGCTATCTTAGATGGGCTGACCACTTAAGGCAGAGATAGCATTTTAGCGAAGATTTGCATGAACCAAAGGAGTGAGGTCTGGGTACAGAGAGGGCAGCAAATGCAAAGGCCCTGAGGTCGGACATTCTTAGCACATTTGAGAAAGACAAAGATGGCCAGGTTGGCTAGAGCACAGTGAAGGGGTATATGGTAGCAGACGAGGTTGGCAGAGCAGGGGGCAGACAGTACCAAACCTCAAAGCACTCTGACTGGTTTTCGGGGCAACGCTGTCTGGAGAGGTGACACCTATCTCAAAGCTTCTCTCTTTAAAATGTTTAAAAAAACATTTTAAAATGTTTAAAATGTTTATTTTAGTTTTGAGAGAGTGTGAGCCAGGGAGGAGCAGGGAGAGAGGGGGACAGAGGATCTGAAGCAGACTCCAGGCTGACAGCAGTGAGCCCAACGTAGGGCTTGAACTCACAAACTGTGAGATCATGACCTGAGCTGAAGTTGGACACTCAACTGTGTGAGCCACCCAGGCGCCCCTCAAAGCTTCTCACTGATGCCTCAGATGTTTCTGGGGAGATGACAATGATGATGGTCATGGCAAAATAACCAACATTTCACACGTATCTACATTCACAAGATCCCTTTCACAAACCGTATCTCACTTATTCCTCACCTCAATACTGGAGGGGGCCAGATTTGGGTAAAGCCCAGAGAGGCTGAGTAACTTGTCCAGGGTTACCCAACTAGTGGCAGGCTGCACTGTAACTTGGTCTTGACCTTTGGGTACCTTGAGATGAGCTAAAAATGTCCTGCCTCAGCCAGGCATCGTGAACCCTAGGACTCAAGGTTAAAAGTGGGGCCCCTTCTTGTCACTTCAAAAGCAATGAAAGTCCAAGAGGTTAAGATTGATCTGATTGCCTCTACAAGCAGCTCAGACTGATGAGACTGAGTCTCTGAACAGTTGATTATCCAAACAGGATGGATATTGGTCAAAACTACAACAATGCAGGTGGTAGTGTGGGGATAACCTGGCATAATCAGAAGAAAATTAAAAAAGGAGTAATCTGCAGAGTGGGCTGTCTTTCTGTCTGGATGCCAGAAAAGGAAGAAGGTGGAAAATTTTCTCTGCCTAATCTGGAAGAGTGAGATTCCTTGTCACCATGGCCTGTGGTCTGTAGTAGGCCTAGATGGAGCTCAGGTGGGAGACATCCTGGAAATATGGGGCCTGACTGGGCTGGGGTTAAGGAAGTTGGAGTATCAGGGATGATCTTTAGGTGAAAGACCGGAGTGGGGGGTGATGGAACAGTCTGGAGCTAGTAGCAAGTGTGTGCTCTGCAAGTCATGGGAGCTGTGCTGTTTATCGCTTTGTCCTTAGTGCTGAGCATGGTGGCCTCCTTGTAGGTGCTCAGCAAATATTTGTTTATTGGGAATTAGCCAAGAACAATGGGAGAATATTAGAATTTGCACCCAGTCAGACTGACTTTGAATTTCAGGTCTCCTCTTCTCCTGTAAAACTCAGGCACAGAGGATTTTACTTTGTCCCCCTTCCTTCCTTTATCCTAGCACCTCGCGGAAGGTTAAGTATGAACACAATGGCCATGGTGCCTAGCATGGGTGGGCACTGCATGCAGGGCGGTAGCCTGGCTAATCCCACCCTGCATCTCTCTGCAGCTCCTCCCACCTTTACGGAAACACCCCCCCAGTACATCGAGGCCAAGGAGGGCGGCAGTGTTACCATGACCTGCACAGCTTTTGGGAACCCCAAGCCCATTGTCACATGGCTGAAGGAGGGGACACTCCTAGGTGCTAGTGGGAAATACCAGGTAAGTGTGGTTCTCCATTGGGGCTGCTGCACTTCTCCTTGCTTGCCCTTCCTTTGCCTCCTCCCTCTCCACGGTGGTCCCCTGCTTCATGTGACCAGTAACATTGCACAGCAGGCAGCCTTGTTGGTGTCTGTGGTTGAAGGGAGATGAACGGAGTGCCTGGCTCCATATCCCCCTAGTGCATGAGCCCTGAGGCTATCTCTGCCTGAGGAGATAGCCCCTGGTGGGGCCCCAGTGTGGGTGCTGAGCTCCATCTCTCTTTGGCCCCAGGTGAGTGATGGCAGCCTGACAGTGACATCGGTCAGTAGGGAGGACAGAGGTGCCTACACCTGTCGCGCATACAGTATCCAGGGGGAGGCTGTTCATACCACCCACCTGCTTGTCCAAGGTAAGAGAGATTTCTCTGGCTTCTTCATGCCTCAGACCTTTTACAGGGACTTCCATCCCATCTGAGCTGCAGAGGGGTTTGCCCAGGGCACAACTGGCACAGCTGAGGTAGGTGGAGAGATGGGCAGCTCATGAGGAGTGGGGTTGGGCTCCCCCTGAGCATTGTGTAGTTCATAGCCCGAGTGCCCATGGTGGCCTGTTGTGGCCATCACACGAGATGACAGGAGGCACCATGTTGATGGTTACTGTCTGAGTAGTGTCCTGCTGTACCTCCATCTTCCCCAGGGGAGAAGACCTCCCTTAGGTTTCCACCCTGTTAGTGACGGCTTCAATAAATAAAGATAGGAATTCAATCCAAGCCTCAGACATTTAAAATAACACTGAGGGCATTTGGCAAAGCTGGGGTCTGCATGGTCAGCACTGGGAAATGCCAGTCTTCCCTGCCTGGGGCCCCAGTATGCCTCAGAAGGACTAGCGTCAGGATGGCAGAATCTCTTTGTACTGAGCCCATCCACCCTCTTTGCCTCCCACCTGCTGCCTGCTGAAGGAGCGGGTGAGAGCTAGTGGTGGCTGTCTGGGCTGCCAGGCCTGCTGAGATACATGTTCTTTCTGCCTCCTTCTGACTTGGAGTGTTGAGTGGCAGCATGGACCAGAGGTCCCTTTGTAGATTGGAGAAGAGTTGCCCACTCTCAGGAGAGAGCCAAGTGGCAGCTGTGGCCTATCTGGAAAGCTAGCACCAGGGAGTTCTGGGATTTCACTCTCTGTTTACTCTGCTATTCCCCTGCCTCCTCTCCCCAAATCTGCCCTCTTGACCTCTGGCTGATAAGCAGCACAAGCCTTTTAACTCCTTTAGAAGCAAGATTATTCCTTGCTCTGGATTGAAAAGAGTGGCCTTTGTCCCTCATACATGTCCCCTGCTCAGGTTCTGCTGGAGAGAAGGATGAGCAGGAAGGGGTATGTATGTCTATGTGTCTAGGGGTGAGATGGCTGGTTTGGGGAGCTTGTGCATGGAGGCAGGGTGCAGGTATACACCAACAAGAGTGTCCTGCAGCTGGCTCAGGGGGCTGGGGCTCACTGTGGTCACACCCCAGGACTTTTTGCATCTCTGGGACCTGTAAGGAGAGTAAGAACGTGAGTGCTAGCAGTAGCTGGAAGCATCTCTGTGGCGACTGCCCAGGGTTGTGCTGTTGCCTCTTGAACCAGCTCCTCCTTCAAGCTGGAGGGAGCCCTCCAGCTCCCTCCTGGAGTTTAGGCACTGCTTGCTGAGACCTCTCAGAGCTTCCTGGGAGGTCCCAGCACTGCTGTGCTCCCCTCCCATACCAGGTAAGGTTATGTTTATTTCCTATTCCCTAGGGCCTCCCTTCATCGTTTCCCCTCCTGAGAACATCACTGTCAACATATCCCAGGATGCTCTGCTCACCTGCCGGGCAGAGGCGTATCCCGGCAACCTTACCTACACCTGGTATTGGCAGGACGAGAACGTCTACTTCCAGAAGTGAGCATGCTGCCCTGCCCTCTCAGTGGGGTCCCCAGACACCAGGCCTCCCAGGGGCAAGGCCTCTAAGCAGGGCCTGCTGCAGGCTGCTCTTGGGCTCTAGGAGCTTGCAGAGGGGAGGTCTAATCTGTCCCTCATGCAAGGCCAGTGTCTGCACAGAGTGGCCTTGAGATGGGCCAGGAATATGAGGAGGCTCTGGCTCTCCTTGCCTCGTTCACAGAGAGGGGACTCCTCGCTGCCTTGCTCCACTGTCTCATGGAAGACCCTCTTCCCCCACCCCTCCTTGTCTCTTTGTGTGTTTGTAGTGACCTGAAGTTGAGAGTGCGGATCCTGATCGATGGGACCCTGATCATCTTCCGGGTGAAACCTGAGGATGCAGGGAAATACACCTGTGTTCCTAGCAACAGCCTGGGGCGCTCCCCTTCTGCCTCAGCATACTTAACTGTGCAGTGTGAGTAGGGATAGGGAGAGCAACACGTGGTGGGGGTTCCAGAAGATCCAAGCCACATTAGCCAGACTGGAGGCTGGAGGATAGTAAGAGACCAAGTGTCATTTGAGGGAATGTGGGCAGAGGAATGACAGGAAGCAGGGATAGCCCAACATGAGGCCAAGACTTGGGCTGGTCAATTGAGGTGAAACAGTGCTTGCTGGGTGTCCTCTATGGGCCAGGCATCACTACAAGTGTTAACTGATTCATTCCATCAGTCAACAAACTTAGGTTGGATTCAAGGATCGGTAGACCTTTTGAGCAGTTGTCTTTGTATTGAATGCTAGCCAACTCCTCTCTCTGGATGTTGAATGAGATGGTCTCTGGTCCTTTTTTTTCTCAGGTATATGAGGGAGTGTACGTGAAGCTGAAGTAGAGTTATATTTCCTGCCAGCTCTATGCCTTCCCCCACTGTGGACAGCTGTTTGGAGTGAAGGGAACAGAACCCTCTTCTGGGGTGACTTGATCTAGTTCTGCCAGCATCTGGCTCCCTCTTGGCTTTCTTCTAGCTCTTCTCTAGGGTGGTCAGAGATCCAAATGGATGAGCTGCTCCTCATGCCAGAACAATTGAGGGCTTTTGTGCAAGTGCAATAATTCAGTTTGCTAATCTTGAATCCGGCAGTGTAGTCGATGCTTTCCCACCCCCTGGCAAGCTGATCATTGTGAGAAAGAGACAGAAGGATGAGTAATGAGGATTAATTTCTTTCTTTTGATTTGTGGTTGGCCCTGTCACTCAGACAACAAAGGCCCTGCCTGGTTACCGTAGGTGACAGGCTTTTCATCACTTGAGGGCTAGTGTGGGAAGACTGCTCACCCGCAAGGGCATGCCGTGGCTGGGTGAGAAGTTCAATAGCCTAGAGATGCCCTGGTCAGCATGTGAGCTGAGAACAAGCAGAAGGACAGTTGATGACCCCAGGAAGTGGGGCTGGTCTCCAAAGCCACTCCACACAGCTGGGTGTTTGCACTTGTCTACTGCTGAGTGGGCGCTGTGGTGGTGGAGCCAAGCTGGACCTTTGAGCCCTGTCCAGCTTCTCACCTCACATGCTTATTGTTTCCTTCTCCATGCAGTGATTTTGCTTGTGGGGACAAAGGCATCATTTTTCCACTTCCATTGTCATCAACTTAAAAAGGGCTTTTAGCATGCTGTATGATGAGTCTAAGTTTTTAAGGGCTATAAGGCCCTAGGAAAGCTATGTGGTGTGACCCAGGACATCAAGCACATCCCACCCTGACCTGCAGTAGGAAAAAGGAAGTCAAGAAGCTATTTAAACATGACTTACCATGTGCCCCAAGCTGTGCTAGATGTGGAGGAGCTAAGGGCAGGGAAGAGTCCACTTGGAGTAGCATCTTGTCTAGCTATGTCACTTGGGCTAGAAGGTGGAGGGGGCAGAGAGAGAGAGAACCAGCAGGGGTAGTCTTCAGAAGGATGAGGAATGTAACCAAAAGTAAGGCCCCTATCCATGAAGCCATGGGCCATTCTGTGCTGAGAGGGGTGTGCGGTTTCTGCGTCTTTCCCCAGTGCCATCACCCACTGCAGCTTGTCCCTTTTTACCTCCTTTTTGCCTTCAGAGGGAATCCGGGGGGTGAGATTTTCAGGTGGGTGAGACAAGGATCTTTATTTCTGCTAAAAAGCAGCATTCAGAGTATTTCCCATTCATAAACCCTTTGAAAATCTTGGAGGCAAAAAAAAAAAAAAAAAAAAAAAACCAAAAAAAAAAAAAACTCTACATACAAAAGAAGGAAGCTATGTCTAAATATATAACTCGGCCTGATATTTATGTAATGCTGTTCTCTGAAGAGCTCCAAATGCTTAAAACATACCAGCTCATTCATCCTCACTGCCTCACTGGAAGTTCTGGATCTTTCTCCTGGTCGCCCTCAGGGGAAATTGGGGAGAATGGAAAGGTGATGAGTCACCCACATCACAGGATGTGCTCCTTTTGCTGCTCTCCTGGGAAACTTTCATCCATTCTGTGGCCAAAGCTGATTCCATATTCCAGCTGCACAGAGGGGAAACTGAGGCCAAGAGGGGCTGGACAGCTAGCAGAATGGAGAGGAGAGGAAAGAACGACTGGTGGTCATGTCTCTGAACACAGAATGTAGAACTGACGTTCCACTTTTGGTTTAGGATGTGGAGCGAGAGAGAGCTGCTTGGTGTCCAAGAGACACTTGGGATGAGGAATGGTCGGTGGAGGATAGGGTCAAATGTTGACTTTGAGTTTGGAGTCTAGGGGCTGGGGAACTGGACATCCAGGGTCCTTAGTCTGCAGTTCAGTCCATGTGTAAGGAGCATTTGAGGGGTGCTAGGGATTTAGGCAGGTGAAAACATGCCTTTGGGTGCCTCCAGACATTTGAAACAGAAGTTCTTAAGAATACAGTAGGCTGGGCAGATGAAAAGCCGCCAGCAGCCCACACTGCACTGGGGCAGCCTGATGTGGCCTCCGGGCTTTGTCCGTCTTGTTCCTCATGGTGGTCCAGGCACTGTTGTGAGCACTGAGGACATAGGCAGTGTTTACTGAATGGGTGGATGGGTATGAATGGCAGTTCCTTGGAGTAGGAGTGTCTGTATGAGACCCCGGGGGTTTATGTGGTGGCTTGGCCCCCTGCCCGGATCTCTCACTCCTTGACTGCCCTCCTGCCTTTCTTCTCTCCCACCCCATGCTACCCCTCTACAGATCCAGCCCGTGTCCTCAACATGCCCCCTGTCATCTACGTGCCCGTGGGAATTCACGGCTATATCCGATGCCCTGTGGATGCAGAGCCACCAGCCACCGTGGTCAAGTGGAACAAAGATGGCCGCCCCCTGCAGGTTGAGAAGGTGCTGAAAAGATGCATGTGGGGTCACAGTGAGACTCTCCTGATGCTGAGCTGCTGCCTCTGAGGGTCTGGTTCCCTGTAGGATTCCTCTAGTCCTACCAAAAAACTCTGAGAAAGCAACGAGCTGCTTCCTGTGGCAGGTCTACACTCTAGTAGAGCTTTTGCCATTCTCCCAGGGAACTTAGACAACCCCTTACCCCACACTAGCTGGTGCTGTGTCCAGGTCTGCGAAGTTAGGTCTGGCCTGGTGGGGGCTGGGACCGAGCTTCTGTCCCCTGACCATTGCTCCCTGTTTTGCTGTCTGTGCTCTGACAGAACCTGGGTTGGACCTTGATGGAGGATGGCTCTATTCGGATTGAGGAGGCCACAGAGGAGGCTCTTGGCACTTACACCTGTGTGCCTTACAACACCTTGGGGACCATGGGCCAGTCTGCTCCTGCACGGCTTGTCCTGAAGGTGAGGCCCAGGGCTGAGAGTGGCCTCCATGGGAGTGGGCAAGCTGAAATGATTGACTTCATGGCCTTGCTGTGCTCTCCCTAGGACCCCCCGTATTTTACGGTGCTACCAGGCTGGGAGTATAGGCAGGAGGCTGGCCGGGAGCTGCTTATCCCCTGTGCTGCTGCAGGGGACCCTTTCCCTGTCATCACTTGGAGAAAGGTACCTTCAGGTTCTGGAGCTCTTGGGAAGTGTGCTGGAGGGGCAAGACCTGGTAGTGCTCTGTTGTGACCGGGCCAGGTGCTGAGCAGTGGGGCTGACTTCTAGAGTGATGGGTGCTCTGGAGGAGGGGCAGTGGGGGTGCAGGTTGAATGTTTGGGTACCACTTGCTCCTCCTGTTCTTGAGCCTCTGATGTGTTGGTGGCTTCTCTTCTTCCCTGTTGACCCGGCTCCTCCCCTGCCGACCCGCTCCTGCCTTCCTCTTTGCCCCCTTGTTTGGCCAAGGTAGGGAAGCCCAGCAGAAGCAAGCACAATGCCCTGCCCAGCGGGAGTCTCCAGTTTCGAGCCCTGAGTAAGGAGGACCACGGGGAGTGGGAGTGCATCGCCACCAACGTGGTCACCAGCATCACTGCCAGTACCCACCTGACCGTCATCGGTACGGGGGCTGTGGGCAGGAGGGCTGTGGTCTGGGCACCGGACACTGTCTACCCTTTCTGGGCATCTTTCCTGAGTTGGCCCACCCCTGAATCAGGAGCCTGCCATGTGTAACCCTAGCCCTCTGTGGACTCTATACAAGGGAAGGTGACATGGGGTCTGTCCTGGGGAGATCTTTTTCTGGCAAAATGTACCCAGCAACACCCCCCATAGAAATGAGGCATGTGTGTGGGCAGTAGCGACTGTGTCTAGGCCTAGAAGGGGAGCTGGAAGAATGGAATGAGGGGGATCTGGGAGGGGACCAGTGTGCTGAGCTCCAGCAGCTGGGCCTGGCCTGGAGGTTACTGGCGTTCCCATTTCCTGGGTGCTAGGGGTTATGTTCCCACTTCTTTTGCCTGAGGTGTGTGTCCCTAAGACCTCAGCTTGTAGCCTGCCCCTCTGGGGACTGATAGCTAGTTGTAACAGTGGCCAACACTTCGAGCATTTACCACCAGTTTTAGGCTCTGTCCCAGTTGGTGCCCTATCATTTTTAACCTATGAGGTGAGAGCTGATATTTCCCCAGTGTACATCATTGAAACCAAGGCTGGCATGGATCACACACCTTGCCGAACATCACATCACTAATAACTGCTGGGTCCCGGACTCAAACACAAGTAGAAGTTCTTTTTTTAAAAAAAAATTTTTTTTTTAACGTTTATTTTTGAGACAGAGAGAGACAGAGCATGAACGGGGGAGGGGCAGAGAGAGAGGGAGACACAGAATCGGAAGCAGGCTCCAGGCTCTGAGCCATCGGCCCAGAGCCCGACGCGGGGCTCGAACTCACGGACTGTGAGATCATGACCTGAGCTGAAGTCGGATGCTTAACCGACTGAGCCACCCAGGCGCCCCGGCAAGTAGAAGTTCTTAATAGTTGTGTTGTGCTGCCTCTCACTTTGATGTTCGGGTGGAATATGGCTATCTTTCATGAGGCCAGAGAACTTTATAGGAGAGAGGCTTTTTAGCTTGGACTGTGACCTTGAGGGAGAGTGTTTCTGTATTTGCCAGGTGAGCACAGGATTTTGGCCTGGGATGACGAAGGTTCTGGTTTCCCTTTGGCCATGTTCCTGATGTTCGTGCCATATCTTGCTAGAAGGACTCTATGGCACAGTGGGATGGCTTTTCTTCTGCAGTCCTACTGCTCAGGGCATCAGCTCCTCAGCATCCCTCACCATTCCGCGCTCCACTTGAGGCACTGCATTTTGCTACTACGCAGTGCCACTGTGGGTGCCCAGCTCACTGGGCCCAGTTCATTTCAGTCTGAGAGCACTCCACTTGGTCTCCAGGCACCAGCCCCCATGCCCCGGGCAGTGTCCGGGTCCAGGTCTCCATGACAACTGCCAACGTGTCCTGGGAACCAGGCTATGATGGAGGATTCGAGCAGACATTCTCAGTTTGGTACGGACCTCTGTGAGTCACCCCCGCATGCTTTGCTCTCTGCTTCTCCCTCCCCCAACCCCTGACTTCAGTCAGTCCCTGGGGCGGGTGGACGTTATGAGAAGGATACAGTTCTTTGCCTGCTAGACCTCCAGTCAGTGAGGTGTGTTGACATAGTGACTAGGTCTTGTGGGGAATGGGCACGTCTGTGAGGGATTCGGGGCATTCTGCATTCCCAGCCTGAAAGGTTTGGATGCCAATTTAGGCTGTTGCCTGAATTGACCATCACCCTCTGCTGCTCTCTCTTCAGCTTATCTCACTACCCCTTTTTGTGTCCTTGGTTTATGCTTCTTTTAGGTTCCTCTGTCCTCTGGAGTCTGGAAGAGACTCCCAATCTTCAGTGGCATTGAGAAACAGCCCAGCTGGAAGCGTAGAATCTAATTTTTATTCTCTCGCTTTCCCAGTGGTTCCAGAAACTGATGTGAAGTGGTGCTTGCCTTCTGGCCTTGTCTTCAGCATCTTCATTTTCTCTAGGACCCTGTGTTTCTATTGTGTTTATATCTCTGCTATTAATTTGGCCAGATGTAGTGATTTGAGATCTTTGCTTAAACCTTGGGGTAGGTAAGGGATCTTAAAGATGCATACATAAATCAGGCTGAGGTCAGGAGGCACAGAAAAGGTGGAGAGAGGGGCTGTAGTGGACTTCCTTCCCATCATGCAAGGGTTTTTCTCCCCCACATTCCTATCCTGAGCCAAGAACTGGCCACCTGCAACATGGGACATCCTTGAGTGGGAAGGATGAGCCCTCTCACTTCCTCCTTTTCAGACCTGCCTCATCTGGCTATGTATTCCCAGCCAGGCTCGATCAGGGCCTAGGAAGGAGGAAATATTCCTGTAGAGGGCAACTCATGGAGATTCAGGGAGAGCCCTTGATACACTAGTCAACATCAAGGGGGGTTAAGAGGAAGCTGCCCTCTTTCCCATCATGATGTTTTGGTGGGTACATCCTGAATATTCTGGATGTTTTGAGTTCTGACTAGGCAAACAACCTAGATGATGAGTGTGGGGAACTCTCTGAGTTGCAACCAGAACATCCTCCACCCCTTAATCTCTGTTCCTCCCAAGGCAAGGTGGGGGGCTGGGCGGGGGAGGGCTCCTGACAACCCTGCCAGGTGACTGCTGCAAGAATCATGGTGCTGCTGGGCAGCTGTGTGTCCAGGGAAGGGCCTTTGGCAAGGCCAAGCCATCTTTGGGGATGTCCAAGTGGCAGGTCTGGGTGTAGATTGAGGTTTCCCTCACTGCTTGCGGTCCTGCTCCATGCTGCTGCTCATCTGCACCGCTTTATCACACTTTGCTCACTTGCTTTGGTGCCCGGGGCGGTGGGGTGGGGGCGGGTGGGAAGGGTAGTTGCAAAGTTTGGGGAGGTCTTCTTCCCTCCTGTTGTTCTGATTGCCTCTGACTCTCCACGTATTGACTCAGACATTTGGCACTGGCCTCTTTTTGCTGTGCTTTTTGCTGCCTCAGCTCAAACTCCTAAGCATTCATGGTAGTGAGCATTTAAACCTAGAGGGAACCCCATGAGCGGGCATCCACTAAGTTGTAGCTCAGGGCTGCAGGAAGAAAGCTGCCCAGGGTCTCAGTCCCATAGGATGATGTCTCCTCCCTGTGGTGATCCCAGGGCACTGCACCTGGAAATAGCAGGGATGGAGAGTTAGGTGGGAGGTGTAGAACAAACGCTAACCTTCACCCCTAGTTCCAGGGTCCTCCATGCACAGTGTGACCTTGCCCTTGATTATGAGTTCTAACTGTTAAAGCCTTAAGGATCCTGGTCCTCACTGTGGGGAAATCCCTGCTCATTTTTGTCTTATACCCTAGGCTTCTTCAGGTGACTTAAACCTTGTTGGACTGAGTGAGCCCTCTGGGTTACTTTACTCCCTACTTTTCACTGTCCTTGGGAGGGTGGGCAGCTGAGGTCACCTGGATTTCTTCCCTAGTCCTGCCATTGCTGAATTGCTCATCCTCACTTCCCCACGATGGTACCTGCCTTGTTCCTACTGTCCTTACTCTCCCAAGGCAGATGTACTCTTAGGGCTGTGACCAGGATAAAGATCCCCCGCCCCCCAGTGCAATTGGTAGTTTGACCAGTATCGTAAGCATCACTTATATCTAAGGGTTCCTTTTAGTAGAGGTGATGCCACTGGTGGCTGGCGACCGGCGTTAAAGACTGGCACAGCCAGAGTTGGGAAAGTCATCCCACCTTGGTCATTTCCTCTTTCTATCCTAAAGCCAGGGAAGGCCAGGTCTGCCCAGTGCCACCTCCTTGAGGACCTTGCATGCATTCTCGTGTCTCCAGTGTAACCCACCCCACCTCCTTGTCCCCGATCCTCTCTCTTTCTTTTGGCCAGGATGAAGCGGGCACAGTTTGGGCCCCATGACTGGCTATCTTTGCCAGTGCCACCGGGACCCAGCTGGTTGCTAGTGGATGCCCTGGAGCCTGAGACAGCATACCAGTTCAGCGTCCTGGCCCAGAACAAGCTGGGAACGAGCGCCTTCAGTGAGGTGGTCACTGTGAACACTTTAGGTGAGGACCCCGGGCTGGGATGTCTTGAGGATATTTCCTGGAGGATCTGGGTAAAGACGGTAATGGTGATGATCCTAGCAGATAACATTTACTTCTTACTATGTGCCAGGCACCTTGCTACATGCTTCTGGTAATCATGTCATTTGATCTCCCAAGAAGGACTTCTCATCCCATTCTTTGAGTTTTGCCTGGACCATAGTGCCTTGACCCACATCAGAGCACTTTGGGCCAGGTTCCTTTCAACATTTATCCTTCCTTGGTAATCCACATGTTTGCATCTTCCTGTGGCTTCACAGAGCAGGCTAGGAATCCTTCTTCCTCCTTCTGCACCCTTGCCTATTCTTTCCTCTGGCCCTTGGCCTCATTTGGTGGCTGGTGTGTGGCCAGTTCTCCCTGTCAAATCTTAGTCATGCTGACTCTTCCTTCCTGGACCCAGTGGCTTACTGCATTCCACCTGGAGAGTGGCCATGAACAGGTGGCACCCCTCCAGCCTGTTCCTGGATCCTTTACTGCCACTAGGGGGTGCAGCAGTGATGGGATGCTTACCGCTGCTCTGGAGCTTTCCTCCTTGGCCTTTTTATTCTCCACCTGTGCCAAGAAGGCAATTGAGAGTAGACAATGTGCTATGAGAAGACAATTCTAGCTCCTTGGAAGAGAACATAAAATACATTTTGTAGTATTTTTTTAAAGATACTATCTTATTTAAAAGATTACATTTAATTCTTCCATCTCCTAACTCTCTACACGACCCCCCCCCCCCCCCAACCCTGCCCTGGTGATTTCTGTTTTTTCTTTTCTTTTTTTTTTTTTTTCCATTTGAGACACTTCATTCCCTCATCTATGTTTTTAGAAGTGCTGAGAAAGTAGGTTCTTGTGGCTGTGGGCCACTTCCCTTGGGTGAGGAGGGCTCTTTTGTGTGACACTCTTGTCCCTGAAATGACTCCTGCATGGCAAAGTGACCATTGCCTTGGGGCCACAGTGCCCTAGAGACACATGCTGAGCCAGAAGGCACTTTAGAGAGGTGAGGGTACAATGATCTCGGCATCGCCACATACTTTCCCTCTCTCCCCTCTGTGCCACAGCATTCCCTATCACAACTCCAGAACCCCTGGTGCTGGTTACCCCACCGAGGTGCCTCACAGCCAATCGGACCCAGCAGGGTGTGCTCCTGTCTTGGTTACCCCCTGCCAATCACAGCTTTCCCATTGACCGCTACATCATGGAATTTCGTGTCGGGGAACACTGGGAGACGTTAGATGGTGCCATCCCGGGCACTGATGGAGACTTCTTTGCCAAGGATCTGTCACAGGTGAGGTGTCCAGCCTTTCCTTGCTGCTGTTCCCAAATTCTGGAAGGGTCATGACTCTCTGGAGTCACTGAACGCTTTGAGTGAGGTGTACAAGTCAGGTGTACAAGGTGTACAAGGTGTACAAGGCTGAGCCATGTGCTGCCCCACACCGTGATTCCTTTATTCTCAGATCTGCTACCGAGGTCTGGGATCCATAGATCATGGCAACTGGGGTCCTACAGACTCAGGACCAGTGTTTGGCAGTGGTGACTTTTATTGCCTTGAGGGCTTTTTCCACATACAGACATAAGCTGGAGCCAGGCAGAGCAGGTTAGGAGCCCAGATTGTGTAAATAGACAGTGACCTCAGCTCCCTGCTAGGGGTCTAACTTGGGCTGGGTGAAGGATTTCCCAGAAGGATTGTCTTCTAGCTTTGCCCAGGGAAGGACCCCTGCTTTAACAATTTAGAGTCCTTAGAGGAATATACATACATACATACAAATATATATATATATATATATATATATATATATATATATATATTCCAGCTGACCCCCTGCTTTAAACTTTGATGTCACTCTAGCTGGAGAGAGGAAACAGCTTATTATTACATGGATATAGATAGCCTCATCTATCTTTCTGTCTTCCTTCCCTGGACACTCATTTAATGATAGCATTGGGGCTCCTGAGAGCCTGTGTGAGCATCTCTTTCCAACTCTGCTTTCAGTGCCCTCACTTTTGTAGATTGAAATCTGCCATGGTAGGAGTATTTTTATCATGGAAATTGGCAAGTGCGTTTTTCAAATCAGGACTTTTTTCTTTTAACCTGAGAGCTGGTTGTTCAACACTTGCAGTATGCCACTGCTTTGGGTACCCCATTCCATGAAAGGTCATTGTAGGGTGGGTGTAGTGGTGGGTCAGTGGCTGTCTCAGATTTCTGGGCTGACAGGCTATTATCCCTGGGACTGTAGGACACCTGGTACGAGTTCCGGGTTCTGGCCGTCATGCAGGATCTGATCAGTGAGCCCAGCAACATTGCCGGTGTCTCCAGCACAGGTACTTGGGCTGGGGGGTTCTCTTACAACTGTGGGGGGTAAAAGCCACGTGGGAATCCCCCAGTGAGATAGCTAAAATGAGGAAAGAAGGCTGAATTGGAAATAACGGAGAGCTCTGGTTGAAGCTTGAGTTGTAGTGTTTCTTAAGGCCCTCCAACCCATTCTTCTGCATCCATGATGGACAGGATTTCTCCAACTAAAGAGCTGGATTTATGACACTTTCTAAAAGATAGCTGCAGAAAGAAATGTCGCTAATTTCATTATAGTTGTCAAAAATAACTTGACTTAAGTTCTTTTGCTATAAAATCCCTGTTTCCTCCAGTGTTGTCCTCTATAATGGGCTGGGGCAGTGAACTGGAGAGACAACAGGTCAGCACATATTTATTGAGTGCCTATTATAAGACTGCTTTATAATTATGGTGGTTTTATTTGGAAAATTACTGTTTGGTGTTGTTTCCCTCTACCCCTTCGTCTCCCTAGATTTTTTTCAGGCTAAATACAGCCAACTCCCTAGCATTTTCCCCATTTATCTTTCTTTGTCTTGGCCCTGGTCCCATTTATACACATCTTTCTCCGCTATAGTTCCTGCCTGAACACAGAAGAACCCCTCCCTTGCCCAGTGAAGTGGCTCCCTAGGTCTGGGAAGAGGCTTTTGCTTAGTGATCAAGCAATGGCACCATTTCCATGGGCACTGCTCACACAAAGACCTCTGGGACCAGTTGGCTCAGAGCTTGGCCAAGAAGCTCATGCAGTAGTACTCACCAGAGCTATAGAAGCACCAGAGCAGGCAGACTTGGGGGAGGAGAAGGAAAAGACTGAAGAGGCACCAGAGCCCTGGGGCAGTGGGGTGTGACTTCTGCATCATGCTAGGCACCATGGATCGATCTTTCTTCTTTCTTTCTTTCTTCTTTCTTTCTTTCTTCTTCCTTCCTCCTTCCTTCCTTCCTTCCTTCCTTCCTTCCTCCCTCCCTCCCCTCCCTCCCTCCCTCCCTCCCTCCCTCCCTCTTTCTTTCTTTCTTTTCTTCTTCTTTCTTTCTTTCTTTCTTTCTTTCTTTCTTTCTCTTTCTTCTTTCTTTCTTCTTTCTTTCTTCTTTCTTTCTTCTTTCTTTCTTCTTTCTTTCTTTTCTTTCTTTCTTTCTTTCTTTCTTTCTTTCTTTCTTTCTTTCTTTCTTTCTTTCTTTCTTTCTTTTCTTCTTTCGTACAAAAGTCCTGCTATGGACACATACCTCTGTCGTGGCTTCCCTCTAGAGAAGAGACTCAGAGGAACAGGGAACAGAGTTTGCAGGATAGAAGATGTGAAGGTTTTCATCAGTGAACTATTCTGTGTACAGGGAAGATTCCTCATGAGTGAATGAAGGTGCATCAACCTCAGCCCCCCTCCCCCCATCTTTAAGCCTCCCATTCCCAAAAGCTGTAGCATTCATTTGCCAACTCAACTCATCAGTGTGATTTGGGTTATTTTCATCCATCGTTATATCACCATAACAATGGGTTCCAGCCAAATATATCAGACTGCACAGAACCTAAAAAGTGGCACTTACTGTTATAACTGACTTTGAAGTAGGGTACAGTAGATGGGGTCTAGTCCTGGCTCCACTAACAAGCTGTGTGGATTTGGGCACAAAGTGAAACTCACTTCTTTACCTGTAAAATGAAGTGGGACCTGTGTTGAATGTCTGTGCTAGCTCCAGTATTCTGAACTTGAGATGATCAGTACGTGCTAACCTTCCCTGTAGAAGTTGCTTAGTTGTGCTATAATGACTTAGAAATAGACATATCTGAATTCTGTGGTCACAACTTCTCCCTGCTATAGCATTTTTCCCTCAAGGTACCTTCACATCTACACTCTCATTTTGTTAAGATGACATAGCAGAAGGCAGAAAATACCAACAGGAGGTCAGAGTAGCAGTGTTGTGGTTTGGGCACTGATCTGTAGTATCTATGTAAGCAACTTGCTCAAACTCTGCCATGACAGTTTCTTTACCTTAGAAAATGAGAGCAATAGCATGTGCTCTGTCTCATTTGAGGGTATCAGGTAATATGCATGAGAGCCCTTTGCAAACAGCAGTAGCCAACTATAGATTATTATTGAAATTATTACCCTTATGGGGTAAGGTATAGATGTGATTTCTTCTTTACAAGCTCTGTAGCTATCACTTGACTCCCATAAACTAGTCTTTTCTGTCTCTTCCCCATCTATACAAACCTCTTCAAGTGCTAGAGTTGAACATGGAGCCTGAGCTTTAACATTGTCTGTTCTACAGAGGTAGGGAAAAATACTTGGGAGGTAGTTGTCAGTGTAGGTGGGGGCTGTAATGGGAGGGAGGTAGGGAGTCATGTGTGTTCCTCGCCCCTCCCTGCAGACATCTTCCCACAGCCGGACCTGACCGATGACGGGCTAGCTCGGCCTGTGTTGGCTGGAATCGTAGCTACCATCTGCTTCTTGGCAGCTGCCATCCTGTTCAGCACCCTGGCCGCCTGCTTTGTCAACAAGCAGCGCAAGCGTAAGCTCAAGCGCAAAAAAGGTGGGTGTTTGCCCCCACCACCCTGCTCTACCTGGCTCAGTTTCAAATGCTCCCCATTGGGACAGAAGGTCCACTTTTAGCATGGTCTCCCTCGAAAAAAAGGGAAATTGGAGTCTTATGGGTAGAACTACCAGCAGGACTTGATCTGGAAGAGGGAGTAAGGAAGAAGGATGCTGGGGAGGGTGTGCTGGGGCCAGAATGAGAGAGAAGGCAGGTGTAGTGGTGGGCACAGGACTCTGGACTGGACCCAAAGATGCCTAACATTGGAAGGGCTTGCTGTCCTATGTGGCTTTGCTCCAGCGCCTGAGGACACCTGAGATAAATTTTGTATCCCTGGCCTCAGTAGGGTCTCTTCCCCTTCTTTTTCCTTCCAGATCCTCCACTCTCCATCACTCACTGCAGAAAGAGCTTGGAGTCTCCGTAAGTGCCCCTGCTGTTGTGACGTATGGGCAGAGGGTTGAGGGTGGAGACAGGCAGGTGGTTTGTCTCACTCAGCCCCAAGACAAGTGTTTCCAAATTGTTTGCTGTTAACTGATCTGCACGGTAATTTTAAGTTGTCCACATTAACAGAGGGAGCAGTAGAGTGGACAGTCCAAATTAGCAGATAATCTCCTTAGCTTTGGAACGTGTTTGTTATTTTTTTTCCATCCTAATAGATTTGCGTTCATAGTGTGTTTTGCTTAAGTTAATATTAAGATGGGCTTGCATTGCTTGAACACCCTGGAAATGAAGGTGACTAGACAGAGTGTGGCAGACACTAAGGGCAGGGCAGAATAAAAGTAGAAATGTGGGTGTTCATTCAAAAAATGGCCAGCACACATTTAGACAGTGGAGAGTTGGCCAAGGTATTTCATGCCAAAATATGCAGCCCATCTGCACCCCTTTTCCTTAGTATTATCTTAGGCGTTTGTGGTTGTTTGTTAAGAGAAGAAAAAGAAGTGCAGGAGCAGGTGTGCCCTGCCTCACACTCCGGCTCCTTCACTCACCCCCACAGCCTGTCATCTGGCAAGGTGAGCCCTGAGAGCATCCGCACTCTCCGGGCCCCATCGGAGTCCTCTGATGACCAAGGCCAGCCAGCAGCCAAGAGGATGCTGAGTCCCACCCGGGAGAAAGAGCTGTCATTGTACAAGAAGACCAAGAGGGCCATCAGCAGCAAGAAGTACAGCGTGGCCAAGGCTGAGGCTGAGGCTGAGGCCACGACACCCATTGAGCTCATCAGCAGAGGCCCTGATGGCCGCTTCGTGATGGATCCCTCTGAGATGGAGCCCTCGATGAAGAGCAGGCGCATCGAGGGCTTTCCCTTTGCCGAGGAGACGGACATGTACCCTGAGTTCCGCCAGTCAGATGAGGAGAACGAGGACCCACTGGTGCCCACATCTGTGGCTGCCTTGAAGTCCCAGCTGACCCCTCTGTCATCCAGCCAGGAGTCCTACCTGCCACCACCAGCATACAGCCCTCGGTTCCAGCCCCGTGGGCTGGAGGGCCCCGGCGGCCTGGAAGGTCGGCTCCAGGCCACAGGCCAAGCCAGACCTCCCGCTCCCCGGCCCTTCCACCATGGCCAGTATTATGGGTATCTCAGCAGCAGCAGCCCTGGGGAGGTGGAGCCACCGCCCTTCTACATGCCAGAAGTGGGCAGCCCCTTGAGCTCTGTCATGTCCTCCCCACCCCTGCATACTGAGGGGCCTTTTGGCCACCCCACCATTCCTGAGGAAAACGGAGAGAACGCTTCCAACAGCACGCTGCCCTTGACTCAGACACCCACAGGAGGGCGCTCCCCTGAGCCCTGGGGTCGGCCAGAATTCCCCTTTGGGGGACTGGAAACCCCGGCCATGATGTTTCCCCACCAGCTGCACCCCTGTGACGTAGCCGAGAGTCTGCAGCCCAAGGCTTGCCTCCCTCGAGGACTGCCCCCCACCTCCCTGCAGGTGCCCGCGGCCTACCCGGGCATCCTGTCTCTGGAGGCGCCCAAGGGCTGGGCAGGCAAGTCGCCGGGCAGAGGCCCCGTCCCAGCACCGGCCTCCGCTAAGTGGCAGGACAGACCTATGCAACCTCTGGTGAGCCAAGGGCAGCTAAGACATACCAGCCAAGGTATGGGCATACCCGTGTTGCCTTACCCCGAGCCGGCTGAGCCGGGGGGGCACAGCGGCCCCAGCACATTTGGCCTGGACACCCGGTGGTACGAGCCCCAGCCCCGGCCCCGGCCCAGCCCCCGGCAGGCCAGGCGCGCCGAGCCCAGTTTACATCAAGTGGTGCTACAGCCCTCCCGGCTCTCGCCTCTGACCCAAAGTCCCCTGAGCTCCCGCACCGGCTCCCCTGAGCTTGCCGCCCGGGCCCGGCCCCGCCCGGGCCTCCTGCAGCAGGCAGAAATGTCGGAGATCACCCTGCAGCCACCGGCCGCTGTCAGCTTCTCTCGCAAGTCCACGCCATCCACCGGCTCCCCTTCCCAGAGCAGCCGCAGCGGGAGCCCCAGCTACCGGCCTACCATGGGCTTCACCACTCTGGCCACAGGCTACCCCTCCCCTCCGCCAGGCCCTGCAGGGCCTGCGGACAACCTGGATGTGTTTGGACAGATGCCTTCCCCTCGAAAGATGGGGGAGGAGCTGCTCAGACCAGAGCCCCCCCCACCGCCATTACCTACTTCAGGGTGAGTGTGAGCTGGTTTCTCCTGCCCACCTCCACCTGGTCATCTTCCACCCCCCATTCCTTACCTGCCCTCCACCCCTTCCATCAACCCAAATGACAGGGCTTGTCTGGACATGGTGCAGCATCCCTTCGGGAGAGTTCTGGTCTTGGCATCGACAGGGTGTGGTCATGAGGTTGAAGGTGGGGCTTACCTGCCCAGGTACCCTGCCAGGAGCATGAGGGATCTCCTCTACCCAGCCCAGAGATCTCAGGAGGCCCCCAGGGTGATGCGGAATGGACACACGTGGGCAAGGAGAGGAGGGTGTGGTGTGTCCGAGTGAGGGGTCACCTCAGTTACTCTTAGAGTGGAGAGCTCTCCATATCCCCATGATCCTGGCTTTGGGGGTGGTTCCAGGGTTTACCCAGAGACCTTGTATCCAGCCTCCTTCCCTTCCCTGGGCTGTCCTCCCTGCTAAGCAGGACCCTGAAGCCTCATTTCCCTGGACCACCAGGCCTGGGGCTCCTCTTCCCAATCTCCTGCCCATAGCAGCCTAGAGAGCGCCGGGCCCCTCCCACAGACTCTCCAGGGGGCACATCCTGGAGGCTGGGAGCAAAATCTCAGGCCTGTGAACTGTGTGCCTGGAGCCACATACCCTACCCCAACCTGTGTGCCTCACAGGAAGCGGCAGACAGACAGACAAACAGACAAGCTCCTGCGACCAGCCTGCCTGAGAGGGCACACACTAAACTGTAGCAGCTGGTATTCCAGGTACCAGAGTCAGCCTGGATGCCCGTCTGTGCCTCTCTTTCTCTCATCTTTCTTCCCTGGCCCTCCTCTTCCTCCTCCTCCTCCCCCTCCCCCTTCCTTCCTCCTCAAGTCTGGTTTTCTGTCTGTCTTTCTTCCTTCTCCATCTTCTTTGGGTTGGCCCGACTTGCTCCAAAGGGCTTACCACATCTCTGTAGTGCCCCCGGTCCCTCCTGCCCTCCCTCCCTCTCTCTCTTTCTCTCTGGTTCCGTCCTTTGGTCTCTTTTCTTGATGTGGCCGCCTGTGCAGGGGAGCAGAGTGTTCCAGAGGAGGCTGGTCTGGTGGTAGGCAGGATGGGAGGCGGTTGGAGAGGAGGGAGCCCAGCGCCCTTCCCCTGCCCCATGCACTCCCACCCTCTCTGGTACCTGGAAGTACAGCCTCCCCTCCCACTCCCCCCTGCTCCTGGCAGGTGGAGAAGGTGGAGGAGAGCTCTAGCTAGGACGCCAGGCGTGGCGCGCCCACGGGACCCCGTGCCTCTGTCTGTGCAGGAGATGCTGTGCGCCGCAGCCCTGTCTGTGCTTTGTGCAGCGCCCATCTGCCTCGTCCATCGTGCCGTCTGGTTCTCTGTCTCTCTCCTCTCCTTCCCCTCACCCCATTCTCTGGCCTCGCTTGTGGTTCTCTGGCCCCTGTGCTCCTCCCCTCCTCCCCTCTGGGTGTGCGTGGGTGGTTCCCCCACGGCCCGTGTTGATAACTGCTTTGTTTCTGATTGATCTCAGCTATCTGGGCAGTGTTGTCGAGACAAGCCTCTCCTCAGCTCAATAGGTAAGGGAGCTCCGCGGCTGGGGTGGGGCGGGGGGGTGGACAGGCGGACGGGGCTTCGGCAGGGCCATCGCTTCCTTTACAGGGGAATCCAAACCATGTCCCCTCACCCCCTCTGTGGGCGGCAGCCTCTGCTGCTCTGTTCCCACGGCTTCTGGGTTCCCCACATCATGCTGCTCCAACAGCCTCACCAGGCCACGCTCGGGCACCGCCTAGCTGCAGCTTCTGATTCCCACCCCACATGCCAAGCCTGTCCCAGAGCCTCTCTGCAGTTTTCCTCACTCAGATCCCTGCTGCCAACACACCCAGGGCCTCCCACAGAAGCCCCCTGAGACCCTGCATGTACCCCAAGGGGCCTAGAATGCCTAAATCTGCTTTGCATCTCTGCACCTCTGGAAACGTCAGGGCCACACTCATATCCAGAAACAGACCCCCTTCTGCCCTCAGGCATAGCACCACCCCCTTCCTTCCTAGACCCCGCAGAGACTCAGATCTTCCCCTCGGGTTGCTGGTCCCTCACAGTCTTCTTGGGATCTTACTAATATTCTCAAGGAGCACAGGGTTGGGGTGTGGCCCAGTTCCTTCCCTCAATAGCTGGGTCTTCCTTAGGACCAGGTCACCTGTAGTCCTGTGAGGGCAAGGGCAGGGAAATGTCACCACTTCCCATGTTCCTTGCCCTCTATAGCCCATTCTTGGTTGTTACAGGACTGAGATGTAGACCTCGCCCTCAGGCTTACATAGCTTCCAAGGTCCCTGTAGTAGTCATTCCTGATCTCCCTGGGTCACAGCTCTAGGGTCTTGGGAGGATCTTCCCAGGGAGAGAGGACAGGCTTCCCCTGGGCAGGAAGAAATTGAGCAGTAAAGCACTGCGCTCTGCTCTCCACTGAGGTTGGTCCTCTTCTGGCATTCTCCCAGGTGGAAATCTAGGAACTTGGGCATTTTAGAGGGGTATTGAGTCCCTTACAGAGCCTTAGGGTCACCTGAGACTCACTGTCTCTCATGGTGACTAAGATACTTCTTTTTTCCATGGACGCCATTGGCTGTACTTCTGGGAACAAGCAGTGTGGAGTCAGGAGAGCCTCCTGGTTTCCCTAGGTGAGAAGCATCGGCATCCCTTGCCCACCTAGTGATGTCAAGGGAGGCTGATTATCCGAACTCAGAACTATAAATCTTCAGTCATAAGAGTGGCCTCCCATAAGGAGGACTGGGATGCTGTGCCATTTCTTTATGATCTGTAGCTATAAAATTGTAGCAGCCAAGAGGCCCTGGGATCGCGTCTGCTGCTGGTTGGGTGCCACAGTGCAGCCATTAGTACTGGAGAGAGCAGGGAGGGTGTCAGGAAGTAGTTATGAGCCTTCCTTCATGAGGAGCCTCCTGTGGCCTACTGGGTGGGTGCTCCAGGGGATGGTGACTGGACCATCCTCCACCTTCATTACTCTCTCTCCCTGAACCCTAGTTGTGACCCCTCTGTCACGCCCAGAGAGGTGATAGCACCAAGACCAGTTCTCACTCCTCTCTTGGAAAATGCCTGGACCTCATTCCCCATTGTTACTGCCACTCCCCTCACCCAGCTGTTGATCCCTGTCTCCACAATGTCCCCACTGCACCAGGTCTGAGAGCTGAGCTATCATACTCTCACTGCTGTGGCAAACCCAGAAACCAAGGGCAGCAATGAGGGAGATTTGGTTCCTTGGGGCCTGGCCAGTATCCCCAGCCTAGGAGAATAAAGTGCTCCCCGCAGCCTCGGAGTTAGACCTTGATGGTGCTGGGCAGCAAGAGCCACCGCTCACTCCTGCTTGCTGAGAGCTCCCTGGGTGCGGTAGCTGCTGGGGCCATTGGGAAGTGTCAGGCTCCTCTTCAGACGCTGTCTTCATGCTGCGCCTTTGCATGTGTCTCCACTCGGTCTTGCTTGGAGAAGATGTGACACGTCTTGTCTACGTTCGTTCTCGCTCTGTTCCTGTTTCCTTCAGTCTCTCTCCTGTTCCTTCTCCCCAAACCTGCAGTTGTCTTCCCGCCTCTCCTCCTCCCCTCTCTCTCCCCTTTTTCTCCTCTTCCCAACTCCCACCTCAGAGCGGGGAGTTGTATTGCGTGGACCTGCCCCTTCTGTGGCCGTCTGGGAGGCTGGTGCTTCTCTCGGCTCCCTCTCTCATACCAGTAGCAACCCTCTTCTCACACCACCCTTGAATCCCCTGTCCTGTTAGTGCCGACTTTGGCCTCTAATCAGGTGGGTCTGGGAGGATGGATGGGCCCCCTTTTCCTGGTGAACTGCAGGAAGGAGCTCCCATTTGGAAACAAATCTCTCCTGAGTTCTGAGGCTAAACACTGAGTTCTGACCCCACTAGAAAGTGGGGTGGATGCTGGGTGGACGCTGACCTTCACAATTCTGGCTTTCTGCTTTGCATATGGAGAATGAAGTGACCTTTTTCCTGGCTATGCCTCATATGTGAGTGGATTTCCTCAGCCTCTGCTCTAGTCTAAGGTCAGACAAGCAGAGTCTGCTGTCAGGCAATCATGAAGAGGATGAAAACGCTCCTTAAATCACTGCCTCTGCTGACTGGGACAGGCAGCTGCAAACTGTGTTGGAATGGTCAGCCCTCAGTGCAGTAAGAGTGGGAAATGTCCCATGGATTTTAACTTTTCTGTCCTGTGGCTTTGCCTGCTTTTTGAACCTTTTTGACTGTGTCTTTTCTTCACTATTCTGGGTAAGCACAGAGCTAAGCAGCCAAGGCCCCTGGGCTAAATGATTGTGATTTGGGTTTCTTATGGATTTTATGAAAAAAGAGAGAGAGAGAGAAAGTGAGAAAGTAAATTCCAGGCATTCTTTGGTGGTTCTGAACTGCAGAGAAACATCACTGGGACAGAGCACTGGAGATTAGGGGAAACCCCATATGACAAGGAAGATCCAGAAAATCCCTTAGGCTTTTAGGCCTCATATTTTTACTTCCTGGGAGGAGGAGAGCCCCAGAGTTTGCTGGATTTTAGAAGAATTGAGTTTGGGAAGAGAACTGTGACCTCCATTTCTTGGAGAGCCCAGGGTTGGATGCTGTTCTAATAGGGTAACCTACTGGTCAACCTCAAATTCACGTACCAACTTTATTCCAGGGATAGGATGAAGTTGCTTAACCCAAGCTTCCCACTGTCTTGAGAGACACCATCACCCAAATGTCATTATCTGATAGTTCCTGCTGTGAGCTTGACTGGGGATAAGGTCACCCTTCCTAGAAAAGAGAGGCAGTTTGATTCCAAAAGGCTTTACATGATGCAGGTAAAGTTTGTTGGACCACATTCCATGTGTCTTTTCTGTATAATTTGCTTAAAATAAAGATCCATTTTACACCCCACCCCTTCCAGACACACTTGCTTTTATTTTATTTTTTTCTCCTGCATCCATAGAGTGTCTTGGTACCTTGAGGAGCCTTCTGTCATGTTTCTGTGTTTGAGCCCTGAGCCCAAAGCAAAAACAGGTGGATAGCAGGTGTCCTGGAAGGGCTGGAGCTTGGCTGTTTCACAAGGGAAATTTGGCTTATCCTTCTCAATGGATCATTACCGTTTGGGAATTTTTGCTTGAAGATATAACATCAGTCAGCTTTTTCCAATCCCTGGTCTGTCTTACCCTGACTGTGCCACTGAAACAGAGATTGTCAATGACTATAACAGCAGGGCACACTGATTTCTCAGGTGAGGTATGGAAGCACTGTTTTTCTTCTAGATAGATTCTGTACCTGTTTTCTTTAGGAAGAAGTTAGAAGAGCAGTTTAGCCTAATGTTAAGAATCTTGGCTCTATCACATAATAACTGGATTATCAGACAAGCTGCTTAACCCTCCACATTCAGTTTCTCCCTATGGAAAAAATAGGATCAGTATAGAATTTACCTTTTAAGGTTGTTGCAAGGATTAAAGAGAACTATTGTAAAAAACATAGATCAGTACTTGCATGGTAAGTGGTAAATAAATGCTATATAAGGGAAATGATAAAAGTAATGATATGTTAATTTTCATATATCTCTGGATGTTTTACCTGGCTTGGAGAATCCCTAGGAATTTTTGGGGGCACCCTGAACCAGTTTCTCTTATGCCCTCATAGGTCACCCTGGATTATGTCATTTAAACACTGCTCTCTGGATCCACTTGCTTGTCATATGCCTCTTCAGACCATGCATCATTCACCTTGTGTGGTCTTTCTGAAAAGGCTGGCCAAGACCAGGGGAGAGGTAAACTGAATGGCGGATTCATACCTTTGATTTTCCTTTTAGGCAGCTGAAGAAGTTCTAGTCAAGGATGAGAAGGGGGTAAGGACATTCTACCAGCAGTGCAAAGTCATGCTCCCTCATACCCTGGCCATCTCTACCCTTTGCCTGCCTTCCAGATTCCCTGGCAGCAGCACCTGCTATATAGGATCTCTGTGGCTAGAGTTTAAAAGAGGAGGGGATGGGGAATTGGTGGGTTGGGGCTTTGGGGATGGAAGACTGACTTCTATTGGTGAGTTGGACTTCTCTACGAGATGAGACCATGTGTTGCCTGTGTGTGCATGTAGGTGGGGCCCCCTAGCCCTGTGCTATCAGGGGGAAATCTACAAGTTGTTTCTGACCTGAAATTTGGAGGAGAGTCTTGATACTTTATTTACTAAAAGACTGTGGACTGATGATATCCATCAAAGAAGATGGAGGTTTCTTCATTGCCAGTTAATTCAGGAAACCCCAGAGACCAGAGGCTTATCAACAATTAGTCTGTAAGTTTTTTCTTCCTTCATCCCCACAAATGTGGCCAATACTGGGGAGATGGGGCTGCAGACCTCCCATCCTGCTGTCATTTGTTGTTCGATCTCAAATTGCTTGTTGCTCACCACTGGGGACTTCTTTTCCCCTCACAGGGTTGGCTGTCCTACTCCCTTTAATCAGAATTTACTCAAAACCAGTTGTGACGGAGATGGAAAAAGGAGATGTGGGGATTGAGGAAGAGTGTGATTCACCTCAGTCCACCATGGTCTTAGAATGTCCCTACTTCCCTGATGGTGTGCTAAAGCCAGCACCGGCGGGAAAGAAAGAGCGACTCCTCTCTCTCTCCCTTTATTCCTCAGGCTCCGAGTTTGGCTTACTTTGAGAAGAAATGACATTTATAACATACAAGTCTTCTAGATTTGCTTTTATGACTTTTTTTTTTTTTCAACTTTTTTTTAATTTACTTTTGGGACAGAGAGAGACAGAGCATGAACGGGGGAGGGGCAGAGAGAGAGGGAGACACAGAATCGGAAACAGGCTCCAGGCTCCGAGCCATCAGCCCAGAGCCTGACGCGGGGCTCGAACTCACAGACCGCGAGATCGTGACCTGGCTGAAGTCGGACGCTTAACCGACTGCGCCACCCAGGCGCCCCTGCTTTTATGACTTTTGAAAAATTCTCTCCAGTATGCACAGATTGTCACAGAAAGTCCATCCTCCCAGCTACCTTTGGTTCCCTTTGTCACATGGGCTGCACAGGCTCCAGTCAAATTGTGGACTTTGTTCTAACCTCGTAATTGATCCATCAGGCAAATGACAGCATCCATTCTGCAGCTGGGGGAGAAGGAGAGACTGATATACATGGTGTCTCTCCCAACCCTGGTTTCTCTACTGAATCTTAAAATGTAGAGATTCACTAGACACTTGCTACTGATGGCAAGGAATTTGGACACTAACCATCATAATCTATTTTTACCTTCTTTTATTTGCTTACATGGCTGATGGCATCTGAGCCTAGATTGCAGAGGGTCAGGGAGACACTCCTGCTGAAATGTTGGTAGATGGCAAGTATCTGTTACTTTTAGCTGCTAGGGCTCCGCCTGCCTTTTATAGATGGAGAGGAAGAAGCCCAAAGAAGCTGGATTTTATGTACCTCCATCTCACTTGATATTGGGTTTCTCATTTAGCCCTGGCCTTTTCTTTTTGGAGGAGGACAATTAATTGGGGTGGGATTACTCACCTACTGCTTTAATCTGCCTTTTTACTTTTCACTTAAAGGTCTTGGTTGTGAGGATTTCTGAGAGCTTTGGACATTGAAGCTGCTTTCTTCTCTGACCTTCCTCCTCCATGTTTGAGTGATATGGGCTGGGGCTCACTATTAAAGTTTCTTTCTCCCTCTCTTAGGTCTTCTGGTTTCCATCTGAGGTAGTCCTCCCACTGCTGGAGCTTTCTACTGGGTTTTCTCCCTTCCAGGAGCAATCAAGAGGCTGATGGATGTCAAGAAAACATTGTGGATACCTGGGACTCCATAGAACTGTACTCTGTCCTCCTGTGGGTCGGCTATGTGGTTTTCTTCCAGCCCCTCTTCAAAAGCTTCCTCTTCTGGGAGCTGACCTGTGCCTCTTTAATTGTCCCTTCCAGAACACATCCACCTGCACCTGGGCATGCTGCTGCACCTGAGAGGCTGGAGGCTCTGAAATACCAACGGATAAAGAAGCCCAAAAAGTCATCCAAGGGCTCTTCGAAGTCAAAGAAACGATCCGGTAAACGGCGGATCCTCTCTTTCCAGTTCTCTCTGCCTTTATTATATGGGATTGTTTGGCTCAGGGTCCCAACCTTGGGTTTTCTCTAGAATTAAAATTTTTTTTTTCAATGTTTATTTTTGAGAGAGAGAGAAAGAGAGAATGACACAGAGTGCAAGCAGGGGAGGGGCAGAGGAGGGAGACACAGAATCCAAAGCAGGCTCCAGGCTCCAAGCTGTCAGCACAGAGCCCGATGTGGGGCTCAAACTCACGAACTATAGATCATGACCTAAATAGCATGTTTTTTTTTTTTTAGCATAAATACTATAAATAGCATATTTTCTTTTCTTTTTTCGTAATATGCCTTTTGGAAATATCCCTATCTCCTTATATATTTCTTCTCTATTATTTCAGACCTTTTAGTTGGACATGGGAATTATGGGATCCTACTCAGTGCTTAAGGGACATTGTGGCATGGACCCAGCCTCTGCTGGATGACCAAACTTTTCTCAGTGAGATAGAATGAAATCTCCTTACCTCATATAAAGGACATTTCCATTGAAATATGTCTGTTTATCCACCAGTGATAGATGGCTTCTAAGATTGTGCAAAAATAATTCAGCCCTTTTTTACACTTAGAAAACTATTTAATATTTATCATGTACTTTTTACCAATAGTTTTAGGAATCTTATGATAGGCTGTCAAAAAAAGACAGCTGCACAGTTTCCTTGCAGATCTTTAATAACCACTGGAGAGTAACTTTCTTTGGAGACTGGGAAAGTGTCCTGCAGAGGCCCCTGGACTCTCTGGAAGACAGTGAGCACTTGTCTCTCAGTTAGCCTTTGGGTGGTGCTATTATCCTATTAGTTTATAGATGGGAGTCCTGAGGCAGAAAAGAGGAAGAAGCTTTTTTTTAGGGTTTGGGTGAGAAATTGAGCCCAAAGCTGAATGTTCAACCTATTTAAGCTCATTGCAGTTGAAGACACATGTACCCACCTACGTACATATCTATTTTTTTTTTAACAAAAAGAGCCACATCAGTTTTTTTCCCTCTTGTTCTGTTACAGTGTCCTGTGCCCCATAATATGTTGATGGCTCCCAAATGTTTTTAGCCCCAGTCTCTTCCATAAGCACAAGTCTCATATTTCCAGTTGTCTGTTGAACGTGTGCTTAGATGTTTTATAAGCCTTTGAAATGTCCAAAATAAAGTTATTGATTATCCTCTCCAAATCTGCATCTCTTCACTTCTCCCCCAACCTCACAAATGGCACTGCTGCCTACCTCACTGCTTGGGCTCCTTCAGTCTTGCTTTTCTTGCTCTCACGTGTCCTGTGCAATCTACTTGGTAAGGTCTGTGGGCCCAACTTTTACAGTATATCCTAAATCCACCTCAACTGCTAAAACTAAATTCTGAGTTACTCTCATCCCCACCCTGATTATTGCAGTGACTGCCTCACTGGTTATCCTGCTCCATCCTCGCTCCTTCTATAATATATTCTACCCAGAAACTGAAGTGATCTTTAGAAAATGTAATAGCATCCTCTTTCAGCCATGGCAGTGTGCACACACACATGCACACACATGAACACATGAACACACACCTGATTAAAACCTTCCAGAAATTTCCTGCTGCAACCAGAGCAGATTTCAAACTGATTATGATACTTTTCTCTGTCTTTCCTGTCTCTGTCCTCTGTTCATTCTGCTTCATCTGCAATAGCCTTCTGTCTTTGAAATGTGGCACATTGGCTCTTAACCCAGGGGTTTCACATTTTCCCTTCCTTCTGTTGGTAACACTTCTCCCTCAGAGCTTCAGAAGGCTCCATTTAAGACTCAGGCATGACTCCTTCCAAGAGTAGAAGTGTGCATCAGTCATTGACTCTCACATGGCCCTGTTTTCAGCTTTCTTTGTGCTGCTATCAGTATCTGAAAATTTCATTTCTGTATTTTTTAAGTCTGTAATGTTTGTTTCTTCCTCCTCACCCCACATTTAAGTATAATCTTCTAGAAACCCAGCGCTTTACTGCCCTTTCCGCAGAAGGCCCATGAGGAACAGGAGTGGCCCTAGAAGTCTTGGAAGCGCCAGGCCTGGTTCTATTGCAGGGATTGAAATCTTGGGCAAAGTCCATCATTTCTGGGGGGGCCAGGGGAGGGGTGAAAAAATGAGTTCCAACCCATTCTTAGATACCTTGATCCCCAACACCTAGAATGATGCTTGGTACCCAAGTGGCACTAAAAAAGAAATACTGATATTACTGTAATAAAAAATAAAAGTATTTCTAGTAACTACTAGATAACAGATTTAAACAAATATACTAAATATTAAATAAAAGATTAAAAAATGCCAATTGACTAGACCTATGCTACTATCCTACTTTCTCAGCTCAGTACAAGCAGGGAGCAAGTGTATGTGGTTGGTTACCCATATAACCAACATGGGGATCTCTGCTGTAGTGGCCTCCAGGCCCTGCTACACCTAGCGATTCTCGCTGTCATACTAGAAAGCCAGGATAGATGTCCCAGCAGATGAAAAAGGTGAGTGTGTGAGGTGACAATCTTCCTTTTCACCCACTTTATTTTCTTCCCATTTGTTTGGTGCACCTGTTCCCTTCTCTCTAGACGGTTCTGCCTCCCAGGCTCAGCAGCTTCCAGACTCCCAGGTTCTGTGGCCCGATGAAGCCGTCTGCCTCCGAAAGAAGAAGAGACACTCTCGGCCTGACCCTTTTGCCCGCCTCTCAGACCTGTGCCACCGCCAGCTTCCGGAAGACCAGACGGCGATTCTCAACAGCGTGGATCATGATGACCCCGGCCATGCCACCCTGCTGTGACACGACACAACTCTAAGTGTTCCCTGAGTGGCAGTGCTGGGCTGAGGGGCAAGGGAGGATGAGGGTGTGCCAGCAGGCGGGCAGTTTCTGGGGCTGCTCTGACCTTTGTTCTGTTCATTCTGCCTCTGGCCAGAGTGGAACCTCTGAATCCTGGCCATCCGGTCTCACTTTCAGGACAGAAGGCCAGGGGCAGACCTGTAGGTAGAGATCAGAAAGTGAACCAGGGACAGGGAGAGATCTGCCTCCTTCCCACCTCTCCCCTCTTCCCTGGCTTGATTTTTCTCACCTCTTCAAATATCTTTGGAAGTGAAGAAGGGGAAAGCAATGGCTTTTACTGCTCTCTGCTTGTGTTTCAGTTTATCAAATCCTGGAAGAGGGCTGGACTTCCATCCCATCTTCCAAATCTACATATATATAGATATAGATACAAATGCATATGTATGTAGTTTGTGGGCTTCTCTATGTATATATATGTACATTGAAGCAAAGTGCTGTTTATTTCTGTGGTCAGTGAAGGAAGGAGGTAGAGGGCAGCAGACTGCTGGGGTTTGTGAGTAGGACTGGCTGAGAGCCAGCTGGGCATCTGATATCCGTCCTGGGTATTCTTCCTTCTGAAACAGGATTCATGGCTTCTCAGCTGAACTCTACCTTCTCCTGTCCAGAGCAGAAATGGGTCTTCCAATGCTTCCTAGCTGCCTGCTTTGGGGGTTCAGCAATGAGTACCACAGAACTAAACACAAGCCTTTATTTCTTGGTTCCTGGGTGAAGAAAGGGTAGCCAGCAAAGGGCCAGACTGGCATCTTTCTTCCTTCCACAGTTTGTCCCATGCTGCGGAAGTAGAAGCTGCTTAGCAGTGGGGCCAAGAAGCAGGTCCTGATGCACAAACTCGAGCTGATTCGTCAGTCCCCTTTGGTCCAGCCAGGGCCAGAAGCCCTGTGGCCAAAGGGCTTCCCGTTCCGGAGCCATCTGTTCTGAACACCAAGCTGCCGCGGCTCTATTTATATCCTGCCTCTGGCTCGGCACCCTCTGGAGCGCTGCTCCAAAGGCACTGATTGGATTCCTCCTTTCCTTTTGTGGGAGCTAATTCCCCAGATTGATTAATTGCCACTTGTGGGGAGCCTGCCTGCGTCTCCTTTCCATCTCTCCACGTGCTGCCTGCAGACTCTTCTTTGCCCTGGGCCCTCCTGCATTCCGTGGACCCAAGCTCCAACAGGATGGGATCACATGAAGCTAGGGTGCCTCAGATTTCCAGATTCTGGGGCAACTCTGGATCCCCTCTCTTTCCTCAGTTTTATTTCTGTGGAACTGGCTGAGGCAAAGGGATGAAGGTAGAAGGGTGATAGGTAGGGGCCTGGGCTCTGGTCCTTTTTCTGCCAAAATCTTGTCCTAGTTCAAACTATTAGCACCCAGAAGCTTCTGTGCAGTCATCTTACAGTGACTAAAGATGCATCTCCAGTAAGATAATGGTGCTGCCCAAGAGCAGGACAGAAGGTCCTGAAGATGGATAGGGGTGCATCTGCTCTTTCCCTTCTTCTTATGCAGGAGCCTGTGTTCTGACTACCTGGGAATAAAGGTGGCTGTCAGGTTCCTTGAAGTATTTCCTTCTTGGTGCTGTTGTCTTGGTGGGTTTGGGGACATCTACCTCTCCCCAGTTACCTGCTTGGATGTTGGCCAGGTCAAAGCTCTAGAGGCTTCTGCTGGTCCCACTGCAGTTGCTACTGGTTTAGCCCACATGACCTCAGCAAGGGGGGCTCTGAGCGCTAGGGAGCTTCTCCCTGCTGGGAACTTCCATCTTAGGGAATGGATTCTTCTCTGCCACACAAGCCCTGGTGCTTCCTTTCTCTTGCCTAGAGAGTGGGGACCGACTCCACTTTTGGGGTCTGGCTACATGCCACATAACCATGGTTCCTTTCTAAGGGCAGTGAGTCATGGTGACAGAGGTGGGAGAGGGCAGTCTCTGGCCCTCATCTTGTTGACTGCCCCACTGCTCTGGACTGGGCCTTGCACCCTTGGGGTGGAGCCTCGACCTTCTGGCCAATGCACTTCTCCTGGCATCCAAGACCACTTTACCACCAGGTGGCAGTTCCAGCAAAACAGAAAAGCGGAGGTCGGGTGACTGCTTTTCAGAGGCAGCACTACCTCTGCCACTGTGCCCGATAAGTGACTCACTGAGTACCTCTCCTAGGGCGTGCAGGGAATGGACATGGGTCTCATACCAAGTCAGTTTGAACCCTCTCTGGGCATGTTGTTTGCCAACCAGGGTGGATCGTGGCTGAAATGTGAATGTGGGATGCCAGGGCTGAAGGACTTCAGGGTGAATTGGGCCAATCTTTCTGAGCCCTGCGCTTGGAATTCTAGGTCCTGAGCTTACAGAAGAGGAGAAGATGGGGTGGAAGGCTTTGCCATTTTAGGGTGTCCTACAAGACTGAGAGCCTATCTCTGGGCTGAGGTGCTTCAGACTACAGCTGTGCTTTCCCAAGTGAGCCATCTCCAGGGACCCCCAGTGAGCCATATCCAGGGCTAACAAAGGTGCTGACTCCTGTCTTCTCTTCTTCCTCTGGCAGTGCACCTTACCTCAGCGCATCAGACCAAATGGTTGGAGCTGTGCTTTTTTGCTGGCCACTGAGTGGCAACTATGCTGGGACATCCCTAAGGCTAGGGAAAGGACACCTAGCCAACTTAACCTTTTGATGGCCTCACACTCATTTCTCCTCCCAAGAGGGCTTCCTTCTTGTGATGGTGTCCTTGAAGGCCAGCAGCCTCCCTGCAGCCCTGGGAGCTATTTCAGTCCTTCCTTTAAGGCTGTGGTGGAAATTGGCAGAATACAGTCCCCTTTGTCCCTCTGATGGAGGGTAAAGATGTCACAGGCACAGGCTTCCGTGCTGGGTGTGTGCGCATGCGTGTGAGGGCGTGGTTGTGAACATGTGCATGATGGGGGTATAGCCTTTTCTTGGGACCAAATGTCCTTTGTACTCTGCACTTGAACAATGGCGATGTGCACTTTTGAGCTTCCTAGGACTTTTGTGCTCCACTCTGTGGGTGATCAAACGTCCTCCAGACTTCCTCTTTTATGGTCTGGTAGCTTTGCAGAAGAAGCAACTCAGATAAAAACCTATTCTTGTGTCTCAGACTTTTGCCTATCCATTCATTCCACACCTTGAGTGGAAACTGATTGTTTCAGGGTTAGGTGATTCTCAGACCAGGGAAAGGATTAAATGATTCTCAGAGGAGCCTGAGGCTGAAAGCACTTAGGGGGATCTGAGACTACAATTGTTTGAAGGAGAATAAATGAGCAATAAGGAGAAGGTGAATCCTGTTTCTTGCTTGCTGGCTGACCACACTGAGTGGGTTTCATGGCTTGTGTGGGGCCATGTGTGTGTATCATTGTTTGTGGCCCAGCTCAGCACATGCTGGTGAGCCCTGCCGCCATATCTCCCTTGTGACTTTCCTTGAGAGATGGGGGGTATGAGAGGCCTTGGGAGATTCCACTTTCTCTATAGGCAGTCTGCTTCATCCCACAGGGCTGGTGAGGTCTGTGCCCCATTTAGAAGAGGGGCCTATGTCCCATGATCATGCTCTAGGGGGCATCTCAAGCAGGGGTAGACTGGGGTGAGTAATTATTAATATTTTTCAGTGCTCTCTGTCTTTATTTTGATTTGGGATCTAAAATATTTAGGATTAAACTGATTCCAGTTGTTTCCCTGTGTCCTTTTTATGCAGAAGACACTGGGTAGGGTTCAGATGTGGAGTTTCCTGATGAGTTTGGTTTTTGTTTTAGCTCATTTGAGTTTTTGCTGAGTTGACAAAACAGTAGCTTCAAGGGAGAAACAGACTTCACCAAGTCAGGGTGACTTTGCCACTCCCCAGGATTAGAATCCAGGGCTGAGGTGTGCGTGGCTGGAGCTGTTTCTTCCAGTTTTGTTAGAAAAGCCTTCTGTGGGGTTGGGGTGGGCTGGGGCGGGGGAGAATTGTACATAAAGTACATTTTATTACTGCATAGAAACATAAGGAAAGAGAAGCTAATGGTTAATCTTGAGCTTGCTTTGCTTGCATGTAAAGGAGCTTTGGGCACCATCACACGGATTTCTGGGGAGCAGCAGGAAAGAGTCAAAGGGTAGAGATGGGTGGGAGTGAGGGGCAGCTCCCCTGAGTGCATCCCTACTGCTTCCCTGGGGAAGAGTGCACATTTTCACCAGCCATTCTAGGCCAGCTCTGCCTTCTTACCTTCTCCAAAATAAAAAGGAGGCAGGCTCGAGCAGGCTATAGGCATGGAGCCCCATGGGGCTATGCTTATTGCTTTGGGGAGAGGGTCTAGATCTAAACTGAATGAGGGAATTGATCAGGTGGGGTGTTTTCAGGAAGGGGATTTAGAGAGTTGGAGCATAGAAAGGAGGTTGAATTCTTTAGCCAAGTGTCTATAAGGCTGGAAGGGGAATAGAGAGCTAGGTTGATCATGGAGTAGAAGGTGGGGATCCTGGGATAGGACAGTAAGGCCAGAGCCAGGGGACATCAAATCTTACCTTTCTCTGTGGAGCATGTGATAACTTAGTTACTCCTAAGGGTGCAGTATACAAGTCAGGGGTCATCCCAAGAAAAGAAAGAGGAGCAATTTCCTGGGATGGGGCAGGCTGGGGAGTGGTAGCTTTGAAGATCATTTGGGGAATAGGTGTGGAAGACTGTTATAGTCATTGAAAAAAGACTGTGGAGTAGGACCTTAGCGCATAGGCCCAGACTGGATCTTGGAAAAGATCTTCCTTCATGGCTGGACTTCCTTACTTCTTCTAGAATTAGCCTATAACACTAAGTGCCCAAACCAAACATGGACATATTCTCTGTGATGTATTTCAACTTCATCTGTTTGTTTTCAGGGGTTCCTCAGGCCCAAAGCTGGGAGACTTGTCTTGAGATCCCCATCATATTGCTAGCTCTGTGTCAGTAGAGAAAGAGGAAGACTCATTCCCATGAGCTTCATGTGTTTGTGTTCATAAGCAGCAGTGGCAGGTGGCCTTTTCCTTCTCTCCCATGATCTTAAATTGCTTATAAGACATTGTTGCTAGTGGTGGAGAGGAGGGATTAGGGTTGCTTTTGCATTTGTCATCTTTTCTTCTTGGGGCACAGAGACTGCCTTCAGACCATGAAGCCACCCAGTGGCTTCATACCTAGAGGTTTTGTCCTCCTCACTTTCTCGTCCTTTGACAAGGTGAGGCCACCAGTCTGATTGCCATAGAAGGATGAGAGAGTTTCATCCTGAAGTGAGACCAGCTATTCCTTTGTTCTCTTTGATGTCTTCCTCCTTTCAGATCAAGAGGCAGAATTAAAAATCTCTTCTTTAGAAGAAGTCAATAGGGACCAAAGCTCAGGTTGGACTTCAGCCCTCTTAGCACCTTGATGTTTGGTTAGGGAGGGGTATCCATTGCCATCCCTCCCTCAGACTAGTTGTGAAACTACACTGGTCCAATCCTTTATTTCTGGCTCCCCCCACCATCTGTACTTTCAAATAAGTCTTTCATGAACAAATATAACATCCCCACCAGATGTTCTGTGTTTGGGGGTGCTGAGAGGGTAGAAGTGTTTTCTAACCTCATTTTAAGCTGATCAAATAATTCCCAATAGATTAAGTCTGATCCAAAAAGACAGACCTAAACCTAAGGGTTTCTGGGTAAGATAAGGAAAAAATAAGCATTAGTGCACATATCATTAATGGCTCACCACACCTTATAGAAGGAAGAGTCAGAGTATCTTGATTAATAAATACTTGGGTCGGACCACAGCCAGCAGTTGAAATCATGTAGGTATTCCCTTCTGTGGTGGTTATGTAATAGCAGTTAGGGCTCCTGTATAGGGCTGATAGAATAATTGCCAGTTTTGGAGCACTGGCTGGGAGAGCTAGATTGGGGAGTTAGAGTGGTACAAATTCTCTGTTCCTATCCCTGGTCCCTTGGCTGTTTGCCTTTCCACTAGATGGGGACGTGAATGGCTGTCTGGGCCTAATGTTCTTTTTGGTCTTGAAGAAGTGTGCTCTGCCATTCCCACCTCTTCCTGGATTTCCTGGATTCATTTTAGGAACTAGGGCAAGCTTTCCACCTCCACCCCATATACATACCAGTTAGGTCTTTCCTTCCCCACTTCTTTATGGCTCCAGGGATCCTGACCTTGTGCATGGTTTATGATGGGGAGGTGGTTGGGTAGGGAAGGGAATCTGGGAGGGGAGACAGTTTGGGCTGGGAGGCGTGGTTACATTTTCAGCCTTAGAAATACTGAAAGCATGCTTTTGGGCGATGTGTGAGGTTTTCACGTAGTAGATGAAAGGGGCAAACGTTGACCCTCCTCAGGGGTGATGAGGGCTTAGGGGCTTTTTGCTTCCTTTGGTCCTAGGACACCTACAAAAACTTCATTTCTGATGGAAGGGAGTAAACCCCCTCATGGTTATCTACAATCCTTCGAAGGCAATTGTCAATCATTCTATCAATGAATATTTATATTGCCTACTATGAACAATGAGAGGTCTGTCATGAGTAGACAGTGTCCTGGCTGGGTCAGAGAAATGGGGCTGTCTCACCTGTCCCTCTGCAGTTGCCAGACCATCTCCTTGGTTGCCAGCCCCAGCCAGCTATCTAGTCTGTGTTCCTTTCCTGGGCTTAGGAAGTAAGGGTATGTGTGGGTGTGAGAGCGTGTGTGCTGTATGTGTGTGGGTGTGAATGGGTGTGGTGTGTTTTGGTGGTGTGTGGGTGTGTGGTGTGTATTTGTGATGCGATATGGATGTTTTTGTTAGGTGTGTTTGTGGTGTGTGTGTGTGTGTGTGTGTGTGTGTGGTATGTGGTGTGTGTGGTGTGGGATGTGTTGGTGGTTTGGGGTACATGTGTGTGGTGTGTGGTATGTGTGTGTGTATGTATAGGTTTGTAAGGACACACTAATTTGCCTGAGTAGCATCAGGCCTAGATGACCCTCTTTTTGGTTGACTCTTTGATAGGCAACTTCTGTTTAGGTAGGAGGGCGAAATTAGTAATATACCATCTTTAGTGTATTTTTTATGGAGATTGTATATAAAATTATATAAGTACATAAAATTTGTTCTATTTTAAGGAGAGGGAAACTTATGTAAGGGGAGGGTGGGTACAAGGATCAGATGTAATAGTTGAGTGTGGGAAGCTTCAGGCAAGTGGGGCATCTGGGGAGTGGGAAGTGGTAGGACAGGAGACTCAAGCTGGGCAGGAGGAGTGGGGCTCATGCCCTCGGCACACATATATAAATATACAGAAAACCTATATAAAGTCTATCGAGCTAGCTTATCTATATATCTATATATCTATATGAAGTCATAGTTTGCTTTATTTTTGTACCTGTGCTTAGAGATGTTTTGAGCAGGACCGCCTTCCCCAGGTGGTCTGGAATACTAGCTCATGCCTTGATGCCCCCACCTTCCCTATCCTTCCTCTATGCTTCTTTTCCTTTGAAACACTGTTCAGAGTAGCTTGGGTCTTTCTGATGGAAATGTGTGTATATGAAAATTTTTTAAAATAACAAAACAAATAATCCACTTGCAGAAAGGACAAGTGAACTGAAGGTTGTCAGGAAGCTGTTGGATCTGATAGCCCCAAAGAATCAGGACCCAGTGTCTCTTGTCACTGGGAAAGGACACTGAGGCTTGAACGCTTTGGCACAGGTGCTTAATGCAGTGAAGATGGGGAGCTGAAGACTGTGAATCTCTCCTCTTACTGCTGGGGTTGGTACTCAGTTCCTCTGAAGGAATCTGGCTCAGCAGCCTTAGAAAGGAGAAGGTTGTGATTACCTGCAGGCTTACAGCAGTACTTGTTCTGGTTGTAGCACCTTGATTCAAGCACTCCTGGAAGATGTGGCAGTGAGAGGGAGGCATCTTGAGAGAGCTTTGCCAGGCTGACTGTATGGGCTCAGTTGTGGAGAACAATACCCTGGTCATTCTTGCTGCAGATTCTTGGAACTAGTGTGAATGTGATATCTAGTATAAATACATCATATATGCTTTTTCAGTTATTATTTTAATTGGAAAATAAGGTGTCATTGAAAATGGAATGGTCCAATCCTGTGACACTGAGGGGAGGATAAGGTGTGAGAGAAGAACTCTGGGCATGATGGGGAGGATGGGGCTGGGTGGAACCTCCTCCACCTGGCCTGGGACTTACAGAGCTGAACAGTATATTAGAAGAATTTCGCTCACAATTGGAGATTTTGGAGAGTGGGAGCTCGCTTGCATTGGAGCAGGACACTTTGTGTGGCCTGAAGTATACCTCTTTGAGAATTCAAGACCTCACATATGCTGCAAGGGCTCTGCACCTTGCAGCCTCAACAATTGTCTCTTGGGTGCTAGCTTTTTCTTCTGACTTGCCAAGAGCTCAGAGTGTTGTGTTTGAAGCTGGTAAAGGGCCAGATGGTACAGGCAGCCAGGAGAGACTTGTGGCTGAAATCTCTCTGCTCTCATCCTGCTCATCAACTAAAAAAAGGCAATACTAACCCCTCCTCCCCAACCAAAGTGTCGTGTTATCTAAGAGCTTTTGTCATTAGAGGGACTCAGATGCCTCAGCCTCTGGAATGGCTCTCTTACATTTTTGGGGTATTGTGGGAAGAGTAGGTTGGGATGGAGTTTGAGTCTGACTCCTGGCCCTATAATGTGAACCTTATAGGGCTCTGCCATTCACTGAGGCACCATAGAATCCCTGGGATTACTTGTTCAAAACACTTCTCATGTTCCAAGGACACTGAAGGAAAATGGGCTCTGTCTGCGGAACTGGAAGTGCTCCAATACCGAGTCCAATTGGTAATGTGTCCACCCTTGACTAACTTTTTCTGCAGTCTTCCAGGGAGGCCAAGGATACAGCCGGATGTTTCTTAGTAAGATTTTTCAGGGAGGTTGAGCAAGAGACAAAGCAGCACATTCTCTGTCCTTTCCCACTCACACCCTCCACCTTCTAACCTACCCAAGCCTTCACACAGAGTGCTTTCCATTGTTGGCATTGTTGGTTTTTTCTTTCTTTCTTTTTTTCTTTTTTTCTTTTTCTTTCTTTCTTTTTTTTTTTTGGCTCTTAAATCAGTCATCCTTTCTTTCTACGTAGATCCTGTCTCATTTCTGGTACTCATGCAACCAGCAGAATATGTCACTTTAACATCCCAGGCCCTTCAGAGGGTTAGTACCATCGCTAGATCTGCAGTTACTCTAAAACTCTACTTCTTCTCACATTATACTCAAGTCTTGATCCTTAGAATCCTCAGCAGCATCAAAGTACACAAGGTCAAAAGTCACCTGCACATTCCCATTTCATTCTTTAACCTCCAGTTGGACTCTTCATTTATGGAAGGAAAAGTGACGACAAGGGACATAGCCCCTACCTTGAAATTTTAGAGCTTGGGAGAGGATGTAATGCTTACCTCTACCTTTTCCACAATCCTGGCCATAAGCCCTCAGAAAGATGGTGAAAAGGTAGGTAGACCTTAGAGGGGGAAAGGATAGATAGCCCAGTGTAGATCTCCAATTTCTCTGAAGAACGAGCCTTTCACAAAGGCACATGGAGCAAAATGGGTTGAGATCTGATTATATATGGAATAAAAATTTCCTGTCTTTGAACCTCTCAGTTCATGGGACAAGTTGGTGGGATGGGTGCTCTGATTAGGCCTGTGAAGCTTATAGCCCCTGCTGGGAACTTGAGCTGTTCCATATGCTTATGCCATTATCCTTGGTTCCCATATGGTGGAAGGGATATTGAATTTTGGCTTTTCCCTTTCGGTAGCTGGTGGCGGAACCTGTGGAGTTTTCTTCTGCTACCTCTGTCTGCTACATGGAACAAGAGCTTGGAGTAGACCAAGTCATTGAGAATTGCTCACCCACAGATTGGGGTGGGTCATATCCTTTCCCCCTTTATTATCAACCAGTAGCTTGGGGAAGAGGAATTTGTCTGTTGCTCTTTGGCTTTTTGTTAGGCCCTTCTTCTCCTCTTTGCTGTAGGTGACCATGCTGCGCCACTTCTTACAATATAAAAAGTGGGAGGCGGGGGAACAGGAGAACTACACAGTACTCTTCCTGTCCATAAGGTAAGGGATTATCCACAATGCCAGACTGTGGGGGTCTCTGCTATTGTTTAGTAAACCACAGTGCAGTGTCCAGGAACTGGAAGGGGACACTTCATAGAATGATCTTGATTGCTGGAACTTTAGATGAAATCATTGGTTTAGGGAAGAATAGCAGTTCAAAGCTCCATTTACCAAGTCGTATGCATCAATCGCAAAAGGTCTTAATGTCTCATTCATATTTAATTTCCACACTACCATCTGTGGGGCCAGAAACTGAGGGCACAGATGGCATGTGCTTTCCCCAGTTGCTCCTTTTCCACAGCCATTGACTTGAAGGAACCATCCTGCTTCCTGTCAGGGATGCTTGGTTCCCTTCACCTTCAACTTTTTCTCTTCCATCAGGAGAGATTCTGTCATCCTGGATATACTTCTTCCATCGCACACCTGGAGGCCATTTTGTATGAGTTTCTTTTCCCTGTTTCACCCAGTGGTCTGTGGACACACAGAGGGTGGGGGTGGCTAGGCAGTGGGAGGGGAGGGGTCCCAATGCAGGCCCCCCAAGACCTCTTAAAAACTCCATACCTCCAGATGCCCAGTAGCCTCTTGTATAGTTATTTTCTGATGAATCTGGATGTGACTATCAGTTTCGTCATGGGAGTTCTTGCTCTCATTTCAAACTCTTTTTTTTTTTCCTTCTTCAGCTTTCTTTGGGAGTTACTCCCCACCCATGCCAGGTCTTCTTGTGAAGACCATTCAAACCTCGTTTCCATTTCTTGAATGTCAAGTATTACAACATAACTGCGCTAGGGTGCTTTATGGTGCTGTTCTTGAAGAGGCCAGCTGGACTGAACCTCCTTCGTCCCACTGGTTCCTTAAATCTTGCTGTATTTTGTCTTCTATTTTATTTTTTTTCCCTAGGGGTTTGGGGTGGGAGACATGGGGTAGCTTTTGTGTTCTCTCCCTCTCTTTTCTTTATGTATGGACTGGTTAAAGTCAGTTATCATGGGCAGCTGACTTCATGGTATTGGTTGGCTGACTTTGGTTAATTATTAAAGACAAACCAACAAATTGTACAGCTGCACACAGAACACCTTTAAGTGTGAAATTGAATGGCAACTAGAGGCTTACTTTTTGAACTTCAGGTATGTAACTCAAAAGTAAATAAAAACACTATTTTTTCAGTAAGCTTTTTTTTTTCTTCTAAGAGACAACTTAGAAATCAGACTATAAGAACATTAAATCGGTGCTGTACCAAAGCCTTATATGAACATATTTACACTCTGTATATCCTGTCTCTGGTGAACTTCCTGCTCTCTCACCCTCTTCTCAAAAGCCTGGGAATGCCAGCGTGTGCCAAGCCTGGGGCTGGGTCTTGGGGACCTGTGAGCCAAGGGGACACCTTGGAGCAGAGGATAATGATGAAGATGGGACACCGTTCTGCTTCCTGAGTAGACTCTGAGGGGAAACCAGGCGTGTGTGTGTGTGTGTGTGTGTGTGTGTGTGTGCATGTGTGTGTGTATGTGTGTGTGTGTGTGTGTGCATGTGAGTTTGTATGTGTGTGTGGGAGTGCTTATGGGTGCACAATGCCAAAGTGAATGCACTAACTGGGGGTCTGAAAGGGAGACCCAGGTTGGCTCTGGGAGTGGGCTGGTTGTAATGAATGAGAGGGGGAGTGTGTCTTCTCCCTTATTTCCTGTCTCCTTCCCTTTCCTCTCTGTCAGGGAATGGAGGTGTATGGAAACAGCTACACTCTTAACCAGGTGCTTTTCCCTCAAAATCTCCAGACACTAAGCATCTATAAAAAGCCCATCCAAGGGGCAGGTACCTCTAACTACAAAATCACAGACTGCCAAGATGGGGAGGAGCTTTTCTTCTCTCTAGCTCTTGTTTGCTTTCTTGGGGAAGGGGGGTCCTCCTTGTCCTCCATTCCTAGACCTGGGCCTGTTCTAGCTGCCACCCTCCAGGTGGGCTCCAATTGGCTGTCCTACTCCTTCTTCCCAATCCATAAGGAAGACCTGCTTGAGAGGACCCCTAAGCCACGCCCACTCTGTGGCCCTAAGCAATAATGCCCACCCTGGCTACCAAGGACCCTTTGGCCTTAGACTCTTGCCAGTTAAAAAACCGAGTGACACCCCAAACTCGATTAGGGAGAAGGTCTGCAGCCTGTGTTGGCTCAGGCTGCCATGCCAGGCTCCACTCGCTGGTATTTTCAGGCTTGCTGGATACTAACCAACTCATCGCCAGTAACACTGCATGTTCATATAGTGAGTTAAAATCGAAACAAGCAAACACGTACATAAGCAAACAAAAAGAGGAAAAAGTGCACATCGAACGACAAGATGTGTAGCCAGTGAAGGTATCCTGGGAGTGTTGCAAGTTAAAGTAATTAAAAGAAGTTTAGTATTTAATTGCTCCTCATGTAACATTACTCTGCTTCAGAAATGTTTTGTATTTTGATATAAATAAACATTTGCTAAAAAAGTTTATTTTCTAATTTTTATTTATACTTAGGAAGTATTTTCTTATCTTTTCTAATCTCACCTCTGGCTTTAGATCTCCCTAATTAATCCTAAATTTTTAAACTCATGGCTCAACCTGATTTTGGAAGGATTTGAGGCTTGGAGATTAAGGACCAACTTCATTCATTGAGCAAATATGTACTGAGGGTATATTACATGTGAGTCCCTGTTCCATTCAATAGGAATCTGTTAGTGAGCAAAATAGATAAGGTTTCTATTCTTCTAGGGCTTTTATTCTAGTGGTGGGGAGACTGAGAATAAGCAATTATTGCAATAAGAATATTACATAGAATAGGGGCGTCTGGGTGGCTCAGTCAGTTAAGCATGTGACTTCAGCTCAGATCATAATATCACGGTTTGTGAGTTCAAGCCCCACGTCAGGCTCTGTGCTGACAGCTCAGAGCCTGGAGCCTGCTTCAGATTCTGTGTCTCCCTCTCTCTCTGCCCCTCTCCTGCTCACACTCTGTCTCTCTCAAAAATAAATAAACATCAAAAAAATTAAAAACATACTAAAGAATATTGTGCAGAATATAATAAGGTGATAAGTGCTTTGGAAAAAAAAAGGGCAGGATAAGGGGCAGGTGGCGTGCAGAGGGAGGCTGTTGGTTGCAGTTAAAATAGATCATCCCGAGAGGCCTTCTTGGAAAGATAACATTTGAGCAAAAACTAAAAGGGGTAGCTAGTTCAGGGTCTAATAACCTATAAAGTTCTTTAATTTGGTAGATTTTGTTTTTACAATGCCCAAGAGCTGTATAAACTAGGAGAAAATATGTGACTTTTCAGTTATGTGAAGATCATTTTTTTGTTTGTTTCATTCCATCTTTGTCTAACTGAGCCCTCTCTCTGATGGAGGCTGGCCCTGGGCAAAATGTCACATACAGGAGTCGGTGGTGCCATGACTCCTCTGTACTGGAATTATGTCTTTCCTTTCACTTGAAAGGATTAGCAGGCTTCCACATCTCATTTCATCATCCCTAGGGGTGATTTGGTGGATTTGACTGCCTAAATCAGCATGCTTTCCCTGCGTTGACCCACCATCTTTCCTGTTTCTTGGTATCCTTCCGTGTGTTCTATCTCTGCAGTACTCTCTTGTTATCTATCAACTCTTAGCATCTATAACTCTTAGGATGCATATTTTTAATTTCACTGGGTCTTTAGGTTGGAGGCAATACCATGATATCCCTATTTATGCTCAGAGTCCTAAGTGAAGAAAACAAACAACCCACCACCCAAGCAAAAACAAAAACAGGGCCATCTACAAATTTAAACACATTTGCCATGGTGTAAAAAGTCTCCATATAAGATTCCCTGAGCGTCATGAGATGGGACTGTGATGCTAGAGAATCTAGTATCTATGTAACTTGCTTTGGCCTCAGTTACTGGTCACAGTTTTGCATTCCTACCTAGTTTCCATTTGGTTTCCTCTGTCCTCCCTTTTTCTTAGCAGGCCATAATGAAAATCTTTTTGATACTTCTTACAGACTCTGGTCTTAATTTTCAAAAGCAATAGATGAGGGGCACCTTGGTGGCTCAGTCTGTTAAGTGTCTGACTTTGGCTCAGATCATGATCTCACGGTTTGTGAGTTCGAGCCCCATATTGGGCTCTCTGTCTGTGCCGCTCCCCTCTCCCCTCCCAAAATAAATAAATAAGATAAAGAAACTTAAAAAAAAAAGCAATAGATGGTCACTTTTCAGTCTCTTATTTACATGAGAGTGGCAACATTGCCCAAACCCACCCTGGCAAAGTCCAGCTGCTCAATTTCTCCAGGTTAGTCTATAAATCACAGCAGTCCCCTTAATCCTCTCCTAGCCCTATGAATGTGACAGGAGGAGCTTGCAAGCTGAAACAAACATTTCTGTTACATTTGTCAGCTCTGTGGCAAAGCTCAGTTTAAAAAAGAATTAAGTAGTGAGGAAATATTAAATAGCTTAGGTCAGGAGGCCCTTCTTTGTGTTATATTCTGTTATTTTAGGGACTTCAATGTGTTTTTAAAATTAGCCCTAACTTCATGTTGACCCAGTGCTCCATGCTTTAAACAAGTCTTTCACATTTGGTGCTCATGGTAACTTTATGGCTTAAGTAAAATAGGTGTTTCTCTCTATCTTTCAGAGACAGGAATGAGAGGGTGAGGACTAACAAATGAGCCAACCAATCAATGTCCCTTTTTTTCTCTTCCCCTTCCCCTCCATCCCTCCTTCCACCTCCCGAACCCTGCCACTTCCTCCCCTATTCCCTCATTTCCTCCCACCCTTCCATACCACTCCTCATTCCACAAAGACTTTAAGGCAGCAAGATATTGCTTAGAAAATAAGAGGCCTCAGACATTAGTCCTGGTCCCATACTTTTTCCCTTAAGCTCCTTTCAGATGGACATTTCCCAGTCCCTGGATACCTGTATTCTCCCTGTGAGGTTATATAGACCCGAGTCTGGTAGATGAGACTCTGGAACCCTACTGAGCAAAACCAATACATTTGTTAGTGGAGATTCAGCTAAATTACAGTGACAAAGAAAGGTGGGGAAAGACCATGTGGTAAGCAAACTATAAGCTTCATAAACCTGAAGAAACTACTGATTTCTTGGGTCAAGACCCTTTGTGTTTAGGTTTTAGGAAGAAACCAGGCTGTTCCTGGATGGTAAAGGAACCTCTGTCCTCATACTGACAGCATGGTGCATGGTGAGCCCAAGTTAGACTTGTTTTTTTATTAAATTTTTTTAACGTTTATTATTTTTTGAGAGACAGAGCATGAGCAGGGGAGGGGCAGACAGAGGGAGACACAGAATCCCAAGCAGGCTCCAGGCCCCGAGCTGTCAGCACAGAGCCTGATGCAGGGCTTGAACTCACGGACCATGAGATCATGACCTGAGCTGAAGTTGGATGCTTAGCTGACTGAGCCACCCAGGCGCCACCCAAGTTAGACTTGTAAACTAGTGGAAGTTTCCTTTGGTATCCCCAGTGTTCCCTTTTTGGGCCCTTTCCTTGATTTCCATTGAATCCTTTACCTCTACAGACAGGGGCCCTGCACCCTTCTATCTGTGAACATGGTGTTAAGGAAGGATCTCAGGATGCTTTAGTTTCTTCATCGGTCAAGGCAGGTGGGCAAGGTCTTTCCCTAGGACCCTGAAATCTCAGATTGTAGCTCACTCTGCTCTTGAGAAACTTTCCCCTTTATGTCCTCAGTCCCAGTCTATAAACTGTCCACATTTACAATGGTTTACTCCCCATCCCTCGTGGTCCCCCTGCCCCCTTGGAAGAAATCCTGTCTTGGTTCTGCCATTGAGTATCTGATGAATTTGAGAAAATCAGTTGACTTTGCTGAGGGAGCTACTCTTGTCAGCCTCCCTCCTTCAAGAAACACTGGGTGTGACATGTGCATTCTCTGTTGGCGCTTAGTCTCAAACACACTGGTCATTCTCTCCTGGGGAACTCCCTTAGCAACACCAGATTGAGCCACAAGGTTCTGCAGCTCATCCAGATGGCATTCCAAGGAGAGAGGACATTCTCTCCTTGCTGGCAATCCCAATCTCTATGACAGGTTATTTTAGAGCCCTTATTTCATTTGGCTTTGATTGGAAAGCACACCCTTTCTGCCCACATAGGGAGGAGATAGATAAGCCTCTTAGAATCTACAGATGCTCTCCATTAGGCAGTCACTCTGGGCTTGAGTCTTCCCCTTCTCCCCCCTCTCCATGCCTGTATCTCACCAGTGCAGAGGCATGGGTCGGGGGTTGGGGTGCTGCCACTTCCTTTTGGTAGGTTGTGGTGAAGTAACTGATCCTCTTGATGACTGCAACTACCTTGAGAAGGAAAGGTACTTTGCTCCCCTTTATCCTCAGTTTGGGGTCTTAGTTGCCCATTTGAAGACAGCAGGAGTATTGTCTGTTAAGTGCGCCTTAACACTCTGTTACACTAGCTCATTGTGTGTTTGCCTTTCTTATGTGTAAGCTCCTTGGGGATTGGGTCCTATCTGACCTGTTTACTGCTGGAGTCTGAGCGCCTGTCACAAAAGAGAGATTCAATAAATACTTATTGAAAGAATTAATGGCTGGTCAGAAAATGCCTATTTTGTTTGGCAGCATTGAATTTTCTGGTCATTGGTAACCTTGGTAAGAGTAACTTCAGTGTCCTGATGGGAACAGAAACCAGACTGGACGGTTGAGGCATGGGGGATAAGCATGAAAGACAAGTCTATGAGCCATACTTTCAAGAAGCCTAGTGTTTCAAAAAATAGAAAATCTGAGGTATAGTAAGGCCAACAGATCAGCAGACAATTGTCACTGAAAAGATAGTCTGTTAGTTATGCTATTAGGGGCCCCACAGGGATGCACCAGAGTTTGGTCAGGAGGCAGAAGGAGAGGGGAGCTGAGGCAAGAATCTTTACTGTAGTTTCCACAGGAAGGAATGAGCAAAACAGGGGAATCAGGTTTAGGATTGGCTAGTTTGAATAATTTCAGCAGGCTCCAGGGCACTGGGACTGTTCCTAATTGGTCCCTGGCCCTGGGGTCATTAGGGCACGGGGATAATGGCCTAGAGTGTGAGAGCCCGATAAAGGAGCTGGTTGAGGTGTACACACTGGATTGGTTGGTTTGTATTTGAAAACTGCACTTGTGGGTAAATTATCTATTATCTCTAGGTATTGGCTAGCTCTGGAAGGAGTAGTCCCTTCAGGCTTTACAAGGCCCCCAATGTCAATGCATCAGAGTACAGGAAACAAAGACAGAGTTACTACACCTCATAGCAAAGGGTAACAGCAAAATGGGATGATAGTGAGGGCATGATGTCACAAGGGAAAGTTTCATTTTTAAGTCAGGGGATGTTAAAGTGTGTTTTATGCTGCTGGAATGAGCCAGTGGAGGAGAGACTCATGATACCAGAGAGAATGGTGGTAACAAAAGTAACATGGTTCTTGATTAAATAACAGTAAAAGGGGATCCAGACTACACATGAATGAACAGGCCTTTTGAGAAAAGGTGGGATATGTTATCCCTTGGGATGGGAAGGAAGAAGATCCCAGGATGTGATAGGAATGGAAGAGAAAGCTCTTATTTGATGACTTGTGTTTTCTTATGAAGTGAAAAAACCAGGTTATCAGATGAAAGATCAGAGGGGTTGTGGTGGTGGTGGAAAAAATGTGAAGAATAAGTTAACTTCCTTGAAAAATGCCAAGAATTGCTGGGCTATTTTGTGTATGAATTTGAGGTTCATGACAATATATTGTGTTTTATCCAGACTTGTGGATTTTCTAGGAAAGAATGATATGGAGGGAGAGGGACAATATAGTTGAGGGAGATTATAATAGTTATAATAAATCATAGAATCCAAGGTCAATAAGTAAATAAGATAGAACAGGATTGATAAATATTAAGTGATGGGTCCAATGGTTTGGAGTCTTGATTGCTACTTGGTTTTTTGGGGGGAGGGCAGTGTTGAGCCACAGTGCTTGAAGAATAGGAGCTTGTGGTCTGGTCTTGGTAAGAGTGTATTCACAATTTAAAGGAGGAATAATTCTGGTGCTGATCAGGTCTATGGTGTCACTGTAGATGGATGGCTCAGGTAGAGTGAGAGAAAATTCACTAAAGGTGAGGAGCTCAAAGGGACAGGAAGTCAGGGTAATAGATGGCTCACCTGGACGAGTCATCACTGAGAATGATGGTGGAAGTTGGGAGGAGAGGAAAACTGGGGCAGGTACTGAAAGTTTCAGTGAATGGAAGGGTCTTCAGGATGAGAGATGTGAGCAACAACAAGAGGGAAGAAGTGGTAGATTTGCAAGGCACACATCTCAAATGATTAGGTTTAAAGGAGAGAAATGGTCTGGAACCAATAGATAGAGTCTCTGCTTTGCCACAACTTACATTCTGGGGTAGGGAGTCAGCCAATCAGCCAATCACTTAATCCATCAACGTTAAATTGTAGTGGGCATTATGCAAAGAGAATGACTCATTGGCTGCTTTAGATTGGGTGGTTAGGGAAGACCTCTCCAAGGTAACATTTGAGTCTTGTCTCATTGGTGATAAGAAGGGACCAGCCAGAAAAGAGCATTGTGGGTAGAAGATGCAGTTCATGCAAAGACCCTAAGGCAGGAATGAGTTTGGTATGTCTGTGGAACAAAGAGAAATGAGATGTGAGTGTGCAGGAAAGAGTGGCAGAGAGGCAGAAGATAAGGCTGGAGAGATATTCCATGGGTTTGCAAACCTGAATAAGGAATTAGATTTTGTCTTTTGGTGATGGAAACTCATTGGAGAGTTTTAGGCTGGGAAAAGGCATGCTCTGATTTGTGCCTTAAAAAGATCCCTCCACTGCTGGTGGAGAGTGGGTTGTAGAAGGGCAAGGGCAGAAGCAGGGAAAAGTCCACACATGTAGTCCAAAGTTGAGAAGACGGTGTTTTAGATTATGGCAGTCATAGTACAGATGGAAAGAAATAAGGCCAATTTGGGATATGTTTGTAGGGTGGGCTGACAGGCTTGTTGAAAGATCTAATGTGGAAGGTGAGGGAAATAGAAGAGTTGAGGATGACTCCTAATTTTTTTTTTTTTACCTGAGTGAGAATGAGAAGACAGAGGAGGAGGAGATATGAAGAGGAGGGAAATCAAGAGTTTGTAATATCTCATGATTATTAAACATTCAACTGGACATGTCAGTAAGCAACTGGATATATGAGTCTGGAATTCCAGAGGGAGACAAGGACCAGAGATCTGGATTGGGCGATCATTCTCAGACAGATGGTGTTTAAATCCTAGGAAGCAGGGAGATAGAAGAGGTATGTAAGAGATGTACTAAAAGCCACTGAGTGAAGAACAGTAAGGTAAATACAGAGAAGTGACTACAGGTTTGGGCAGCATAGAGACATGTAATTGATGGTGTTAACAAGGGCAGCCTCAGTGGAACGGTGGGGACAGCAGTCCAAGCTGAAGTGGGCTATTGACTAAAATAGGGCTAGGAGGCAGAGGGAAAGTTCTGATAACATGGGATAATTTGCTGACCACTAAGTGGAAGTTTCCCAGGACATTGTTTAAAGGTTCAGGAGCACAGTGGGTGCTATAATGTTCTACCTGGATCCTCTGTACTGGACAGGTGCATCCATCCTCCAGCTTCACTGGTGGTGGCAGCTAATGGCTCAAGTTCCCTGTTGCCAGAGAAGTGCTCTTGACTGACACAAGACTTATTGCCAAGAGGTTATATTCCCTTCCCTGTGAGGTGACTCACAGCCAATGACTAACAGTGACTGACACAGGGATACAGAAGACCACCCACTTTCCTTAAGAGGGGGGACCTCTTTGGTGATCTCCATGGATCGGTGCAAGACTAGAATTCAGCTGAGACTACATTCCTCTTTTGCCAAATCTGTCTAGCTTTTCTTACCCCCTTATGTGTGTGTTTTTTTCCCCTAAGAGTATTTATATCACATATCACATACACCCAATTGCTTGCCTTAGACTCTGAACATAGGGAACCCATTCTAAGACCTGCTGCCTGGAGAATCTAAGGATGACATTCTGGCGTTGGGTCACTTACCATCTTGCTGGCAATAGGACCCCATCATGGTGCTGGATACAGTGCTAAGAGCCCCCTCAACCCCAGGCATGTGCCAATAGTGTAAATTGCTAAGGTATCACCTGTGCTGAACAGAAGCAGGGTTCAGGTGAAGAGGATAAACTGGTTCATAGAATATCTTCTATTTGAGAGATACTGGGAAGCTAATACTTATAAGAATGTGAAATTGAGTGGCTGTTGCAGAATGCTATTGATGCCTTAAAGAGAGAAAATGCAGGATCAGGGCCACCAATCACCAGTTTAAAGCAAAGTGTGAGTCAAAGTGCTTCCTTTGCACCTAGAAAGAGACTTCATCTCCTGCAACAGAAGGGCAAACAAAACTGAAGACAAGACCCAGGACTTAATTGTGAGATGGGAAGAATTTTGGAGAAGGCTGAATTTCAGCTTGATGAGTCTCCTGTGCCAAAGTCACAGATTTGAGCCCCTGAGATCCAGAATGGGAATATATAGATGAATACAATGGAAAACCCTAAACCTCCACTTTCCTCTGAAACAGAAATGGCTATTTCCTCTTGCTAGAAGATAGAAGCCCTCCTTGCTTGAAGAATATGCAGATGTCTCAAATGAGGCAGATGTCTTACAAGTAGAAATTCTTGACTTCCTTAGTAGGTGCCTTATTCTTCCCTTCTTATCATTAGAAAAAGAATGAGAGTCAAACCTCCATGTGACCCCACTGGGCAACTGTTGCATCTGCTGAGAAGATAGGGATTTCACTGGGGCCTGGCTAATGTGCCCTGGGCAGGGGCTGGGAGAGTGTGCCTGCAAGTAGATCCTGTGGGCTAGAACATAAAACTCTTTGCAGGAGAATTTGTTGACATGGGATCACTCTCCTACGACATAGGACTTCACAATCCTGCAAGAGCCCTGAAAAGTGATTCTAGTAGCTTATGGAATAATCTTGAAAACTAGATGAATGTGATGGCCCCATGAAGTGAAATAGATATGTCAGAACTCCCTGTGGAAGAAGGGGTCAAAAGGTTTGGAGAAGTAGGCATGCTACTATGGACCACTGTATAGAACCAGGAAACCCACCAGCTGACTGTGAGGGTTGGAGGACTCTCCCTCCACTTACCTAGGAGAGAAGGATGTGTTGGTGAAAAGCAAAGCAGCATGGGTGAGAGGCTCACCAATGGCTGTCCTCTCCAGGCTGGGGCTGGTGATTGATCATGCATTTTGAGAACAGAATGTTTACCAAAAACCTGTAGAAGGTATTATTATCAATGGTGAAACATTAGAAGCATCCCTTTAAAGCCTAGAATAAGAAAAGAAATAACACATCCATTATATTATGAAATATTGTACTGGAAATCCAGTTATAGTTGAAAAAAGTAAAAAAAGAAGAGATTTAAAAATTAGAAAGTAAAACAGTATTTTCATTGTTTTCAAATAATGTGAATAGCTACATAAAAAAATCTGTGCACATCTATGGACAAACTATTAGAAATAGTAAGAGAACTAAGTGAGATTGCTGGATTTAAGATGAGTGCTGTTTCTTTATACTAGCAACAGAAAATGTAATTTTAAAGTTACTTTTATAAGAGTGATGACAACAACAAAATAATATACACAGGAATAAATCTAACCTTTATAGATGAAATGGTAAAATTTAATTGAAGACATGAGAGAAAGCTTAAATAAATGTGAACCACAGACCGAGACAGACAAGTATCTCTGTCTCCTGGTGTTGGTGGCTGTATTTTTCTGATTGTTCTTTTCACTGAGGATGTGGTCCTACAGGGGTTCTGGCTCTATGTGGTATGTCAGGACCAACACTTTGCCTTATGCAGAATTATGGCTCAGATCTTGCCCCCAGGTGTTAAAACCTCAGCTCTTTACTTACAGGATTGGGCCTTTCCCTCCACATCACCCCCACCCCACCCAGCCCCACTCAGGTCAACCGTAGAATCAGTTTAGGCTTAGGATTCTAGTTTCCAATTCCCTTTAGTTTTTGGCTACTGGCAATTACCAGTACTTTTTCTTATGAATGCAGCTCTGCTTTCAGAAGTATACGTTCTTTATTTCATCCAGCATTCTAGATTTTTTGAGGCAGGAAGCTTTCCAGGTCATCTAGTCAGCCTTTGTACCAACACTGACAGTCTCCAATTCTTCTTAGTTTTTGTTTAAACTATGCTGTTTCTTTTCTTCTAAAGAGCCTATTTATATATATTTTTATTTTCTTTTAATGTTTTTTAAAATTTGTTTTTGAGAAAGAGAGAGAACAAGCAGGTGCCTGTGCAAGCCTGGGAGGGACAGAGAGGGAAAGGGAGAATCCCAAGCAGGCTCCATGCTGTCAGTGCAGAGCCTGATGCATGTTAGAACCCACAAATCATGAGATTGTGACCTGAGCTGAAGTCAAGAGTCTGACATCCAGTAGAATGAGCCACCCAGGCATCCCTATAACTATGTTACTTAACTCAATCTAATGGTGTCTGTTTTTCCAAGGAACATTCAATTCATTCACATTGAATAACAACTGTTACACTTTTTATAGGATTCTATCTTATTTTGTATTTTTTATTAATTTTATTTTGTGGTCTGCTGGGTTTTCTTTTTCTTTTTCTTTATTTTTGCTTGTTTGCTATGTATTTTTCGGTTGCTATTTATTGTTATTTTGCCCTTTTATTAAATTTGGGAGTTTATTATTTTTTTCAGGCTTTTATTTAAATTCTAGTTAGTTAACATATAGTGTAATATTGGTTTCAGGAGTAGAATTTAGTGATTCATCACTTACATATAGCACCCAGTGCTCATCATAACAAGTGCCCTCCTTGATACCCATCAATCATCTAGCCCATCCCCCACCCACCTCCATACATCAACCCTCAGTTTGTTTTCTATCGTTAAGTGTCTCTTATAGTTTGCTTCCCTCTCTCTCTTTTTTCCTTCCCATATGTTCATCTGTTTTGTTTCTTAAATTCCACATATGAGTGAAATAATATGATATTTGTCTTTTGCTGACTGACTTATTTTCTTTAAATTTTTAAAAATGTTTATTTATTTTGAGAGAGAGAGAACATGGGGGAGGGGCAGAAAGAGGGGGAGAGAGAGAATCCCAAGCAGGCTCCATGCTCAGTGCAGAGACTGACATGGGGCTCGATTTCACAACCGTGAGATCATGACCTGAGCTGAAATCAAGAGTTGGATGCTTAACTGATTGAGCCACCAGGCACCCCCTGACTTATTTCACTTAGCATAATGCACTCTAGCTCCATCCACATGATTGCAAATGGCAAGATTTCATTCTTTTTGATGGCTGAGTAATATTCCAGTGTGTGTGTGTGTGTGTGTGTGTGTGTGTGTGTGTGCGCGCGCACGCGCATCACATCTTTTTCTATTAATGATTACGTTCCTTTCCCTAGTACTCAACCGGGTCTATCTTTCCTTCACCACTATTAAATGGTGGTAAATGCCAATTTCCCGCCCCCCCCCCACCAAGATTATTATCTGGCTGTTTCCTACTCCTGCTTAAGATGAGACTTCAGAACATTTTTGCTTCCCTACTTTCCTTTTCCCCAACCTGAAATGATAGCTTCAAATATTTTTACTTCTATTTTCCCATCCTGACACTTAGGTTTTGCTAAGAGAGTTTAATACATTTACTCTAAGCTATTATTAGACTTTATCCTGCAATAGGTCTCTTCTGTTTTAAGAATCCTTATTTCTTAGATTATATATTCTCAGATGCTCATTTTCAATGCACATTTGACTATATGTGCATATTTAGCCAAAATGATATCTTGGAATGCACACATGTACATATATAGGAATTAGTGTGTATTTATTACTCACTACATTATTCTACATTGAAGTCTTTGACTTAAAAAAATTTTTTTTTGACAGTAAAGACTTTCCTCAAGTGTTTTTCTTATATGGGCTCATAGGTGATATAGTGTCTAGACCATGCCTATCTGCAAATCCAATTTTTGACTCCTTTTGACAGCAACATAGCAGCAGGGAGTTTTCAACCCTCTTTCAAGACACCAAATGAAGCCTCTCAGGTCCCTGATCATCTCTTATTCTTCTGGGCTTGGGGAGAGAGAAGACTCAGCTCAATTGTTCAGCTCTTCCTCTGCTCCTTGCAGGACTGAGAGAACAGGCACAGACTCATGGGCTATTATCACTTCCCCTCCCTGGGGCTCAGGTATCTTTGTACACCAAGAGTCCTCCAGGGCCCACCAAGTTCCTCTCCTGCTCCTGGGATTTTCCCAACACTTGTACCTAAGTCAACATTTTGCAGAGGAAGAAATGGAGTCTAATGTTAAATCTTGAAAGTGGTCAAGATTGTTTGTGAGAACGTGGCAAAGGGGATGATCATGGGTCCAAGAATAGAATATTGGGAAACACCAACCTGTAAGGGAAGGCAGAGAAAAGCGGACCTAAAATGACAGATCATAAAGGGGAAGAGAACCAGGGAGTAGAGAGTCTCAAGGAGGAAATGGTCAATAGAGTCAAAATATAATATGTCTTCACAAGATGGGGTGAAATCACATTAACTTCCCACTGAAATCATCCATGTCTCATTTGCCAAATAAGCAGGAAGGAGGCAAACATGAGTGCTGTGGTCCATAGTCTAAAGAGAGCCACATATTGCATACATGGGTGCTAGTTCTTTCTGTTTTAGGAGTTTTTGTTTCCCATGAGGATGCCTAAATTCCTAAAATTTCAAAGTGTAGGGATCAGGGACTCTCCATTTTCTCCCTCTCTGCCTCAATATAAATTATTGGATGTGATTAGATGAGTAGAAGGAGCAGCCTCTTAGTCCTAAATGTAAAAGTATATACTGAGATGGAGAGGGAAGCAATGAATGATGCTACACTGTATCAATTAGAGTTCTAACAAGAAACAGATAATTAGAGGAAGGTTTACTTATACAGGGGTTGTTTTTTTTTTAATGTATGAAATTTATTGTCAAATTGGTTTCCATACAACACCCAGTGCTCATCCCAAAAGGTGCCCTCCTCAATACCCATCACCCACCCTCCCTTCCCTCCCACCCCCCATCAACCTTCAGTTTGTTCTCAGTTTTTAACAGTCTCTTATGCTTTGGCTCTCTCCCACTCTAACCTCTTTTTTTTTTTCCTTCCCCTCCCCCATGGGTTTCTGTTACGTTTCTCAGGATCCACATAAGAGTGAAACCATATGGTATCTGTCTTTCTCTGTAAGGCTTATTTCACTTAGCATCACACTCTCCAGTTCCATCCACGTTGCTACAAAGGGCCATATTTCATTCTTTCTCATTGCCACGTAGTACTCCATTGTGTATATAAACCACAATTTCTTTATCCATTCATCAGTTGATGGACATTTAGGCTCTTTCCATAATTTGGCTATCGTTGAGAGTGCTGCTATAAACATTGGGGTACAAGTGCCCCTATGCATCAGTACTCCTGTATCCCTTGGATAAATTCCTAGCAGTGCTATTGCTGGGTCATAGGGTAGGTCTATTTTTAATTTTCTGAGGAACCTCCACACTGCTTTCCAGAGCGGCTGCACCAATTTGCATTCCCACCAACAGTGCAAGAGGGTTCCCATTTCTCCACATCCTCTCCAGCATCTATAGTCTCCTGATTTGTTCATTTTGGCCACTCTGACTGGCGTGAGGTGATATCTGAGTGTGGTTTTGATTTGTATTTCTACAGGGGTTATTTTTATAAGTGTGGGAGGGATGTAGGAAGACCACAGTGAGGTAGTTCAGGCACAGGGGGCAATTAGTGGCTGACTGACACCATCCTATGCCTGAAGGCAAGAAGAGAAGGAGAGGTCACCATAATTGGGAAGAGAAGGTGTCATATGGAGCAGGCCACCTTGAGAGAGCAATGAAAAGGGAGACAGCAACCTCCAGATGTCCTCACAGGTATGGAACCAAGGGAATAAATACCATGATCTCATTTTCCTTTCTTCCTCCAATATCCTGACAAGGATTTCCACAGGCTGGAGCCAATTAGAAGTCACAGGATACAGGAATCCATATAGTAGAAGAGAGGAGTGAGGAGAGGGGTGAATAATGGATCTTGAGGGCAATCAGAAGATATCTGGTACTAACATGATCTGCCTACAAAATGTAGGACTTAGATTTATGCTCAACTAACAGATTCTGTTATGTAAGATAGGAACCAAAAAATGCACATTGATTTGACAATTTAGAGTCTATTGACAACCTTGTTGAAACAGGTCTAATGGAAAGATTGGAAGAAGAATCCAAATTGCAGTGGACTAGGTTAACTGGGAGATGAGGAAATGGAGAGACTCATAAAGACTTTCAAGAAGCCCAATATGATAAGAGGAGGTCTAGAATGAACTGAATCTAGGAGACTGCAGGATGTAGTAGATGTCCTCCATTCTTTATCCCTTCTTGTGTTCAGACCCTTTGCCATATAGTTTTCTAGTGCCGTCCTTCTTGAACTCTGGAACTGATTGGGTATCTTGCTTTGGCCAATGAGATGGATATCAGCAGATAATGCACAAAAACTCGAATGATCCTGCTTTAGGGCTTCTCTATTGTGTTTCTGCCATTGCCATGAGAACATGCCCTTGGTAGCCTTTATGAGATTATGAGACATAATTGCCCCATTGCTCTAATTGCTCTAGTTGAATCCAGCCGATGTTAGAAGCCAGAGCAGATCAACTCGTCCCCAGCTATTTGGGTGAGTCAGGAGAGGTATGTAGTTGACACCTAACCGATTGCAGATAGATAAGGAAAAAACACTTATTGTTTTATGCACTGACATTCTATGGTTGACTTTTAATGTATTTATTATAATGTATTTATTATTTGTAATGTATTTATAACTTATACACAGGGTAAACTGATAATAAACTCTTAAAAGATTGGAGGCCTAAATGTAAAAAATTTATCCTCACAAGTGCTAGGAAAAATATGGATAAATTCCTACATAATTTGGAGTGTAAGAAAAACTATTTTTACTATGACTCAAAATCCAGATGCACTTAAAAATTAATAAATTTGACTACATAAAAATTACAAAATTTTTACATGGCTAAAAGATCATGTAAAGCAAAATAAAAATGAAATAAAAAGTGCATAAGCAAGACCAAAATGAAAAATGATAAACTGGGAGGAAGTATTTTCCCTCATAGACAGAGAGCTAATATATGTAATGTACAAAGGACTCAAGAATCAAGTAAGAGAAAAAAAAAAGAATCAAGTAAGAGAATTAAACATTCAAAAGGTAAATGGGTAAGGCATGTGAACAGTTCACAAAAATATTAATAGCTCTTGACAAATGAATAGATGCTCTATTTTTCTCATAGTTACAGAAAGGAAAATTAAACTACACAGGGATACTGTTTCTCATTTATCTGATTGGCAAAAGTTCTAAAACTTGATAAAACACTCTGTTGGTAAGACCATGGGGAAATAGGCACGCATATATTCCCAGTGGGAGTAAAAATGGTACAACCTTATAGAGTGAAATCCAGTAACATCTAACAAAACTAGAATACATTACACATTGAAGCTGCAATCTTCTCTATGGATTTACCATGAAGCTATGCCTCTGACAACACAAACATGCACAATGTTATTAATTTTGGTATTATTTCTGATAGCAAAATATTGGGATTTGCACACTCATAAGAGATGGTTCAATAAACTACACAATATAGCACTGTAAGCTGTTAAAAATGAAGAAGATCTTGAAATCATATGGAATAATTTCTAGGATGTATCATTAAATTTTTTAAAAGTGCAAAGAATGTGTATACATACACTTAATATAATTTATCTATTGCCTCATAACAAATTATTCCTAAACTTAGTGGCTTGAAGCAACAATAAATATTTATTGTCTTGGCTCTTTTTTAAAAAAAATTAATGTTTATTAATTTTATGGGGGAGGGGCCGACAATGGGAGAGGGAGACATAGAATCTGAGGCAGGCTTCAGGCTCTGAGCTGTCAGCACAGAGCCCGATGCAGGGCTCAGACCCACGAGCTGTGAGGTCATGACCTGAGCCGAAGTCAAATGTTTAACCAATTGAGCCACCCAGGCACCCCGTCTTGGCTCTTTTTTTAAAACAACCTTATTGAGATATATATATAAAAAAAAACTGCTCGTACTTCATGTGTACAGTTGATGAGTCTGGACATAAGCATAGCCTTGTAACTCCATCACCTCCAAAAACTTCCTTGTGTCCCTTTGTTTCTTGTTTTTGTGGTAAAAACTTAATGTGAGATCTACCCTATTAACACAATTTGTAATGCACAATACAGTATTGTTGACAATAGGCCTTTTGTTGTACAGGAGATCCTATCCTACATAACTAAAACTCCATCCATTGGAACCACAGTTCCCCATTTTCCCCTTCCTCCAGCTCCTGGTAACTACTGTTCTATTCTCTGCTTTTATGTGAGTCAGAAATTTGGGAGAAGCTTAATTGGTTGGTTCTGGCTTAGGGTCTGTCATGGAGTTGCAGCCACAATGTTAACTGGTACTACACTCATGTAGTCTTTTCTGGGGCAGGAAGATCTGCTTTCAACATGGCTGGCAAGTTGATACTGGCTGTTGGTGGAATGCCTGTTACTGTTTATGTATACTTCTCTACAGGACTGCTTGGATGTTCTCCAACTTCCTCAAGATCAAGCAATCTGAAAGACCAAAGCAGAGGCTGTGATGTCTTTTATAAACTAGCATTGTTTTCATACAGTCCAGCCATAGTCAAAGCACAAAGAAACTGTACAAAAACATGAATATCAAGGAGCAGGGGTCTTGTGGGTGGAGGCATTTTTAAGGCTAATGTGTGTGCACGTGTGTGTGTACACTTTTTAAGTAAGAAAAAAGGGGAAATAAGAATAGATTTTTGAATCTACTTCTGGATTAGATGATAGCAGTCCAACTTTAAAAAGTCAGACACATTATAAAAGTGTATTTTAAAATACTTTGGAGATCATGTTAGCAATAAAGAATAAAATAATTTGGATTCCAGAGAGAATGGAGCCCTTCTGAGGAAAATTGGTCGCTGCCAGTGGTTTTCTACTCTGGAGGCATTTATTAATTCTAAGACCAGTCCTATGTTTAATCCTGGCCCCCTCAGATGGGCAATACTGGGAAACAGAAGTCAGGAAGCTTTAGGGATCACACAGAGCTGGTGTGACAGGTTGGAAACTCAAGGAGCCCCAAATAAATGATAAGTTCTTGCCATAGGGTATTTTTCTGAGTTTGGGGCTGTGCACATGAGGCTGGGAAGGTAGGCAGTTACTTGGAAAATATCAAGAGGCAGAGGGAAATACCCCATAATCTTTAAGGAGATTGGGGCCTCCTCAAATACACAACCTTCCTTTTCCTCAAGGCATTTGCCAGATTTTGAAACTATATGGGGCAAGGAGCCTGAAGAGCTAAACTTACAACCTTCAAAGAGCACTACATTTCTAGCAGAAAAATATATTGAAGAGCACACTGGACATGGCAGAAGACAGAGCTAGGGAACCAGAAGCCAGGATAATAAGAAATATCCAAAGCTGAAGTGCAGAATCAAAAAAGAAAGGGGAAAAGAAAGGAATGGAACAAAAGAGACATGTGGAACACAAACAAAAAGGTCTAACAGAACATATAATTGGAGCCCCAAACAGGGCAGAGGCAATGAATGGGCAGAAGCAATATTGGAAGAGATAATGTCAGAGAAATTTTCTAAACTGGTAGAAGATATCCCACAGATTCAAGATGCTCAATGAATTATAAGGAAGATAAATACAAAGGAAAACACACCAGGCACATCATAGTCAATCTGCTAAAAACGAAAGATAAAAAGAAAAATCTTAAAAGGTTCAGAAAAAAAACCCCATTATCTTTAAAGGAGCAACAATAAGATTAATGACAGCCTTTTCAACATAGACAATGGAATATCTTTAAAGTGCTGAAAGGAACAGCCAAACTATAACTCAGTAAACAATATAATAATTTAAAATATTTGGTTTAAAATAAAATAAGGAAAGGATAAAACTAGATGATACACATAAAAATATATTAATCTTAAAGCTATCTAAAATATATTGGTAAATACATTGACTTTAAATGGACTAAGAAATACAATTAGTAAGGCAAACATTGTCAAACTGGATTTAAAAACCACAACCATTGATATTTATAGGAGCATATTATATAAATAAATGGAAAGGTGGGTAGGAAACAATAAAATTTAAAAATATATATCATAGAAGTACTAACAAAAAGAGGGTTATTAAAGCCTTATTAAATCAGACAAAGCCAATTTTTTTTTCTAATAGGAATGAGTTTTATTGGCTTACTATCTAGATTAATCTTTTGCTTTTTTTCTCCCCCTGGAAATTTTCGTTGGCCTAAATCTAATGACTTTATCTTAAAATTTTTTATGAGGGCTTTTTAAATTTGGGGGTTTTCCTTTTGAGAATTTAATTTTACCATCTTCTGCATCATTCTGACTCCATTTAATCAAATAATGCCACAAGACCCCAATGGCCTTGTTTGTTCTAGTAGCACAGATGTAGATAAAGTCTATTTTATTTATTTTATTTTATTTTATTATTTTTTTCTTAAATTTTACTTAGTTAATATACAGTGCAATATTGATTTCAGGGGTAGAATTCAGTGATTCATCAGTTACATACGATTCCAGTGCTCATCACAAGTGCCCTACTTAATACCCATTACCCATGCAGCCCATCTCCCACCACCTCCCTCCATCAGACCTCTATTTGTTCTCTATCATGAAGAGTCTCTTGTGGTTTGTTTCCCTCTCTTCTCTTCCCCCACTCCCACCCATCATTGCGAATGGCAAGGTTTCATTCTTTTTGATGGCTGAGGAATATTCCACTCTGTGTGTGTGTGTGTGTGTGTGTGTGTGTGTGTGTGTATCACATCTTCTTTATCCATTCATCAGTCAATGGACATTTGGGCTTTCTCCATAGTTTGGCTATTGTTGATAATGCTGCTACAAACCTTGGAGTGTATGCACCCCTTTGAATGTGTATTTTTGTATCCTTTGGGTAAATAACTAATAGTGCAATTGTTGGATTGTAGGGTAGTTCTATTTTTAGTTTTTTGAGGAGCCTCCATGCTATTCTCCAGAGTGGCTGCACCAGTTTGCATTTCCAACAGTGCCAGAGGGTTCCCATTTCTTTGCATCCTCACCAACACCTGTTGTTTCTTGTATTGTTAATTTTGGCTATTCAGACAGGTGTGAGGTGATATCTCATTGTGGTTTTGATTTGTATTTCCATAATGATGAATGATGTTGAGCATCTTTTTCATGTGTCTGTTAGCCATTTGGATGTCTTCTTTGGAAAATTGTCTATTCGTGTCTTCTGCCCATTTCATAACTGGGTTCTTTGTTTATTGGGTGTTGAGTTTGATAAGTTTTTTTTATAGATTTTGAATACTAACCCTTTATCAGATATGTCATTTGCAAATATCTTGTCCCATTATGTAGGGTGCCTTTTAGCTCTGTTGAGTGTTTCTTTTGCTGGACAGAAGCTTTTTATGTTGATGAAGTCCCAGTAGTTCATGTTTGTTTTTGTTTCCATTGCCTTCACCAAATAAAGTAAGAATATTTTTGGTCATTAAGGCTGTTTTAATGGTAATAAAGTGGACAATTTAATAGGAAGACAAATAAATGTTAAATTTGTGTCTAATAGCATACTTTCAAAATGTATGAAGTCAAAATTGATGGAACTAAAAGAAACAATAGACAAACAAAATCATAGTTGGAGATTTTAATACATTTTTCTCATGGATTTATAGAACAAGGAAGGAAAAATTAGTAAAGATTTAGAAAATATAACAAATAATCAACTAACTTGAACTAATTGACAAATGTAGACCTCTACACTCAACAACTGTAGTGTACATATTCTTTTTAAGTGCTCTTGGATTAGTTACCAAAATAGACTATATACTGGGCCAGAACACTAATCAAAAGCCTGAAATCAGACTAGTGCTTTGGCTAGAGTGGAATTAAATTATAAATTAGTCATCATAATATTTCTGAAAGTTTCTCAGTTAAGGATCAATTCTAAGTAACCCAAAATTCAAATAAGAAATTACCATATAATATAAACCAGAAAACATTTTAGTTATATACTAATAAAAATGCTTGTGAGACACAACTAAAGCAATGTTCTGAGGGCAATTTTCAGTTCTAAATGCAGACATCAGAAAAGAAAAAAAATGAAAATCAATGATCTAAGTCACCATCCCTAGAAGCTGAAACAATAGCCATAAGCTAAACCTAAAGAATGCAGAAAAAATGAAGTAATAAAGGAGTGTGTTATTGAAATTTAACACAGATACACACATGAAAATTGACAAAGGATAGTTATTTGAAAAGATTAATAAGACTGCCAAACCTCTAGCAAAGATAAGCAAAGACAAACCTCTAGTGAAGATAAAAAGACAAAAATCATATATTAACATTATCAGAAATAAAAAAGAATTCACATCAAATTCTACAAATATTAGGAAGATGACAAAAGAATATTGTGAACATCTTTATGCCAATCATTCTGACAACTTAGATAAAATGGATACATTCCTTGAGAAATACAACATTAGAATTTACACAAGCAGTAAAACAAATCTGAATATTCTTGTATATATTAAAGAAGTTAATTCTATAATTAAAAACTATCCAATAAAGAAAACTCCAGGTCCAGATAGATGGATAACAGATAAATTCCTCCAAACACATACAGAAGAAATAAATCTCAAATGAATTCTTCTAGAGAATAGAAATAGTGAATGCTTTTAAATCCATTTTATGATTTCAGTTCAACGTTGATATCGATATCTGGCAAAGAAGACAAAAAAGAAAATACAGGGTAATATCTGTTTTTATCATAGATGGAAAAGTTCTAATAAAACTATATATTTATATTTAAGGTATATAGTGTATAAGGTTATAATATACATGTATGATATGTATGTGTATATATGTATATATATCCTGAACAAGTGGGATTTGTCATAGAATTTCAATATTGCTTTAACATCTGAAAATCGTGGTGCCTGGGTGGCTCAGTTAAGTGTTTGACTTTGGCTCAGGTCATGATCTCACGGTTTGTGAGTTCAAGCCCTGCATTGGGCTCTGTGCTGACAGCTCAGAGCCTGGAGCTTGCTTCAGATTCTGTGTCTCCCTCTCTCTCTCTGCTCCTCCCATGCTCACGCTGTGTCTTTCTTGGTCTCTCAATAATAAATAAACGTTAAAAAAATTAACATTTAAAAATCAGTCAATAGAATGTGCTATAATAGAATAAAAGAAAGCCCATATGATCATCTAAACAAACAGGAAAACAAATTGGTAAAATTCAACACACTTTCATGACAAAAACTCAGCAAACTAGGAGTAGGAGGAAAAATATTTAACTGGGTGAAGAGGATCTACCAAGGACCTAGCACCAGCGTTAATGATGAAATAGTGAACACTTTTCTTGTAAGATTATAAACAAGGCAAAGATTGTTTTTACCATTTTTATTCAACATTTTACTGAAGATACTAGCTAGAGAAAAAGGGCAAGCAAACAACAACAGTGCAGCAACAATGACAAACAACATGATTTCATATGCAGAAAATCCAAAAATATCTGTGTGTAACTATTATTAATAAGTGAATTTTACAAGTTTACTGGATACAGGGACAATAGAAAAATTTCTCTTTACAACCAAAAACTAGTTGAAATAGAAATGAAGTGAAAAAAGAAATACAAATGAAAGTAGCACTAAGATATCAAATATCTAGAGATAAATTTAATGAGAGATATGCAAATCCTCTATACTGAAAACTGTAAAACATGTTGATAAAATTAAAGACTTAAATAAATGGAAGAATATAGCATGTTTAAGGATGGAAATCTCACTTTATTTTTATTAAATTTTTTTTAATGTTTATTCTTGAGAGAGAAAGACAGAGCATGAGCGAGGGAGGGGCAGAGAGCGAGAAGGAGACACAGAATCTGAAGCTGGATCCAGACTCTGAGCTGTCAGCACAGAGACTGATGCAAGACTCAAACTCATGAACTGTGAGATCATGATCTGAGCCAAAGTCATACCCTTAGCCAACTGAGCCACCCAGGCACCCCTGGAAATCTCACTTTAGATAAAATGTCATTTCTTTCCATTTTGAGCTATAGATTTAATAAAATACTAATAAAAATTCCAGAAGTTTTTTGTGGTAATTGACAATTTGATTTTAAATATATATAGAAATGCAAAAGACCTAGAAAGACAACATAAACAAACATGAAGAAGAATGAAAAAGCAGGAGGACTTACACTACCAATGATAAAATTAAAATTAAGGAAGAGTGCTATTGATGATGATGATGAAGAAGAAGAAGAAGAAGGGGAGGAGGAGGAGGAGAAGGAGGGAGGGAGAATAGAAAAAAAGAACCTAGAAATAGCTCTACACATACACTGCCATCTGTTTATAATGAAGACACCACTCTTATTCAGCAGGTTAATGATTATTGGAAGGGAAAATATAAATGAATCTGGATGTATAACTCATCACCCAATACACAGAATTAATTTGACATGGATCATAGATCTAAGTATAAAAACTTCTAAAATGATAAATATTTCTAGAAAAAAACATAAGAGAATGTCTTCATGATTTGGTGGTAAGGCTATTTCCTGAAACATGAAACAAAAGCATAATATAAAGAAAAAATGATAAACTGATAAAAGGATCAGGGACATTAGTAATCCTGCCTGAATTAGGCCATTTTAGTTTTCCATTGACTTTAACCATAGGCCATGACAGTAATAAGATATATCCTAGTGGGTCTCCTATATTCCAGACATACTCTTCCTTACCTTCACTTACAGCTGCACATAATTTGCTGTAAGGTCCAATTTCCTCTTGGCAATCAAGATCAATCATCCCAGCCAATACAGTAACTACCTTCTGTGCTTCTTGATTCAAAGGCATGAGGAACCCAAAGTGGCCAGGTGGCAATACTAACTACCAGTTCATTGGAATCATTGTTGTGTCCTCTGGTGGAAGCATTCCTCCCTTTGGAACAGTAGAGCACAAGGTTATGGGGATAGAAAGCACTATTTTGCTAGTGGATAACTTGAAGTAACAGTGAGTAGTGCCACTGCCAATTCCATCCCTTGATTCCTGGACCTATGAATCCTGGTTATGAGAGAAATAGCACAATACATTGGACACTGATTTAGAACATGTACCACTTCCTGTAGAATAATGTTTCAGGCCCACAAGGTATTGCCATCTATCTGGCAATCTAAATGAGTCTTCAAAAGGCCATTCCACTGTTCTATCAAACCAGTTGCTACAGGATGGTAGGGAACATGGTAAGATGAGTGAATACCATGAAAATAGGCCTGTTGCTTCACCTAATTTGCTGTAAGTTCCCTTGATCAGAAGCAATGCTGTGTAGAATACCATGATTGTAGATAAGGCATTCTGTAAGTCCATGCATGGTAGTTTTGGCAGAAGCATTGTGTGCAGAGAAGGCAAATCCATATGCAGAGTAAATATCTATGCCAGTAAGAACAAAACATTGTCTCTTACATAATGGACATAGGCCAGTATAATCAACCTGCTGTCTGCTAGCTGGCTGATCACCTGAAGGAATGGCACCATATCTTGGTCTCAGTATTGGTTTCTGCTGCTGGCAGTTAGTTATTTGTGGCTGTAGCCAGGTCAGCCTTTGTGAGTGGAAGTCCATGTCGCTGAACCCATGCACAGCCTCTGTCCCTACCACCATTGGGTGATGACAAGGGTAGCTGGGGAAAGAGACTGACTAGTATCGACAGAATGGCTCATCTTATCCACTTATTAATAAAATGCTCCTCTGCTGAGATCACCTCTGGTGAACATTCATTTGGGACATAAATATCTTCATTTTTTTTCCCATCCAGAGAGGTCTAACCACATACCTCTTCCCCATACCTCTTTGTTACCAATTTTCCAATCATATTCCTTCTAAGTCCCTGACACTCCAGACAAACCATTTGGCCACAGCCCATGAATTAGTATATAATCACAAGTCTGGCCACTTCTTCCAAGCAAAATGAACAACCAGGTGCACTACTTGAAGTTCTGCCCTCTGGGAGGATTTCCTTTCACTACCGTCCTTTAGGGACATCCCAGAAAGTGGTCATAGTGCTATAGCAGTATACTTTCAGGTTTTGATGACTGATTATGCATAATCATTTGTAAATCAGACCTGGGTCTTTCCCTCTCTGTCAGCTGATCATAAAGAGCTCCCCATGAGGCCATAGGTATGTGCTGGCAGAAAGAAGGTAGTGTAGCCAGATGAGGGAACTTGGATATTTGGTCCACTTCCTCAAATAACTCTTTTTGCCTTCAGGAGTAGTTTGTGCCTGATTTCAACTATACCACTTCCATTTGATGATGGAGTGCTACTGTGCTTACACAACATTATGGCTTGATGGTTCAGACATCACCCAGTTCATGAAGGGCAGCTCAGGCTGCATGGTAACTTGGTGGCCCACGGTTAAACATTCATTCTCTACTAGGGCCCTGTAGCAAATGAAAAGCTGTATTTATCAAAAACAGAGTAGTTATTCATAGAGCATGGCAAAGCTTTGCTCCAAATCCTAATGGCTCCCACTGTGATTTACCAATAGATGTCTGCTAAAGGTTTCAAATAGCATCCCTATCTGCTACTGACACTTCAGGCACGATTGAATCTACTGGATCATATGGCCCAAGTGGCAGAACTACTTCTGGTGGCTCTTACTATCAGGTATTGAAAAAAAGCATTAGCTACGTAAGTTTCTATATACCATATATCATGTACAAGGGATTGTTTTAATTTTCTCAAGTAATGAAACCACATCTGGAACAGCAACTGTAGTTGGAATCACCACGTGGCTAAGTTTACAATAATTCACTGCCATTCCCCAATACCCTTCTGTCTTCTGCACAGACCAAATAGGCAAGTTGTGTCAAGATTTGGTGGAAATCACCATCCCTGCATCTTTTGGGTCTTTAATGGTGGCACAAATCTCTGTAATCCCTTAGGAATGTGGTATTGCTTTTGGTTTACTCTTCCCAGGTAAAGGAAGTTCTACTGGCTTCCACTTCACCATTCCTACCATAATAGTCTTCACTCCACAGGTTAGGGAAGCAGTGTGGTGATTCTCTCATTGCTGAGTATGTAGGTCAACCCAGTAAAAGGTTGTAAGTCCCTTTGAGAAGGCTGGAAGAAAGATTAACAGTATGTGCTTTTGGTAGTGTAGGAGGGTCCTTCCTCAAGGGGATCTGGACTCTCCTTCATTCAAGGATTTCTGGGTCTGTAACTGGCTCAATTCAGAATTGGTCAAAGGGCCATGATTGTTTTTATGATTCAAGTTAGACTTCTGTTCATTTGACCTAGAATTCTCCTACTTATATATATATCAGGCAAGTATTTAGTACACTAGTCATCTGTTTCACTTCTAAGGACACCATGAGCAACGAACCAACACTAAAGGTCTCTGGAAGTCAGACTCTTCTTACTACTGCTTTGACTCCACTGTCCATTATACTAACCATGCCATCTTGCTTTTGATAATTAAGTGTTGCCACATGGCCCCTGCTACCTGGAATCCAAATATCCCTATTGCATTTAGATTTTTCAAGTAAGTGGTAGCAGTTCCCACTTTAATTTCTGACCCACAGAGAAGAGTGACCCAAGAGCTATTCAAGGATGTTGGGGCTCCTCTCACAAATTTATTTCTCATAATCATAGTAAAAGTTGTGTTCTCTGGACCCTCCAGGGGTGGGTGAGCATGTCTTACATGATCAATACACTCTAGCATTCCAATCTCCCACAACCTTTAGATGCCTTCCTCTATAATATACCAAGGCAATTCTGGAATTTCAGATTCATTTTGTGTAGGTCATCTTTTGATCCATGTTTCATCCTAACAGTCAAGCAAACCATTAGAGCCCTTTCTAACTCCCTGAGCTCCAATATTAAATGCAGAATCTCTGAATAGCAGGCCCATATCGATAAATGTGGCCAGATCAAACTTTGTATTCCTTCCACCATTATCTTCTATTCTTCATATTTATCCACAAATATGTTCCCCAAATTTATGTCTGCATAAATTGGAAAAATCATGTTGTTCTTTTGGAGTGTAGTGCAACTCCTCATCAGTCATACTTTGTACCTCACCTGTTGCAGACTGCTGGGATTTGAGTGTAGTTATAAATCTAAGAGCAAAACAGGGTAATAAGGATGGGTCCTGAGTAGAATCAGCAATGTCTTTCAAGGCAAGTACCTCAAGCAAAGCAGGATCAATCTCTTCAGATGAGACAGAGGACTGCTTCCACTGGCAAAGAAGAGTAAAAACTATTTAAGAGTCAAATGTTTCCAGCCTTATTAGGATTTTTCCATATGTCTCCATACCAATTTTCAAGATTCCATTATTTTTCAATTAAGATCTTCACTTTGACAGCAGCAGACATGATCTTATATATAGAACATTCTGAGGAAACCACAAAAACTATTATAATAAATGAATTCACCAAAGTTGCAGGATACACATTAATATTAAAAAATCTAATTTATTTTTATACACTATAAATGAGAAATCCAAAAATAAAAATAAGAACATAATTTCATTTACAATATCATCAAAAAGAATAAACTACTTAGGAATAAACTTAACAAATGAGGTGCAAGACTTGCACATTAAAACCTGTAAAACTTTGTTGAAAGAAATTAAAGAAGATGTAAATAGGGACTTCTGGGTGGCTCAGTTGGTTGAGTGTCTGACTCTTGATTTCAGCTCAGGCTCATGATGTCATGGTTCATGAGATTGAGCCCCACATTAGGCTCTGCACTGACAGCATAGACCCTGCTTAGAATTCTCTCTTTCCACCCCTCCCCTCTTGCACTCTCTCTCTCAAAATAAATAAACAAACATTTAAAGAGGAGGAAATAAATGGAAAAACACCCCATGTTTATGGAACAGCAGATTTAATGTTGTAAAGATGACAATATTCTCCAAATAGATCAACATATTCAGTGCAATCCCTATCGCAGACTTTTAAATTATTTTTGTAGAAATTGACAAGCTGATCTTAAAATTCCAATGGAAATTTGCGAAGCTCACAGTAGCTAAAACAATCTTACAAAAAGAACAGTTGGAGAATCAAAATTCTCAATGTCAAAACATACTACAGAGCTACAGTAATCAAGAGAGTGGGGTAACAAGGTGGTAATATATGCCTCTCTAAAATAATTTCCATTGCAAATCAAGATGATAAAAGCTGCTACTTTCTAGAAAATGCTTTTTTTCCCTTTGCTGTCTTCTTCCTGTATGCCATCTCTGTGTTATACCTCAGCAAGGATGACCTATGTCAACTCTGCAGACCAGATTTGTCAGAAAGTAACCGGTCCTAGGAACTGATCCTGCTTGTGCAGAGAGGTAGTGAAGTGAAACTTTGCACAAACCATGCTTCAGTTCACCTCAGCAAATATCCACTGAGGGTTGAGGTTGACAAGGTCTGGGATATTTATGTGGAGGGCTGAGAGGGAAAGTCACCAGAAAATAAGTCCTTGTCATATGTCCTTGGACGTTTAGAGAACATCAGGCTTAGTGTCACACCCACTTGAGACAACTATCTTTCAGGTCTGGTTTGAGTGGGCAGGAGAGAGAGCAATGGTTGCGTTGGGAGCAAGCTACACACCCACCAATGACAGGACAATACAGGTAATCCTGGAGGATCAGATAAAATTGTAAAATGGGACTCCTCCAAAAGGCCTACCTGGACTCAATAGTGAGGTGTACAACCAAAGTCCAGGAGACTGAGTGGGGAGCCAGAAGCAGCCAGATAATGCAGAAGCATGGATGATTAAATGAATCTCTAGTGAAAGATCCTGTGGGGAATCTGTGAGGGCAATGCATGACTACCAGTGAGAGCAAGAGCCAAGTCTGCAAGTCTGCCATGCCCAGATGCCACCAAATCCTGATACAACTGTCTGTATAAGAAAGACCTTTCTTGTCCCCTTACCTCTCTTTCCTGCCCAAGGATAGGTATATATATCAATGGAAAGGAACTTACAGTCCAGAAATAAATTCTTACATTTATGGCTAATTGAGTTTTGACAAGGGAGCTAACACAGTTTAATAGAGAAATAAATTGCTTTCAACAAATGGGGCTGCGACAATTCAATTAGAAATGTAAAAAGAGGTTGGATTCCCTACCTCACACCATATCCAAAAATTAACTAAAAATTGATCATAGACACAAATGTAAAAGCAACAATTGTTAAAATTTTAGAAAAACACAGGAATAAATCTTCATGACAAGGTAATGGGCATGTTTTAGAAATGGCACCAAAAGCACAATCAACAAAAGTAAAAATAGGTAAATTACACTTCACTAGAAAGTCCAATTCACCATTTTGTGTGATGAATGTTAAGTTAATTCATCATTTTTTTTTCTTCAAATGATACCATCTAGAAAGTGAAAAGGCAACTCACAGAATAGGAGTAAATATTTGCTAATCATTTACCTGAGAATACACTTGTACACAGAATATATAAAGAACTTAAAACTCAACAAAAAACCCCCAAATAATTCAATTATAAAGTTGAAAGGATCTAATTAGATATTTCACCAAAGAAAATATACAAATGGCCAATAAGCACATGAAAAGATGCTCAGCATCATTTATGATTAGGGAGATACAAATCAAAACCACAATGGGATGTCACTCCACACCACACTTCTAGAATGGCTAAAATTAGAATGACAGACAACACTGCTGGCAAGGATGCGGAGAAATTGGAACTCTTACACATTTGTGGTGGAAATGTAAAATGGTGCTGCCTTTTAGAAAGCATTTTGAAAGTTCCTCAAAAATAGAGTTACCATGTAACTCAGATGTTTACCACCATTAATTAATTAACTAATTAATTAATTACAAATTAAACTATTCTTGGTTACCAATATATCTCCATTCATCTGGCTAAACTATAAAAATAACTTAAGTAAACTTAATAAAAAAAAAGAAAAAGAAAAAGGTAGAATCAGGGAGGCTTACACAAGGGATTTCAAGAGTAACAATAATGTTCTCTTTCTTAAATGTGTTTTCTTGTATTGTTATTCTTTAAACTGTACGTAAAGTATACTATAAATATTCTTTCATACGGATTAAATATTCAATAAAGAATGACATACTGAGTATTGGCAAGAACATGAAGCAAATGTTACTTTCATATATTGCTTATGGACAAAAGTTGGTACAACCACTTTGCAATACTCTTTGGTATATACTAATACCAAACATAAGTAAAGCCTATAACCTAGCAATTCCACTTTCTGGTATGTATATACTCAAGAGATTTAGTGCCTATTTCAACCAAAAGATAGGTATAAGAGTGTTCATAGCAGCATTAGTCTAAAAAAGCATCAAAATAGATATAGCACAATGTCCATCAATAGCAAATCTGATAAATAATTTGTGTTCTGCTAATACAAAGGAATACTATGCAAAACTTAACCTGTGCTGATAGAGGTCAAAATCCTGGTCACTTTGTGGGAGAGTGTTACTTGAGCCTCCTGGGGTACTGGAAGTTGTTTAGGGCACACAAGTGTGTGTGTGTGTGTGTGTGTGTGTGTGTGTCTAATTTTTCTGAACTGTGCATGTATTTGTATGTTCTACTGTGAGCATTTTATAACATAGTAATAAAAAAGTGAGAATAGATTTATGTGTCTGTTTTATTTTGGAAACATAAACACAGGATGTATATCTTAAAAAACTTATGAAAATCTTACTTCTGAAGTAAGAACAAGGTTGAACAGATAGGAGAGGAGATGGAACCCACTGAGTATATCTTTTCATGTAGTTTTAACTTTTGAATCACATTAATGTTTTTATATTAAAAAAAATTACATCAATCAGAGTAGAAACATAACTTTTAGGGGACAGTGGCAGAAACAGAGATGTTGTCAAGTAATTTCATCTTCTATTTTACAATTTCCAGTCTTCCTGGGAGTTAGGTTGGGGTCATATGAGTAGTACTGGCCAAAAAGCTTTAAGAACAAGCCTTTGGGCTGAACCAGAAGAGCTGATTTTATTCCTCCATGTGTTCTCTCACCTTGTTTCTGTGACTGTGAAGGATACATGATGAGACCTTGGAGCCACAGGATGGAATTCTTCCCAGAAATCTAAATCACCACATGACCCCTGAAGAGTTGTTCAACTTCTATTAAAGTTTTTGAGAGTGAGAAGTAAACTTTTTTTTGTGTGTGAAAGTTTTTATTTTAATTCCAGTTAACATACAGTGTGATATTAGTTTCAGGTGCACAATATAGTGATTCAACAGTTTCCTACATCATCCTGTATAAGAAGTAAACCTCTTTAAAGTTATTTATTTATTTATTTATTTATTTATTGACAGAGTGTGAGCAGGGGAGGTGTAGAGAGAGAGGGAGAGAGAGAGAATCTCAAGCAGGCTCTGCACTGTCAGCATTAGAGCCCGACATGGGGCTTGAACTCATGAACTGCCAGATCATGACCTGAGCTGAAATGAAGAGTTGGATACTTAACTGACTGAGCCAGCCAGGTGCCCTGAGAAGTAAACCTTTCTAATTTCGGAACTAGCCTGTTAGCTCAACATAGCCTAGAGTATTCTGATTAATAGAGAAGATGTAAAATTGAGATGATTTGTGGAGAAGGAGGAGACACAGTGGCTATATGAGGGGAATTGAGGAGAGTGAAATATTCTTTATATTCTTTTTTTTTTTTTTATGACTTTTTTTTAATTAATTAATTAATTTTTTAATATATGAAATTTACTGTCAAATTGGTTTCCATACAACACCCAGTGCTCATCCCAAAAGGTGCCCTCCTCAATACCCATCACCCACCCTGCCCTCCCTCCCACCCCCCATCAACCCTCAGTTTGTTCTCAGTTTTTAACAGTCTCTTATGCTTTGGCTCTCTCCCACTCTAACCTCTTTTTTTTTTTTTTTTTCCCTTCCCCTCCCCCATGGGTTTCTGTTACGTTTCTCAGGATCCACATAAGAGTGAAACCATATGGTATCTGTCTTTCTCTGTATGGCTTATTTCACTTAGCATCACACTCTCCAGTTCCATCCACGTTGCTACAAAAGGCCATATTTCATTCTTTCTCATTGCCACGTAGTATTCCATTGTGTATATAAACCACAATTTCTTTATCCATTCATCAGTTGATGGACATTTAGGCTCTTTCCATAATTTGGCGATTGTTGAGAGTGCTGCTATAAACATTGGGGTACAAGTGCCCCTATGCATCAGTACTCCTGTATCCCTTGGATAAATTCCTAGCAGTGCTATTGCTGGGTCATAGGGTAGGTCTATTTTTAATTTTCTGAGGAACCTCCACACTGCTTTCCAGAGCGGCTGCACCAATTTGCATTCCCACCAACAGTGCAAGAGGGTTCCCGTCTCTCCACATCCTCTCCAGCATCTATAGTCTCCTGATTTCTTCATTTTGGCCACTCTGACTGGCGTGAGGTGGTATCTGAGTGTGGTTTTGATTTGTATTTCCCTGATGAGGAGCGACGTTGAACATCTTTTCATGTGCCTGTTGGCCATCCGGATGTCTTCTTTAGAGAAGTGTCTATTCATGTTTTCTGCCCATTTCTTCACTGGGTTATTTGTTTTTCGGGTGTGGAGTTTGATGAGCTCTTTATAGATTTTGGATACTAGCCCTTTGTCCGATGTGTCATTTGCAAATATCTTTTCCCATTCCGTTGGTTGCCTTTTAGTTTTGTTGGTTGTTTCCTTTGCTGTGCAGAAGCTTTTTATCTTCATAAGGTCCCAGTAATTCACTTTTGCTTTTAATTCCCTTGCCTTTGGGGATGTGCCGAGTAAGAGATTGCTACGGCTGAGGTCAGAGAGGTCTTTTCCTGCTTTCTCCTCTAAGGTTTTGATGGTTTCCTGTCTCACATTCAGGTCCTTTATCCATTTAGAGTTTATTTTTGTGAATGGTGTGAGAAAGTGGTCTAGTTTCAACCTTCTGCATGTTGCTGTCCAGTTCTCCCAGCACCATTTGTTAAAGAGACTGTCTTTTTTCCATTGGATGTTCTTTCCTGCTTTGTCAAAAATGAGTTGGCCATACGTTTGTGGGTCTAGTTCTGGGGTTTCTATTCGATTCTATTGGTCTATGTGTCTGTTTTTATGCCAATACCAGGCTGTCTTGATGATGACAGCTTTGTAGTAGAGGCTAAAGTCTGGGATTGTGATGCCTCCTGCTTTGGTCTTCTTCTTCAAAATTACTTTGGCTATTCGGGGCCTTTTGTGGTTCCATATGAATTTTAGGATGGCTTGTTCTAGTTTCGAGAAGAATGCTGGTGCAATTTTGATTGGGATTGCATTGAATGTGTAGATAGCTTTGGGTAGTATTGACATTTTGACAATATTTATTCTTCCAATCCATGAGCAGGGAATGTCTTTCCATTTCTTTATATCTTCTTCAATTACCTGCATAAGCTTTCTATAGTTTTCAGCATACAGATCTTTTACATCTTTGGTTAGATTTATTCCTAGGTATTTTATGCTTCTTGGTGCAATTGTGAATGGGATCAGTTTCTTTATTTGTCTTTCTGTTGCTTCATTGTTAGTGTATAAGAATGCAACTGATTTCTGTACATTGATTTTGTATCCGGCAACTTTGCTGAATTCATGTATCAGTTCTAGCAGACTTTTGGTGGAGTCTATCGGATTTTCCATGTATAATATCATGTCATCTGCAAAAAGCGAAAGCTTGACTTCCTCTTTGCCAATTTGGATGCCTTTGATTTCCTTTTGTTGTCTGATTGCTGATGCTAGAACTTCCAGCACTATATTAAACAACAGCGGTGAGAGTGGGCATCCCTGTCGTGTTCCTGATCTCAGGGAAAAAGCTCTCAGTTTTTCCCCATTGAGGATGATGTTAGCTGTGGGCTTTTCATAAATGGCTTTTATGATCTTTAAGTATGTTCCTTCTATCCCGACTTTCTCAAGGGTTTTTATTAAGAAAGGGTGCTGGATTTTGTCAAAGGCCTTTTCTGCATCGATTGACAGGGTCATATGGTTCTTCTCTTTTTTTTTGTTAATGTGATGTATCACGTTGATCGATTTGCGAATGTTGAACCAGCCCTGCATCCCAGGAATGAATCCCACTTGATCATGGTGAATAATTCTTTTTATATGCTGTTGAATTCGATTTGCTAGTATCTTATTGAGAATTTTTGCATCCATATTCATCAGGGATATTGGCCTGTAGTTCTCTTTTTTTACTGGGTCTCTGTCTGGTTTAGGAATCAAAGTAATACTGGCTTCATAGAATGAGTCTGGAAGTTTTCCTTCCCTTTCTATTTCTTAGAATAGCTTGAGAAGGATAGGTATTATCTCTGCTTTAAACATCTGGTAGAACTCCCCTGGGAAGCCATCTGGTCCTGGACTCTTATTTGTTGGGAGATTTTTGATAACCGATTCAATTTCTTTGCTGGTTATGGGTCTGTTCAAGCTTTCTATTTCCTCCTGATTGAGTTTTGGAAGAGTGTGGGTGTTTAGGAATTTGTCCATTTCTTCCAGGTTGTCCAATTTGTTGGCATATAATTTTTCATAGTATTCCCTGATAATTGTTTGTATCTCTGAGGGATTGGTTGTAATAATTCCATTTTCATTCATGATTTTATCTATTTGGGTCATCTCCCTTTTCTTTTTGAGAAGCCTGGCTAGAGGTTTGTCAATTTTGTTTATTTTTTCAAAAAACCAACTCTTGGTTTCGTTGATCTGCTCTACCGTTTTTTTAGATTCTATATTGTTTATTTCTGCTCTGATCTTTATGATTTCTCTTCTTCTGCTGGGTTTAGGCTGCCTTTGCTGTTCTGCTTCTATTTCCTTTAGGTGTGCTGTTAGATTTTGTATTTGGGATGTTTCTTGTTTCTTGAGATAGGCCTGGATTGCAATGTATTTTCCTCTCAGGACTGCCTTCGCTGCGTCCCAAAGCTTTTGGATTGTTGTATTTTCATTTTCGTTTGTTTCCATATATTTTTTAATTTCTTCTCTAATTGCCTGGTTGACCCACTCATTCGTTAGTAGGGTGTTCTTTAACCTCCATGCTTTTGGAGGTTTTCCAGACTTTTTCCTGTGGTTGATTTCAAGCTTCATAGCATTGTGGTCTGAAAGTATGCATGGTATAATTTCAATTCTTGGAAACTTATGAAGGGCTGTTTTGTGACCCAGTATATGATCTATCTTGGAGAATGTTCCATGTGCACTCGAGAAGAAAGTATATTCTGTTGCTTTGGGATGCAGAGTTCTAAATATATCTGTCAAGTCCATCTGATCCAATGTATCATTCAGGGCCCTTGTTTCTTTATTGACTGTGTGTCTAGATGATCTATCCATTTCTGTAAGTGGTGTGTTAAAGTCCCCTGCAATGACCACATTCTTATCAATAAGGTTGCTTATGTTTATGAGTAACTGTTTTATATATCTGGGGGCTCCTGTATTTGGCGCATAGACATTTATAATTGTTAGCTCTTCCTGATGGATAGACCCTGTAATTATTATATAATGCCCTTCTTCATCTCTTGTTACAGCCTTTAATTTAAAGTCTAGTTTGTCTGATATAAGTATGGCTACTCCAGCTTTCTTTTGGCTTCCAGTAGCATGATAAATAGTTCTCCATCCCCTCACTCTCAATCTAAAGGTGTCCTCAGATCTAAAATGAGTCTCTTGTAGACAGCAAATAGATGGGTCTTGTTTTTTTTATCCATTCTGATACCCTATGTCTTTTGGTTGGCGCATTTAATCCATTTACATTCAGTGTTATTATAGAAAGATACGGGTTTAGAGTCATTGTGATGTCTGTATGTTTTATGCTTGTAGTGATGTCTCTGGTACTTTGTCTCACAGGATCCCCCTTAGGATCTCTTGTAGGGCTGGTTTCGTGGTGACAAATTCCTTCAGTTTTTGTTTGTTTGGGAAGACCTTTATCTCTCCTTCTATTCTAAATGACAGACTTGCTGGATAAAGGATTCTCGGCTGCATATTTTTTCTGTTTAGCACACTGAAGATATCGTGCCAAGCCTTTCTGGCCTGCCAAGTTTCAAAGGAGAGATCAGTCACGAGTCTTATAGGTCTCCCTTTATATGTGAGGGCACGTTTATCCCTTGCTGCTTTCAGAATTTTCTCTTTATCCTTGTATTTTGCCAGTTTCACTATGATATGTCGTGCAGAAGATCGATTCAAGTTACGTCTGAAGGGAGTTCTCTGTGCCTCTTGGATTTCAATGCCTTTTTCCTTCCCCAGTTCAGGGAAGTTCTCAGCTATAATTTCTTCAAGTACCCCTTCAGCACCTTTCCCTCTCTCTTCCTCCTCTGGGATACCAATTATGCGTATATTATTTCTTTTTAGTGTATCACTTAGTTCTCTAATTTTCCCCTCATACTCCTGGATTTTTTTATCTCTCTTTCTTTCAGCTTCCTCTTTCTCCATAACTTTATCTTCTAGTTCACCTATTCTCTCCTCTGCCTCTTCAATCCGAGCCGTCGTGGTTTCCATTTTGTTTTGCATTTCGTTTAAAGCGTTTTTCAGCTCCTCGTGACTATTCCTTAGTCCCTTGATCTCTGTAGCAAGAGATTCTCTGCTGTCCTGTATACTGTTTTCAAGCCCAGCGATTAATTTTATGACTATTATTCTAAATTCACTTTCTGTTATATTATTTAAATCCTTTTTGATCAGTTCATTAGCTGTTGTTATTTCCTGGAGATTCTTCTGAGGGGAATTCTTCCATTTGGTCATTTTGGACAGTCCCTGGAGTGGTGAGGACCCGCAGGGCACTTCCCCCGTGCTGTGGTGTATAACTGGAGTTGGTGGGCGGGGCCGCAGTCCGACCTGATGTCTGCCCCCAGCCCACCGCTGGGGCCACAGTCAGACTGGTGTGTGCCTTCTCTTCCCCTCTCCTAGGGGCGGGATTCACTGTGGGGTGGTGTGGCCCGTCTGGTCTACTTGCACACTGCCAGGCTTGTGGTGCTGGGGAGCTGGCGTATTAGCTGGGGTGGGTAGGCAAGGTGCACGGGGGCGGGAGGGGCAGGCTTAGCTCGCTTCTCCTTAGGTGATCCACTTCAGGAGGGGCCCTGTGGCAGCGGGAGGGAGTCAGATCCGCTGCCGGAGGTTTGGCTCCGCAGAAGCCCAGAGTTGGGTGTTTGCGCGGAGCAAGCAAGTTCCCTGGCAGGAACTGGTTCTCTTTGGGATTTTGGCTGGGGGATGGGCGGGGGAGATGGTGCTGGCGAGCGCCTTTGTTCCCCGCCAAGCTGAGCTCTGCCGTCCGGGGGCTCAGCAGCTCTCCCTCCCTTTGTCCTCCAGCCTTCCCGCTTTCTGAGCAGAGCTGTTAACTTCTGACCTCCCAGACGCTAAGTCGCGCTTGCTGTCGGAACACAGTCCGTCTGGCCCCTCCGCTTTTGCCAGCCCGACTCGGGGGCTCCGCTTGGCCGGCGAGCCGCCCCTCCGCCCCGGCTCCCTCCCGCCAGTCCGTGGAGTGCGCACCGCCTCGCCGCCCTTCCTACCCTCTTCCGTGGGCCTCTCGTCTGCGCTTGGCTCCGGAGACTCCGTTCTGCTAATCCTCTGGCGGTTTTCTGGGTTCTTTAGGCAGGTGTAGGTGGAATCTAAGTGATCAGCAGGACGCGCGGTGAGCCCAGCATCCTCCTACGCCGCCATCTTCCTCTTTATATTCTTCAAAAAATAAGAATGAAAACCTTTATAGAATATTAGAGCTAGAAGAAAACTACAGACTTTATTCAGTTCTTTTCATTTTGAAGACAAAAAAAAATTTAACCCGAGAGACAATCTTGAGTCAAGATCACACAACAAGTTAATGGTAAAGACAGGATTACAACCCTGGTTTTTAGGATCTTGAGAATAGTCTCAGGGTTAGGCTACAATTACTTTTGAGAGCAGCTGAACATTTGCTCAGGATCCTTTGGGTATACTGAACTTCCAATTTCTTGGTGAAGGTTCTAGATGGGAGTAGCAGCCACCTGAGCCTCTATCAGGCTTCAGACTTCAGCCCCAACTCTGAAGTCATAGCACAATCTCCTTTTCATTTCTATTTTACTGTCCTTCCCTACCCAGTCCACTTGAAATCATCAGGAAATATATATATATATATATATATATATATATATATATATATATATTTTTTTTTTTTTTTTTTTTTTTTTTTAATAAGAAATGGCGCTTTCACTCTTATCGTTTGGGTTATTTTTTTATGATTTGAATCACTGGTGTAAACAAAGTAAAAAAAAAACAAGAAAATATCCTTGTTGAGAATTTTGTTCCTCCATCTTTGATTTTTTTGGGGTGGACAGATTCTTTCCTTACATGTAAGAATAAGAAGTACCTGTGGTATTGTTTGCATAAATGTCTAGAGGGCTCAGATCATTTTGTTACAAATTTATTCTTTTGATTTATAAAAATCTCTTTATGCTTCAGCATTGCTTAAAACAGGGTGACCAGACATAACCCCCCTGCCCCAATCAAATCTCTATGATTTTGATAATTTTGATATTTTGATAATGATCTTCTTCAGGTTTATATTGGTTATATCTTGTTTTTCTTTCCATCCCCCCATCTCTCCATTTCTGAGCCATCACTAAGGCAGATACTTACTGACCTCTTTTTTCCATCTCCACTTTGACTCAGGAGATTAAAGGAGGCCATTGTCACATCATCATTGGTTAGCCAATCAGGTGAGCACCTCCCGTCAATGACCTCCTTGTTCCAGAGGAGTTCTTCAGCAGTTTCAATGGAAGGAGGGAACCAAGAAGGAGGCCTGGCATAAGTCCAAAGATGATAATTACAACATGGATTGTGTACATTCTTGCCCGGAAAGGTGCAGGGTTCCCCTTCCCACCAAAAATCAGTTCGGTAGGTGGAGCTTGGGATAGCTACCTGGAATTGTTTCTCATCCATCTCCTCCCTTCTGAGCCCCCTACTGCACTTCCAAAGAGATCTTATAACATAACTTTGAATAAGAATGGAGGAGGAGGGCTGGTTCTCTAGGTATTCTGAGGGCATTAACTTACCAATTTGTTACAGGACGTTGAAGTTGTAGAAAGTGAGGCTGTATCTGTAGTACAGCACTGGCTGAAAAAAGTGAGTAAGATTTCTCTATGACTCAGGGTACCCCAAATTCTAGACCGCTGGCCTCAGCGGGTGCAGGAATCTGGACTCCTTTCCTCCTAAACCTGGGAAACTCAAATTCATTGCCAAACACCTTACCTAGAACTGTGTCTAATTCACCAAATTTCCTAGAAGATGCTGGGGCTTGTGTCTTCATCAGAGATGTGTTGGAATCATCACTATCCCCACTCTGCTTCTCAAGGATACTGGATGAGAAGTTTCAGATGTGTCACCTCCAGCTACTGGGCATCTCAGCAGTATCTTGGGATAGGGCCAAGGATTTAATGAGTCCCCTAGAATTCTACAGATAAGCTTGCTATGGAACTTTGAGAGATAGAGTGTGTACGAGAAGACACACAGCATGTGTAGGGAAAACAGGGAGAAGGAAGAAGAGATACAGAGCAACACTTTCAGGGGAAATTACTCACCTTTCAGACTGAAGAAGAGGCTTCCCAGGACATAAAGGAGAAGATGTTGACCAACTGCCCTCCCACGCATGGCCAAGATGTACATGTGACCAGAGATGTGGTAATTGAGAGTTTGAGGCAATCATCCTAGGGGAGTGGGCAGATAGGTGGACATGCACAATGTCCAATTGAAAAGGGTCTTGGGCAAGTGGGTGGAGCTTGTCCAGGCTGGGTTCCACCCCTCCCAGGGAGTCCTTGCTGGACAGTAGTCACATGCACCCTACCTGGGTTTCCTAGGTGAAGCACCATCTCTCAAAGTCTGATTTGTTGGCAAACCAGAGTCAAGAGGTCCTGGAGGAAAGAACGAGAATCCAGTTCATAAGATGGAGGTAAAACATCTCATTTGCCCTGAGCCGTGTTGTGGGGAGGGAGGCACAAGAGCCCCACCTTCAGTATTCCTGGCCAACACAAATTCACAACTATTCTTCTCCAGAGATGTTGACTTTTTGGCTGAGAAATTTTTCAGTCTTTGGGGTCTTAAGGGAATATTTTTGCTATCTTGAAAGCCCAGCTCATTCCTAAGTTTTAGCATGACTTGAGGGGTTGCAAAACTGGGCTTGCTCACCGTTTCTTAAATGCTTCTGAATAAATTTTAGACTTCTGTTACTTTTGCACTTGATTTGTTCAGAAGTGGCTGTACTTTAAAGAGCAAAAAGAAAATAAGCTCTTAAAATGCAAAAGCCTGAGCCCTCATCTGCAGCTGAGGTGAGAGGAGGTTTCTCAGTGCCCAAGGCTAGAATTCTGTGCTTCACATTATGGTGGCTTTGCCAGCCTCCCGCTGTGCCTGCTGGAGCACAGACCACCTGCATCTGCCTCTCTTGGCTCTGAAGGGCTGAGACCTGAGGTGGAGGGAGATGGGCCTGGAAGCCAGCTCATTCTCTCTGGCATGAGCATCCCTATTTCCTTCAGGACTAGGGTTCACTCGGGGTCTCTTTTCCCAGCCAAAGAAATGTGGGATTAAACAGGTACTCCTGGAAACTGTGGAACAGCTCCCCTCTCATTTCTGTACTCTTTTCTTCCTTCCCCTGCCTCCATCACCAGCTTTGTTCACTTCTACTAAGGGGGACATATTTCTCAAGAAATGTATTTTTGCTGAGGGATATCCAGTTTTCTCTGTTTACCCCTTTACAGTGCCATTAGCATTTTAAAACAGGATTCAAATGCTCAGTAATTATGTAATAGGGAAGGGTAGCAAATAATGGAATTTGAGACCTCCTTGGGAAAGACTTTTTGGATGGGAAACGTATTCTAAAATCATAAATGTTGGGGACTGTATACAACCACTGCTGTGCATGTGGGAGACTGTCCCTGCCTGACATAGCTGCACTATATGGAATTGTAAATGTTGCAATTTCTTGGTCTGGATAATATGAACATCATCTTCAGATATTTTTTAAACATTAGCTGTATGGCATAACTAGATTAAAGCTTTGGAGACAACCTACAGTCAATTATCCATGTATAATTTTTCCACTCTGGACTTTCTGTGGATTTTTTTTAATCCATAAACTGTGACTGGTTCCCCTACAATCCACTAGTTTTGGTATTATTTTATTAGGTTCAGTAAATATGTAGTCAGGGAATACATATCCCTTCATTAAGCATCAGTGGATACTCATTTATTTGGTAGATGACCACCAGATGTTTGCTAGGACCTCTAAAGAGAGAGAAAATAAGATGGAGTTCCCCGTTTCCAAGGGATAAAAGTGAACTAGGTGGATAAGGTATGCGAATGTTAGAGAAAATGTCAGAAAAGCCATGAAGAGGATCTATAAGAGCATAGCATGGGAGACCCAGCTTGCACAAGCTCTAGGCATTGCTGCCTGGAGTAGCCAGAAGAGGTTTCTAGCAGGACATTTGCTTGGACAGACCCATAAGCTGGGCAGGGACAGGAAAAACAGGAGCAGGAATGAGGGGTGTGTCAAGAGATCACGAAAGCCTTGGCAACTTAGCCAATTCCATCTGGCCTCCAGTGCCCAGTGCTGTGGCCCCTTCTCTGAGGTTTCCTGCTTTCTGCCTTGGGCTGGGAGTAATCTCTTCCTTCTCTGGAATTCTTTTATCCTCTCTTGCCTCTCTTTGGACACTGACCCAGCTCTACCTTGTGTGAGTGGTAAATGAGCACATTTATCTCTCCCAGACTTCAAGTCTTCCCATTGAAAGCCCCAGAGCACCTAGAACAAGGCAATTTTAATAGACGCAAAAATGGAGGATATAGTGGACACACTGGTTTTGCTGGAGTGAAGGACTTGTGGGGGGAGAATTAGAGTTGAGGGGGGCATGAATTGCACCACAGAGAGGAAGGCAAGTCAGCATGGTGAAATAAAACAACAGCAGCAATGAAGGGTCTGCAGCTTCTTTGTGACAGAATTTTCTACAATTATCTCTAAACCATAGTGAATATGGCACAATGTAGGTCATAAAGAGCTGATAAGAAAGTTGGAGAGGAATTCAGAAGGAGTGAATTCCATGTCTTACAAGGTTACTCACCTGCTGTGCAACTCTACTAAAGGCACTTAAACTTTCTGTTTCTTCGACTTTCCCTAGGACCATTTGCTACCTACCCAGGATTATTGAGTGGCTCAGGGGTACTTGATAGTAAAACAAAACAAAACAACCCTTGTGTGCCTCATGAAAGAGGAGTGAAGGACAAGATCAAAATTTCATGGCGACAGAATATTGTTTATATGATTCCAACTCATTCACTATGCTTAGTGATAAAGAAACTCAGGAACTCCAAATGTTTGAATGGTGTTTTTCAGCCATACCCGTATCTTCCAAGTGCCAAGTGAGGTGAGGGAGGATGTTATGCGAGACCGAATAGAGCAGGTGAGACGAAGGTAAGCCATTTGGGACAAGTTGATTTGTACTCCTAACTGGGGGCAAGTGGCGATGGGGGTGGCTGTTAGCCTCTCCTCTGTGGGTCTCCCTGGCTCCAGACCACACCTGGGTTCCATGGCCATGCCTGAAGCCCTTCTTGGCTGAGTGTCTCTTTGTGGGACTTTGCTCCAGGACCCGAATGGGGCAATGGCTGACGCATGGGCTGTGTGGGCATCTCAGCTCCACGCCATGATCTGGATGTGCACTCTGGGTAAGCTTTGCCATCTGGCAGCCTCCCCTTTGCCATGTTCTTCATCTGCAGCCTATGCAATCTTACGGATGAATCATCTCAGGAGATTCACAACAGAACTTCCTATGCAGACTGCTGAGAGCTACAGGTGAGAGGGCCAACAGGTGAGGAAAAGATGCTGTCCTGGGTGTGAGACAGGGTCCTGGGTGGAAGTTTGATTATAAAGTTTAGCTTTTCATTTTGGTGAGGAGGCCTACACTTGGGGCCAGTGGGAGTGGTGGTGAAGTTACCTTAGGCTTCTGCAATGCCTTTCTAAAGTTTCTGAAAGGACTTGAAGTCAAGTTCAGATTTGACCTCTCTCACACTTTTAGCTGTGGTGTCACAGTGAGTGCTTCTAAGCCTGGAACAGGTAAGGGACCACCTGGGGATCTTGTGTTAGTAGGTTGTCAGAGGGCCTGCTGCTCTGCATTTTTAACACCCCAAGGCATTGCTGCTGTTGGTCTACTGACCCTACTTGAACCACAAGGTCACAGAGCACTGGGGTCAGGAGTGAGGGCATATATGTTTTGACCCTTCCACCAGTTGGGACTTGGCTTTGGGTACCATGGCTTCTTGGCCTGCATTTGGTACCTGTGGTCATAATAGTGGCCATTTACATGGCTCTGGTAGGTGGAAGGCCAATGACAGTCGATGCACTACAGAGGCCATCCATTCAGGAAAAGGTTACTGCACCCCTGTCAGGTGTGAAGACTGAACTGGATGTCATAGGGGACTGAAGGAGTGATTTAAACACAGTAGAACCCCAACATACTTTCAAGGAAGGCTATGGAGATATAGCACTGGCATTTATGGAATTCTTATTGTATACCAGCTTCAGCACAAGGCATTGTCAAGATTTCTCATCTGATCCAAAAGAACCTTAAGAGGAGGGCATTGTTCAAACCCACTATACAGATGGCACAGGATACTGACTTTTAGTCCAACACCATGTGCCTCAATTTTTTCAGACTTTAGAACATTGCCTTGAGGACAATGGCTTCCAGCATTTAGTAAATGACATGATGTGCCATGTCAATTGTTTACTCATATTAAAGAGATGAGGAATCTGGGGTGCTTGCAGGGTCTTCTGAAGTTTGAAGAAGCAGATTTCAATTTGTATTTTCAAAATAGGTCAATTCAAATGGAAAGTTTAAAGTTTGAAGAAAGCCAAGTTTCAACCCCAGCTTTGTGTGATACACTATTGTCCTTTCCCTCCATGGGTTTTTCTGCTCTAGGTGCACCTCAATGAATGTTGGGGTTGTGGGCTTTGGAGGCATGATCATCAAGCCCTGTAGCCATCCTGCATATCTGTGATGCACCCCTGCATTTCTCTGATGCAATCCTCTGCTTCCCAGGTTCATGTCCTTATTACCCCTTGACCTGAGGAGCGACTACACCTGGGCAGAATCTGGTGGGAGAGCCTTTCCTTGTGACAGTGCAGCACTGGAATCTTCCCACTGAACTGCTAATAAAGAGACATGGTATTTAATCACTGTCCTGGTCTCTGGTGTGAGTGCTTTGCCATCCATTCATTCATCAGGCTCTGAGCACCTCATGGGCTTGGCTCTGGGGACTCACAGCTTGCAGCTTTTTGTGGAGGCAGATGACAGGCCAGAACAGAGCTGTGTCAGCAGGCCATGTGGGGTGCTCCTGGAACACTAGAAGGGTGCTGGGCTAGGCCAGGACAGGAGGACTTCTGGGGGAAGTGTGCCTTGTTTGTTTCACTCAAGTATTTATTTTATCTTTATTTCTTCTCTAGCTCTCTTCCCGTCTTTATGTAGATCCAAGTTTCTGACTTATTCCTTTCCCTTTCTGAAGAACTTTTAATAGTTCTTGTAAGGCAGGTCTACTGGAGACAATTTGCCTTGAGTTTTGTTTGAGAAGGTATTTCTACCTCACTCATGAAGGACAATTTTGAGGGACATAAAATTCTAGGGTTTTTTTTTTTTTTGTCTTTAACACTTTAAATACATGCCCCACTCTCTTCTTGCTTGCATGGCTTAAGAATGGATGTTACATGGAATTTTTATCTTTGCTCCTCTTTAGGTAAGGATTTTTTCCTACCCAGGCTTCAAGAATTTTTTTTCCGTGTCTTTGATTTTCTGCAGTCTGAATATACTATGCTGAGGTGTAGAGTAGGTGTAGGTGTAGAGTAGGTGTAGGTGTAGAGTTTTGAATGTTTACCCTGCTTGGTTTTCTGAGCTTCCTGGATCTGTTGTATGGGGTCCACCATTGCAAAATTTTCAACTACTATTACTTTGACCATTTTTTTCTGTTCTCTTCAGTTTTCTCCTCCTGGTATTCTCATTATGCATACATTGTACCTTCTATAATTGCCCCAGTTTTTTTCCCATTCTGTTCCCCCATTTTTTCCCCATTCCTTTTGTTATCTTTACTTTTTAGTCACAGAACTTTTTGTTGGCATTTCTATGAACTCGATGTTTATTTCCTTGGTTCTGTCTAGTCTACAGATGAGTCCATCAAAGACATTCTTGATTTCTATTACAGGATTTATTATTCCTGGCATCCCCTTGTGATTTTTCTTAGGGTTTTCTTTGTCTCTGCCTACATTGCCCATCTATTCTTGTGTATTGTCCACTTTTTCTATCAGATTCTTTAGCATGTTTATCATAGCTTTAAATTCCCAGTCTGACAATTCCAACATCTCTGCCTTATTCGAGTCTGGTTCTGATGCTTGCCTTGTCTCTTCAGGCTGTATGTTTTTTTTATTATTTATTATTTATTTTTTTTTTACCTTTTATCATATAGCATAATTTTTTGTTGAAAGCCAGATATGCTGCATGAGATAAAGAAGCCCAGACAGATAGTGTGAGGTTTTATGTTTATCTGGTTAGGAGTTAGGCTGCATTTCCTCTCTCCAGCAGCTGTAGTTTCAGAGACTAGCATTTCTTTTTGTCCCCTTGCTTTTGTCTTCCTTGTTGTTAGGTTTCCCCAGAGGTTCTTTCTTAAAAAGGGTCTGAGACTTATAATTCTTTCAGCTGAACCTCCCCCCTGCCCCACCCCCCCACTGCCCATTGTTCTATAGGTGACTAGTGATGTGGTGGTGAGGTCTGAGAGGAGAGGGGGAAGGTCCTAGGGTCCTCTGATCAGGTGTCAGTCTCTTAGGGAGCCTGTGCCCCTGGCTGTGTCCGTCTCACCTTTCCCCTCCCCCCACCTCCACGTTAGGAGAGGCAGGAAGGCCAGAGAGGGCCACAGTTGGATGTTTTCCTTCCCTTAGGGTAGGCTCTGGAAAAAAACAGTCTACCTTGAGAACAGGCCTTTGTTAAGGAGAACAGAATGCTCTGGACGTGTTTCAAAATGGCTATTTTCTTCTCCCTTTGCTGAGGTGGGCAAGAAGGAGGGGTTCTAATCTTTACTGTGAGAACCTGGTTGGGCTTCTGGAGGGAAAACTCAGAAGTGGAGGGCCTCTTAAGATTGGGCCCCTGGACTTATTAAATCTCAAGCTTGTCCACATTGAGCCACCAGCAATTCATCAATTACATTTAAGTTTCCCTACTCTGATGCTGTTTCCTAGAGGTTACTGTGTCTAAGATGTAATTCTCCATAATAACCTGTCTCTCTCTCCAATTCTCTGGTCAGCATTTTGCCCTTTGACCTAAATTCTCTGATGGATCTAGGAACTATTGTTGGTTTTTGGTTTGTTCGGCTTTTTTTTTCTAACTGTAAGATTGGGAGTGACAATTGCAAGCTCTTTACATATTAGACTGGAAATTGCAAGTCTTATTCAGGTCTTTATTGAGTGTCTGCTAACATGGACTGAGCACCTACTGTGTGCCATGTACTATCCAAGCAGCCCTCTGATATAGATGCTATTACCACATGAAAGGAGACAACACAAGACCGAGTATATTGAGTTACTTTGGTGACATCAGAGTGTGAGAACATGGCCTGGCTTCTGGCTCCCAAAACTTCTCTCTCAGCCACACTGTTGTACTTACTATGTGTGGGCCTGGGCTAGGTCTGGGGAATGAAACAATAAGTGGGACCCACCCTCTCTCTGCTCTCTTCAACTTCATTTTGATAGGTTTTGATAAGTTTTAAACAGTCACAATTTTCACAGTTACTATAAAGGAGAAGTACTATATATAATGGGGACTTGCCCTAATCAGAGAATAAAACAGATTTATTTTTGATTATTTGAAAATCATCATCCCCATCACACAGACGAAGAATTGGAAGTTCAGAGAGGTTAAGTAGCTCTCCTGATGTCACACAGCCATCCAGTGCCCTTAACCACTCCATTGTGCAGCTAAGCTGGGGGAAGGGTCATTTTGGTTGATTGTGGTAGTGAGCCTTGGCCAGTAAGACACTGTAGAAGGGAGAGAGGTGGAGGTAGGACACGTCCTTATCCACCATGCCCCACTACTCCCAGAGGTCAGGAATGCCTGCACTCTCCCTCTCCATCACCTTTCCCTTCCAGCCTGCTTGCCTGCTTGCCCCAGTGGGGAGGCAGAGGGCAAAGGACAAAGTAGGAGTTGACCAGCCAGGGGACAGAGGAGCAGAGCTAGGCAGTGGTAGGTGAGAGGGCTCTGGGATGAGGAGAAGAGTATGATGTGACAGAGAAAATGCCAAAAGGCCACTCTGGCTGGATGGGAGCAGGAGGAAGAAAGGCCACAGAGGAAGCTGTTGAGAGAGGGTCAGGGCCAGGCCATGTGGTCTGGGGGCCTTGTCTTAGCAAAGATGAAAAATGCAGGAATGTTGGAGGAAGAAGGGGATGACATATGTAGAGGCGGGCTGAGCTACAGGGTGGGAGCAGGGACCTCAGGAGAGGTCTCTTTAGGGAGGTGAGGGGATGTAGAGGAACAAAAGGATTTGAACAGGACAGACATGACTTGGTGATGTGTGGCACCAGAAGAATTGGGGAGAAGAAAAGTCCTGGGGGTGCAGCTGCCTGTGGAACTGCCACTTACTCAGATAGGGGAGTCTTGGTTGGGGGAGATAAGTTAAGTTTGGGTAATGATTTAGGCCCCTGTAGAATATCTCAGTGGTGATGTCAAGCAGGTGGATGATGGATAGACAGAACTGGGCTTGCAGTGGGGAGTCGACAGCTGCAGGAGGATAGAGGTAGGCAAGAAGTAAGCAGGCCTTTTTCAGCAGTCCTGGATGTGACCTTGCCTTCTCAACCCCTCACTCATCATCTTGGGAAGGCAAGGAGTGGTGATTACCTTGCCAGGGCTGCATTTTGTGAAGGGACAAAGCCCTCTTCACTACCCACCTACGAGGCTGTTTTGCCAGAAACCACCAGATGGCGCCATTTCCACACAAAATCATTTTCTGAAGGTGAACTGGTCTTTCCTTTGAGTCAGACCGTGGGTGCGTGGCAGGATTTCAATTTTAGCATGATTTGGGAAGTCCAAACAGATGAAGGCCTTTGAGTATCTTAGTTTAATGATGGGTATAGTTCACATCCACATACATGAACTATATAGGGGCTATTCATTCAAATAAAAATTATTGAGTGTTTACACCCAGCATTGTGCTAGATAGAGTATGGAAATACCCAGATGAATACTCTGTCATATATCCTCAGGGAGCTCAGAGTGGTGGAGGGGCTGACATGCAAACAAATTTTCAATGTTGTGTGTAAATGAACCAAAAGGGTATATATGGTAAAGCAGAAGAGGGAGTGATTTTCTCTGCTTGAGAGAAAAGGTGCAGACTTCCCAGCACCTTCCCAGACTTCCCAGAAGTGACATTTAAGTAGAGGATTTGCCAGGCTGTTGTAGTGAAGGAGGGTTCTTTTAGGCAAAGAGAATACTCAAATGGGAAGGCATTCAGAATGTTTGGGGCATTGGACCTGGGCCTGAATGTTTGGAATGCAGGATATGGTGGGGAGAATAGTGGACAGGGAGGTTGAGTAGTGCATAGGTGGGGATCCCGCAGGTGGGTGCAAAATAAGCCCATGAAACCTGCTGCAAGACGCCAAGGAAAAGATGAGCCAAACCTGCAATGCTGGTCAGGCAAGGCTTCTCTGGAGAGAGGAGAGGTACATAGGGTTCCAGCTTTAGGCACTTGGAAAAGAGGGGAGCCCACTGCACTCAGAAAGGAAAGGAGACCTACAGTTTTGGGCTCTGACTTGGGAGGTAATGGTTAAGGAGCTCACAAGCCCCTACAGCTCTCTCACATACAAACATCTGGAGTTTGGGGAAAGAGGGACCTACATTAGTATTATAGCCAGAGCTCCTTCAAACCTAGGGTGGAAATGAAATCATTAAGTGGCTCAAATGGAGTTTTGTTCTGTGCATGATTAACCCCAGGAGGGGAGTTTGGGAACAAATATGCCTCCTCTACCTGTATTACAGGGGGACTGAGCCATGGTAAATTAAAAGAAAATCACTGGCAAATTTGGGATCAGTCAGCTGTGACCAAGCCATTTGTGTAGTTAAATGGAGCTGAAAGAGCTAATAAAGGCTTTGTGGGTCATGGATCTTTCTGTGAGGGGAGGGCATGGGAGATAGGGGTGGGTGGGTGGGTGGGGGGGTTGGTCTAGGCTGATGCTTGTAGAATTTATACCTGGGACTTCTTGGTGGTGGTGGTGGTGGTGGCGGGGGGTGGGGGGAAGTTGGCCTGTTCTCAGCATCCAGGAGTGTGTCATGTCCTAACGGGGAACTTGTTAATTCTAGACAGAGATAGTGACACAGACCCAGCCTTGGGCCTCTGGTGTCTCATAGAGGACAGACTTGGTCTTTGCAAAGCAGAGGCTTGGGACACCAAAGGAGAGAGGAGCCAGTACCTCCTGAGTCTGTCAATGCAGAATGCGGTCCATATAGGGGGTTTAGGATCCACATGCTGTAATGAACAGTACCAAATGTGGGGAAATGCAGGATGAAGACCCAGCCAGTGTCCGAGGGTGTCCACTGAGAGGTGGGGTGGGGCTCTGGTCCATCCCCAGAGGAGAATGTAAGCCACCCAGTAGACAATGCCAGGCAGATGGGCTGCCCAGGAGCAGATGGGGAGGGGCTGGGGAGGAGAAGTGGAGACAGCAGGGAGGTGTTAAAAAACAATTCAACCCAGTCAACTAGAAGATCAAATTGTCTTTATTAAACCATTGGGTAGCCTACCATCTAGCTAGTAGAGAGGAGCTTCCCAGGAGCTGTGCAAAATGGAAGGTTTTTATAGGAAAGGGAGTGGGGCGATAAAATTATTAGGGAAAGAAAAGGATTGTTTCCTAGTCAGGTTGAGCCCGGTTAGGGGGAGAGCAGGGAGGGGGTTCTATCTTGCAGGCTGCCTCATCATCTTTCGGGGGGGGGGGGGCGGTTGGAGAGGGTCCAGGTGGCAGATTACTTCAAAGGCACTGATAAGAAAATTCCTGACTGACTGGTTAAGACAGAATTTCGGAGGGAGGTTGAACTGCAATTAGATAGGTTCAAATCTCGGTTTAGGGACTGTAAGTGACTTCTGTAGTTTTCCATTTAACAGAGGAACCCAGGCTCCAGCTCCTGCAGGCACCTTCCTCAGACTCTGGGACTAAACACCACGATGTGGCTGCAGGTGTGGAGTAGGGAGGGTGCACAGTCCAGAAGACAAAACAGGGACCTGGCATGGCCCAGGCCCCTTCTGGGTGACTTAGCTGAGGATGCTAACGTGTGGCCCCCCGCACCACAGGGACTGGTTCTGCTTATGTTTACCTTCCCTTCCCAGGTGCTCGGCCACCTGTGCCCATCCCCCCCGCCCGCCCGCCTCCGCCACGTCCTGGAAGGGTGGGGGCCGACCAGGAGACCTTCGCAGAGCCACCAGACGCAGTGTTCGACATGCTTTCCAATTACTTGGCAGGCTCGGCAGCGATGCTCGAAATTCATTTCGCATCCTGAGAGGGGAAAACAAAGGCAGGGGAGAGCAGCAGCTGCTCTGGGTGAGCTTGGGAAACTTTGCTCCCAGCCAGGCGGAACTGAGCCAGCGGGGCGGCCGCAGGCGGCAGGGGGCGCTGCCGGTCCTCTCTCCAGCCTCACCCCTAGCCCCTGCCTCACGTTCGGCAAGCCTTGGCCCTTCCACCTGTCTCCCCCGCCCCCACTCCCGCCTTGACTTGTGCCCTGTCTCCCCTCTCCCCCTGCTTCAACGTCTGCCCCCAGTCTCTCCCTCTCTCCCTTGCTCCCCCTTCACCTCTCCCCCTCCCTTGCCCCCTTCCTCTGCCTTGCTGTCTTCCCCACTGCCTCATTCCCCTTTAACCTTACTTTGCTCCCTTCCCCTTGCCTCATACCCCTTCCCTTTGCCGCCCTTCTGCCCCTCTCCCCACCCCTCCCTGCTTCCCTCCTTCTCCCTCCTCTGTCTCCCCGCTTCTCCTGCCGCATCCCACTTTACCCTGCCTCTCTCCTTCCCGCTCAATCCCTTCAACCCCTTTCCACCTCGACCTCTCCCCCCTCCACTGCCTCCCGTCTACTTCGCTTGCCTCACTCCTGTTCAACTCCTATCCCTACTCCTCCTCCAGTGTTCTGTTCGTGGGACCTGGGGATCCTGCAGTACGGCAGGAGGAAGTGCACTTGGGTTTTCTCAAGGAGTGTGGAGACCAAGGCTTGCAGCCAGAAGTCCCCATGAGTGGGTTTTGTTGGAGTGAGGGAGGCGGTGGTGGGACTTTGAGGGGATGATAGCAAAGGCAGGAGCTGGTTAGTGGAGAAGGTCCAAACCAGCAGCTTGTGAACAACTCTTTGGGCATAACCATTGACTGTGGTTACTGACCAATTTGTTTCCTTACTGATGGGCTCCTTTACAGTGTGCACCTGCAGGGGATGGTGTGTGCCTCTACCCCCTACTGAGTGTCTGATATAGGTGCTCAGTGAATACTGATGGAAGGAATATGTGGCTGCGTGGGTCTCTGGTGCCCAGTCTGGGCCTCCAAGATTTGTGTTAATATTTTCTTAGTGTGCACCTTGGTTCAGGGGCCTCCACCACCATTGCTGGGGGCCCTCATTTGCGGTGCCCTTCCTAAGACACCTTTCTGTGGGTGGGCCTGGAAGTCCTGCAGATGAAGGAATGGGTCCCTGAGAAGTGGTTTGGTCGGTGAGAGGCCATTACAAGGAGACCAGCAGCTATAGTAGTGCCTGCCTTATAAGTGGGATGCATGGAAGGCCTGGTGAGAAACTACATGTGGCATATTTTGATAAAGAGGATGCATTTACTAAATGTGTGTGCACATGTTTTTTGTTTGTTTGTTTGTTTTTTGTTTTTTTTGTAGGCAATATAGCATAACTGCTGAGAACAAGTGCTAAGATTGCTTGCACTGGAATCCAGGCTCTACTGTTTAGAGGCTGTGTGCCCTTGAGCAAGTTTCTTAACCTCTCTGTGACAGTTTCCTTGAATTTTTGGGAAGATCAAGTGAGATCACCCCTGTCAAGTGTGCGGCGTGTGCCTGGCACTTGGGAAACTGTCAACTGTCAAAACGTGGTGGCCATGATGGTGATTATCTCCAGGAAGAGCCATCCATCCTGGTTCAACCTCTTTCTGACGGTGATGGATGGTTGGCTATTATTCTTTACATTCATAAAATACTCTCCTCAGCACTTTGCAGTGAGAGGTGGTGATCTAGTCACTCTGTGAAAGAATACTCAGTCCCTGGTCTGTAGGAGCTGATATTGGAAGTTGAAAGATTCTGGGTGCATCTAAAGATGCTGGGGGAATACAGACAAACAGTGAAAATAAAACTCACAGCCTAGTGCGTGAGGCTGTATGTTGGAGATCTACACTCAGTCAGGTCAGGGATTGCACCTCTTCAAGAGAGGCAAAGTTTGCCTAGAACAACCAAGACCCAGCTCTGCAGACTCTCAGGACATGGTCCCTTGGGGACGGGCTGGACTCCGTGACTCCCCTCACACTCTGGGAAGTGTCTCTGGATCTTGTGCCAACTGAGAAAAGGCACTGCTTCCTCTGACCCCAGGCTACCCTAAGTTTTGAGGAGAGCAGCCCCTCCGTGGCCTGGATCAGGAGGGGGGAGGGTGTGGCATGTGGTGGCCAGCAGGTGATGCTGTTGATCCAGTGTTGCCAGCTGCTGGTCCCTAGATGGTGCCTCCCCCTCCCATTCAACCCCAAGCTGCGGATTTCTCAGCTGTGTGCCCCCTGTGCACCACAAACCCTGCCACCGGTGCTCCGTTGCACCGGTGCACCTGCACTTGGCTCCTGTGTGTGTCCTCCTGGTGGGGCAAGCTCCTCTGCCCACTCAGGGCTGCCTGGTTTGGGAGCAAGCAGAGGGCTGTAGCCTTAGTTTTCAGGGTAGAAAGAGCCTTGCTCCCCAACTGCAGGCAGAGGCCTGGGGAATGCAGTCACTTGGCCACTCTACAGAGCGGCAGCCCCTTGCTGCATACCGCTTGGGACTTCTGGGATGCCCTTCGAGGAGGAGTAGAATGAGGGGGAGAGTATGCAGCATATGTGTGGACAAAGGAAGGAGAATCACTGTGAATCAGTCCTAGGGATTCAGAATCCCTTTTTGGGACCAAGTCCACTTTCTGAAGAGCTGGAAGTAAAGCACTGCTTCTCCAGGTTTGGTGGGCAGCCGAGTCTCACCAAAGCATGGTGGCACTTGTTAAAGATGGAGATTTCTGAGCGCCACCTGATTTATTTTAAAGGGTAGGCTTTGAACAGAACCTAGGAACTTGCATTTTTATCAGATCCACGCAGGTGATTCTGAGACAGCTGTCCTCAGGCCATGTGTTGAGATGCACAGGGATAAAAACCACTGCCATTTCTTAATAGAGGAGAGCTTGGGAACTCCAGGGTCAGCACCAGCAGAACATTCTACTCACTTCAGCTGCTTACTTCACCTGGTCTTTGGGGGCTCCTTTTACCAATTACCCCTGTGTCATCTCAGGGCTTCTTCTTCTGCTTTGTCCAAGAGAATTAACAAAAGGGAAATAAGCAGAGAGAGAAACAAGTCCCAGAAAATTGGGTATGTCAGTAATCTTATTCAGCTTGAGCCCATGAAATACTCCTCCCCTTCCCTTGATCCCTTCTCTTTAATCTTTCTCACCTAGGATCTCTTGGTTTCTAGCTTGTTCTGAGTCCTTCCTGAAGGGTGTGTGGGTGTGTGTGTGTGCATTTTGTTTCCCTGCTCTCGTATTGTCAGCATCAAATAATGCCTTGTGAAGCAAAAGGAGTAAAAAGGATACTTTTCTTTGTGTTTGCACTGTTTTCGCTCCATTTTCTCAGGACCCTTGGTCGACTGTCTGCGAAGCTATGGGGAAGGGGCAAGAGAAGAGGATGGAGGCAGCAGCCCTGTGTCCATTGCTGGGCACCAGCTGTGTCAGCATGGTTGAGCCATCTCACTTCTCTAGACTTGGGTTTTTGCCAGCTGTAAGAGTATCCTCTCAGTGCTGGTGTGACACTAGATGTGTGTCGTGGGACAATGTGTGTGAAGTCTCCTGAGCATTGCCCGGCAGAGCTGGTGTTCAGTGGTATCACCTACCCCGACCTCTCCCTGTACTCCTTTTCTCCAGAGTTCAGAAGGGCAAGTGTTCAGGCAAATCATTCAGTGTATCTAGGCCCAAGCTTACCTCTCTGGAAAATGGGACTGTTGAAGCACCTGCACCCAGAATTGGTCCTGGCCAAATCAGTGGAGTATGGATGGATGTTGTGACGTGGCTGATCCCTTCTCTCCCTCCTGCTTTAAGGGCCTGGCAAGACTTTGATGTCTGCCTGTTCTTTGCTCTGTCCAGTCCTCTGAGACCTGCCTGCTCTCTTCTCCCATGCTGGGTTTGGGTAGCAGATCCCAGGGGCTTGGCCTTGAGAACCACATAGAATTGTGGTTCGATAAATTGTGTTGAGGGAATCAAACCTTGGATTGACTGTGTGGCCCTGGGCTCATGGGTAAAATGGGAATAATAACATCTACATGGCAGGAACAGAGCAAGTGTATGTACACCTTTGAACAGCACCCTGCACCCTTACAAAGTGGCCCCATAAATGTGACTATAACAGTATGACTCTGAAGCGATGGCCTTTTCCCGCCTCCACCTCTCTGGGGACTTTTTTAAATCAGAAAAGCTGTGTTTCTATCTAGGCACCACTCACCCTGTGCTTTGAAAGGGTGGAGAAAAGGCTCAGAGGGAATGTTGTCAAGTTCCTGATGGGTGAAAAAACATCGTTTTCATTTCCGCAATAGGAGAGGATAAAGCCAGGTTGAGGCTGCCTCTCTACCAAATCCCCAAATCTGAGACTCCTTCTGGTTTCTACCCCAGGAACCCTGAGGGTTTGCACCAGGAAGTTCAGTTTGGACAACTAATTTATTTGCTTCCTCCAAAAGCAGTTATGGGCATGTGTGTAATTCTCTTCATGATGTTTGTGCATCTCTGGACTTCCAAGAGTGATTTTACATTTATTTATTTTTTGAGAGACATAGAGACAGAGCACAAGTTGGGGAGGGGCAGAGAGAGAAGGAGACACAGAATCTGAAGCAGGCTCCAGGCTCCAAGCTGTCAACACAGAGCCTGATGCAGGGCTTGAACTCACAAACTGTGAGATCATGACCTGAACCGAACGAAGTTGGATGCTTAACCGAGCCACCCAGGCACCCCTCCAAGAGTGATTTTAGATGATGAGGCTCGATCTTCAGAGCTCACTTGATCTGTGCCTCTGCACCCAGCAGGACAGATTGATGACCCATCCCAGACAGGTGCAGACCCTGCTTCTCCAACACATCTATGGGCCTCACTGCTAGCCTATTCCTCTCTCCTACAACTCTGTGGATCTTCTATGCTTCAGGCTGAAATACCCTTCCTACCTCCATTTTCTGTTCTGAACTCTGCACTTGCCCTTTAAGACCAGCTCAAATGTTTCCTCTTGTTTACTTGCTCCCAGCTTGTCAACAAAGATCAAGTTTATTTCTACATCTTGCTGTGTATATCTGTATTTAGCACATTTTTTACATTATGTATATTTTTAAATTTTCTTAATGTTTGTTTATTTTTGAGAGAGACAGAGCACAAGCAGGGGAGGGGCAGAGAGAGAGGGAGACACAGAATCTGAAGCAAGCTCCAGGCTCCAAGCTGTCAGCATAGAGCTTGATGTGGGGCTCAAAACAACCAACCGTGAGATCATGACCTGAGCCAAAGTCGGATGCTCAACCAACTGAGCCACCCAGGCACCCCATATCATATTTTTAAATAGTTCCTTTTTTTTTTTTTTTTTGGTAATGGGTCTGCCAGACTTGCTAGATTGTAAGATTCCTTAGGGCAATATCTAGGTTTTGTTCACTTTGTTCACTTTAGTAGGTGCTCGGTAGAGCTTGATTTGATTCAGTGTAGTGTAAATCACCCCACTGGAATGCAAGCCTATTTGTTTGTTATGTTCTGGGACCTGGGCTAACTCAGACCCTGTCTGTATTACTAAAGGTTGCATGTTTCCATGGCCCATTCCCCTCACCTCCAATCACTGTCTGCACTCTGATGTGTAAATTGTGTGCTTCCTTCCCTGAGTGAAACCTTGCTAGGGTGTAAGGAGGTCCCCCCAGAAATGAACCCTGGTTATGAAAACATCTTTCTAAAGTTTACTTGGATGATGGTTCCTATAGTGATTAATAGCTTCAGGGGTGATCTTTTGGTGTTGCTATTTCTGCTTAGTACTGAACACAGAGGCCTCTCAAGGAACACAAAGATGGAAAGAAAGGATAGGCATAATGCAGTTTTTACAGACTTCCTCTTCTTGTGGGTCTCTTTCTCTCTCCATTTGTATCTTTCCATGAAGCTTACCTTTGGCCTTACAGTCCCTATCTGGATGCTTGCTTCATTGCTAGGAGTAAGTCCTCACCCCATCCTTTGTGATCTGGGTACATAGAGAACAATTACAGGGGGATCTACCACTCATACAGCTGTGTTTGGCAAAGAGGCAGAAGAATTCCCCCCAGGAAGGACACTTGGTGAGGGATCCTGTGCATTTTAGCCACTTGGTCATGACTCCCTGAATATGAGCCCAGCTCCCTCCTATTCTCTCAACTCTAGGTCTCCCCTAAAGCTGCCCAGACATGAAAGGTTGGCTGTAGGAGAAATGGCTTCCTGGAACACTGCCGGTTTGTCTTTGACTCTAGGAGTTCTCTTTGTATTGTCCAAGATCATAAGTTACAGAAGTAAAACCAATGAATCACTGAAGTAGGAATTAGTAAACGTTTATTGTGCATATGCCAAAAAGACAGTTTGCAAAGTGGGACCACTCAAACCAGAGCATGGAATGAAGTTTAGGAGTGTATTGTTAGAAAACAGCTTATAGAGTGAGAAGGCAGTGACTTTTCTCTTCACAGTGATTGGTTACAATATTATACTTTTCTTAAATTATAGAGAATTGGTTAGTGGTTATATCACATTAAGCTTGGGAACTAGTTTAAGTTTTGCTTATGATTTCCAGAGGCATAAGTGAGAAATGACCCAGGTCAAATTAGTCTTGCAAAAATAAGCTCAATTAAGCTTTGTTTGTATGACTAAACTAGTTTTGTCTGCTCAGGGAATTTTCAAGGCTGGTCTCTGTTGTTTTTGATTTCAACAATTCCTCCTTTACCATTGTAGTGTTATTCTTGTTACCACTGATGGTGTAGTCAGACCCAAGAATCACATATTCACTGTTTCCATTAGTTGAGTCGTAGGGCTAGAGGGTTATAGAGTCACTATCTTCATCATTTATATGGTTATTGTTGATTTCATGCAGTTGTCTGATCCTGATGGATACCATATGATATGTGAGTGACTGCTGACAGACATTTAAAACCCTTAAGAGTATACAATGCACTGGGAGGTCAATATGATGACTATAAGGAGACAATAGCCAAAGGCTGAAAAATTTTCTGGAGCTGAGAGTCCCAGGAGCCAAGATTTAACCAACAAAATAACTTGAATGGGTTGTAGGAAATTTTTATTTTTATTTTTTTATGTTTATTTTTTATTTGTTTTGAGAGAGAGGGAGAAAGAACATGAGTGGGGGAGGGGTAGAGAGAGAATCCTAAGCAAGCTCTGTGGTATCAACACAGAGCCTGACGCAGGGCTTGATTTCACGAAATGTGAGATAATAATCTGAGCCGAAATCTAAAGTCAGATGCTTAACCAACTGGGCCACCCCAGTACACCGGTCGGTTTTTTAAAAGTTACTTACATAGGCACAGCCATGATATATCAGCAAGCATGTATTTTCACATATTATTACTTAGGACAGGATGAATATGAGGATGTTTTATTTCAGGAGGTGATGTTGCGTGTGAGCTCCCATCTAAATTAAGCCTCTATGTAATGTGAGCAACAGGCAATTTAATGAGAAGCATTTCTATAGGAACAAAAGAAAACTAAGGTTAATATTTGGAGCAAATTATAAATTAAGTTTCTGAGTTTTGAGAACATCCAGTTGAGAAATCTAAATGTTGTGTTCTAGGCATCTTTAGAGTGAGGACAAACAGTGACCATCGCATAGATTTTCCTAGTGTGTAGTGTGAATGGTGATCTTTCTGAATGGCCACACAGCAATAGTCACAAAGGCTGTCCACACGTGAACTGTTGTGGTGACTTCTCTGAAGTTTATAGCAAGTTGTCCAGCTTTAGCTTGCATGGCTTTGGGAAAAGGGCAGTGTTGGTTTCATAGTGATTCCAAGTCAAAAGAGCGGGAGAGAATTGGAAATGCCAGTTTGGAGAGTTCTAGCCAAATATGTGAGGAAACTAGAAGAATTGAGGATCCAGTCCAGTTTACAGGCAGAAAAACAAGACCTCAAGGACAGTTAACAGCATTGGATCTGATCCACAAAGGTGTACTACTGAAACATAATTTTTTCTCTATAATCACCCCGATTTCTATCAAAGACAACCACCATACGACTGGTTTGCAAATTAAGTCTAGTTTCAGTAAGCTTGGCCTGATTATTTACTCAAGTGTAGCAAGAATAACAATTGATCATATAGGTTCTTTTAAATCTGCTTTGCTAGAGATTTTCGTAAGGAATCTCAGATTAAACTTTCAAAAGCCTCTTGAGGCTAAGAAGCCAAGCCAAGGACTTGTCCAATCGTGTCCTGTTACAAGGAGAACAGATTCTTAATTGAAGTTATGCAAATACGTATATTGTCATTAAAATCAAGAATATTTAATAAGAGTTTCTGAATTCTGGAGGGATCAGGTAGGGAGAAAAAGATAAATGTTTCAACCTTTGTAACAAAGATACACTTTACCAAATTAAGTTATAGCTTAAAAAAGAGGACAAAAAAGGGTCCTTTAAATCTGAAAACAAAACATTAAAGAACCAGCAATGTTTCAAATGAAGTCATAAAAATTATAATCATCTTTAACAGTTCACTCAGTCTTATGTAATTAATTCTTGTTTTGCTTCATCTTGGGTTAGCTTTATGAATCAATCAGTTTTCCATCAAAGTTTTAGAAACTCTTTCCCAGTTTCATGTTATGATCTTGAAGTTATCAGAAGCCTGCATTTTAGAGTACTTCTAGGGGTGTTTTCCATAAATCTCTTTGAAGATGAAGTGCTTTTGCAGGAACACTTTTGTGAAAACATCAGAATAGAACAAAAAATGTCTATAAAATAATGAAAGACTTAAAGATAGTTGTGGTTAAAAATATGGTTAGAGTTCACCACAAAAACAAGATACAATTGGGGTGCCTGAACTTAGCGTCCAGCTCTTGATTTTAGCTCAGGTCATGATCTCTTGATCATGGTATCAAGCCCTTGCTTGGGATTCTCTCTCTTCCTCTCTCTCTCTCTCTGCCCCTCCCCAGCTTGTGAGCATGTGCTGTCTCTCTCTCTATTGAGATTTATTTATCTCAATAAATAAATAAACTTAAAAAGAATTAGAATATTCCCTCTTTTTTTTTTTTTTTTTTTTTAAATTTTTTTTTTTCAACATTTTTTATTTATTTTTGGGACAGAGAGAGACAGAGCATGAACGGGGGAGGGGCAGAGAGAGAGGGAGACACAGAATCGGAAACAGGCTCCAGGCTCCGAGCCATCAGCCCAGAGCCTGACGCGGGGCTCGAACTTACGGACCGCGAGATCGTGACCTGGCTGAAGTCGGACGCTTAACCGACTGCGCCACCCAGGCGCCCCAAATATTCCCTCTTTTTTAAAAGAAGGATTTTTATTGACAAGTACATTTGGTTTTTTGGTGATGTACAATGTTTAAGGTAATAGCTGGAATTATGATTGGTAATGTTCTACCAGGACACGTCAATTTTTTTTTCCTAGAGAATTTAGTTATTTGGCAATGCTTCCCATGGAATGTAACATGTGCAAAAGTTACATAGTTGTAAAAAATTTAGTTCTTTTAACAGAGAAGACTCTGTTTTCTTTTTTTAAAAACTTTTAAAAATGTTTTTTTTTTATTTTTGAGACAGAGAGAGACAGAGCATAAGCAAGGAAGAGGCAGAGAGAGAGGGAGACACAGAATCCAAAGCAGGCTCCAGGCTCTGAGCTGTCCGCACAGAGCCCGAAGTGGGGCTCAAACTCACAGACTGCGAGATCATGACCTGAGCTGAAGCCGGAAGCTCAACCGACTGAGCCACCCAGGCACCCCAACTCTGTTTTCTTAAGTAGTCAAAGACCTGGTAAAGACAAAAATGAATCTTTGTTTTCTAGCAGATTACACTAATGGGAAAGAAAGATCTTTGTTTACAATTTTTTTATTAAAAATTTTTAAAAAATATTTGTTTATTTTTGAAAGAGAGAGAGAGAGAGACAGAGTGCGAGTGGGGGAGGGGCAGAGAGAGGGAGACACAGAATCCGAAGGAGGCTTTAGGCTCTGAGCTCTGAGCTGTCAGCACAGAGCCCTATGCAGGGCTTGAACTCACAAACTGTGAGATCAGGACCTGAGCTGAAGTCGGACACTTAACCGACTGAGCAACCCAGACACCCCTGTTTACAATTTCTCAATAAGAACAGACCAACAATCTAAAAATATTTGTGATTTTAATAGAAAAAAACAAATTCTAATTTTATCAGTATACTTTTTATATTAACTTCAATGAATTTATTCCAATTTTAGCTTGATCACACATAAAATTCCTTTCTCCAGATTCTTTTTAAAAAATATTTATTTATTTTTGAGAGAGAGAGAGAGAGAAGGGAAGAGAGAGAGAGAGAGAGAGAGAGAGAGAGAGAGAGAATCTGAAGCAGGCTTCAGCTGTCAGCACAGAGCCCAATGTGGGGCTTGAACTCACGAAGTATGAGATCATGACCTGAGCTGAAGTCGGACACAACTGAGTGAGCCACCCAGGTGCCCCTCTCCAGATTCTTTTTTCCACAGACCTTCTAGAACTTTCTACATCCACGTAGCTTTTGTCATTTTTATTTCCTTATTTTGGAAAAATCATTTTACTTAAGGACAACATTAGTTTCTTTTTTACTTTTTTCCTTCTATTTTCTTTTTTCCACAAAACAAACCTGTGTCCTTCATATCTTTCCTTATCCAAAAAACACATTATTTTTTCCTTATCCACTTTTGATATACAGTAAAACCTTGGTTTGTGAACATAATTCATTCCAGAAACATGCCTGTAATCCAAAGCACTTGTATATCAAAGAAACTTTCCCCATAAGAAATAATGAAAACTCAGATGATTTATTACACAACCCAAAATATTCATATAAAAATGAATATAATACTTCAATACTGTAATATGATACAAAATAATAAAGAAAGTATAAAATATAAAGAAAAATAAAACAAATTAACCTGTACTTACCTTTGAAAACCTTCGTGGCTGGTGTGAGGGAGACAAGAGAGAGGAGGGGGGAAGACTTTCACTACCACTAACAGAGTCACTGCTCTCCATTGGCTCAATGGAATCTTTTCTTTTTGTGCAACTTTAACAAGGAGCCCATCCAATGACACTTGCTTTTGCCTCCTTTTGAGGATTTTGCAGAGATGTGACATTGCATTGTTGTTAAACAGATTCATCACTTGTGCTGTTACAGCCTTATTTGGGTGGTGATTTCTGCAAAATTTTGCACTGCCTCCCACATTTTATACACCTCCCTAATCTCATTTGAAGTGAGGGATTCCTCTGCCTTTTTCTCATCTGCAGATGAGATGCAGACATAGACTTCTTATAAAATCTTGTAATTTCGGCCACTCGCATATCTCGTTCCTATTTCTTGATGATTTCCTTCTTAACTTCCACCATAGTCATCTCCTTCTTCTTACTGCCTTTCTTTTCAACTGTTTTCCTACATGGGGACCATTGTTTATGATCACACGGATGTTGACTATAGTACAGTATTAATAAGCTCTTGTCATATACTGTATTTAATGTAACTGGCAATAAGGCAGCAGAGGAAAGGGTCTAAATCTGCAGGCAGCCTGACCTAGAATGAAGCAAAGCATTTCTAAGTTACTCTTGTATGGCAAAATAAAGGACTGTTCATAGGTGCTTCAAAGTGACAAAAAATATATACTAGTGCCAGTTGTGGACACCTTCCAACATTCTGAAAAATCACTGATTTCTGCCAAACACCATGGCCTGAGACCAGTGATCATATGAGCATGGAGCATGGGCGAGGATCAACCACAATCCTGTAGCAAAAGAGCGAGAACCATTGGCTCAGGGGTGATCATGTGACTTTTGGTTTCATATACTACTTATATTGCAAGACAGCGCTCATTTATCAAGTTGAAATTTACTAGAAATGTTTGTTCATCTCACAGAACACTTACAGAACAAGTTACTCACAATCTAAGGTTTTACTATATAGTCATTTTCTTTCACCCTTATTATTTCCAGTAGTTTCATTTTCACAAATTGATTATAAATTTTGGCTATTAGTGATTTTTGCTTCCCAGCAAAAACTGGGAAGCAGGCAGTTGTGAACTGTCATACATTAGCTTCCTGTAGTAGATTAGCAAATTTGTATATACATTTTATAATTTATAGAATTATATTCTTCTTTATAATACATTTTTCTATGTGGCACAAAACATGCTTATTAATTAGTTGTCTGTTTGTAAAAAATTGAAAAGCTAAAAGTAGATACACTTATGTTTAGCACCTACTGTTTATCTTAATTGGAAATAATTTAGATATCAATGAATATCCATTGTTCAGTTTGTTAGTTTAGTATAAACTCTTGTTCATATTTATTTGAGTTGCTTGCTTTTAACAATAATGCTTGGATTAGATACCAAACAGCTAACCTCATAAGTTAGTTTTCTTATTGTCAAATTTTGAAGACATGCCTGTTGTATTAAGCTAACAAACTTAAAGTAGTTCTTACTTAAAGTAGTTCTTACACAACAAGGAAAAGGAGAGAAATTGGTGGCTGGACAGGGAACAAGTAGTGTCTGCTGGAGGCTTGGGGAGACAGTGGTGTATATGGCCATGGGCATGGAGGTCTGTGCAGGGTGGGGTGGAGGTAGGAGAGCAGTCTGTTCCCTCACCATTTGGGTGCTCTTTATCACACAGAGGCAAAGGGAGGGTGAGGGGCACTGTGACAGGAATTTGTCTAGGGGAAAGGGAAATGGGCTTTAGTTCCAGCTGTGGTAGAGCATTGTTCTGTGACTTTGTTCTATGAACTTCTCTGATCCTTTTTTAAAAATGTACTTTTAGAGTGCCTGGGTGGCTCAGTCATTATGCATCTGACTTTGGCTCAGGTTGTGGTGTCACAGTTCGTGAGTTCAAGTCCCACATTGGATGAACTGGAGCCCTGCTTAGGGTGAGCATGAACTCCACTTTGGGTGAGCATGAGCCCCACTTTGAGTGAGCCCTACTTCTCTCTGTCCCCTCCTCCCCTGCCCCTCACTCACTTGCACCCTCTCTCTAAAAAAAAATGTACTTTTAAAGGATAATTATATTTGTTGGGATTAACTCATAGGGTTAATATTTGTGATGATGATGATGATGATGATGACAACAATGGTGACAGTTGTACTAACAGTTTTAGGTCACGTCTACTAAGCATTTGCTGTGTGCTCAATTATATCATTTACTTCTTGAAACAACCTTGTGATGTTCGTTCTATCCATATCATCACTTTACAGGTAATAAAACAGAGAGGTTAAGAAATTGGCATGAGGCCATATAGGTTATAAAGGGAAAAACAAGATTTTAGCTTATATTGTCTGGCTCCTAACCTGTGCACTTAACCATTAAACATACTGCCTCTAGGTAGTTTAGATTATTGTGAGGATGAAGTGCAGTAACAATAATGACCACTGCTGCTGTTGTGTTGAGCACGTTCTATTTCCTAGTACTCTTTTAGGATCTGAAGTTATAATAGTGGGGAAAAGAAAGCCCTGGCTCTTACTTCTAGTGAGGACAGTGCTAGACTATAAACAATTTGATAGATAGGTGATAGATAGGATGGATGGATAGGGTAGGTAGATAGCTAGATAGCTAGATAGATAGATATAGAAGGGCTGGGTTTGAAGGAAAGAAAAGCAGAGAGAGGACAGAGAATGCCTAAGAACTGTTCTTCTATTTTACATGGTCTCAGATGCCCATGCTGCAGAGGTAAGATCTGAAGATGGACTGAATGGAGTGAGGAAATGAGCCATGGATATCTGGGCAGAGGGGACAGTAGATACTAAGGTTGGAACACATGCAGGTTGGGGCTGGGCATCTCCCAGAAATAGCTGCTGCGGCTAGAGAAGAGTGAGCAAGAAGGATCCAGGGAAGTTCAGCATGAACTGGGATATTCAGCACCATGGAAAAGACAGGGAGGCTGGTGTGGAGCATGGAGTGAAAGTAGCCCAGTAGGAGAGCAGCGAGGGTGTCCTGGGTCAGGTGAGGCAGACCTTAGACTGATTATGATTCTGGTCTGCCTTCTTCCCAAAGTGAAAGCCTAGGGCAGCAGTGGAAGGACATGATCAGCTTTGCAGCTTAAAAGATCTCTTGGTGTCACTGTGATCCAGTTTCCCCATCTCTTGAATGAGGACGTGATAGCTCTGCCACCAAACCTTGTAAGATATTGTCGAGATGAAGTAAGGGGATGTTTGGAGCTGTGACCTCTGATACAAAGGCAATCTGCTGTCAGGATAATTAGGCCTTCTCCTGATTGTTGCATGGCTCCCCATTTCTACAGGCTTCATGGCCAGATAGTCTCAGAACTCAAAGAGCACTTTTCTCATAGATTGTCTCACTTAATCTTTACACTCCATCCAGAATGGTTAAAGTCATTATTATTACCATTTAATGGGAAAGGAAACTGAGGCTTAGAGAAGTCAGAGAGGTTAATATTACACAACTGGTAAGCAGTGGGGGTAGACTTTCAACCAATACCTTCTGATTCTAAATTCAGTTCCCAAAGAGAAGGTGTTAGGTGTTTGTGCAGGTGGGGTGGGGAGGTCAGGTATTGATTTAAAATGTGATTGTATGTAGGCAGACATGGACTTACTTAGAGTGACAACTGTTGTTTTGATCACACACACAGTTCCTGGAAAATAACGTAGTATTATAGACAGAACAGATTAATATACAATAAAAATTGCTGAAAATACTCCAGCCAGATGCTAGCTATAACAGAGAAAACTTAGGAAGATAAGGCAAATCATAACATACCAGCTGATGGCAATTAAATACAGATGACAAAAGAATAATATAGTTCAGCTAAGATCTGAGACCCTTGCTCTGAGTGTGACAGTGGCCACAGAGATGATATGAGCGCACAGTGAGGAACTGGGCAGGTGGTGGTACTTCCACTAACCTAGAAATGCCCCCAGCCCCAGCCCTGCCAGGAACAGTTCTTAGGAAGCCAGAGGAACCAGGAAGGTGTGGCAAATAGTCTCCAGGAATCTCATTCCAAAACCCCAAAGTCCACTCTATGAAATTTTAAAGGAGTGCCTGGTGTTCTTTGAAAATTGAAATCTGTAGGGCTTTTGCTTTGGTTTTGGAAGTGCCAGCAGGTTGGGGAACTCTGCAAGTGTTCCACACATGGTGGGTGGTTGAACAAAGAGCACTTTTGCAGAGGTCACTTCAGGTAGCCCTCAGCCTCCAAGCAAGACTCCCCTTTATTAGAGCCAATGTGCAACTTTCCCATCCTCAGATTGCAGAGAACCCACTTGTGTATGTAGCCTTGATTCTTTCTTCCTCATCCAAAACCTCTTTGTTGAAATGGAGGCTCAGATCTTCCCTCGTTCATTCTCCATGTCCTGTCCTGACTTCTGTGGTTCTCAGAAAGCTCACTGATGCTGACTTTGCATGCTTATGGGGAGCAGAAGTGAAATGGGAGTCAGGGTGAAGAGTGACAGAAGGAAGGAGCAGGGTATGAACCATCCAAGCTTCTGTTCCTGTAGCAGTTCAGGGGTCACAATGGTGGGGGAGGAGTCCCTCGTGTGTTTTTATCAGCATTACTATGCAACATTCCCAGCCTGATTTGTCTTTGCTTTGCATTTTATCAATACCACCAGCAGATCCTGCTGTCCCTTTCTGTGGGTTTATTAATATTGCCCTCTGATCTATGGGTAGCTGCCACACTTTATATTCCAGCCCCATCCCGGCTTCTCCAAACTCAGACACCATATTTAATTAGATTTTCTCCCTGGCTCGGGCAAACAGAAATTGAACTCCCAGTATATCTCTATTGCTCTGGAGCCTGTGTCTGACAGAAGTAGACAGCTCTCTTTCCCTCTCTGGCTTTCCCTGCCTTGTCCCCTCCATTCCCATCTCTGATATTAATATTCCAATGTGAGCTCATGTCTAAGTTAACTCTTTGGCTCCAAAGTCTGAAATTCATCCTCACATCATCCACTGGCATTCAAAGGAACAATGTGCTCAAGGGTTTTGCTGCTGTGACTTTTTGACTACCCTCCAGGTTGGCCGACCTGAGTGTTGACAGGTGATGTGGAGTGGGCCAATGCAGGGGGCTGAAGGTTGTCTCCTTCTGTATGCCGGAGTTGAAGGGGAGTTCTTCCCCAAAACAGGAGTTAAATTAAATGTCCTTTCAAGATGATGACTTTACCCATGGAAGAGTCTTAGGGAAAAACCACCTACTTTTTCTGTGTTACAATAACCCCATCTGTACATTCAGAAGGAAATGTAATTGGATTTTGTTGAAGTTATGAGAAAATGGAGACCTCTGATTTCACTCTTTGTCAACAAACTGTGGGAGAGAGAGGGGTTAAGAAGAGACTTGGAAGGAGTTGGTCCTGGGCCAGCTTTCCTGTGCCAAGGCAAGCCCTGGCAGGCAGGAGTTGGACAGCCAGGCTCCCAGGCTGGCATTTACCACTTATTTGCTCCAAGACCTTACCCACATAACCAGGGACCCAGCAAGTTCTCCATAAATTTCTCCCACCACCCCATGCTATTTCTCACTCTCTCTAGACATTCATTTAATATGTTTGAGACTTAGTTTCCCTATCAATTAAATGGAGATAATGGAAGCTGCACTGTGCATGTCTCATAGATGTGACACTCAAATAAAACCGTGTGAATGTGTTTCATAAGCTGTGATCCTCTCCGTTAAGATCAGACATCCCCACTCTCAGTTAAATCTCCATTTGCAATTGCTATTGGAGGAGAATGGGGCATGGGCAGTGTAAAATAGAGGACAATAAAACACAATTTATTTGGCTTTGAGATGATTTTTATTTTCTTTAGCCAGGAAATTAACCATTACAATTAGTCTATGTTGTCTGAGCACTTAGACTGGTATCAGAAAAGATTTATGCGGAAAAAAAAAAAGAAGAAGAAAGGAGGGGAAGAAGGCAGGAAAGAAGCAAACAGTGGATAATGTGGTATACCTGAATCCCTCAGGTAATGTTTGAAATGGCTTCATACCATTCTGTAAAAAAATGCATTTACTTTACATTATAGTGGATATTTAGGAAATGTGAGTGTGCCGAGCTGGGGAGCATTCCTCAGAGCCCTGGAGGAAGAGCCTGTCCTGTCCACAGGATCAGGGTAAAAGCATCATCCTCCCTCCACCCCCATCCTCAGAGTAGCTCCAGAGGAGCAGCAGGAAGGGAGAACTCTTCCCTAGTTTGGCCCACGGATAGTGCAGTGAAGGGCACATCCCAGCTGAAAGAAGACACAGCACACATCCTTATCAACTAACCAAATAGGGAGTGAGGTGGACATGGCATTGGGTTGGAGTAAGAGGGACATGGGTTGGAATCTTGGCTGTGCCACTTATTAGCAATGTGACCTCTAGCAAGTTGTATATATCTCTTTGAACCTCAGTTTTGTTTTGTTTTTCTTTTTAAACCTGCATTACAGGGAAATAATACCTGTTTAATGAGGTTGTTGTGAGAATTAAATGGAATAATGCATTGGAGGCATTAAGATGATGCCTAGCCCATGCTGTCCCTGGCCTCTGTGCTTGTTAGTGTCTTTGCTCTCTCTGTGCCTGAGTACCCAGAGGTCCTCAGAGGCAGGGCTCAGGATGATAGGTTGGTACGTGCTCTGATCAGATTTTCAGAGAAGCCACATTTTTGTTTTGACTCTGAGTTTTAACTAGCTGGGAGCCGGTGCCAGTGGGTCAAGAGAGGGTAAAAGGTTTGAGTGCCCAAGGCAAAAAATAAATGTCTTTAGAGATTCCCATGGAGCAGGGGCTTCAAACTTTATTTTTATCAGCACACCCCTTAGGATCTCATTTCTTCAGACAAAAGTCTTACTTGAAAGCCCACATATACATAACAGGTAAAGGTGAGACAATTCTGTGTGGTGGAGGCAGGTGTCTGGAGCCCCAGGTGCTTAGCCTGAGAGGTGCTGCTGCATAACCCCTGAGGTGGGGCATGTCTTTTAGCGCAAACCTACCTTCTTGGGCAAAGTCCTGTGAACTTGTTTGGGATACAGGACTGGTTAATGGCAGAGCTGACTCTAGAATCAAATCTGAATCCAGGGATTATCTCATGAATCCTTGATGTGTCTTGGCAGAGAAGTTCTTGCTATTCCCTACTTTGGTTGCATTGCTGTATATATTTAGTAAGATTATTATAGCTGCTCCAAAATTTCAGGGGTTAGTACACTAGAAGTTTATTTCTTGTTCATGTGACAGTCCAATATGGAATTCCTGATTGGCATATGTCATTCCATAGGATGATGATGCAAGAACTCAAGATCTTTCATCTTGTGGTTCTTTGATTTTTAGAAGTCTTGCTGCCCCTTTGTGTAAATAGCAGAAAACAAAAGAGAGCAAGGTGGGGGCTCAGACACTTTTGAGAAGCTGTGCCCTGGACAAGGCACCCGCCACTTTCACGCACATGCCATTGATGAAAACTCACATGTTTCCCTGTGCTTTTTCAAGGTCTGGCTACCGAAGAACTAGAACAAAACTATCCACTCCCACCACACTTGCCCCCAGGATACAACGGGGGAGTGAGGACAATGACAGCATTTGGCCAGTGCTAATTGGCGGCTACACAGCAGCCATGAAAGAGGTGAAATCTTACAGGGCAAGCAACATGAAGATGCTGCACCCTGCTGTAGGGGCGTTTGTTCCTTGATAACACTCTGCTTTACTCTCTGGGAGAGGTGTCCCTGTCTGTTGCTCTGCAAAGCTCCTGCTCTGCCCTTTGTACACCATCCTCCATGGCCACATTTGAGGGGAGACTGTCCTCGTGGGAGCTGCACAAATTTGAGAGCTTACTTCCTGCTGGTGCAAGTTTTCCACTCATGGGCTCCTTTGGGCCAGCTAATAGTTTCTTTGGTCTTCAATTATCCTAAACACTTGGGCAGGTTTATGAACTATTTGCTTGCATTCAGTTTCAAATGCTAGTAACGGCACCTAAAATTCTTTCCAAGATATAATTCCCAAGTGTGCTTAGTTTTTTTCTTCTTCTTTGCCCCTACCCGTGCCTCTCTGTCTCTCTCAGTAGCAGCCACCAGGAGCCAGGCTTGGAAGGAGAGTTCACTTGCCAGGACTCCTGTAACTAAGTATCACAAGTGGAGTGACTCAAACACAGGAAATGGACTGTCTCACAGTTTTGGAGGAATGAAGTCTTGAAACCAGGGTGTCAACAGGCTGAGGGAGAATCCATTCTGTGCCACTCTCCTCACTTCTGATGGATTGCTGCCAATCTTTGGTGTTCCTTGGCTTCTGCTGCATCACCCTCAGTCTTCTTCCATCGTCCCAGGGAGCTCTTCCTGTGTGGGTGTCTCTGTGTCCAAATTCCTCCTTTTTATAAGGATGCCAGTCATATTGGCTAGGGGCTGTCTAGCCCTAGGCAGTGGACCCCATCTTTACTAATTTCCTTTGCAAAGGCCCTTTTCCAAATAAGAGATATGAGGGGCGCCTGGGTGGCGCAGTCGGTTAAGCGTCCGACTTCAGCCAGGTCACGATCTCGCGGTCCGTGAGTTCGAGCCCCGCATCAGGCTCTGGGCTGATGGCTCGGAGCCTGGAGCCTGTTTCCGATTCTGTGTCTCCCTCTCTCTCTGCCCCTCTCCCCGTTCATGCTCTGTCTCTCTCTGTCCCAAAAATAAATAAAAAACGTTGAAAAAAAAATTCAAATAAGAGATATGAGGGGTTAGGACTTCAACATACAGATTCTAAGGGGACACAATTCAACCTATGGCAGAAGGACAGGCAGCCTCTTTAATTTGATATTTGTTACAGGGCTGAGATCCTCTGCTTGAGAGAGGGTTATTAACGGGCCTTTGTTACTAAAATCCCCTTTCAATTTCATCTCTATTTCATTGCCCCCCTCAGCTGCCCTCCCCAGCGACCAGTCTGTTTCCTATGAGTTTTTTTGTTTGTTTTGTTTTGATTTTTAGATTCCACAAAGTGAGATCATTTGGTATTTGTGTTTCTTTGTCTGATTTATCTCACTTAGAAAAATGCCCTCAAGGTCCAACCATGTTGTTGCAATCCACAAGCAACTTCTGAACCACATGCTTCCTCCCTAACCTTTTCAATTCTTTGTCCAGATGTCAGTTTCCAGGTGAGCCTTCCCTGAACACTCTATTTAAAATTATGCTGCTGCAGCATTTCTGATTTCCCCCTTCCTGCTTTTTTCCTCATGGTACTTATCTTCACTACCTTGTCATGGGGTATGTCATTTTTTAAGTTTTATGTTTATTGTCTGCCTCTTGGCACTACATATATAGTCCACGAAGACAGAAGAGGTTTTTGCCTGCTTTTTTCAGCAAAGTACTCTCAGTGTCCAGAACAGTGCTCGGCACCTAGTAAGCATTCAGTAAATGCCTGTTGTATGGATGAATTGAAGACATCTGGTCCTACTTGAAAGCCTGGGGCTGAGAGCGTGTTCCCAGGGGCTGAAACAGTGTTTTAGGTCAACCGGTAGGCCAGTGGTTACTCAGATCTGGTTTGAATCCTGGCTCTGTGGTTTTCCGTGTGTGACCTGAGGTAAGTAATTTCTTCTTTTTGTTCTCTAGTTTTCTCATTGGAAAATGGGTGTAGTAATAGCACTTTTGTCATGGGAATGTTAGAAGGGTTAACTGACAGAATGCACAAAGAAATGCTGTGCAGAGGGCCTGGTATGCTGGATGCATTCAATAAATTTTGGCTTTTACTTGTTACAGTTGTTAACAATACCAGTTCTCACCAAAGAAAACCTCTCTGCCTCTTCTCATGTCTCTTTAGTGTTGATGTATCTTGAATTTGACCTCTCATCTCAGAGGTCATGAAATGATAGCTCTGTAGGTAAGGATGTAAAGGATGGCCTTTGCTGTGAAATACTGTTTTATTCCTCTTTGTTTCTTCCTGGTTCCTTGGAAAATGATTCAGTCTTATGTACAATTGTGAGACCATTGGACTGACCAATAGCAAACCTGGTCTCCAGGTGCTGTTCTATCCCCACCCGGATGGACCACTCTGGTCCTGGAGTCTTATCATGTTTCTTGCTTCATTTCTTCATTGTGAAACAAAGGGGCTTCTTCCTTGGTAGAATATTTGTAGGGCATTCTTACACTGGTGACTTACAAGGGTTGTAGTACAGATGAAACTGAAGGGGCTCTGAGTAGCAAAGGCCCATCAATAGTTTCAGTTAAACCAAGTGAACCAGGTGAGGTTTATAGTCCATTCAGTCCTAACTCTTCCTGATTCTGTTCTCCATGGGTTAGTGAGAAATACTTCTCCTCAGTTATTGTCCAGTTGACCAAGTTTCTAGGTTCTGCATACTATTGTGCATGCCCACTTATTTTCTCCCAATGTCACCTGAACCTGGTTCTCCTTTGGTCTTAGGAAGGCTTTACTATGAGCCATCCCAGACCAATGGGATAATCTGCAGTTTTCCCTCCATGCAGGAGAACCAGTGGGAAGCAGGCCTGTTCCTCTTGGTTCAGGAGGGCTGGAGTGTGCAGGTGCAGAGACAGAGGGTCAGAGAGAATGTCAGAGTGTCAGAGTGAAAAGTTGTTAAGTAACTCTGTTCTCTCTGCCATCATTTCTGCATACAGGAACTAATTCAGGGCCAGGGACGATGGGACTAGACAATCACATTTGGAGTGTGTGTTTATTAATGAAGGGAACAGACAGTAGAGGAAGTGTAATGACATCATAGTGTGTCTGATCTAATTATGCTAGTGGATTTTTATGCCTCATCACAGGGAATCCCAATTGGGCTTCTGTCAGGAATTCCCCAGAGGATCTGGAAATGTTTTTGGGAAGCTTCTTGTGCTATTCCAGGCCATTGTCAACCCCAGCCAGGGGGATGGCCAAGAGGTGTTGCCCTGGAGGCTAGGAAAAGCCCTGGCAAGAGAAACAGGCAGGGTACTGGGAGACCTAGGGACTCAGGGAGCCTGTGGTTCCAACAGGAGCAGCAGAAGCCTGGGGCTGCTGGGTGGACCACATGGTTGGACCATCCCTCTGCTGGCAGGAATGGCAACCTCTCCACAAACCAGTAGGCTCTGCAAGAGGGACCTCACCCCAGTGTCAGCCTATCTACCAGGCCACCACCTGCTCCTTTCTGCTCTTTTCCCACCCACAAACTTTAAAGCACACTTTTAACCCCCACAAGGGGCTCATGTAACCTGACTAGTATCCAGTTTTGTGCCTGTGCCTTCAATTTTTGCCTCTTTTAGTTCTCCTCACCATCTCATTCTTATCTCCCAAATGTGTGTATATTGTCATGACTGGGCTAGAGTTCATTTATAGCTGGGAAGATAGCATATTCTTTATTTAAGGCATTTTGCAAAAACTCAGAAACCTAAATAACCCTTTTCTTACCTCACCAGCTGCCTAAGATTCCACACTTCATTTTTTAAAATTTTTTCTTAAATCATAGATTTATCTTAAAGAGCATCTGAAAAACTGTGTAGTGCTTTAGGCTATTATCCACCATATATCTATCTATCATTTCCATCAAGGGGAATAATTTCCAGATCCTTTCCTGAGGGGAGGTATTGAATGAAGGTGGTAGGGAGAAGGGATGATGAAAACCTTGGAGGGAGGGAGGGTGACTTCTAAAAGAGAAAATGGGGAAGAAGATTGAGACTGGGGTGGCTATATGATCATATTTTTTCCTAGAGCTGTGCAGGGCTACATTTCCAATGGTCACTTTTAGGACACACCAGTGTATCCATCTGTGTGGAGGCTGGGCCTGCCCTTCTCCAGAGGGCTCTGCTCAGAGCTGTGCATTTGGACAGAACACCGGCACTGCTTGGCCAGCCTGCGTCTCTGCCCCAGCAGAGGCTGAGCTCCAGGAGGTCAAGGCCACGACTCTCAGTGTGCAACACAGAACAGTATGCAGACCCTATGGTCGCTGATTTCAGGGCATGTCACGTATGTCCCAGAGGACTAAAGAGAGGGGGATGGAGCATTGGGGTGTGCGGAAAGCAGCTCAGAGTTCTGGCAGAGTTTCCAGATTCATGTTTGAAAACCATTAAGTGTATTTCTAGGGAGCACTGGATGCTACACGCTGTTGAATTTTAGACTCAGAATTTAGAGCTGAGAACAGTCACTGGCTATATTAGTTTTTCCTTGCTGCCATAACAAAGATTCACAGACTTAGTGGATTAAACCACAGATTTCTTTTGGGACAATTTTGCAGGTCAGAAGTCCAACATGGGTTGTACTGAGTTAAGACAGGTGTCAGCAGAGTTGCCTTCCTTTCTGGATATCCTATCTGCCTCTATATGCCTTTCCAGCTTTGATAGCTCCTCAGGCCCCTTCCTGTTTTCAAAGCCAATGCCCCAATTGACCTTTCATCCATTGCAATGTCTCCCTTTCTGACCACAGCCAGGAGAGTTTCTTTGTTTGCAAGGACTCATGCCATTAGATCAGGCCCATCAATGTACTCTCCCCATCTCAAGGTCCTTAACCTTACTTACATCTGCAAAGTGTCTTTTGCCTTGTGAGGTAACATAGTCACAGAATTGGGGAATTAGGATGTGGACATCTTTGAGGCCATTTTTCTGCTACCACCCTAGTGGTACCTAGACAAACCTAGAGCAAGTCTGTAAGATAAGCTGCCAGGAAGGCCTGATCCCCACAGAGTAGAGACTCTGGGGAGGGGAGTCAGTAGGAGCACTGCATAGATGTAGTGTGGCACTGCTCTACCTGCACTTTCTGACTATGGGCACATTGGAAGAGACCGGCCAAGTGTCCATCGAATCTGTCTGGACAGGTTGGTTTGAACTTCCTTACAGCATGGTGACTGGATTGCCAGACTGAAGTTGTATCACCTTTGTGATAGAGCTTCAGAGGTCATGCAGTGTCCCTTCTGTCTCATACTATTCATGATTTCCAACTCACTAAGGCCCACCTGTACTTGGAGGGTGGGGAAGCTGACTCTACCTCATGATGGCTGAGGGTCAATGTTCTGAGGGAACACGTGACATCAACAAAAGTGCCATGGCCATGGCTATATTTCAGAAAACAAACCTGCCACAAAGGGCTTGGAAAAGCTGGTTGCTTCTTACACGGTAGGAGGTATGATTGAGAGAGTTTGTGTGAGAGTATGACTTGTCAAAAAACTTCATTTTGATAAAGTGACTTGGTCCTGTAGCAAAAATGTTAGAATGGGGTGTGGCTGTCTCATTCTGTGGCACCATAAAGCCTCCTTGCAGCTGCTTAGAGAAAAAGGTGTGAGAGTGAGGGAAGAAACATAAATCACATTCACTTTAGAATTATGTGTAGGAAAGCCTGTTGTGTGTGTGTGTGTGTGTGTGTGTGTGTGTGTGTATGTGTGTATTTGTGTGTATTTTAATAAATGAAACTTACTGGAAGCAAATGGATCAGAAGCTATTAGGTTCTTGAGGTATTTGTGTTGCAAAAAGCAAGGGAATGAGCAAGCGAAAAGCCATGAGTCTCAAATTTCCCATTTAGCAGGAACCAGCATTATGTTTCTCCTAGCATCTGCGGAGGCATGATCCCTAATGTCTAGTTAACATGTGGCCCAGAAGGATGGTAGACAGGGAATACCTTCCTGATGGGCAGAGGTAGGGGATCATGGAGAAAGTACCTGCCCAGTTATCAGACTTGCTTCAGACTGGCCTCCCATTCCACCTTTTTCTCTCAGATGGGACTATTTAATGTGTTTATTATGGTTATTGTAGTTACCTTGTCCCTGTTCCACTATGTTAAGTTGGATTTGTGGATGGTAACAACTTACCTTTACTTCATAAGTCACCACACACAGAAGCCAGAGCCAGACCAGATGAAGGGTTCTGTGGTTAGCTGTGGCCAGGGGCCTGTGGGTAGGGATAATGTACACCACTTCCAGTTTCTTTCCTAAAACTTTCCTCCCTTCACTGGCTGCCAAATAGCTTTGGAAGGTCCAGTTTATGACTCTAAGACCCTGAAAAGTGGAGAGACCATAGATGGAGAGACCATGGTTTCTGAATGACCATAAGCAGAAGTGCCCTCCTGGTCCATCACCACCCCCCTGCTATTGGTCCACAGTAGACTGGGATATGAGCAGAAATTGCCTTTGGGATTTTTATAAACAGCAGTTAGTCTACCCTAATACAGGCTGTTTTCCTGGCATATCCTTTGAAGAAACAGTAAATAACATTTGTAAGCAAGTCCATTTCTTTAATGGACTGGCACATCTATTCCCTGCCTTTCCCATTCCTGCCAGCCATGGCTGACTACTTCCAGGGTGTCCAGATGACATAAACTGAGTCAGTCAGATCACCTACCATGGGCATTTGGAGTGGGAGTTTAGTCAGTTAGTGTTATGCATTGTGGATGAAAGGGGTCCAGTAGGGCAGCCATCAGTTGCTGCTGTGCCCAGAGGCAGAGGATGGGACTGCAGAGAGAGCAGAGACTGAGGCACCATGTGCCTCAGAGAGTTGGGGAGCTGGGTCTGGCCCCTCCTGTCCCAGCTGCCCTTTCCTGGGTTCTAGGAGAGATTCCTGATCCATATAATAAATTCCCTTTGATTCTAGTTTCACTAGGTTTCCTTTTTCCTAAACAACTATGGACTGAGATAGAAGCAACATGGAAGAGCATTTGTAGTGTTTCAGGTGGAGAGAGTGCATCACAAAACATGTTGTATGTCATGGACTTGAACTTGTGACAATAATTACATATAATTATATAAGGAATATGGAATACACACAGACATAAACAATGGTTATCTCTGGAAGGCAGAGAGAAGATGTAGGCAATTTTAGAACTTTCTTGTGCTTTTGGTATTTAAAATTTCGTGCTGCCAACTCTGAACCCTGAAAATTCTACTCTCTGCTATGATTGGCTCTTCTGAAGACATAGTTGGTCAGGTTTGAAAGCTAGTTTTTACCCTTTAGTACCTATTGAATTCCTTAGCTTTTGTTCTATCCTTGTACTGTCTGGCCTGACCACATCTTCTTCCCTGGAGCTAGGTGGCTTGGATTTGTCTCATTCCTTAAAGCAGAGATGATTGTCTTACTTCAGCCCCATGACTGTTCCCTCTTCTTCCAGCTTGCCTCCTAGATGTTTGATATCTCAGAGGCCTAGCCATGACATTGCAAAAGCAGCAAACTCCCCACAGGAGGAAGAAAAATGCCCTCAGAAAGTGCCCTCTCCTGGCAAGATCCCTGGAGATCGTAGCCAGAGCCCCTCCAGGAAGGACACAGGTGGTCTCCTTGTTTCAGAGGATTTAGGATGTTTGCCAAAATGGAAATGTCCCACCTCCATGTACAGTGCTGTTGGTTGAAACTCATATTTTGAAGATGCTGATAAATTTTTAATTTTATTGTTTGTTTTAATTATCATGCTCTTATTGCCTTGTAGAAATGTTCCTTCCACCCTGCAGAAATGTTAGCCCAAACACAGTTGCATCCTTGGATTAGTCGGGAGAAGGGGCCAGAAGGAGTGAAACCTACTGCAGGCAGGAAATGAGTTTAATTCCTGCAGTCTATAAGGGCCCTGGATTTGGGAAATGTCTCCACCACTAGAATGGGCAGCCCCTGAGAGGGAGCACAAAACCTTGAGGAAAAGGTAGCTGACTATTGCTGTAGAAGCTACCATATGCATTCTCAGAGATGATTGTCCTCAGGAGGAGGTAGGGATGTGTTTTCAGTCTTCCTTTTGGCAGATGGGATTTACTTAGGAAATTAGAAGTTGCAGCTATGTAGGAATCCATAGTTTATAGTCACTGAAGCACAATTCAGAAATGACTTTGTTGCTTTAAATGATATCTCTGTTTACACATGAGGCATCTTGTATAATTCATGAGGATTTTGTATCATTTACCAGTAAGTATCGACAAACATGGCTTTCACATTCTTGTAAATTTGCAGGTCCTAGTGATGCACTGCTTTTCCTGACTAGGGCAGGATTTTGTGATCACAGAGACTTTGTGATGAGCATGACAGCTCTCACAAATCATGAATGCCATTTATAACAATTATTGGCCTCAAAATAAACCAAAGAAATCAATATTAATCTCATCTATACCCTTATTACTACTCCAGGGAATCAAGGCTCTAAGAAGTTAAGTGTTTTATCCAAGATTATGGCATTGTGGGGCCTGCAGTAAAACTCAAAACTGCTTGGTTCCTAGGTTCATCTTGTATTTCTCTAACACAGGGATAATGGAACCCAAAGCCACAGCAACACAACACAGCATCTTGTTGCTTGAAAGGTAAAAGAAAAAACTTCCTCCCCTGCATGGTGGGAGGTTTCTTCATGCTTCCGTTTCCTAGTCCTCTTGGATTTACTCTTGTTAGACTGTTAGGTGGTGACATGGTGAGGAGAGAGACATCAGGTAAGTGTATCCAAATCCTCTGAATATTTTGATACTTATTTTTATATAACAGGATTTGGTGGGAGATTTGCTAGGGAAATCCTGGGTTGGCATGTACCAGTGATTGTCAGAGTCTGTAACATGTGATGGTGGGAAAAAATATCGAGAAGGATTAAGGTAAACACCTTGAATTTTGTCCTATGGAATTACTGTTCAACACTTAATCTTACATTCATTTGGTCGGTGTCTTGTCTTTCTGATTCCCCCTCTACTCTTAACCTCCTCCCCCCCCCCCCAAATTCTCCTATTGCTAGGGGTGACACAATAATACACATGCACATACATTTTCAGAGCACATACGTAAGACTGTATGCTCAAGGCTTTCCCTCTTTATGGATTCTTTGAAATTTCATTGTCTCATCAGAGGACTGAATCCAGTGAATCCTTTACAATTAGATTTCTATGGATCAGAGATGGAGAGAAATATCAGTACCACAACATCCACTTGCAAATATCGTTTGTTAATCTGACAAGCCAGGGGGATTTAGGGCTTTTTGAGTCAGACACTGAGAGACTGAACATTTTCAGTCTCCAAAACTCAGGAATTGGGCCCAACAGTCCAGTAAGATCTCTTCCTTGCTGTGTAAATTTGTGGTTTCGCCGAGGGTCCTTCTCAGTGCAGGCAGAGGCCTCTGTCAAAAGCAGGCTGCATATGGCAACTGGCCAAGGCTTGGCTCTGTTCCCTTCCCTCCCCCGCTCCTCCTTTCTCTTGGGGCTGGGACCTCTTGGGACTTATCAGGTGCACCTCATTCACTGGGCTCCACTGTATGAGATGGGGCTCAGCTGGAGGCAGCAAGTGCGGGTGGAAAAAGGGCTGATTGAATTTCATTTGGGACCAGCTCCAAGTCCTGCAAGGCTTGCAAATGTTTAGGGGGTGATTTCCATATCACTCTAAAGTTGCTTGTCTCTCTCCCAAAGGCAAAGGCTGCTGCCAAGGGTGGAGGGCTTAAAGCTGGAGGCTGCCCTAAAAAATGGGGAAATGAAATAAACTCCATTTCTGGAGCTCATAGTGTGTGTATGTGTGTGTGTGTGTGTGTGAGAGACAGAGAGAGAGAGAGAGAGAGAGAGAGAGAGAGAGAGAGAGAGAGAGAGAGAGATGGTCTTTGGCTCCTTGCTAATTCCTTATATTAGAGATTAAAGGGCCGAGGAGAAGCCTAGGGCTTTGCTAGGCATTTGGCCAGAGACAGAAGCACACTGTGACACTCAGAGAGGGGATTCTTGGAAGAAAATGGGATGTTGTAAAGTGGGAATCTTGGATACGATGGAAGGACACACAGGGCAGGTTGGCAATGAGTTGAGAATGACCCTCAGAGAAACTATGCACATGAGGAAATTAAGCAGAAGGAGCTAGGATGAATACATTTGCAGTTGGATCTGTTGGAGTCCCTTTAGGCAAATCACTCACTGGCTTTGTGCCACATAGTTTCTAGGTTGTGGTTGGAGATAATGATCTTCTTGGAACTCTCTAGTTTGTGATTCTGTAGAGGAAGGAGATACCAAGATGAATAAGCTTCTGTCCTTGTTCTTGAGGAGCTCTCTGCTGCCTGGGGAGACAGGTATGAAGCCTGAAAGAGGCTGTGAGGTGTGTGATTTGGTTATTTGGTGGGAGGAAGTTTAGGTGACTCCTAGGGTCCTTTTCAATTCTAAGGTTCTGAGTTTCTACAAAACCGGGACAGTCATATCATTGATTCTTTCATTTGTTTATTCAGCTTTATTATTAAGTATGTTTAATAATCCACACCCTGGGGATTCAGTGACAAAGAAGACAGAAATGCCCCTACACATATAATGGAGTGCAGGGTTCTAACAGATGTTGACAAGACAGTTGCCAGGGCATTTGGTCTAAGAAAATAACAATCTATATGGCACACAGACTTAGACCCTCTTATCAGGGATATTAGGATGTGGCTTTCTAGAGTAAGGGATGTTAAATTGATATTTGACAGTTGATTGGCTAGTTAACAGGGGCTGAAGGAAAGGGGACATGAAGAAGGTCTTTTCTTGATGCAGGCATTGCATGCATGCAGGTCTTGACACAAGGGAGAAAATGACATTTTGAGGGATCGGAGAGGTGTCCTAGTGGCTGGGAGCAGAGAGCTAGGGAGAAAGTGAAGTTGAAGTTGGGCAGGGAAGGGAAAAAGAAGCTGAGTTGTATCTGACTTTCTCATGGATTACCTTTATCCTCAAAAGGGGGGAAATGATAGAAAATTTTAAGGAGACTGTGACTCTGTCAGCCTTAGATCAAAAGTCATTCTTTCTTAGAGAAGGCCTGGCCATCTACTCAATTTACATTAGGTTTCTCTGGTTAAACATTATCAAGGAACACAGATCTTTTCTTTCAGAGCGCTTACCCAACTTTTTAATGGTGATTTTCATGTTTATTTTTTTAATGGCTATCATCACTAAAAATGCAAGGTTCGCAGTGACTCTTCTAACCAGTCCATATGCAGTGTTTACACAGTGGCTGACACATTGTGGAAATGTAATAGTGATTGAATACATGAATCACATTGACTGTGTTTGGGGGTTTCTTTCCCTGTATCACGGGCAACTCTTGCAGAAGACCAGGTGAAATGAGGGCAGGTTCAAACAGATGGGAGGTGGTGAAGAAGTGGGCAAACACCGAGCAGCACCCAGGAGGTAGAAACAATGGGGTCTTGTGATGGGTTACATAAGACGGAATGGGGAAGGTTTGCTCAGGGTTCAGATTGAAGCAATTAGATCAGTATTGTTGCCATTTATTGAGATAAGAGTTCCAGAAGAGGATCCCAATGGGAAGAGATAATGAGTTCAGTCTGGGGCATGGCTGTCTCAAAGGTTGGCTTTAGTGTTATGTTTGACTTCTTTTTTACCCACTGCATGTAAGGGGTCTGGTCTCAGATGAAGAACTTTTCCCCCATTCTGTATGTCATGCTACATTTCCACCTACCTCTCATCTGTTGATTGAGTCTTTTGTCCATGTAGAGTCTGACGTGAGGAATTCTCTTTTTTCTGCTTTTCAGATGGTCACTCAAGAAGTAGTGTGGGAAAGACCACACAAGAGTGCTTCAACCTCAGGTACATTCTTTATTTCTGAGGAGGCTTCTGTTCTCATTCCAAGTACTTTCCTCTTGACTTAACATGGTTGATGGACTTGATGGGTAAGTTTGTGTACTTTAGCCAAAACTTTTTTGAGATTCTGTCTTGCCCACAACTCCTAAAAGAGATTCCTATTTATTATGGTCTCCTCTTCTGTCAGCTGAATCTTGTTGAATTAGAAGTTGAATTGAAGTAGACTCTTGGTCCAAGGCCAGCTGACCATAGCAGCGGTCAGTCAAATTCTCTCAGGAATTTGAACTAAGAGACAGAGAAGGAATCAGTGTAGGTATTTAAGCTGAAAAGTCATGTAGACTTGGGTCTGGGTACTTTGAGGGACCAGGAAGATACGAGTAGATGCAGGAAATAGATACAGAAAAGATACAGAAGCAGGAAATAGATACAGAAAAGACCAGCTGGAGGGAGGAGGGGAGGGGAGAGTGGGTTCCAGTCTCTGTGAAGTCCAGCTGCACTCTGTTTCAGTGGGGTTGACAAGACTTTATTTCCTTTCTCCTCACAATCAACTGCAACCCATACAGAATGGGAATTTTACCTTTCCCCATGTAGGAGCAAGCTGGGAAAGGAGTCTCCAACATTTGTTTGTATCCATTTACTTTTTAAAGAAAATTTAAGAGAATTATGAAATGTTTCAGATATACAGCCAAATAAAGAGAATGATAGAGAACATTCATATATCCACCAACTAGATTGACCAAATATTAACATTTTCTCTCTTGTTGTATTTATTTGAGGTCCCTTATACTTCTTCTTAACTCCATTCTCTTTTTCCCTTCCTCAGAGGTACCAATGTCCTACATTTGTTGTTTTTGTTTATTCTTTTTATAAAATAATCTCTATACCAAACATGGGACTCAAACTCATGACTCTGAGATCAAGAGTCATATGCACTACCAACTGACCCAGCCAAGCGCCCCCTCATTTGTTGTTTTTAAGATATAATTTTACCATATTCAGTATGTGTATTAACATCATAAACTATTGTTTTTGCTTCGTATTAAAATTTATATAATTGTTTTTATTCCATAAAAAACTCTAATATTCTTTTCAGTCAATGTTATATATTTTAGATTTGTCTGTGTTAGCAACTATAGGTCTATTTTTTTTATTTGTACTATTGTAGAGTACCGTTATGTGATTGTATCATAATTTATCCTTTCTTCTGATGATCTCCCAATTTTTTCTTATAGTTTTCCAATTATAAAAAAAAAATACAATTAATATTCACATGCATGGGTCCTATTGAACACACATGGGGTTTCCATGGGGGAATATCCTTAGAATTGCAGTTGCTAGACCATAAGGCTATGCTAGACCATAACTGGATTTAGCCAAATTATTTTCTAAAGTGGTTGTACTAATTTTGTTTGCTGCAAGTTCCAGTTGCTCCATATTCTCACTATCATTTGATATCATTAGACTTTCTAATCTTTGCCAACTAGATGGATATGAAATGTAATTTACATTTCTATGAGTGTAAGTTTATAGATATGAGGTTGAACATATTTTCATATTTTGGCCATTTCAACTTTTTTCCCCCTAAGAATTGTCTATTTATTCCAGTTGCCAATTTTTTCTGTAGGATTGTTTGCCTTTTGCTTATTTAATTGTACTTTTTTTTTAACATTTACTTTTATTTTTCAACGTTTATTTATTTATTTATTTATTTTTGGGACAGAGAGAGACAGAGCATGAACGGGGGAGGGGCAGTGAGAGAGGGAGACACAGAATCGGAAACAGGCTCCAGGCTCCGAGCCATCAGCCCAGAGCCTGACGCGGGGCTCGAACTCCCAGACCGCGAGATCGTGACCTGGCTGAAGTCGGACGCTTAACCGACTGCGCCACCCAGGCGCCCTAATTGTACTTTTTTATTTGTTTTGGATATAAAGCCTTTGTTGGTTATATGTCTATCATATGTCTTTTACTTATCTGTAGTTTGTCTTTTCAGTATAAGGTAGCTTAATGTTATAGGTTTTCAGTTTTAATGGGAAATTTATAAGCCTTATTTGTGACTGGTATTTTTTGAGAGAGAGAGAGAGAGAGAGGGAGAGGGAGGGAGAGAATCTTAAGCAGGCTTCACACTCAGTCCAGAGCCCATGAGTTCATGACCTGAGCCAAAATCAAGAGTCAGACACTTAACTGACTGAGCCACCCAGGTGCCCAATGACTGGTGCTTTTTGTGCTTTAAGACATCCTTCCTTACCCTGAAGTTCTAAATATATTCTTTCATTTTCTTCCAGAGGTTTTTAGAGAATTGTCTGCATTGAGTTTTTAGATCTATGTTGAACAAATTTTTTGTATGGAGTGAGGAATATAATTTTTCCCCCACATGAATGCCTAGTTGCATGAACAGCATTTATTTATTGTCTCATTTTTCCCTCAGTGATGTATATCATCACCATACCAGGTACAAATGTTCATTATAGTAAAAGTTCTATCTCTGGACCCTCTATTTTGTTTTCTTTGTTTCTTTAGCAATGCCACACTATTTTTTAAAATATAATTTATTGTCAAATTTCACACTATTTTAATTATAACTTTATGATGTTTTAGTATTTATTATAATTATTATGCCCATTTTGTTCTTATTAAAAAGTTTTGATCAATTTTTCATCATTTGAGTTTCTTTACACATTTTAGAAGCAACTTGTCATGGATCTTGAAGATTCTTGTCTGAATTTATTGAAATGATGCAAAATATTTAGATTAATTTGAGGAGAATGGCCAGTTTTCTAATATTATCCTCCCACTTTATGAACACAACATATTTCATTTATGTTTTCTTCAGCATCTTTCAATAAAATTTTATTTTCTTCTTCAGACATGTAATATACAGTTTTTGTTATTATTTATTGACATTATTATTTTTCTATATATAAAACTTTAAAAATATTATTTAAAACATCTTTGTATGGGGGTGCATGGGTGTCTCAGTTGGTTGAAAGCCTGACTCTTCATTTCAGCTCAGGTTGTAATCACAGAGTTGTAGGATCAAGTCCCACTTTGGGATCTGTGCTGAGTGTGAAGCCTGCTTGAGATTCTCTCTCTCTCTCTCTCTGTCTCTGTCTCTCTCTCTCTATCACTCTGTCTCTTTTTCTTTCTGCCCCTCTCCTTCACTTATGCACTCTGTGCACTTGTGACTTGAGCACAACTGACTTTTAGAAATTGATTATATCTGTAACAAACTTGCTGAATTTTCTTATTGGTTCTAATTTTTTGTTTTCTATTTATTTTGTTCTTAATTTTATTATTTTGTTTTTTTTAAAATTCTACATATTACATTGTTATTTTCTACATTCTTGTTATTTAGCTACTTCTCAATCTTTATTTTCTAAGGGTATATATTTACCTGTAAATACAACTTTAGCTGCATCTTATAAGTTTAAATACATTATATATATATTTTTGCTCAGTTGTAATTACTTAATGATTTACTATATTCAAGGGGTTATTTAAGAATGCATATGTATTTCTTTTTTTTTTAGCATATTTATTTCTTAAACTATCTTTGTCTATTTATAATTAGTTTCGATGTAATTATAATTTGTTAGAAAATTTGTTCTGTATGATGTTGACACTTTAAAAATTTATGAGCAGTTCTCTGTGCTGGTTCAAGTTCAGTTTTTATTCATGCTCCATGGATATTCTTTGTTGGTGCAGCACTCTTAGATTCATGTCTGTTTGATCAAACTTACTTACTTTGTGGCTTGAGTCTTCAATATCTTTAGTAATTTTATGTACTTGCTTTATCCATATTGGATAGAAATAACCTAAAATCGCCAAGTATGATTATAAAATTTTCATTTTCTAAATGTAATTTTGTCAGTTTAAAAGTATTTCGAGACTAAATCATTTTTTGCATAAAATAACAGGATTTTTATAACTTCCTGGTGAATTATTTTCTGGATCAGTCTACAGTGGCCCCTTATGATAGACTATTGTTGTTATTTACTCTCCCTGCTAAGGTAAGATTTTACTTCTCTTCCCCTTGACATAAGATTTGGTTGGGTTCCTCGGTTTGGGCAATGAAGTCAAGTGGAAGTGAGAAGCATTACTTGCAACCAGATTTAAGAGCCAAGTTTTAAAGCCATAGTGCCTTTTTCTTTCCTTCTGGCCATGACACCAGCAAAGTTTTAGATAGAAACTAATCCATTGGCTAGGGTCCAAGGGAGTGAATGTATTGTAAAGACAAGCTGCTCTCTATCTGTGATAGACATGCTGTTGATTGAGAAATGAGCCTTTTTTGAATGTTACTGCAATATTTTGGATTGTTTGTTACTGCAGCCTAACCTAACCTATCATGACCAATACTTCCAATTTATTCCTACTAATGCCTTTTGCCTTAAGGTTAATTTTGTCTGTCATTACTATAGCTGCTCCAGCTCAGCTTTAGCTGCTCCAGCTTTCTCTGAAATAGTGTTTGCTAACATGTGTTTTTCACTCTATTTCCCCTCAACCTTTTTGAGTCTCATACTTTTGGTGTGTCTTCTGTAAACCAGATTTAGCCTAATTTTTTTTAATATTCCACTATGAGATGCTCTGGCCATTTAAATTTATTGTTCTTACTGATGTATTTCTTCCATCTTATTTTGTGATTTCTGTATCTTTTGTGAAAAGTACAATAGCATGTACTTTTCACCTTTGCCTCTCTCTTATCATCTCTAAACTGGTATAGTAGGCTGAATGGTAGCCTCTAAAAAAGATATGTCCAATTCCTAATTCCCAGAATGTATGAATATTACCTCATATGGCAAAAGAGTGAGTATTACCTTATTTGGAAAAGATGTCATTAAGTTAAATATCTTGAGAGAAGATGCTTGGCCTGTATTATATCGGTGAGCCTAAGCGCAATCATGCATATTTTTTATCAGACTGACACACAGACGAGGAGGGAGCAGTGTGACTGTGGAGGGAGGATTGGAATAAGGTGGCCACAAGCCAAGGAATGCTGACAGCCACCAGAAGCTGGGAGAAGCAAATATTGGTTACTCCCTTAGAGCTTCCAGAGGGACTGTGGCCTTGACAACACTCTCATTAAGACTTCCAGCTTCCAGAGTTGTGAGAGAATAAATTTCTATTACTGTAAGCTATCCAGCTTATGATGATGTGTTACAGCAGCCACAGAAAACTAATACAAGTGGAAATAATAGCGTTCTTATTCCATGGGATCATTGTGAGAATTACACGAGATAATACAGGTAAAAAACTTATCTATCAGTGTCTAGTCTACATTAAGTGCTCAAGTAACTTTTAGGCATTATTACAATCATTATTACCAGTAAAAATATGCTTTAGGTAGAGTTCTCTAGAAGAACTTGAGATGGAGATTCTTATGCAACTTATTTATTGAAGGGACAAAACCTGTAAGGGAGTGAGGGCAGTAAGGTAGGTCAAGGGAACAGTCTAGGGTCTAGTCATTAGACAAGAGCTGAAGTCTAGTCTTAGTCTAATCCTTGGGGATCTACAAATGGCACCCAGAGTTTCCCCCTTTGAGAAAATAGAGCTAAGCTTTTCTACTCCTGTATCAGTCAGTCACTGGATGAAGCAATAGGGAATGGGGGCCAGAGAGGGTAGTGAGATATGGAGGTAACATAGCCTCATTGTCATTTCAGGGTGAACCAGCTCTTCTCAACCAAGGGCAAATCTCCTGAATAGAGTGTAGCTGTGAGCTGTTAGCATCCAGTCCTCATAGAAGCTGGGGGAATAAGCATTATCTCAGATAGAGGGGGTGTTTCTGGGATAACACATATTGTACCTACTACATAATAGAAACTGAAAGACAATGGAGTAATATTTCAAAATGCTAAAGAAAAAAATCACTGTCAACTCAAGATTTTTAGCTTCAATTCACATATTATTCAAATGCTAGAAAAACACAGTAGTGTTTTCAGACAATAGTGTGTTCTAATAATGCTTTCGGAAAAAAGATATATTAAAGAATGTATTTCAGTAAGCAGAAAAGTGAATTAAACAATGAACAAGTGGAATTTGAAATAAAAAATACATTACTATTTACAATAGCTCCTCAAAATGAAATAGTTAGGTATAAATCTAACCAAATGTGTACAGGACCTATATGGGGAACACTACAAAACTCTGATGAAAGATATTAATGCAGAACTAAATAAATGGAAAGATGTTTCAAATTCATGAATAAAACAGCTCAATATTGTCAAAATGTCAGTTCTTCCCAAGTTGATCTATAGATTTAATGCAACCCTCTCCAAAATGCTAGTGAGTTGTTTTGTGGATATCTCCATAGTTTATGTGGTCTTATGTATAGCAAAAGACCTAGAACAGCCAATACGTTTTTTTTTGTTTAAAGTTTTTTATGCTTATTTATTTATTTTTTGAGAGAGAAAGTGTGTGTGTACATGTGCATGAGTGTGTAAGGGGCAGAGAGAGAGAGAGAGAGAGAGGAAAGAGAGAATCACAAGCAGGCTCCATGCTATCAGCACAGAGCCTGATGTGGGGCTCAATCCCATGAACCGGGAAATTATGACCTGAGTGGAAATTAAAGGTGAGACGCTTAACTGATTGAGCCACCCAAGCACCCCCAGCCAAGGCATTCTTAAAGAAGTACAAAGTTGGAGGACTGATGCTACCCAACTTCAAGACTCACCATAAAGCTACATTAATTATGACAATGTGGTATTGGTGAAATAGATCAATAGATAATAGATCAGTAGAATACAAAGCCAAAAATAGACCCAAGTAAATATAATCAAATGATCTTTGACAAGGGAATAAAGGCAATATAATGGAACAAAGAGAGCCTTTTCAACAAATGGTGCTAGAACAACTGGACACCCGCATGTGAAAAATGAATCTAGACATGGGTTGTACCTTCACAAAAATTAAGTTAGAATAGATCAGAGATGTCCGTGGAAAACACAAAACTTTAAAACTCCTAAAATAATATAGGAGGAAATCTAGATAACCTTCAGTATGGCAGTGACTTTTTATGTACAACATCTAAGGAATAATCCACAAAAGAAATAATTGATAGGCTGGACTTCATTATAATTAAAACTTCTATGCTGTGAAAGACAATGTCAAGAAAATGAGAAGACAAGCCACAGACAGGGATAAAATATTTATAGAGACACATCTGATAAAGGCCTGTTATCCACAATATACAAAGAACTCTTAAAACTTAACAATAAGAGGGGTGCCTGGGTGGCTCAGTCAGTTAAGCATCTGACTTCAGCTCAGGTCATGATCTCATGGCTCATGAGTTCAAGCCCTGCATCGGGTTCTGTGCTGACAGCTCAGAGCCTGGAGCCTGCTTCAGATTCTGTATCTGTCTCTTTCTCTGCTGCTTCCCTGCTGGCACACTCTCTCTTTCAAAAATAAATAAACTTTTAAAAAATTAAAAAAAAAACTTAATAAGTACATGAACAGCTTGATAAAAAAATGACAAAAGACTTTAATAGACACCTCACCAAAGAAAATATACAAATGAAAACAAGCATATGAAAAGATGTTCCACATTATATGTCATTAAAGAATTACAAATTTAAACAATAAGAAGCTCGTGAGTGGCTCAGTTGATTGATCCTCTGACTCTTGATTTCCACCTCAGATCATGATTTCACATTTCACAAGATCAAGAGCTGAATCAGGCTCCACGCTGACAGCATGGACTCTGCATGGAATTCTCTTTCTCCTTTTCTCTCTCTGTCCTTCCCCCACTCACATTCTCTATTTCTCAAAATAAATAAATAAACTTAAAAAAATAAAATGAGATACCACTGTACACTTATTAGAATGGCCAAAATCCAAAACATTGACAGCACTAAACGCTGACAAGGACGTTGAGCAACAGGAACTCTTATTCATTGGAATAAGGTAGGAATGTGAGATGGAATAGTCACTTTGGATGATGAATAGGCAGAGCACAGAGAATTTTTAGGGCAATGAAACAATTCTGTAGGATCTACAGCAGTGGACTTGTGTCACTATACACTTATCAAACCCACAGAATGTGCAATACCAAGAGTGAACCCTAATATAAACTATGGATGTTGGGTAATAATGATATGTCAGCGTAGTTTCGTTGATTATAACAAATGTATAGCTGCAAAGAGGAATGTTAATAGTGGGGGAGGTTGTATTTGTCTGTGATAGGGGTGGGACATGAAACTTCACATTGAAAATGTGTTCCAACACTGAGACTCATACAAATACGAATCCACATCTAGATACCTCGCAGTAAAATGGCAACATATCAAGTACAAAAAGATAAAAATAAATTTCTCATCTGAAGAGAGAAAATAGGCTACTTACAAAGGAATTACATTAGAATAAGGGCTTACTTGTTATCAGTGGTGTTTACTATGGGCAAAGGGTTTCAGAAATTAACAAAAAAGTGTATGTGTGTGTGGGTTTGTGTAAGGTATTGGAAGAACTAGCTTGAGAGAGACAAGAGGATGGGAGAGAGGTTCAATGGAGTGATGATTTGCTCAACTTTGGATGGGATGAATGTGAGGCATTGAGGAGACCAAGGGAATGACAGAAAGGGAAGAAGGTCAGATGTGGTCATAGAACAGATGATTACATGGCCAGCTGCATGTCCCACTAATGAGGAATGTTGGTTGCATCCATGATTTAACCACCACACAGGACCCTTGGCCATGTTCATATGAGTTATTAAAATGCTTATAGCTTGGCAAGATCTGACATAATAGAGGTGAGTCGGCTAGAGTTCAAAGAATATACAGATCCTAGCTAAAAGGGTGAGGAGAAAGAATCATAACAGTGGAGGGCGGGTAACTGAGAATTGGAGGTCAAATGGGGAAGTGTTGCTATTAGAGAGTCTGTCTAGAGCATAAAATACTAACCCAGTGAAAAAATACAATGACAACAAGATCCAGTCCTGCTTAAGGAGAGCTGTCAGGAGCTAGGTGAGTGTCAGATTTTGAGGTATAGGCTAGAATCCAGGGTATGACACAGTGTATGTAGAAATGTAGGTAGATGTTATGGTCTGGTCTGGCAAGGGAAATGAAGAGTACTGTGACTTGAGTGTAGGGAAAGCTACATGTGTTCTCAGACTTTACTCTCAGCACATATGGATTTGTCACAAGTCAGCATGGGCTGCAGAAGGTGTGCAGAAGCACCAAGTTGTTCTGGGTATGCAGGGCTTAGGGAGCATGTCAGTTCTAAGTCCCAAGAGATGGTGGAATTCAGATCATTCTTTACTCTCTGCCCTGTCTTTGTTGGACAGGAATTGGACTGGGTTTGGGCCTTCAGAACTCCACAGACAGATCCACACATGTCCTGGGGGAGGTAAAGGCAGGGAGTCCTGTATGATCCTGATAGGACTGACCTTACATGCTTCCTATGCAGCTTCAAGTAGACCTGGTGCCAGACCTTGGAGATTACCTTGCAGGTAGCAAGTTCTGTTGCTAAGTAATTACCATAATAACTTTTCCTTTTTATACACAAGAAACCTTCCACTTGTAAGGACAGATTATACAAAACTCTCTCATTATTTCCCCTTTTACGTTGATCTTGAATTCCCTGCTTTTATTAGTGGGCACCACTGTTCCCCGTGATCAAGGATGAAAAATTCCAAGTCACCTTTGCTTCAGTCCTATCTGTTCTACCACTTGGAATTCTCCTCCTAGGTACCCTCCTCTCCTCTTACTGCCAGCCCCTCATTTCTGCCCTCCTGAACTGTTTGTAGTAGTTTCCTACTTGGTCCCTCTCCAGGCTCTTGTCTCTCTAATTTCTATTTTTCTGTTTCCCTCACAATCTCATACAATCTATCAACCAGACCTTTTGCTTTTACCTCTAAGTCATGTCCCCAAACTGACCACTGCCTCAGCCACGCCCTCTTATCTGAGGGAACTTTACTTCTCATTCAGACTACAACAATAACCCTACTCTTTCTCTCCTGGCCTGAGTGATCTTTTATTTTTTTTTTAAATTTTTTTTTCAACGTTTTTTTTTTTTAATTTATTTTTGGGACAGAGAGAGACAGAGCATGAATGGGGGAGGGGCAGAGAGAGAGGGAGACACAGAATTGGAAACAGGCTCCAGGCTCCGAGCCATCAGCCCAGAGCCTGACGCGGGGCTCAAACTCATGGACCGCGAGATCGTGACCTGGCTGAAGTCGGATGCTTAACCGACTGCGCCACCCAGGCGCCCCCTGAGTGATCTTTTAAAAATGCAAATCATACAATTTCACCTCTCTGCCTTGCTCAGGAACTTCCAGTAACTTCTCATTGCCTTTGGGATAAAATCCAAACTACTTTCCATAGCCTTCAAAATCCTATATAATTTGGGCATGTCAGCTTCTCTGACATTTTCCCTCACCACCTGCTTGCTTTTGCTTAATTGTGACAAGCAGGATTCTACACCAGGACCTTTTCCTTCAACCTCTGTCTTGGAGACCCCTGCCATCTTGCTCCTATAGCATAAATCTTCACCCCAGTACCACTTGCTTAAAGAAGCCATCTCTGACATTCAACTTAATATGGTTCACACCTAATTTCTATAACTTTGCCTTGATTTATTTTTCTTCATGACACATTATCTGAAATTACCTTATTAATTTTATTGTTTATTATTGTCTCCTCCCCTGAAAAGGAAATGTCTGGAGGGCAGGTTAGAACTTGTACCCCCAGCACCTAAAGCAGTGCCTGCCACATATGAAGGAATGAATATGTGGAGTTACTAACTTGATATTCTCAGAATTAAGCTTTGGGCATGTCACATTCTAATAAAGTGGATTTTCATTGTCCTTCAATATGTTTCAAAATCTTCCCCAAGCCTCCTTTATATTCTTAAGCTGTATAATGTCCCCTCATATCACTTGTAATCTACCCAATATGTTGTTACACAGATATTCTGCTGTTTGTTACCTTTGGGATTCTCTTCACATCAGTTTCTCTATCTGGTATGTCATTCCCCTTATATCCCGAATTTTTCTTCCTAAAATAAAGCACATCCCATTATTTCTTTTTTTGTAAGAGTGCTGCTCTACTATATTCCCTGTCTAAGAAGCTCTTTACTTATTTTCATTTTAATTTCAGTGTAGTTAACATATAGTGTTATATTATACACTATACATTATACATTATAGTGATGTATTTCCATACATCCCCAGTTTGTACTATCACAACAAGTGCCTTCCTTAAACGCCATCAAAAGAGGGGATCTGTTTCATCCACCCCCCACCCATTTCCCCTCTGGTAACAGTTTGTTCTCTATAGTTAACAGTCTGTTAAAGAAGCTTTTTTTTTTTAGAATAAAAAATTTATTTTTTTAAGTAATCTCTATACCTAATGTTGGGCTCGAATTCACAACCCCAAGATCAAGAGTAGCTTGCTCCACTGACTGAGCCAGCCAGCCTCCCCAAGAAGCTCTCTTTTAACTCTAAATTGAGACATATATTTTATGCTATAACTTGAAGCATTTTACTTTGTACCTGTCACAACCATTCACCACAATATCCTAGATATCCAACACTTGCTTCATAGTGGGTACCCACTACGTATTTGTTAAATGGATATTATAGTTTTGTGCATCTCTCTCTCTCTCTCTATTTTCCAGCTTTGAGATATAATTGATGTATAACATTGTGTAACTTCAAGGTATATACAATATGTTGATTTTATACACTTATATATTGTGATATGATCACCACACTAGTTTTAGCTAACCCCTACATGACATGATGTAATTACCACTCTTTTTTTGTGGTGAGAACATTTAAGATATCTCTTAGAAACTTTCAAATATATAGTATAATACTGATATCAGTAATCACAATCCTGTGAGTTAGATGAACAGAACTTATTCATTTTATAAGTTTGTACTATTTGACCAACATCTTCCCTTTTCCCCCATCCCTAGCCCGTTTAACCATCATTCTACTGTTTCTAAGTCCAGGTTTGTTAGATTCCACAGAAAAGTGATATCATGTAGTATTTGTCTTTCTATTTGACTTTGCTTAGCATAATGTCCTCAAGGGTCATCCATGTTGTAGCATATGGGAGGATTTAATTGTTTTTCATGGCTGAGAAGTACTCCATTGTATGTAACATCACATCTTCATTCATTCATCCATGGTTGGACATTTAGGTTGTTCCCATATCTTAGCTGTTGTGAATAATGTTTCAGTGATCATGAGAGTTCAGTTATCTCTTCAATATACTGCTTTGATTTCTTTTAAATACCCAGAAGTAAAATTGCTGGATCATATGACAAATCATTTTTAATTTGTTGAGGAACCTCCATACTATTCCACAGTGGCTGTATCAATCTATATTTCCACCAGTAGTGCACAAGGGTTCCCTTTCTCTACATCCTTACATCCTCATGAACACTTGTTATCTCTTGTTGTTTTGATGATAGCCATTCTAACAGGTATGAGACATCACATTATAGTTTTGACTTGCATTTCCCTGGTAATTAGTGATTTTGAGCATCTTTTTATATGCCTGTTGGCCATCTGCATGTCTTCTTTGGCAAAATGTCTATTTGATTTCACTGTCCATTCCTCATTTGGGTATTTTGTTATTTTTTTGTATGAGTCCTTTATATATTTTGGGCATTTTGGATATTAACCCATTATCAGATGTATAGTTTGCAAATATTATGTCCCATTCTATAGGTTACATTTTCATTTTGTTGAATGTTTGTTTTGCTGTGCTGAAGACTTTGAGTTTGATGTAGTTCCACTTGTTTATTTTTGCCTTTGTTACTTGTGCTTTTGGTGTCATTGCTAAGACATATGTCAAAGGGCTTTTTCCCTATGTTTTTTTCTAGAAGTTTTATGGTTTATGGTCTTACATTTAGGTCTTTAATAAATTAAATTTTGTGAGTGGTGTAAGATAGGGGTATAATTTCATTTTTCTGCATGGTTATTCAGCTTTCCCAACACTATTTATTGACAAGACTGTTCTTTCCCCACTGAGTACTTTTGGCTCACTTGTGAAATAGTTCTCAGTGTATGTGGGTTTTATTTCTGAGCTCTGGATTCTGTTTCAGTGTTCTATATGTCTATTTTTATGCCAGTATTCTGCTGTTTTGATTACTATAGCTTTGTAGTATAGTTTGAAATTAGGAAGTATATGTGTTCAGTGTTGTTATTCTTCCTCAGGAATGCTTTAGCTATTTGGGGTCTTTTGTGGTTTCTCTCTTTTTAAAGCAGAAATGTCATGGGAATCTCTTTGTTTTATTTATCTATGAACATCCCATAATACCTGGCATGTTGAATGAGTGAATGAATGAAAGCCATTATTCCTAATTCCAGGGTGTACTTCAACTCAAATAACTATAAATCTCCCCGCTTCACAGAACATTCCTTAACATTCTCCTCTCTGGGAGCATTGGTTTGTTTACACCTCTATGAATTCCTTGTTCAGAATGAACGTATTAGCAATTGATGGTTTTGGTAGACAGAATTCTAAGATAATATACCAAGATTCCAGACCCCTAGTATACCCATACATTTTCCCAGTTATTCAATGAGTAAACTAGGTACAGCTGTGAAGAGTTGCAGATGTAATTAAGGTCCCAAATCAGTTGACTTTATGATATGGAGATTGTCCAGGTAGGTCTGCCCTAACTACTTGGATCTTATAAAAGCAGAGTTTTCTCTGGTCACAACACAAAGAAGTCAGAGATCCAAAGCATGGTGGAATTGAACCCATAAGAAAATCTTGGTAATAAGGAATAAGGAACGTGGGCACCATCTGGGAGGTGGGGGTGACCCCCGCATAACAGCTAGAAAGGAAAAAAGGACCTCCATTGTGCAACTGCCAGGAGTAGAATTCTACCAAAGTCTGATTGAACAGCAGATTCTACTCAGCCCCTGAGGGAACCACAGCCCTGGTCAACACCTGTCTCTCACATGGAGCCCAGCTATGCCATGCATGCCCAGACTTCTGACCTACAGAAATTTTGCAATAACAAATTTATGTTGTTTTAATTCACTCAGTGTGGTATTTTGTTATGCAGCAATAAGTATACTAATACAGTGATGATGAGGATGAGAAGGAGGTGGAGGAGGAGAAGGAAGAGGAGGAAGAAGAGGAGGAGGAGGAAGAGGTAGAAATGAACTTTAGAAGAGTTGGAGGAAAGAAAGAGCCAGGGAACCCCCTCCCAAATTTTCAGTCTCAATCTTAGGTTCTCCCTTCTCTAAGCTCTGGAGCGACTACAGGTCTTGATTCTGCCCCTGGCCACTTCAGGCAGCCTCTAGAAAAGAGGACTCAGATACGATTAGTGAACGAATGTCTTCCTTTTGTCTGGTTTTTCCTTTTAGGCTTGGAGCAGAGGGGCACACTGTTTTTCCACTGATCCCCTCTCTAATAAGTGTGCCGACCTGAAACAATTGACCTTAAAAAATAAAAATAAGTAAGCAGCCCCCAGAGCCCTAGCAGGCAGCATTAGCATTCTCCAGTCTCCCTGGTTGTGTCCTGGGAGTCTCAAAGAAATGAATCTTATTATTAGTCTGCTGCTAGTGATGGCTCCTGATGGCTCCTTCCTTCCGGCCACAGCTGCCAAGCCTGGCACAGGTGTCAGGAGGCTGACGGCGCTGCAGGGATGAGGTGAAGGCACACTGAGCCATCAGCCACAAGCTCATGGCAGGCTGTTTGGGTTTCCACACATCAGGGAAGCCTCCAAATCTGTGTTTCTAGGTCTTTCTCAGGCCATTATTATCAATGGTAGTAAAATACACCATTCAGAGATCTTTACTGCTGCTCTTTCTTATTGTGAGATACATCCTCTATACAGAGGTGTGCATATAGTATGTGAGTATAGTTTAAAATTTTTTAAAAGCAAACACCAGTGTAAAAAGAAAAACAAACCTTGCCAGGACTTGGTAAATCCCTGTTTTCCTATCCCCACACACAATCCCTTCTCCCCCCACTCCCAGACCCCACTATCCTGAAGTTCATGAAAATCCCTTCCTTGCCTCTAAAATAGCCTTGCTTTTTAATATCACTGTATGTATCTGTAAATAGAAACAGCCTACTTTTGCCAGTTTGCAAACTTTATGGAAATGGAATTTGTATACCCCTTTGCATCTTGCCTCTTTGCATATTTTGTTTTTGAGATTCAGCCATATTATCATATAACTATAGCTTGTTCATTTTCAGTGATGATCAGTATTCCATTTTCTGAATGTACTGCAATTCATTTATTCTCATCTTGATATATATTTAATTTATATTGTTTTTAGCGTCTGGCTATTTAAGCCACACTGTGATGAACATTCTTATACATATGCACTGGGCAGGAGTTTATCTAGGGTATGTATTAAAGCTCAAAATTGAATGGACACAGTGAATATTCATTTCAAACTTCCTAGATAATGTCAAACTGCTTTCCAAATGGAATCCAAGTTAATTCTCATAAACAGTAGGTACAGTTTACTAATTCTCTACATTTTTGCCAGCACTTAGTTTCTTATTGCTGCATAAAAAAAATTGTTACAAACATGATCATTTAAAACAACATAAATTTGCTGCCCTACAATTTGCATGAGCCAGAGTCTGAGTACAGACTAATGGAGTTCTCTGCCCAGGGTTCCACAAGGCTGTAATCAAAGTGTTGGTCTGGGCTGGGGGCTTATCTGAGCCTTGGATTCTTTTCCAAGCTCTCACAGTTGTTTGTAGAATTTTTTCTTTACAGTTGTAGGGACTCATAAGAGTATACATCTTCAAGGCCTCTCTGACACTTCACCTTCTTCTAAAGGCACTGCTGATGAGGTCAGGTCCATCCGGGATAAGCTCTCTTTTGATTAACTAAAAAGCCAGTGGGTTACTAATCTAATCACAGGGCAGATACTATATTCACTGTTTTTGCTGATACTCAGGGAAAGGTATTATATAAGATGTGTACATCAGGGACCTTTGTGATCATTATAGAATTGCCTGCCACACTTCGTACTGTCAGTGTGTTTAATTTTCAACTATTACATTATTTAATTTTTGAATGTCTAAGGTCAAATAATTTCTCATATATGTGTTGATGACCAGTGTTTCTTGAGGTATTTATTTCACATATTCTTCATTTGCATATATTTCTATGATGTGGTTGAACAGTATTGGGTAATAATGAAATATTCTGATATAACATTTACTGAGTGCTTATTCTTTGCCATGGGCTAAGCCCCTTGGAATAGATCATACCCATTTTACAGATGAGGAAGTTGACTCTCAGGGGAGTTAAGCAACCTAACAAGATCCTGTAGCTAGTGAGTCAGTGATTTGGTTTTTGAACTGGCTCTGTATGACTCTCGAGACTATGTCCCTAAGTTCTAAGGAAATCTTGCACACTTGACTTAAGGGACAAGGAGATTTGCCCCATACCATGTTCTGGGGCAAGTGGTTTCTTATTCCTTTTATAGTAAAATATTGCTTTTATGAATTAAAGAGTAACCCTTTATGTTTGCCAAGTTAAACTCTAATCTCTTCCTCCTAGTGCTATTTCCTTAGCTAGCTTCTTTTTTCCTCTCCAATCTATTCCATACTCTATTGTTATCTGTTAGACCCTGCCCCAAAGCCTTATGGGGTCAAATGGGAATCTGGCGTCTAAGTCCTTAATCTCTGTCTTTGGGAGTCTGACTCCAGATTTCTTCCCAGTCTCATCCCCCCAAACCGTCTGTTTTGGCCCTGGGGTAGGATTGGAACATCCACAGCCCAGTGTTTTATTCAGATCAGTACCCCTAATTGTAAACCCTAGTTTTACTTTTTTCCCCTCCAAATTCTACATATCGTTCAAGTCTCATTTCATTCCTTCTAGATGAATTACCCCTTAAGCTTGCAATCCCAAGAGATCTTTTTTTTTCTCTCTTCTGTGTTGCTATAGCATTTGTAATTTTTTTTTTTTACCATTTTACCCTTAGAAAGATCCTTTATTATAAGGCTACTTGTTTTTTCACATCTCAACAACATCATATACCTATTGCTAACTGGTAAATCCACTGAATTGTTCTCAGTTCTTATCTTACTTGAAGTGCATCTAATGCCAATAAGCAAGGAATCATTCTTTTTTTAATTTATTTTTTTTCAATATATGAAGTTTATTGTCAGATTGGTTTCCATACAACACCCAGTGCTCATCCCAATAGGTGCCCTCCTCAATACCCATCACCCACCCTCCCCTCTCTCCCACCCCCATCAACCCTCAGTTTGTTCTCAGTTTTTAACAGTCTCTTATGCTTTGGCTCTCTCCCACTCTAACCTTTTTTTTCCTTCCCCTCCCCCATGGGTTTCTGTTAAGTTTCTCAGAATCCACACAAGAGTGAAAACATATGGTATCTGTCTTTCTCTGTAAGGCTTATTTCACTTACCATCACACTCTCCAGTTCCATCCATGTTGATACAAAGAGCCATATTTCATTTTTTCTCATTGCCACGTAGTACTCCATTGTGTATATAAACCACAATTTCTTTATCCATTCATCAGTTGATGGACATTTAGGCTCTTTCCATAATTTGGCTATCGTTGAGAGTGCTGCTATAAACATTGGGGTACAAGTGCCCCTATGCATCAGTACTCCTGTATGCCTTGGATAAATTCCTAGCAGTGCTATTGCTGGGTCATAGGGTAGGTCTAATTTTAATTTTTTGAGGAACCTCCACACTGTTTTCCAGAGTGGCTGCAACCATTTGCATTCCCACCAACAGTGCAAGAGGGTTCCCATTTCTCCACATCCTCTCCAGCATCTATAGTCTCCTGATTTGTTCATTTTGGCCACTCTGACTGGCATGAGGTGATATCTGAGTGTGGTTTTGATTTGTATTTCCCTGATGAGGAGCGACGTTGAGCATCTTTTCATGTGCTGTTGGCCATCCGGATGTCTTCTTTAGAGACGTGTCTATTCATGTTTTCTGCCCATTTCTTTACTGGGTTATTTGTTTTTTAGGTGTGGAGTTTGGTGAGCTCTTTATAGATTTTGGATACTAGCCCTTTGTCTCATATGTCATTTGCAAATATCTTTTCCCATTCTGTTGGTTGCCTTTTAGTTTTGTTGGTTGTTTCCTTTGCTGTGCAGAAGCTTTTTATCTTCATCAGGTCCTAGTAGTTCATTTTTGCTTTTAATTCCCTTGCCTTTGGGGATGTGTCAAGTAAGAAATTGCTGCGGCTGAGGTCAGAGAGGTCTTTTCCTGCTTTCTCCTCTAGGGTTTTGATGGTTTCCTGTCTCACATTCATGTCCTTTATCCATTTTGAGTTTATTTTTGTGAATGGTGTGAGAAAGTGGTCTAGTTTCAACCTTCTGCATGTTGCTGTCCAGTTCTCCCAGCACCGTTTGTTAAAGAGACTGTCTTTTTTCCATTGGATGTTCTTTCTTGCTTTGTCAAAGATGAGTTGGCCATACTTTTGTGGGTCTAGTTCTGGGGTTTCTATTCTATTCCATTGTCTATGTGTCTGTTTTTGTGCCAATACCATGCTGTCTTGATGATGACAGCTTTGTAGTAGAGGCTAAAGTCTGAGATTGTGATGCCTCCTGCTTTGGTCTTCTTCAAAATTACTTTGGCTATTCGGGGCCTTTTGTGGTTCCATATGAATTTTAGGATTGCTTGTTCTAGTTTTGAGAGGAATGCTGGTGCAATTTTGATTGGGATTGCATTGAATGTGTAGATAGCTTTGGGTAGTATTGACATTTTGACAATATTTATTCTTCCAGTCCATGAGCACAGAATGTTTTTCCATTTCTTTATATCTTCTTCAATTTCCTTTATAAGCTGTCTATAGTTTTCAGCATACAGAGCTTTTACATCTTTGGTTAGATTTATCCCTAGGTATTTTATGTTTCTTGGTGCAATTGTGAATGGGATCAGTTTCTTTACTTGTCTTTATGTTGCTTCATTATTAGTGTATAAGAATGCAACTGATTTCTGTACATTGATTTTGTATCCTGCAACTTTGCTAAATTCATGTATCAGTTCTAGCAGACTTTTGGTGGAGTCTATCGGATTTTCCATGTGTAATATCATGTCATCTGCAAAAAGCGAAAACTTGACTTCCTCTTTGCCAATTTGGATGCCTTTGATTTCCTTTTGTTGTCTGATTGCTGATGCTAGAACTTCCAACACTATGTTAAACAACAGCGGTGAGAGTGGATATCCCTGTCGTGTTCCTGATCTCAGGGAAAAGCTCTCAGTTTTTCCCCGTTGAGGATGATGTTAGCTGTGGGCTTTTCATAAATGGCTTTTATGATCCTTAAGTATGTTCTTTCTATCCCGACTTTCTCGAGGGTATTTATTAAGAAAGTTTGCTGAATTTTGTCAAATGCCTTTTCTGCATCGATTGACAGGATCATATGGTTCTTATCTTTTCTTTTATTAATGTGATGTATCACGTTGATTGATTTGCGAATGTTGAACCAGCCCTGCATCCCAGGAATGAATCCCACTTGATCATGGTGAATAATTCTTTTTATATGCTGTTGAATTCGATTTGCTAGTATCTTATTGAGAATTTTTGCATCCATATTCATCAGGGATATTGGCCTGTAGTTCTCTTTTTTTGCTGGGTCTCTGTCTGGTTTAGGAATCAAAGTAATACTGGCTTCATAGAATGAGTCTGGAAGTTTTCCTTCCCTTTCTATTTTTTGGAACAGCTTGAGAAGGATAGGTATTATCTCTGCTTTAAACGTCTGGTAGAACTCCCCTGGGAAGCCATCTGGTCCTGGACTCTTATTTGTTGGGAGATTTTTGATGACTGATTCAATTTCTTTGCTGGTTATGCATCTGTTCAAGATCTTTATTTCCTCCTGATTGAGTTTTCGAAGCTTGTGGTGTTTAGGAATTTGTCGATTGCTTCCAGGTTGTCCAGTTTGTTGGCATATAATTTTTCATAGTATTCCCTGATAATTGCTTGTATCTCTGAGGGATTGGTTGTAATAATTCCATTTTCATTCATGATTTTATCTATTTGGGTCATCTCCCTTTTCTTTTTGAGAAGCCTGGCTAGAGGTTTATCAATTTTGTTTATTTTTTCAGAAAACCAAATCTTGGTTTCGTTGATCTGCTCTACAGTTTTTTTTTTTAGATTCTATATTGTTTATTTCTGCTCTGATTTTTATTATTTCTCTTCTTCTGCTGGGTTTAGGCTGTCTTTGCTGTTCTGCTTCTATTTCCTTTAGGTGTGCTGTTAGATTTTGTATTTGGGATGTTTCTTGTTTCTTGAGATAGGCCTGGATTGCAATGTATTTTCCTCTCAGGACTGCTTTCGTTGCATCCCAAAGCATTTGGATTGTATTTTCATTTTCGTTTGTTTCCATATATTTTTTAATTTCTTCTCTAATTGCCTGGTTGACCCATTCATTCTTTAATAGGGTGTTCTTTAACATTCATGCTTTTGGAGGTTTTCCAGAATTTTTCCTGTGGTTGATTTCATGCTTCATAGCATTGTGGTATGAAAGTATGTATGGTATAATCTCAATTCTTGTATATTAATGAAGGGCTGTTTTGTGACCCAGTATGTGATCTATCTTGGAGAATGTTCCATGTGCACTCGAGAAGAAAGTATATTTTGTTGCTTTGGGATGCAGAGTTCTAAATATATCTGTCAAGTCCATCTGATCCAATGTATCATTCAGGGCCCTTGTTTATTGACCGTGTGTCTAGATGATCTATCCATTTCTGTAAGTAGAGTGTTAAAGTCCCCTGCAATTACCACATTCTTATCAATAAGGTTGCTTATGTTTGTGAGTAATTGTTTTATATATTTGGGGGCTCCGGTATTCAGCGCATAGACATTTATAATTGTTAGCTCTTCCTGATGGATAGACCCTGTAATTATTATATAATGCCCTCTTCATCTCTTGTTACAGCCTTTAATTTAAAGTCTAGTTTGTCTCATATAAGTATGGCTACTCCAGCTTTCTTTTGACTTCCAGTGGCATGATAAATAGTTCTCCATCCCTTCACTCTCATCTGAAGGTGTCCTCAGGTCTAAAATGAGTCTCTTGTAGACAGCAAATAGATGGGTCTTGGTTTTTTATGTATTCTGATACCCTATGTCTTTTGGTTGGCACATTTAGTCCATTTACATTCAGTGTTATTATAGAAAGATATGGGTTTAGAGTCGTCGTGATGTCTGTAGGTTTCATGCCTGTAGCGATGTCTCTGGTACTTTGTCTCACAGGATCTCCCTTAGGATCTCTTGTAGGGCTGGTTTAGTGCTGATGAATTCCTTCAGTTTTTGTTTGTTTGGGAAGACCTTTATCTCTCCTTCTATTCTAAATGACAGACTTGCTGGATAAAGGATTCTCAGCTGCATATTTTTTCTGTTCCTCACATTGAAGATCTCCTGCCATTCCTTTCTGGCGTGCCAAGTTTCAGTAGAGAGATCAGTCACGAGTCTTATAGGTCTCCCTATATGTTAGAGCATGTTTATCTCTAGCTGCTTTCAGAATTTTCTCTTTATCCTTGTTTTTTGCCAGTTTCACTATGATATGTGCAGATCGATTCAAGTTACATCTGAAGGGAATTCTCTGTGCCTCTTGGATTTCAATGTCTTTTTCCTTTCCCTGATCAGGGAAGTTCTCCGCTATTATTTCTTCAAGTACACCTTCAGCACCTTTCCCTCTGTCTTCCTCCTCTGGAATACCAATTATGCGTGTATTATTTCTCTTTAGTGCATGACTTAGTTCTCTAATTTTCCCCTCATACTCCTGGATTTTTTTATCTCTCTTTTTCTCAGCTTCTTCTTTTTCCATAATTTTATCTTCTAGTTCACTTATTCTCTCCTCTGCCTCTTCAATCTGAGCCGTAGTTGTCTCCATTTTATTTTGCAGTTCATTTATAGCATTTTTTAGCTCCTCCTGGCTGTTCCTTAGTCCCTTGATCTCTGTAGCAATAGATTCTCTGCTGTCCTTTATACTGTTTTCAAGCCCAGCGATTAATTTTATGACTATTTTTCTAAATTCACTTTCTGTTATATTGTTTAAATCCTTTTTGATCAGTTCATTAGCTATTGTTATTTCCTGGACGTTTGTTTGAGGGGAATTCTTCTGTTTTGTCATTTTTTTTGGTTTTTTTTAATTGGATTATTTATTTATTTATTTATTTATTTTTTAATATATGAAATTTATTGTCAAATTGGTTTCCATACAACACCCAGTGCTCATCCCAAAAGGTGCCCTCCTCAATACCCATCACCCACCCTCCCCTCCCTCCCACCCCCCATCAACCCTCAGTTTGTTCTCAGTTTTTAACAGTCTCTTATGCTTTGGCTCTCTCCCACTCTAACCTCTTTTTCTTTTCCTTCCCCTCCCCCTTGGGTTTCTGTTAAGTTTCTCAGGATCCACATAAGAGTGAAACCATATGGTATCTGTCTTTCTCTGTAAGGCTTATTTCACTTAGCATCACACTCTCCAGTTCCATCCACGTTGCTACAAAAGGCCATATTTCATTCTTTCTCATTGCCACGTAGTACTCCATTGTGTATATAAACCACAATTTCTTTATCCATTCATCAGTTGATGGACATTTAGGCTCTTTCCATAATTTGGCTATCGTTGAGAGTGCTGCTATAAACATTGGGGTACAAGTGCCCCTATGCATCAGTACTCCTGTATGCCTTGGATAAATTCCTAGCAGTGCTATTGCTGGGTCATAGGGTAGGCCTATTTTTAATTTTCTGAGGAACCTCCACACTGTTTTCCAGAGCGTCTGCACCAATTTGCGCGTTTTGTCATTTTGGATAGTCCCTGGAGCGGTCTGGGACTGCGGGACACTTCCACTGTGCTGTCTTGAATACCTTGCGTTGGTGGGCGGGGCCGCAGTCCGACCTGATGTCTGCCCCCAGCCCACCGCTGGGGCCACAGTCAGACTGGTGTGTGCCTTCTCTTCCCCTCTCCTAGGGGCCGGATTCACTGTGGGGTGGCGTGGTCTGTCTGGGCTACTTGCACACTGCCAGACTTGTGGTGCTGGAGATCTGGCATATTAGCTGGGGTGGATCAGCAAGGTGCACAGGGGCGGGAGGGGTAGGCTCAGCTTGCTTTTCCTTTGGAGATCCACTTTGGGAGGGGCCCTGCATCACCGTGAGGGAGTCAGACCCGCCGGAGGGATAGATCCGCAGAAGCACAGCGTTGGGTGTTTGTGCAGTGCAAGCAAGTTCCCTGGCAGGAACTGGTTCCCTTTGGGATTTTGGCTGGGGGATGGGCGAGAGAGATGGCGCTGGTGAGTGCCTTTGTTCCCTGCCAGTTTGAGCTCTGTCATCTGGGGCTCAACAACTCTCTCTCCTGTTGTCCTCCAGCCCTCCCATTCTCTGAGCAGAGCTGTTAGCTTATAACCTTCCAGATGTTAAGTCCTGCTTGCTGTCAGAACACACTCCGTCTGGCCCCTCTGCTTTTGCAAGCCAGACTCAGGGGCTCTGCTTGGCCGGTGGGCCGCCCTTCTGCCCCAGCTCCCTCCCGAGAGTCCGTGTAGCGTGTACTGCCTTGCCGCCCTTCCTACCCTCTTCTGTGGGCCTCTCGTCTGTGCTTAGCTCTGGAGACTCTGTTCTGCTAGTCTTCTGGCGGTTTTTTGGGTTATTTAGGCAGGTGTAGGTGGAATCTAAGTGATCAGCAGGATCCGCGGTGAGCCTAGCATCCTCCTACGCCACCATCTTCCCAGTATCTCCCCTTAATTTCATTTTTTATTGTTTATTTTTGAGAGAGAGAGATAGACAGACAGACAGAGCATGAGTGGGTGAGGGAGAGACAGCGAGAGAGAGAGAGAAAGAAAGAAAATCTGAAGCAGCTTTCAGGCTCTGAGCTGTCAGCATAGAGTCTGAAGCAGAGCTTGAACTCATGAACTATGGATCAAGACTTGAGCCAAAGTCAGATGCTTAACTGACTCAGCCACCCAGGTGATCTAAGCAATGAATCATTCTTGAAATTCTCTTCTCTATTGGTTTCTATGACATTTATTTCCTAGTTTTCTTTCTACTTTGGATTCTCATCTTTACCCATGCTGCAAATGTTTGTTCTATGGGATTCTGTCTTTGGCCCTTTTTATTTTACCCTGTAGTTCTATGTGTAGCTCTTACTATGTCATCACTTTGTTGAACTCTCTCTTCCATTGGACCATTAACTCCTTGAGGTCAAGGAGAGCATTCTGTCTTTATTGCATCTCTAAGGGTGTAACCCAGAGACTAGTAGAATGCATTCCTTGAGAACAAGTACCTTGTTTATACAGTTTGTGAATTCCCACATTTGCTCTGACACTGCAGTGCATGAGGTGATGCTCATTGAAGGAAGAAGGCTCATGGGTGGCTTAGACAGGATCTGCAGTGGATGGGACCAAGATGGAGATACTGGAGAAGATCTTTTTTCTGCAATTTCAACTTGGAGTATGTCTATGTGGGGAATTCTAGTTGTCTTCAAATATTTAAAATAAGTATTTAGAAAGTTCTTGTGCCTTTAAGTTCAATTCATGCCCTTCAGTTTCCTTCAGATCTCTTGTGGTTCATTGCTTTTGAGATAACTAGAGCTGTATCTCTGACTTGCCCCCCAAAACCAGACATAGAAAGTTAAATCAGATAACTCATATTTGGCCACAGATTTTCTGTCTTCAAAATGTTTCTACATCTCTTTTGGTCTTTATTAGAATACCAGGTGTATGAATTCATTCATTAAATTGTTTCTTGATCTAGGCACTGTCCATGGTGCTGAATGAGCATTAATGACATTGACGTGGTGCCTGCTGCCCTTATTTTCATTTGAAACTGAGGAAAACAGAAGTCATGACAAAGTATAAGGTTCCCCATGGCTCCTTTATTGGTAAATGAAGGAGCTTGAACTTGAGTCTAGATTATCTTACCACAAGCATATATTCTATTATATCACCTTGCTAAGTGACCTTGCTAAATTACCTGCTGAATTTTGAAATTCAGTGAAAATATGCTTTCATTGCTCTAAGTTTTGTCTTTTTTTTCTGAAAGAGAAATACCTTTTTGAAAGGAGGACCAAGGATAACATTTGAAGCAATGCTTAGTTTTTTCTTTCAAATTCTTTAATGTTGAATGGCCTAGGTTTCAGGGTGATTTTTCCAGTAACAATTTCAATTCTCATCCAGGCTTGGGGGACCTGAACCACCTGAGGAGCTCTCCAGACCCCTTGGCCTCTGACTGAAGACATATTTTCCATGGAGAATGGGTAGAGGTCAGGGAGATGTAAGAAGTGTGCCCTACCCTACTCAACTCACACACTTACTGATTTTCTCTTAGTCTTGGGGACCCAGGTACCTAGATCTCCACCACCACCCTGCCAACTTTCCTCAGAAGAAAGCAAAGGTTAAATGAGATCACACAGCCAGGTGGATGCCTGGATTTGCTTTCCCTAGGGCTAATTATGGAACTACATTAGATAAAAGTCAACATATGTTGTAAAAGGCACTGTGTATCACTGCTTGACAGTTTCTAACAATGTGCTCATGTAACAGCTGTCAAAGGCAGTGCTAGAAAATGAGTAATATGTTGATTTATGTATATCAGATCTGTCCTCACGCTCTGTGGTGGAGCAGGCCAGGCAATCTCGGCTCTGTGGGTGGAGAATCTAGGAGGGTGGTAAAGGCAGGAAGGAAATTCCCTCATCTTCAGAAGCGCCTGGAAGGCATGGCTGAAGCCTGTAGCAGCTGTTACTTTCTGAGGTCCTTTGGAGAAAAATTGCCTAGGGGACATCTGTTCCCTTTCTACCACAGTGGGAAGAGTAAAATCCAAGTCTCCTAAGGCAACGGGGGCTGCTGAGGTAATCTGTGCCTTTCTTGGCCTCTGGATAAGGCTGAGAATAACACCACGGATCCCCACTCTAAATGGTTTTGGGGGTTTATCTTGAAGTAACCACTCTGGATTTTTTTTATAGTCAGGGCATTTTTAAATGACCAACTCAATTTTCTTATTTGTTTTATAAGTATCTCATTTTATTTCCAAAGTATGTTAAAAAAGGAAGTAAAACAAGTTTGTTTGTTTTTTTTTTTTTTTCATTTCAAAAGCTGTCTGCTTGTGCTGTTTTCCCTTGAGGCCATTCAAAGGGCCCCTGATCTCTGAAAAGATCTGATTATTACATAGGGGAAATCAGTTTGGTGTTGCCTTGGGAATCTCCACTAGATTCCACAATTATGATTGGCTCCTCTCTCTCTGGCATTCTCTTGGTTCTTATTCTCTTTGCCTTTGCTGTGCTATTCACTCAGTCATAGAAGTCTCCTTTAAATGGTAAGAAGTGACTTAATAAGAAGATTAGGTACAAAGTACAAAGCCAGCCATTGAATGCTAACAGCAAATTCAAACTCTCAAATAAACACTGCTAAAATTAGTTTTGGGAGGAATCATTCACTAATAACCATAGATAAATAGTACTACTTACTTGTTGGTATTTATTGGGACAAAAATATAAACTCTTCATTTTTTAGAAGTTTATTTACTGAGAGAGAGAGAGAGAGAAGAGAGAGAGAGAGAGAGAGAGAGAGAGAGAGAGAGAGAGAGAGAGAATGAGTGGGGGAGGGGCAGAGAGAGGGAGAGACAGCATCCCAAGCAGACTCCTCGCTGTCAGCATGGGCCCGATGTGGTGCTCAATCCCATGAACAGTGAGATCATGATCTGAGCCAAAATCAAGAGTTAGATGCTTTACCCACTAAGCCACCCAGGCGCCCTCTTTTGTTTTTAGAGAGAGAGCATGAATGGGGGAGAGTGACAGAGAGGTGGAGAGGGGTAGATGGAGGGGGGAAGGACAGAGCAGGGAGAGGGGGAGGGAGGAGAGAGAGAGAGAGAGAGAGAGAGAGAGAGAGAGAGAGAGAATCATAAGCAGGTTCCATGCTCAGTGTGAAGCCTGCTGTGGGACTCGTTCCCATGACCCTGGGAAGATGACCCTGGGATGATGACCTGAGCCCAAATAAAGAGTCAGATGCTTAACTGACTGAGCTAAGCCACCCAAGCACCCCAGTCCTCACTTATTTTTATCCCTTCAAATGAGATGGAGGAATGGATTGCAGAACATAGTTGCCTTTTGTTTAAGGTGGGAAACATTGATCAGTGAGTCAGGCTTGAGGGCTTTCACTACAGGTCTCAGGGTATAAGCAGACAGGGCATCCTTTTCTCTCCTGGAGATAGTTTCCTTCTGGGTTGAGGCACTAATTGTATTGACATTAAGTGTATTGTACACTAATGTTCCACTGCTTACACAACATTGCAGCCACCACTGCATGTGCTGGAGGATGGCAGATGCCCGCTAGTGCTATACATCCCACACAGAAGCCCCGAATACTGCCACCAGGGAACATATCTTTATTAGGCAAATTTACCTCCAACTCTGTATTTGATGCACTTCCATGAGCTCATATCCAGGCACAGCCAAACTCCCACAACAGAACCAACTTCTAGCAACCTAGTTAACGGAGAAAGCCATTTACAAACCTCTACTCTGATCACTAAAACACTGAAGGATAGTTGATTGCACACCTAGTTAATAAATATTTATGGGCACTGTACATTTATAAGGGCAAGAATTTAGAAAGAAGTTAAGATTCACAATTGACGAAGGGTAATTTATGTAGCCAATTGAAAGTTTTAATCTGCAAAAGCAGGTGTCTCTCCACCAAAGATACATGAGGACCTATTATAAATTTCAGTCAGTGATACAAATCTACTCCTGGAGTACTGCGTCCTTTTGGGACAACTGTTTCTCTAGTTAACGCAACAGCCCATGATGATTATAGGTTGGTATGAAGACAGTCTTACCTAAACATGAAAGAATGTCAAGAGCAGTTATGAAAAATCTACTATAGCAGTCTTTTCAAACATTATATTTCTTACTAGGCGTCAGTCAAAATGTTTTAGGTGAGAAAAAGTTCTACTAGTTTAAGACAGAAAGGTAACAGGAGTAGTGGAAAGTGTGTGGAATTTAGAATTGAAGAGTTATGGTATTGGTTTACTAACTGTATAATTTTGAGCAAATTAATGTCTTAGAGGCTTGGATTTTTAGCAATAAAATGGGAATAATAATCATAGTACCTTACAAAATTGTGGTAAAATTAAATTAGATAATGAATATAAAAGTGCTCTTAAAATGAAGTATTAAGTTTGCTGTGTTTTCTGTTTTTTTTAAATATTTTTTATTTATTTATTTTGAGACAGAGAAAGAGAGCGAGGAGGGGAGGGGCAGAGAGAGGGAGACAGAATCCCAAGAAGGCTCTGTACCATCAGCCCAGGGCCCAATGTGGGGCTCAAACCTACAAATTGTAAGATCATGACCTGAGTTGAAATTAAGAGTTGGACGCTTAACCAACTGAGCCACCCAGGTGCTCCACTGTGTTTTCTGTCGTTTAAGACACATTTTTTCCTATGCTTTAACATTTATAAAATCAATATATTTCTTATAATTGATGCATACATTCAATGTGGTAGTTGTTTTTCTTTTCCCCCTGGAAAGCTATTAAATTGATGGTATGTTATGCAATCAATGGCTTCCTAAGACATGAAAATATGGTAGCTCAAAGAAAAGGAATCAGATTTATTATTTTTCATTTGGGTACTTAGAGTCACTAGATTCATATGATAGCCACCATTTATTAAGTGCATTTTGTTATGTGCAACAAAATGCTACCCAATGCAAATAACTTTCTATGATTTTCCATTTCCTTCTAATTATACTCGAAATCATAGTTGGAACACTTGCTTGTCGACATTATTGATTGGCAGGTTGAGGAATGGTAATAGTGGGGAACCTCCTGCATAGCAGAGGTCATCTACTGATGGAAGGAAGCTGGAGGATTTTAGAACAGACCCTTAGCAGCTGGGTACACCATCAATCACTTTCTAGTTCTTGGTCAGCAAACTCTTAGAGACTCTAAAGAAAGAGCCCTGTAAAGTGAAAAGTTTTATTGTTATTAAAAGGTAAGATTACTTAGACACAAAAATGCAGTATGCTTTCTTCTAGATTGATTTTTATTAACTTGAATGCAGACTCTTCTTTGTACCTGATTGTACCGTTCTATTTTCAAATACACACGCTGTATTGACAATCTTATTCCCTCACTGAATTTTCTGCAGGTCTTTGTTGTCTTTTATGAGGCTATTCCAGTGAGGGAAAAAGTTAAATGGAATTTATGGCAATATATTTACCTGGCTGGGTTGTAACTATTTCTAAAATAAATAAAACTTTTAAGACAACAAAACCAAAAGGAGCAGATATCCATTGAAGACTTCTCCCTTTGGGAGGGATAAAAATGCATCCCACTTACAGCATGCCTTTTTCTAAAGCCCTTTCTGGTTTTCCCAAATAGCCATTGTCTAAATAGAGTAGCTTGTATGAAATTGTACACTCTGTGGGTGGTCCTATAAATATTCATTAGTAAAATGTACATAAGGCACTGATCCATGGGTTTTTTATTCAAAGATATGGTCTTAAGAAGAAAAAGCTCAGTTTTGATCTAGTGGGTAGAGTCAATGTAGGCCTGAAATCATGATCCTGAATACCACCCCCCCATCCTTTTGGAACTTGAAAAAAATATTAAAAAAATTGGCCCAAAATGAAACTGGGAAGACATGAAAATGAAGCAATAAATGCCGTTAGATGCCAAATTCAGCATTCATCTGCTCCTGTTGAAGGCCTCATGGTGTTTGCAATGCAAATCTCAGAGTCATGCCTTAATCATTACCTCAGGGAGACAATTAGGGTTAAAATATAGATTTCTGGATAATGAGAGTAAATAGTAGAGAAATAAATACACAAAACAAAGAGAGCTAATGTGAGTCATTTATAGCAAAGCTTTGTTCAAGGAGGCTTGAAAGGTTTTTCTAGCCAGGAGATGGGCTTTCTGGGTGTGAAACTGTGTATAACTTGGCCTAAGATTCAACATTTTATGAAGGAAAGATGGGAATATCCTTTCAGGACTTTGGGTTCAAGTTGAGAGCACCTAAAATTGAGGCATGTGAGTAATTTTATGTTTTTCATTTTATACTCTACTGGTTGAAAACTCAGGCACTTGAATTGGACAGACCCATGTTTATCTGTTAGCTCAGCCAGGCAAAGCTCTCTACCCTTGGGCAAATGACCACAGCTCTTTAGGAGCTAAGTGTTTAAGTTTCCTCATCCAAATGGTTATCAACTTCATTGGTTTGTTGTAAAGACTAAATGAGAATATGTGTAGAACAATCCATCTCACCTGTTGTTATTATTAAGGTTATTTGCTGTGCCAATCACGTGTCCTCTTTTTCTCCTGAGAGACAACCTCATTAGAGCTGTGCTTGCTGACCATTCTTCCTTCAGTCTTTTTTCCTAGTGAGAACTTTCCATGACTGATTGCTGTTTCTCATGACTATATATCTTGTGGGCAAATTTGGATGTCTGTGACTGGGAGATCATGCTAAAATCTCCTTCTCCCTGTTGTGGTAATAACAGACTTTTCTGGAGGCCATCCATCAATCCCCTCAGAGAGCAAGATTTTCTGAGGGTCTACTGGGAGCATAGTACCATTGGCGGACTAGAATTCAGGATCACTGGGTTCTAGTCTTGGTGGCATGACTTCCCACAAGCTGTATTGTCTTGCCATGTCACCATACCTCACTGGGATTTAGTGTTTTGTTTGTATGTTAAAGGAGTTGTACTAGATCAGTGGTTCCTAACCCTGTTGCATACTAGAATCACCAGGAGAGCTTTTGCAAAATACAGTGCTCCACCTCAGGGTGGGGTCTAGAATTGATGTTTTGTGTGGTGTGTGTGTGTGTGTGTGTGTGTGTGTGTGATCCTTTCTTTTTTTTAATTTTATTTTTTATCTTTTAAAATTTATACCCAAATTAGTTAGTATATAGTGCAACAATGATTTCAGGAGAAGATTCCTTAATGTCCCTTACCCATTTACCCAAACCCCTCCAGTAACCCTCAGTTTGTTCTCCATATTTATGAGTCTCTTTTGTTTTGTCCCTCTCCCTGTTTTTATATTATTTTTGTTTCCCTTCCCTTATGTCCATCTGTTTTGTCTCTTAAAGTCCTCATATGAGTGAAGTCATATGATTTTTGTCTTTCTCTGACTAATTTCACTTAACATAATACCCTCCAGTTCCAACCACATAGTGGCAAATGGCAAGATTTCATTCTTTTTGATTGCCAAGTAATACTCCATTATATATATATATATATATATATATATATATATATATATATATACCACATCTTTTTCCATTCATCCATCGATGGACATTTGGGCTCTTCACATACTTTGGCTATTGTTGATAGTGCTGCTATAAACATGGGGGTGTACGTGTCCCTTCGAAACAGCACACCTGTATCTTGTGGATAAATGCCTAGTAGTGCAATTGCTCTGTCATAGGTTAGTTCTATTTTTAGTTTCTTTGAGGAACCTCCATACTGTTTTCTTTTCTTTTTTTTAATGTTTATTTATTTTTGAGAGAGAGAGTCAGTGTGAGCGGCAGAGGGCAGAGAGAGAGGGAGACACAGAATCCGAAGCAGGCTCCAGGCTCCAAGCCATCAGCACAGAGTCCAATGTGGGGCTGGAACTCATGAACCATGAGATCATAACCTGAGCAGAAGTCAGATGCTCAACTGACTGAGCCACCCAGGTGCCACAAAGGAACCTCCATACTGTTCTCTGGAGTGACTGCACCAGCTTGCATTCCCACCAACAATGCAAAAAAGATCCTCTTTCTCCACATCCTCACCAACATCTGTTGTTGCCTGAGTTAATGTTAGTCATTGTGACAGGTGTGAGGTGGTATCTCATTGTGGTTTTGATTTGTATTTCCCTGATGATGAGTGATGTAGAGCATGTATTGGTTGGCCATCTAGATGTCTTCCTTGGAGAAGTGTCTATTCATGTCTTTTGCTCATTTCTTCACTGGATTATTTATTTTTTGGGTGTTGAATTTGATAAGTTCTTTATCGATTTTGGATACTAACCCTTTATCTGATATGTCATTTGCAAATATCTTCTCCCATTCTGTTGGTTGCCTTTTAGTTTTGCTGATTGTTTCCTTCACTGTGGAGAAGATTTTTATTTTGATGAGGTCCCAGTAGTTCATTTTTGCTTTTGTTTCCCTTGCCTCCAGAGATGTGTTGAATAAGGAGTTGCTGTGGGCAAAATCAAAGAGGTTTTTACCTGCTTTCTCCTCGAGGATTTTGATGGCTTCCTGTCTTACATTTAGGCCTTTCATCCATTTTGAGTTTATTTTTGTGTATGGTTTAAGAAAGTGTTCCAGGTTCATTCTTCTGCATGTCGCTGTCCAGTTTTCCCAGCACCACTTGCTGAAGAGACTGTCTTGATTCCATTGGATATTCTTTCCTGCTTTGTTAAAGGTTAGTTGGCCATACATTTGTGGGTCCATTTCTGGGTTCTCTATTGTGTTCCATTGATCTGAGTGTCTGTTCTTGTGCCAGTATCATACTGTCTTGATGATTACTGCTTTGTAGTATAGCTTGAAGTCTGGGATTGTGATGCCTCCTGCTTTGGTTTTCTTTTTCAAGATTGCTTTGGCTATTCGGGGTCTTTTCTGATTCCATACAAATTTTAGGATTATTTTTTCTAGCTCTGTGAAGAATGCTGGTGTTACTTTGATAGGGATTGCATTGAATATGTAGATTGCTTTGGGTAGTTAGAATTGATGTTTTTTAAAGAACCCTGCCAAGTCATTCTTAAGTGTAGCCAAGAAAGAGAATCATTTAAAGGGATTAATGGTTTCCAAACTGTGCTCCTATAGATTGGAGGGAAGCTGGGGCCACCTGCTCTGAGGCCCCACCCCAACACTTCAAAGAGACGGTTATATTCTGGTTATATATAGTGGTTTTCTTCTTAGGGTTTTGTTTAAAGAAACTGCTGCTACAAGCCAAATCAAAATCTTTGAAAACTTTTGGACTTAATTGTCTGTGATGTTTGATACTATTCTCATGATCTGGAACTTGATTTGTTCTGGAAGTGACTTTTTTTTTCTAATCATAGATTCTAATCAGGCCCCTTTACATTTTATGTTTCATCTTGGAAATACCCATTTAGTAATAATAACATAATTAAGTTTTGCTTATTTAATCATTATTAAAAGCATCAATGTGGTTCACTATGATTTAAAAAATTAAAACTCATATCCTGCTATATGCATATATCAGTTATTTACATACATTGATTGAATAAAGACTTTGAAATTTATAACAGATGTCCTCTTATAATATGCCGACTGGAAATAAGGTTGTATTTACATATGTGATATATCCATATATCTATATATGTGAATAAAGTTTTTATCTTTTAGTTTCAGCTTCTGTGCATCCATCCATGTGTGTATTCATTAATTTCTTCCTGCAAGAATTCTTATTGAATATCTGCTTTTTAAAGCCATAGTGCTTTGGAAGATTGTGTGTGTGTGTGTGTGTGTGTGTGTGTGTGTTGTGTTTGTGTATGTATGAGAAATAATGATATATGTTTATGGATAAACAAAAGAACATATCCACAGTCATAGCAAGCATGAGCCTATAATTGTAAAAGATGCCAATTTATATCTAGATGGTATGGGCTCGGTTTCCCATTAACTAGATAAAAAGAAATAGTTTTCAACTACCTTGAGCAAAAAGTACAAAAAAAAAAAAGCGTTTAGGGGCGCCTGGGTGGCTCAGTTGGTTGAGCGGCCAACTTCGGCTCAGGTCATGATCTCGCGGTCCGTGAGTTCGGGCCCCGTGTCGCGCTCTGTGCTGACAGCTCAGAGCCTGGAGCCTGTTTCCAATTCTGTGTCTCCCTCTCTCTGACCCTCCGCCGTTCATGCTCTGTCTCTCTGTCTCAAAAATAAATAAACGTTAAAAAAAAAAATTAAAAAAAAAGCGTTTAGTTTGTCCACTTGCTTTGTTCACGATATCTGCAATATTTGGTTAAGAAAGCATGAAATCAAATGAAAATGCAAATATATTAGGAACATATCTGAAAGAGTTAATGAAAATTGGAGTGGATAATAAAGAAATATGAAATAAGGACCTGATGGTAATAGAAGCAGGTACCAACATATCCAGAAAAATGTGTCTATAGTGGGAGATGCAGAAGTTGGATTTCAGAGAGCCAGCTGTTTCAGGTGAATTCAGATATACTGTTTTTCAATGCTGGGGATCTTTTAAACAATACTGTTGCCTGGACCTCTAACCCAGACCAACTGAGTTGGACTCTCTGGGCATGGGGTTTTGGTGTTGGCAATTAAAACCTGCTAGGTGATCATAATGTGCAGCCAGAGTGGACGAGGACTAAGCCACCCATGGTTTCTGTCATCAGGCACACTCCACACCGGAGTTAGGCCTAGATGCACACTATTTTTGCAAGAAACAGGCAAGTTCTACAAGGAGTTTCGGTGTCAGGAGAGGTTAGTTGGGCTCTAATTGGCTCTAATTGGCTCTCCCAGCAGCTGAAACATTCTCTACCTACAGCTGAGTGACACTCCAAAAGGGGAGAGGTGTGCTCCGACCTTTGAAAACATCAAAGGAGTCACTTCCAACATGGTTCTTACACAGCTCAATGCCCTACAGCTCAGCAGGGTCAGGGCCAAGCCCAGCAAAGCTGATAGGAAACAGCTTTTGCAGAGTCAGATTTTTATCTCTTTCCCAGATAGCAGAACTTGCCGCCAAAGGATTGGGGTGGGGAAGGAGAAGAGCCCTGACTTAAAGGGGGCATCTGTCCCTTAACTTGTTTTGCTGCCCCAGCATATTTTGGGCTGCTAATTCCCCTTTTGGTGGTGAAAGGAAGCTCTATTCATATGTATTTTAGTGTGAATGAGTAACACTTAATATATGAAAGGGTTTTAAATACATGTTATGTAACAGGCAATTAACATGGCTTATAAGGAGCCCAGGTCCTGATGTTTACTCTCTCTAGTTTCATGTTTTACAACTCCATGTGCCAAACATATGGAACCATTTCTTTTTCCTTAAATAAGTCTGGTGTGCACCTCTCTCTCTCTCTCTCTTTCTCTCTCATTCTGTCTCTGTCTCTGTCTCTGTCTCTGTCTCTGTCTGTCTCTCTCCAGTTAGCTCAGTGTGGACAGGGACCTTTGCTATCCTGTCAAAAATGGTGCCTCACATACAGTAGAGGCTCAAATATTTGCTAAATGAATAGGTAATGTGTGATTTGGCAAAATGATGAGATACTGACTTGATTTTCAAGTGGCCTGAAATCCAAATCAGGATTAAAAGATTCAAAGATATAATGACCCCTGTCCTCAAGGTGACTGCAATCTAGCATGGGAACAAATGTGTCATAATAACTCCATAGTGCATTGGGGGTGCAGAAGGAGTTTCTTCTTTCTCTCTTGGGACAGCCTGGTAAAGGGAGCCTGGTGGAGGAGGAGGAAGTGGCTCAGCCTGGGCTAAGGCTCCAGTGGCAGGGGAAGGAAAAGACAAAGGGGAGTGGGGCCAGAAGGCCAGTGTTATGCCTGAAGGAAAGGACCAAGGATTAAGGAGAACAGCATATTTGCATTAGAATTGAGGCAAGGGAACAAAGGGAAGATTGAGCTAAAATTTGAAGGAAGTAAGGTGAGGAGCTAGGAATAACGATCTACTGCCTTGAGCAGCCCTTGATGCCAAAATATCCCTTTTATGAAATAGAAATCAATATTGCATAGTGCATGAGAGCACTGAATCTGGGTGTAGATAGACTTGAGCTCAAGTCTTACTTCTGCCATGTATTCATTGTGAGCCCCTGGTCAGGATACTTCACCTCTAAGTCCTCTAAAAATAGGGACATTAGGTATGTTGCTGCCATCACTGGGCAGCAAGGGTCCTGTCAAAGTCAGGAGGTTTGAAATGGGGGCAGGCTCAGGTGCAGGAGGCCAGGAACTCTGGCCCACTGTGTAGCGATTCCCTCATGCTTGTGCAATAGTCAATAGTCGCTGGCATCAACTTTCACAACCAGCAGAAGGGGAGTGACTTCTCAGAATTCCTGAATAGCTTTCTTCTCCTGTGTCATTATCCTAAAGTGGCCAAGGACAACTGGATTAGTTTCCTGGGACCGCTGTACTAAAGGACCACAAAGTAGGAGGCTTCAGAAGTCCAAAATTAAGGTATGGACAAGGCCACAGTCCCTTGGAAGTCTCTAGGGAAAGATTCTTTCCAGTCTTCTCTCCTAGCTTCTGGTAGTTCCTTCTCTCTTGGCAGCCTACCTCCTATCTTCACACCAGATTCTCCCTGTGTGCTCTGTGCCCAAATTTCCCTTCTTTATAATGACACCAGTCATATTGGATAAAGGTCTACCTTAATGACCTCATTTTAATTTGATTACTATCTCAAATAAGGTCACATTCTGAGATCCTGGGAGTTAGGATTTCAACATACCTTTTTTAAGGGGAATGCCCATCCCTGAACTAAATACCACAAAGGGAGAGATGTGTCACACTGGCTTAAATCATCTAGAATGTAATAAATATTGGGGAGATGTCTGCAGTGCCCACACACTCTCCTCATTGGGTTCTGGGAGGGTAATGGGAACTCAGCACCTGGCACAACCTGGACTTGGAGACTGTATATTAGTCTGCATGTTGCCTGGAGCAAGGTTTGTAGCCTGTCTATGCTGTAAAAATGGAGGTGGTGTTGCCTCCCTGGCAGGGTGGCTCTAGGAACTAAATGCTGTGATTTATGTATAGAGCTCAGTGTGGTGCCTGGCCCCACAGTAAGTGCCCCACAAATGGGACTGTCACTTGTTATTATTATTACTAAAATACCTTGCTTCTGGCCATGGTTGAAGGAGCTAAGTTGAGTCATTAAAGGAGGCAAGGGTGTCACCAGAGGAACAGGGGAAGTGAAAGCATTTGGCCGTGGAATCTTTGAAAATAAAGATTTTAGAACATTAATGGGAAGGTCTCTGGCAAAGATACAGGCCTGAAGCTCTGGAGAATACTGGAGACTGACAGCTTTGTCATTGGGTGACTGTAAATGCTATGAGTGTAAATGAGCTAGCTCAGGAACAGACTATGAACACAGGACACAGATGTGGACAAAGCTCTGAGGTGCTCCCATACTTAGGCGGGGACTGGTTGGAAAGAAAATGGGGACCCAGAGATCCTGACAACAGTGTCTCATTTGACACAGGTACAAAAAAATGCAAAAGAAAAAGCTATAATTGAGTGACATGAGCTCCAAACAGGGAGGACTTGCTGGGGTCAGTCACAGGCCAGTTTACAGTCCCCTTTGAGGGGTTGGCTCAGCTGTACCTCTGCTTAATAGCATGCAAGGAGCAGAGGAAAATGCTGAGCCAGGGAAAGGGGATCCAGGTGAGAATGTGGAGAAGGACAGCTCAAGCCCAGAGCTGAACACTGGGCAGGATGTTGGTGTGTAGGGCAATGTGAAGGGCAGAACTGGAAGCATGGGGGCAAGTTTCTTTGAACTACAATGAAGTGACTGTGAATTGCAACCAGCACAGAGTCCAGTGTGGGCAAGATTCAGAGAAAGAGGCCAGATTGGGGATCTTTCTTTGGACACAGAAGCCCTGGAGGATAATAGAAGCTCCTGGGGCTCTCAGAGGGTGTTGGGGAATTATGCCGAAGTTCTGCCCCCACAGACACTTCCAGCAACAGGGTGCTGAGGAAGCTACAGGGGTTCTGGTCCACAGAGATGTAATGAGAGACACAGAAAGCTAAAACTGTAGATGCACATTTGGGGCTGGGGGTGGAGATGATGACTCCTTAAGAGAAATTTGCTATATAAATTCTAGTTTTTTTCCCCAGTAGTCTGAACCAACTTGAAGACTGCAAATTTCATAAACCAAAAAGAAATTTTCCTTGAACTTGTCACAATACTTTGATTGGTAAAATAAATGCATACTGTAATTATTTCGTGGTTTATTTTTAATTTGTGGGTTTAAACATCATGCTTTTGTGATGTAGTCTATGTTTATGATTGGTTTCCATTTCCATTGTCTGTTCTAGCATATAATCTTTTGGGAAAACAGGAACCAGTTCTGTATCAATATACTTTGCACTGTCTAGCAAAGTTTATAACTAAAGTTAATTCAGTGTATTTCTTTTTTGGGTGGTGCAAACTATTGAAAATGAATTATTTTATTAATGGAAGATATTTTAAGTGTGGGAAACAGTGGTAAAGTATTAATATACCCATGTGGCACAAGTGAAGACTGAGGGGGCAGTGAAGGAATTGGCATTAAAACCTTTGGTTCCTGGTCTCCTGACCGTACATCAATGTTTCTTCCTAAGATAGTAGTTCCTAAATTTTGCTGCACATTGGAATCACGTGGACATTTTAAAGAATATCTGAATGCCTGGTTTCCACCTGCAGACGTTCAATTTCGTTGATGACTTAGAGTACAATCTTAGTAGCATTATTTTTTACAAGCTCCCCAGATGATTTTAACATGCAGCAAAGTTTGGGAGTCACCATCCTATGTGCTACTCTCTGGCAAATCAAATGAATAATATTACCATTTCATCTTTCAAAGCACAAATAATCAAACATATTATAAATTTGTATGATATCATAAATATATACATCTAAAATGTAGAATAGAATAAATAGATATCATAAATAGAACATAGACTAGACTAAATTGCTTCAACTTAAATATATAAATATCTAAAAATATGAAATGAAGGAAGACTCATGGATTGGTGAGGAAAGGAGCTATTATTTAGTTGGAAATACTGACTAGTTATTTAAAAAACATATTAACATTTTGGGAACTAGGGTGTTTAATAAATAAACTCCTCTCACTGCCTACAGTCAAAATGAATTGAGTGATGGACATACAATCAGAAAGGTGGAAATTAGTATGTTATGCTGGTCCCTGGTAAATACTGGGTGGAGAATGTAGGTCTAGATCTTTTGGAAAACAGGGTTTCCTACACTTTGCACTTGGACTGGATAGATTTGCCCAGGTGAGTCCCTGGCAGCACTAAATGCTGCAAGTCTTTGGGGGAGGGCAAGGGCTGCTCTTGTGGAGCAGCAGACCAGAATTAAAGCTTTCAGTGGGAGAGCAAAATGGAGGAGGACAAGGGGAAGGGCTCAGCTTCTTCCACATGCACCAACAGAATTGTCACCATATGCAGTAAGGATTTGGGCAGAAGAGCAGGAGGAAGAGCACTGTCCCCATGGAAGCATGAAGGAATGGGGAATGGAGGCCCCACCCTCCAAAAAAGAGGCTCTCCTTCTACATTCACTAATTTCACATAAATTTTAGAGTTTAATGTAAGAGAATGAACCCTTGAAAAAAACCCAATAGTATATATATGGCTATTTTTCTGTCTTCTGAATGAGGATGGTTTTTCTTAGCTTTGGGATGGTAAAAAAGATTGCCAAGAAACAGATCAATAACTTTGACTATACATCAATTTGGGCCTATTTGATTATTAAAGACTTAAAAGTGAAGGTAATACATATTGTTGGGAGTATAATTGAAGCAACCTTACTGGATATAAATTTGGCAATTTATTTTAAGAGCTTAAATACCTTCATATCCTTTGACTCAATAATTCCACTCTTAGAAACTTGAGAATGTAATCAATGATAAGGTCAAAGATTTATGTCTAAAGATGTTCATTCCAAGTTATTCTTTATAATGAAATAAATGGAACTACCTACATGCCCAACAATAGGAGAATGATTAAATAAATGAGGGTGACTTTATTCTATGGAAATATTATGTTTCAACTTAAAATGGACCTTTTGAGTACTTTTCAATGGGGAAATGTAAAAAAATTTAGGTAAAAATGCAGAACACAAAAATAAATTTGTAATCATTAATGCAAAAATTTATTTTAAAAAATATCAGAAGAAAATGCATCAAAATGTGAGTAGGGATTGGAATTGTATTTTTGCTTTATTTTTTTTTAAATGAGAATTCTTGTTCTTATATTTTTAGATGGATGTTTATTAATAACGTTAGTGTGTGTGTGTGTGTGTGTGTGTGGTGTTTTAAAGCATATATTCTTTTTGAGGCCTGAATGTCAGCATGCCAGTCTGGTAGGTTGGGACCAAGAATTAAAACTGCCTCCAGATTTGTGAGTCAGAAAAGAGGGTGACAGCTTCACTTCCCAAAGCTAGGAAGCCCCAGAGTGAACACAATGTGTGAAAATGGAGTGAGGTGCTTGCCATCACCTGTGTATGAGCAGACATCGTGTAGTTAGTAACACAAAGATATTTTGAAAGAATAGATGATATTTGCTGTTATTAATTTCTTAAAACAGGCAATCAGGCAGTTACATATAAACTCCCTTTAGGACTGCTAGATCTTAATGGAGGCCATGCCCATGGAAGTTTCTGGGAAAAACACTTTGAGAAAAGATGTGTGAAGGAGCGCCTGGGTGGCTTGGTCGGTTAAGCATCCGACTTCGGCTCAGGTCATGATCTCACAGTCCGTGAGTTCAAGCCCCGCGATGGGCTCTCTGCTGACAGCTCAGAGCCTGGAGCCTGTTTCAGATTCTGTGTCTCCCTCTCTCTCTGCCCCTCCCCTGTTCATGCTCTGTCTCTCTCTGTCTCAAAAATAAATAAACGTTAAAAAAAAAGAAAAAAAAAGAAAAGGTGTGTGAAGAGAAATCAGGGCAGGGGTTTGGCTTGGAGAGTGTGCAGTCACAGTTGTTGGAGCAAATCCAGGTACCTAATCCATCTGACTGGTGTTGCACTGGAGCACCTGCCACATGTGATCCTGCTCAGGTGCACTGCCAGTGGAAGCCCAGACCCCCTAGCTCTCTTCTTTAAATGGGACATCCACAGTAGCCCCGGTTGGTCTCTCTGCACAGAAAGCTAGGTGGATTTGTATGAAAATCTGGTTCATAAAATTCCTAAGCATGCTATTTCATCCAGGCCTGGAGAGTTCAGCTTGCACAGATTCAAATATGACTGCAACAGAACCTACAGTTTTGTAATGTTGAAAAGGAAAGACAGAGTTTGAGTGCCCAGTGGGAGCTGAGACTAGGATAAACTCATGGTAGAGAGCACACATTTCAAAATGAAACAATCCCTCCAAAGTCAGCCTTTTTTCTCAGCCTTTTCCTTTTTTTCAGTATTTTTTTTTCTTGAGTCTCTATGTTTAAGGAAAAAAAAATCCCGGAAAACAAAAGCTCATTTACTCAGATGGGTGGTTAACCTTGATGAACCATTAGTTGAAAGTAGGAATATTCAAAAACATTTTATTTCTCCTTTTTGAAAAATTTACCTCTTTTAGAGTTTTGGTATTATTAATTATAATAATAATAAAAAGAAGAAGAAGAAGCTTGGATAAATGTGCTAACAGCTTCTTTCTTTGTATTAAGATTTATGTGTTTTTAATTCAGCACTGAGCTGTATTGGACAGCAACCTTGAACGAGAAGAAAGGGAAATAGCTGATCTGTTACTATTTTTTCCATATTTCCTTAAAACTTCATTGCCCTCTTTCCAGTATTTTACACTGCTGAGCCCAGTCTAGTTTGAGATGTCTAAATTATTAAGTGGTACATGAGGTAATTGATGCAGGATTAGGAAGTTAAAACAACGTGCACTGGTATGACATGTGGGCAGCAAGGGTGAGGTGGGGAATTTTACAACATGCAGTGACATTTCAGAAATATGTAACCAAATAGTCAGTGGTACTGTGATGCTCCTCAAATACTTGGGGTTTTTGCCTTTGTACTGGGCAAAGATATAGTTCTCTTGGCTGGCTGTGTAGTTCATCCTTGAGGGCCTGCTCCTTCTCCTGGCTATGGGTGTTTTCTATAGAATCAGGACCAGGTTGGATTTGGCAACCAGAAAGGGGAAATGTTTCATGTCTCAGTGTCTCATCTGCTTTTCCCTACTGGCTCCAGCAGGCATGAGGACCTAAATCAACTAGGGAACAGTAGGGAGGAGTGAGGGAGAAGGAATCAATCTGTTCTGATGTCTGTCTCCCTGATCTTTGGAACAGGAAGACAGCGTCACCTCTGAGCCCAAGTGTTCTTGTATGGGAAAAGCGTCCTTTTAAAGAATTAGTCTTCAGCATTCTGTCAATTATGGCCTCCAAATCTGGCTGAGTAATTAAATGCCAGCTGACAGTAAATATCAAACTGCTTGGGAGCCGTAGCGAGGTATAGACAAGTGGATTCTGTGTGATTGCTTTGGTAATTTGCTTTTTAAATCTTTAATACCAATTAAATGCAGGAGAGCTGAAGCCCAAGCATTGCCCAAGTGAGACAGCCCATCAGCTGATGCCGTGAGCTGTCCAGTATGGACTTCTCGGCTCCCATGACTGCACTGGGTCTTAGGAGACAGGGAAGTCTGATTGGCAGTGACTAGTGGACCCTGCACCATCTGTTGGCAGAGAAGCCCCTGTCCTCAAGGTACTGCAGGACTGTGCATCCTCAAAGGCTATGGTCAATGACCTCCCCTATATTTAATGCCCTTAGTTGTCCCTAGCATCATTGTGGGTCTGATTTAAGACCTGATTTTTTTTTTTTACCTCATTACCTTAGGGGAATGGGCACAGGAGGAAGAGAAGCAATACCTACTGAACAACTACCAGGTGCAGAGATTGTTCTTTAGCAGTTCCTACCAAGACAACAAACTAGCATGAGTGCAGACTCATGCCTTCAAAACCCTGAGGAACTTAAAAGCAGTGGTTCTCAACCAAGGATGATTCTCCCTCCCCATTCCCCACCATACATACACACACACACACACACTCATAGGGACCTTTGGCAATATCTGGAGACATTTTTGATTGTCTTAGCTGTGAGGGAGATGGAACTGACTCATAGTGAGTACAAGCCAGCTATGCTACAGGGATACCACAATGCATAAGGCAGCTGAACACAACAAAGAATTATTTGGCCCAAAATATCAGTGGTGCTGACGTTGAGAAACTTGATCTAGAGTGAAAATCGCAAGTTAGAGAGAAAACTGAGAAATTATTGGGATTACAGGACAGCCAGCACAGCAGTGGGAAGATAAGAACTCCTTTTGAGGTTGCTTTTGCTTCTCTTCCATCATTGCTTCAGGAAATACAGAACCTGTCCCACACTTATGGAAACTCAAGTTCTAGCCTAGGTGTTCTCAAGAATAAATTAGTACAGCACAAAAGCTTTGTGCTTATTAAGAACTGACAAAATAGGTGGGGACTTGTACTTTGGGCAGTTGCTTCTTACTTCTTTTCATCTAACCTTCCCCACTCCCCTCCCCTACCCCATGGTGAATTATTATATAAGGAGTGTCCCCCTTTACTGATGTTTCTTTTGGTTGACAGAAAATAAAACTTGACCTAGGTGGTTGGTTTTGGGAGTAGTGGACTATTTTTCACTGGTACCTAAGTTTCTCCAATCTGGGATTCATTCATCTGGGTTAATTAGGCTAATATTGTCTGGGATTCTGGCTTGCCCACACTCATTGTTTGGCAGAGAGCTAATGACTCTGGGGAAAAGGAGGTCACTAGTCAAAATAATGAGTCTTTGAGAAATATAGCTTGAAGAAAATGGCATTAAGAATAGTGTATTGCAGATTCTATCAGAAGCACAAATATTAGAATATATGGACCAAGGTTTTAAAAGAGCCTAATAATAACTATACTAAAAGAGAAAACATAAAACAAGAACAGGAAAACATAAAATAGTCAAAGTAAAAATTTAGGTATGAAATACACAATAGGTGGATAATGATGGGTTATTGAGCAAGAAAGGTATAGCTGAGGAATGAATTAGTGATTTGGAATATCAGACTTAGGACATATCTGAGAAAGAAAGTAATAAGAACAAAGAAATAGAAAAGCTGAGAGAGATAGAAGAAGCAATAGAAGGGTGAAACTTCAGCCTGTAGGGGCACCACAAAGACAGCAGTGCAGAAGAATCTAAGGATGTAAGAAATAAAATCAGGAAAGAAAAACTCTTGGGGGGGATAATGGATTAAAAAGAAAAGGATGACTTCAGAGGATGGCTGTATGAAAGAGCTCATGTGCCAAAATGGAGAGATAAGGGACAACTCCAAACCTTATTAATGACAAATGGAATAACTTTGTAGTGGAAAACACCTGGAAGATACCACCGTAAGCAAGTAATGTATCAACATTATTTACTACTGATACATGATGCATTAAAAAGGGCACATCACTTCTGTGATATTCTTCCCCAAATCCTATAGCCCCAATTGAATTATTAGAAAACATCAGACAAAGCCAAACTGAGGAAATTCTATAAAATGCCTGACAAGTATGCTCCTAAAGTGTATGGTTATGAAAAGACAAGGAAAGACCAAAGGATTGTCAGACTGAAAGAAACTAAAGAGGAAGGACATCTAAATGCAATGTGGGATCTTGGGTCAGATCCAGAACAGCAGCAAAATGGACATTACTCCAAGAACTGGTGATGCATAAATAATTTCTATATTTAATAATATTGTATCATTGTTAATTTATTAATTTTGTTAATTTTATCACATTTAGGCAAATTTTAACTTTAGGGAAAGCTGGGTAAAGGGAACAGGAAACTTTCTTTTCTGTCTTTGTAACTCTTCTAAAGTCTCAAGTTCTTTTGAAATAAAAAGCTAGGGGCATCTGAGTGGCTTAGTCAGTTGAGCAACTCTTGATTTCAGCTCAGGTCATGATTTCACAGTTTATGGGTTTGAGCCCCAGTGCAGAGCCTGCCTGGGGTTCTCTGTCTCCCTCTTTCTGCCCTTCTCTTTCTCTCCCCCCCCCTCTTTCAAGTAAAGAAATAAACATTAAAAAAAAATTCAAAATATTAATCCATCATCTCCAGTATTGAAGAATTTTATGACAAAGTAATTATTGTATGAGAGTTCCAGTGGCTCCACATTCTCACCAACATATAGTATGGGTAAGCTTTATAATTTTGGGCATTCTAATAGATATATAATGGCACCTTGTCGTGGTTTTGATTTTGGTTTCCCTAATGACTAATGATTTTGAGCATCTTTTCATATGCTTATTTGACATCCACTTGATGAAGTGTCTGTTCATATCTTTTGTCTTTTTTAATTTGGATTTTTTTCCCATGTGCTTTGAATGTTATTTATGTATTCTGGAAACAAATCAGAAATTCAGTGTACATTTTATTGGACATTTTGTGTAAATCACTAAAACTTTTTTGTTTATTGATTCATTTATTTTGAGAGAGACAGAAACAGCATGAGTGGGGGAGGGGTAGAGAGAGAGGGAGACAGAAAATCCCAAGCAGTCTCCGCGCTGAAGCCTGATGTGGGGCTGGAACCCATGAAACCGAAGACCGTGAACTGAGCTGAAACCAAGAGTGGGATGGTTAACCAACTGAACCATCCAGGCACCCCTAAATCACTAAACTTCTAAAGGAAAGATAAGATACCTTGGGTTAGGCAAAAAGTTTTCAGATACATCACCAAAATAAAATAAATATAAAAACAATCCATATAATCCATATAATGAACATTAATTAGTTGGATTCTATTGACATTAAACTTTTGTAATGTATTTTTCTGGTTTAATATTACTAAGGTAATGCTGGCTTTGTCATTTGGAAGAGTTTGCTTATATTTTCTGGTAAAGGTTGTGCAGAAACTTGTATTATTTCTTTATTAAATGCTTGGTGGAATTTGCCAGTGAAACCATATGGGCCTGGGGTTTTGTTTTTGTGGAGGGTTTTGCATACAAATTTAATTTCCTTAATAGATATAGGGCTATTCTGGCTATCTATTCCTTCTTGAGTGAGCTGTGGTAGTTTATGTCTTTCATCTAAGATGAAAGTGAAAGTTATTGGTATGAAGTTGTTCTGAATATCCCCCTCATTATCATCTTGATGGCTATAGGAGCAGCAGTGATGGCCCCTCTTTCATACCCAGTATTAGCAATTTGTGTCTTTTCTATTTTTTCATTGGTCAGTCTGACTAGAAATATATCAGTTCTATTGATTTTTCTCTGAAATCCGTTTTTTTCCTATTGTTTTCCATTTTCAATTTCATTGATTTCTACTCTGAACTGTATTTTTTCCTTCTTTCTTGTTGCTTTGGGTCTCATATTGCCTTTTTCAGATGTAATTTTAGATTATTGATTGGAAATCTTTATTCTTGTCTAATGTTAGCATTTAATGCTATACATTTCCATCTAAGCACTGCTTTAGCTGTTTGCAAATGATGATACATGGTATTTTCATTCTCATTCAGCTTAAAATAGTTTAAAATTTCCCTTGAGATTTTCTCTTTGAATAATACGTTATTAGTACTATGTTGTTTAGTTTCCAAATATTTGGGTATTTTCCAATTATATTTTTGTTACTGATTTCTAGTTTAATTCCTTTATGGTCCAAGACTATACTCTGTATAATATCTATTCTCTTAATTTTTTAAAGCATTGTTTTAAGTCCAAAAATATAATGCATTTTGGTGAATTTTCCATGTAAATTTAAGGAGAATGTGGATCATGTGTCAATTTGGTCAATTTTGGTTCATAGTGTTGTTCAGGATTTTTATATCCTTAGTGGTTTTCTGCCTACTCGTTTTGCCAATTACTTCGAGTGTTGAGGATGCCAACTATAATTGTGGATTTGGTTATTTCTGTTTCAATTATATAAGTTTTTACTTCATATATTTAGAAGCTTTCTTGTGGGTTACATACACAGAATTATTTCTTCTTTGAGAATTGAACCCTTCATTATTATGTCATGTCCCTATTTATGCCTGATGATATTCTTTGTTTGTGAGTTTACTTTGTCTGGTATTAAAACACCTATTCTATCTTTCTTTTGGCTACTAGTGTTTTCATGGTGTGCAGTAAGGAATTAACATGGTAAGCTTGAGGCTGCTATCCTTAGAAACATGTGTGAGCAAGGCTCTTGGTTGGTATCTGGGAATTTGGATTTTGGAGGTATTCCTACCACTGCCTCACTAATAAAAGAGGCTCACTGCATTTAGACTGTTTGTACAAGCAATATGGTTTATGCCACACACCTGCTTTCCTTCTGCGAGTTTAGAATTTTGGTACACAGTAAAGCAGAGGGTGCCTACATGACCAGCCCTAATTAAAACCTTGAGTGCTTGGTCTCTATTGGGTGTCTCTGGGCAGAAAAAAATTGCACACATGTTGCTGCATTTTTATTGCTGGGGGAAGAGAATGTTCATGGGAGGGAGGGCACATCCAGAAGCCTTTGTGATATGCTGTGTTCTTATTACCTACTGTAATAAACCTTAGCTGTGAGTATAGCTGTATGCTGAGTCCATAAGTCTTAGCAAATATCCAGACATGTGGTGGTCTTGAGGACCCCCAACTCACATGGTATATCATTTTCATATTTTGTTGTTACTTCTGCATTGTTTTATTTTAATTAAAATTTTAATTTTGAGGTAATTATAAATTTACATTCAGTTTGTAATAAATAACACAGAGAGGTCCCAAGTACTCTTTTCCAAGTTTCTTCTGCTAATGACATCTTGCAAAATTATATATAGTTCAGTATCATTACTGGGATAATGACATTGATACAGTCAAGATATAGAACAGTTCCATCACTAAAAAGTCCCTCATGTAACCACACCCACTTCCCTCCTGTGTCCACTTCTTCTTTAACCCCTGGTAAAAGAGAAATGGTTCTCCATTTCTATATTTGTCATTTCAAAAATGTATGAATAAAATAATACAGGATGTGACATTTTGAGATTGACTTTTTCTCTCTGAGCATAGTCCCTTTTAGATCCATACAAATTGTTTGTAGTAATAGTTTGTTTCTTTTTATTGTTGCATAGCATTCTCTGATACGGATGTACCACAGTCTTTATTCAACTGTCAAAGGGCATCTGGGGTGTTTCCAGTTTGGGACTATTATGAAAAAATATTCATGCGCAGGTATTTGTGCAAATACAAGTCTTTATTTTTCTGAGAGAAATGCCCTAGAGAACAAATACTGAGTCATATGGTAGTTGTATGTTTACTTTTTAAAGAAACTGCCAAACTTTTTCAGAGGGGCTGTGTTATTTTACATGCCTATAAACAATGAATATATGGTGATTCCTTTTTTTTCTGCATCCTTACAAACAATTGGTGTTGTCATTATTCTTTTACTTTGCCCATTCTGATAGTGTGTAGTAATAAGTCATTATGGTTTTAATTTGGATTTCTTTGATGGTTGATGATGCTACACAACTTTTTGTGTGCTTATTTGCTACATCCCCTTCAGTGAATTATCTCTTCACTATTCTCTTTTTGTTTTGCTCATGTTCAACTTGGATTTTTTTTTTCACCATTGAAGTTTGAGAGTTCTTTATATATTCTACATACTAGTCTTTTGTTAAATACATGGTTTGCAAATATTTTCTGCCAGTCTGCACCTTATCTTTTATCCTATTAGTAGAATCTTTTGCAAAGCAAATTTATTCATTTCTCAGTCCTACTTTTTTTTTTTCCATCTCTTTCTGGGATTCCAATAATACACATGTTAGATTTCTTACTATAGTTCCATAGATCACTGAGACTCTGTCTACTTTTATTTTTCCCCCTTCAGTCTGTTTTATCTTTTTCATTTATGTTAGATAACTTATATTGTTCTATGTTCCAGGTCACTTTTTTTCTCTATCTTTTGTATTCTTCTTTTTAGCCTAGTCATTGAATATTTTCCTGCAAGTTATTTTATTTTTCATTTCTAAATTTTCCATTTGGTTCTTCTTCATATCCTCTGTTTCTTTGATGAAGCTTTACATTTTTTTATTTGTTTCATCAGTTTTGTAATTATTTGTGGAATCATTTTTCATTATGGCTTCTTTTAAATCTCTACTAGATAATTCAAACATCTCTGCGATCTCAGGATCTATTGATCATCTTTTAAAATTCAATTTGAGATTTTACTGGTTCTTGGTATGATGAATGATTCTCAATTGAAACTTGGGTATTTTCATCTTATGCTAAGAGACTGTATCTTATTTTAATCTGTTTTAGCTGGCTTTATATGACACTGTATCAATGTCAGTATCCTGGTTGTGGTATTGAATTTTACGAGATGTCCAAAAGGGAAAAAGGTAGTTGCCGCTTTATTACCACCAAGTGGAAACAGAAGTCCATGTTGCCCACTTAACTTCCATTGACACCCAAAGCAGGAGCGATTCATTATTGATGGGCTGGAGCAGCAGTTCTGGCTCCCCATGTGGTCTCACAGACTCCTCAGTAATGTGGTCTTCTTACTACTGGGTAGTAGTGAAAGTTCCTGACTTTCTATTAGGTATCGTCTGACATTAGTGCATTGAAAATGGTAGGGGAACCCTTGTTACTGATGAGTTAGAGTGGATGTTCAAACATCCCAGTTGGTCTTCCCTGGTGCTGTGTTTGTTGGGAGTTTTCTTTACTGGCTGGTGGGGATCAAGTCCTGACCCCTTACTTGGACTTTCCTGACACTAGCTCAGCAGGAGTATTGAAGTGCCTTTGTATAGCATGGTGAGGGCGGAAGTCTAGGTTCCCTATTTGACTTTTGCTTGGCATGGGTATGGGCACAGTCATAGCCTTTTCTGTAATGTTTGTCTGGAATAGAGCGGTTGTTGTCAAAAAGTATTCTGTCTTGCTAGACTGACCTTTCCTGGTCCTTTGAGTAGCGAGAGTAGGCTTTTTTGGGGGGGGCTTATTTTGTCCATATTTGTTGGTGTTTCTGGGTTGATGACTCCTTCATCTCCAAGTCTGGGATATACAAAGCAAAAGGAGAATACAGGGAACTTAGCACAGTGCTATTCTTTAGGTCCTAAGATACAAAGCTGGTCTGCCCTTTTCTCTTCACCTTTCAGGGTTTTCTAATGTTGGATTTAGATATAATTTCCAGGCTTTAGTGGGAATAAGAGGGAAAAGTACATTTACAAGCTCAGCTTCCTGGAAGCAGAAGTCTCATACTTTTATTTCCACATTTAATGTAAGTTTCCTGTAGACAGCCTATTGTTGGGCCTTGCCATTTTATTTTATTTTATTTTATTTATTTATTTTTTCAACGTTTTTTATTTATTTTGGGACAGAGAGAGACAGAGCATGAACGGGGGATGGGCAGAGAGAGGGAGACACAGAATCGGAAACAGGCTCCAGGCTCCGAGCCATCAGCCCAGAGCCCGATGCGGGGCTCGAACTCACGGACCCCGAGATCGTGACCTGGCTGAAGTCGGACGCTTAACCGACTGCGCCACCCAGGCGCCCCGGGCCTTGCCATTTTAATTAATCCTATCTGATAATTTTTGTTTATTAACTGTTATGTTATGCCATTCACATATAATGTGAATGAATGTGATTATTGATATATTTGGATTTAATTTTATGACCTTGCTAGCAGTTTTCTATTTGTTCCATCTGTCTTTGATTTTTTCTCTTCTTCTGTATTCATGGGTTAATTGGACAATTTTTATTCCATTTGTGTTCTCTATTGATTTATTTATACCTCTGAAAAATTTTCCTTAACAATTGCCCAAGGGTTTAATATATACAAATTTAATTAATCAGAGTCTACCTCCAAATAAAATTATACCTCTTTGTGTGTAATGTGAGAACCTTTCAATCATATATTCTCAATATCTCCTTACCATTCTTTGTGTTATTGATTGTTGTTATATATTTTACTTTTACATATGTTATAAGCACTCAGTACATTGATATTACTTTTGCTTTGGACCATCAGTGATCTTTTAGAATAAATAAAAATAAGGAAAAACTTAATTATATTTTACCTTCACTTATTCCTTTTCCAGTGCTCTTTATTTCTTTGTGTAGATTCCAGTTTCTGTCTCATATCATAAACTTTCTTCGCAAAAATTTTCTTCAATATTTTCTATAGTGTAGGTCTGCTGGCAGCAAATTTTCTCAGTTTTTGCCTGAAAAAAGACTTTATTTCTCATTTATTTCTGAAAGATATTTTCACTTGTTATAGAATTCTGGTTGAGAAGTTTTACTTCTTCAGCACTTTTGAAAATCTTCACTGTTTTCTAGCTTTCATGATATTTGAAGAAAATTATAATTTAATTATTGTCCTTGTTCCTTTATATGTAAGGCGTCTTTTTTGTCTGGCTGATTTCAATGTTTTCTTTTTTTTTTTAATATGAAATTTATTGTCAAATTGGTTTCCATACAACACCCAGTGCTCATCCCAACAGGTGCCCTCCTCAATGCCCATCACCCACCCTCCCCTCCGTCCCACCCCCATCAACCCTCAGTTTGTTCTCAGTTAAGAGTCTCTTATGTTTTGGCTCCCTCCCTCTCTAACCTCTTTTTTTTCTTCCCCTCCCCCATGGGTTTCTGTTAAGTTTCTCAGGATCCACATAAGAGTGAAACCATATGGTATCTGTCTTTCTCTGTATGACTTATTTCACTTACATTAACACTCTCCAGTTACATCCACATTGCTACAAAAGGCCATATTTCATTCTTTCTCATTGCCGCATAGTATTCCATTGTGAATATAAACCACAATTTCTTTATCCATTCATCAGTTGATGGACATTTAGGCTCTTTCCATAATTTGGCTATCGTTGAAAGCTCTGCTATAAACATTGGAGTACAAGTGCCCCTATGCATCAGTACTCCTGTATCCCTTGAGTAAATTCCTAGCAGTGCTATTGCTGGGTCATAGGGTAGATCTATTTTTAATTTTTTGAGGAACCTCCACACTGTTTTCCAGAGCGGCTGCACCAGTTTGCATTCCCACCAACAGTGCAAGAGAGTTTCTGATTCTCCACATCCTCTCCAGCATCTATAGCCTCCTGATTTGTTCATTTTAGCCACTCTGACTGGCGTGAGGTGGTATCTGAGTGTGGTTTTGATTTTTATTTTGCTGATAAGAGGCGACATTGAGCATCTTTTCATGTGCCTGTTGGTCATCTGGATGTCTTCTTTAGAGACGTGTCTATTCATGTTTCCTGCCCATTACTTCACTGGGTTATTTGTTTTTTGGGTGTGGAGTTTGGTGAGCTCTTTATAGATTTTGGATACTAGCCCTTTGTCCAATATGTCACTTGCAAATATCTTTTCCCAGTCCGTTGGTTGCCTTTAAAAAAAATTTTTTTTTCCAACATTTTTTATCTATTTTTGGGACAGAGAGAGACAGAGCATGAACGGGGGAGGGGCAGAGAGAGAGGGAGACACAGAATCGGAAACAGGCTCCAGGCTCCGAGCCATCAGCCCAGAGCCTGACGCGGGGCTCAAACTCACGGACCGCGAGATCGTGACCTGGCTGAAGTCGGACGCTTAACCGACTGCGCCACCCAGGCGCCCCCGTTGGTTGCCTTTTAGTTTTGTTGACTGTTTCCTTTGCAGTGCAGAAGCTTTTTATCTTCATGAGGTCCCAATAGTTCATTTTTGCTTTTAATTCCCTTGCCTTTGGGGATGTGTCAAGTAAGAAATTGCTACGGCTGAGGTCAGAGAGGTTTTTTTCCTGCTTTCTCCTCTAGGGTTTTGATGGTTTCCTGTCTCACATTCAGGTCCTTTATCCATTTTGTGTTTGTTTTTGTAAATGGTGTAAGAAAGTGGTCTAGTTTCAATCTTCTGCATGTTGCTGTCCAGTTCTCCCAGCACCGTTTGTTAAAGACACTGTCTTTTTTCCATTGGATATTCTTTCCTGCTTTGTCAAAGATCAGTTGGCCATACTTTTGTGGGTCTAGTTCTGGTGTTTCCATTCTATTCCATTGGTCTATGTGTCTGTTTTTGTGCCAATACCATGCTGTCTTGATGATGACAGCTTTGTAGTAGAGGCTAAAGTCTGAGGTTGTGATGCCTCCTGCTTTGGTCTTCTTCAAAATTACTTTGGCTATTTGGGGCCTTTTGTGGTTCCATACAAATTTTAGGATTGCTTGTTCTAGTTTCGAGAAGAATGCTGGTGCAAGGTTTTCTCTTTGTCTTTTGTTTTCAGCAGTTTGATTGTTCTATGATAGGTATGTTTCTTGTTTGTTTGCTTTGGTATGTACAAAAATACCAAATTGGTTTGTGAGCATAATTAATTCTGGAAACATGCTTATAATCCAAAGCACTCATATATCAAAGCAAATTTCAAGAACCATTGGCCTAGTTGTGATCATGTGACATTTGTCATCACATACTACTCATATTGCAAGACATCACTCATTTATCAAGTTAAAATTTATTAGAAATGTTTGCTTGTCTTGCAGAAGACTGGCAGAACAAGTTACTTGTAATGCAAGGTTTTACTGTATTCTGCTTGGAAATCTCTGAGCTTCTTAGATCTGTGTTTTGGTGTCTGTCATTAATCTTCTACATTTTTGACAATTATTTCTTTAAATATTTCTTCTGCTCTGTTCTCACTTTTCCTTCTGGTATTGACTTGCCTGTTTGTTAGACTATTTGATTTGTTCCTAAACTCTTGGACTCTCTGTTCAATTTCTTCCTCCTTTCCTTTCCTTTCTTTTCCTTTCCTTATGCTTTAGTTTGAGTAATTTCTTGAGATCTTCAAATTCTTTGATTCTTCAGCTTCTTGTGTCATTTATAAACAAGTTGAAGGCATTTTTAACCATTGTTATTGTGCATTCAATTCTAGCATTTCAATTTTATTTCTTATAATTTAATTTCTGCTGATTTTACCCACAAAATATTGCCTTTGCTTTACTTTTTCCATTAACGTATTAATTATACTTATTTCAAATTCACTTTCATATACTTTCAACATGTGTCATATTTGATTTTGGTTCTGATGATCACTTTTTCTCTTGGGGCTGTGTTGGTTTTACTTGCCTGGTTGGGTGCTTTGTAACTTTTCATAGAAAGATATACATCTTGTGTAAGACAGTAGAGACTGAGGTAACTGTTTTTTGTGCCTGAAATAAAAAGACATATCTTTCCTTCTGCTAGGACTTTAGTACCAGAGCTTGAGTTAATCTAATTAGGAGGTGAACTGGATTTCAGATTTGTTACTGCTATGATTAAACAATACCTTGTATTTAGGGTAGGGGCTGGTTGGACAGAGAATATTTTCCAGTATATGATCCATCTTCTGGCTTGAGGTCTTCACTGTGCTTTGCACCTGAGAAAAGATATGTATCTTGCAATTTACTTACCACTCCATGCTTGTTAGCCTAGCCATAAGGATATAGGAGTAGGGGTCATTCTTTTTTGTTCTGACTAAGCTTCCATCTTTGGGTATGTGGCTTTTTTTTTTTTTAATATATGAAATTTATTGTCAAATTGGTTTCCATACAACACCCAGTGCTCATCCCAAAAGGTGCCCTCCTCAATACCCATCACCCACCCTCCCCTCCCTCCCACCCCCCATCAACCCTCAGTTTGTTCTCAGTTTTTAACAGTCTCTTATGCTTTGGCTCTCTCCCACTCTAACCTCTTTTTTTTTTTTTCCTTCCCCTCCCCCTTGGGTTTCTGTTAAGTTTCTCAGGATCCACATAAGAGTGAAACCATATGGTATCTGTCTTTCTCTGTAAGGCTTATTTCACTTAGCATCACACTCTCCAGTTCCATCCACGTTGCTACAAAAGGCCATATTTCATTCTTTCTCATTGCCACGTAGTACTCCATTGTGTATATAAACCACAATTTCTTTATCCATTCATCAGTTGATGGACATTTAGGCTCTTTCCATAATTTGGCTATCGTTGAGAGTGCTGCTATAAACATTGGGGTACAAGTGCCCCTATGCATCAGTACTCCTGTATGCCTTGGATAAATTCTTAGCAGTGCTATTGCTGGGTCATAGGGTAGGTCTATTTTTAATTTTCTGAGGAACCTCCACACTGCTTTCCAGAGCAGCTGCAACAATTTGCATTCCCACCAACAGTGCAAGAGGGTTCCCATTTCTCCACATCCTCTCCAGCATCTATAGTCTCCTGATTTGTTTATTTTGGCCACTCTGACTGGCGTGAGGTGATATCTGAGTGTGGTTTTGATTTGTATTTCCCTGATAAGGAGAGACGTTGAACATCTTTTCATGTGCCTGTTGGCCATCCGGATGTCTTCTTTAGAGAAGTGTCTATTCATGTTTTCTGCCCATTTCTTCACTGGGTTATTTGTTTTTTGGGTGTGGAGTTTGGTGAGCTCTTTATAGATTTTGGATACTAGCCCTTTGTCCGATATGTCATTTGCAAATATCTTTTCCCATTCCGTTGGTTGCCTTTTAGTTTTGTTGGTTGTTTCCTTTGCTGTGCAGAAGCTTTTTATCTTCATAAGGTCCCAGTAATTCACTTTTGCTTTTAATTCCCTTGCCTTTGGGGATGTGTTGAGTAAGAGATTGCTATGGCTGAGGTCAGAGAGGTCTTTTCCTACTTTCTCCTCTAGGGTTTTGATGGTTTCCTGTCTCACATTCAGGTCCTTTATCCATTTTGAGTTTATTTTTGTGAATGGTGTGAGAAAGTGGTCTAGTTTCAACCTTCTGCATGTTGCTGTCCAGTTCTCCCGGCACCATTTGTTAAAGAGACTGTCTTTTTTCCATTGGATGTTCTTTCCTACTTTGTCAAAGATGAGTTGGCCATACGTTTGTGGGTCTAGTTCTGGTGTTTCTATTCTATCCCATTGGTATATGTGTCTGTTTTTGTGCCAATACCATGGTGTCTTGATGATTACCGCTTTGTAGTAGAGGGTAAAGTCTGGGATTGTGATGCCTCCTGCTTTGGTCTTCTTCTTCAAAATTACTTTGGCTATTCGGGGCCTTTTGTGGTTCCATATGAATTTTAGGATTGCTTGTTCTAGTTTCGAGAAGAATGCTGGCGCAATTTTGATTGGGATTGCATTGAATGTGTAGATAGCTTTGGGTAGTATTGACATTTTAACAATATTTATTCTTCCAATCCATGAGCAGGAATGTCTTTCCCTTTATTTATATCTTCTTCAATTCACTTCATAAGCTTTCTATAGCTTTCAGCATACAGAGCTTTTACATCTTTGGTTAGATTTAGTCCTAGGTATTTTATGCTTCTTGGTGCAATTGTGAATGGGATCAGTTTCTTTATTTGTCTTTCTGTTGCTTCATTGTTAGTGTATAAGAATGCAACTGATTTCTGTACATTGATTTTGTATCCTGCAACTTTACTGAATTCATGTATCAGTTCTAGCAGACTTTTGGTGGAGTCTATCGGATTTTTCATGTATAATATCATGTCATCTGCAAAAAGCGAAAACTTGACTTCCTCTTTGCCAATTTTGATGCCTTTGATTTCATTTTGTTGTCTGATTGCTGATGCTAGAACTTCCAGCACTATGTTAAACAACAGCGGTGAGAGTGGGCATCCCTGTCGTGTTCCTAATCTCAGGGAAAAAGCTCTCAATTTTTCCCCGTTGAGGATGATGTTAGCTGTGGGCTTTTCATAAATGGCTTTTATGATCTTTAAGTATGTTCCTTCTATCCCGACTTTCTCAAGGGTTTTTATTAAGAAAGGGTGCTGGATTTTGTCAAAGGCCTTTTCTGCATCGATTGACAGGATCATATGGTTCTTCTCTTTTTTTTTGTTAATGTGATGTATCACGTTGATCGATTTGCGAATGTTGAACCAGCCCTGCATCCCAGGAATGAATCCCACTTGATCATGGTGAATAATTCTTTTTATATGCTGTTGAATTCGATTTGCTAGTATCTTATTGAGAATTTTTGCATCCATATTCATCAGGGATATTGGCCTGTAGTTCTCTTTTTTTACTGGGTCTCTGTCTGGTTTAGGAATCAAAGTAATACTGGCTTCATAGAATGAGTCTGGAAGTTTTCCTTCCCTTTCTATTTCTTGGAATAGCTTGAGAAGGATAGGTATTATCTCTGCTTTAAACATCTAGTAGAACTCCCCTGGGAAGCCATCCGGTCCTGGACTCTTATTTGTTGGGAGATTTTTGATAACCGATTCAATTTCTTCACTGGTTATGGGTCTGTTCAAGCTTTCTATTTCCTCCTGATTGAGTTTTGGAAGAGTGTGGGTGTTTAGGAATTTGTCATTTCTTCCAGGTTGTCCAGTTTGTTGGCATATAATTTTTCATAGTATTCCCTGATAATTGTTTGTATCTCTGAGGGATTGGTTGTAATAATTCCATTTTCATTCATGATTTTATCTATTTGGGTCATCTCCCTTTTCTTTTTGAGAAGCCTGGCTAGAGGTTTGTCAATTTTGTTTATTTTTTCAAAAAACCAACTCTTGGTTTCGTTGATCTGCTCTACAGTTTTTTTAGATTCTATATTGTTTATTTCTGCTCTGATCTTTATTATTTCTCTTTTCTGCTGGGTTTAGGCTGCCTTTGCTGTTCTGCTTCTATTTCCTTTAGGTGTGCTGTTAGATTTTGTATTTGGGATTTTTCTTGTTTCTTGAGATAGGCCTGGATTGCAATGTATTTTCCTCTCAGGACCGCCTTCGCTGCATCCCAAAGCGTTTGGGTTGTTGTATTTTCATTTTCGTTTGTTTCCATATATTTTTTAATTTCTTCTCTAATTGCCTGGTTGACCCACTCATTCGTTAGTAGGGTGTTCTTTAACCTCCATGCTTTTGGAGGTTTTCCAGACTTTTTCCTGTGGTTGATTTCAAGCTTCATAGCATTGTGGTCTGAAAGTATGCATGGTATAATTTCAATTCTTGTAAACTTATGAAGGGCTGTTTTGTGACCCAGTATATGATCTGTCTTGGAGAATGTTCCATGTGCACTCGAGAAGAAAGTATATTCTGTTGCTTTGGGATGCAGAGTTCTAGATATATCTGTCAAGTCCATCTGATCCAATGTATCATTCTGGGCCCTTGTTTCTTTATTGACTGTGTGTCTAGATGATCTATCCATTTCTGTAAGTGGAGTGTTAAAGTCCCCTGCAATTACCACATTCTTATCAATAAGGTTGCTTAAGTTTGTGAGTAATTGTTTTATATATTTGGGGGCTCCGGTATTCGGCGCATAGACATTTATAATTGTTAGCTCTTCCTGATGGATAGACCCTGTAATTATTATATAATGCCCTTCTTCATCTCTTGTTACAGCCTTTAATTTAAAGTCTAGTTTGTCTCATATAAGTATGGCTACTCCAGCTTTCTTTTGGCTTCCAGTGGCATGATAAATAGTTCTCCATCCCCTCACTCTCAATCTGAAGGTGTCCTCAGATCTAAAATGAGTCTCTTGTAGACAGCAAATAGATGGGTCTTGTTTTTTTATCCATTCTGATACCCTATGTCTTTTGGTTGGCGCATTTAGTCCATTTACATTCAGTGTTATTATAGAAAGATACGGGTTTAGAGTCATTGTGATGTCTGTATGTTTTATGCTTGTGGTGATGTCTCTGGTACTTTGTCTCACAGGATCCCCCTTAGGATCTCTTGTAGGGCTGGTTTAGTGGTGACAAATTCCTTCAGTTTTTGTTTGTTTGGGAAGACCTTTATCTCTCCTTCTATTCTAAATGACAGACTTGCTGGATAAAGGATTCTCGGCTGCATATTCTTTCTGTTTAGCACACTGAAGTAATCGTGCCACTCCTTTCTGGCCTGCCAAGTTTCAAAAGAGAGATCAGTCACGAGTCTTATAGGTCTCCCTTTATATGTGAGGGCACGTTTATCCCTTGCTGCTTTCAGAATTTTCTCTTTATCCTTGTATTTAGCCAGTTTCACTATGATATGTCGTGCAGAAGATCGATTCAAGTTATGTCTGAAGGGAGTTCTCTGTGCCTGTTGGATTTCAATGCCTCTTTCCTTCCCCAGTTCAGGGAAGTTCTCAGCTATAATTTCTTCAAGTACCCCTTCAGCACCTTTCCCTCTCTCTTCCTCTTCTGGGATACCAATTTTGCGTATATTATTTCTCTTTAGTGTATCACTTAGTTCTCTAATTTTCCCCTCATACTCCTGGATTTTTTTATCTCTCTTTCTCTCAGCTTCCTCTTTTTCCATAACTTAATCTTCTAGTTCTCCTATTCTCTCCTCTGCCTCTTCAATCCGAGCCGTCGTGGTTTCCATTTTGTTTTGCATTTCGTTTAAAGCGTTTTTCAGCTCCTCGTGACTGTTCCTTAGTCCCTTGATCTCTGTAGCAAGAGATTCTCTGCTGTCTTCTATACTGTTTTCAAGCCCAACAATTAATTTTATGACTATTATTCTAAATTCACTTTCTGTTATATTATTTAAATCCTTTTTGATCAGTTCATTAGCTGTTGTTATTTCCTGGAGATTCTTCTGAGGGGAATTCTTCTGTTTGGTCATTTTGGATAGTCCCTGGGGTGGTGAGGACCTGCAGGGCACTTCCCCTGTGCTGTGGTGTATAACTGGAGTTGGTGGGCGGGGCCGCAGTCCGACCTGATGTCTGCCCCCAGCCCACTGCTGGGGCCACAGTCAGACTGGTGTGTGCCTTCTCTTCCCCTCTCCTAGGGGCGGGATTCACTGTGGGGTGGCATGGCCCGTGTGGGCTACTTGCACACTGCCAGGCTTGTGGTGCTGGGGATCTGGCGTATTAGCTGGGGGGGGGGGGGTGTAGGCAAGGTGCATGGGGGCAGGAGGGGCAGGCTTAGCTTGCTTCTCCTTAGGTGATCCACTTCAGGAGGGGCCCCGTGGCAGCGGGAGGGAGTCAGATCCGTTGCCGGAGGTTTGGCTCCGCAGAAGCACAGAGTTGGGTGTTTGCACGGAGGGAGCAAGTTCCCTGGCAGGAACTGGTTCCCTTTGGGATTTTGGCTGGGGGTGGGCGGAGGAGATGGCACTGGCAAGCGCCTTTGTTCCCCACCAAACCGAGCTCTGTCATCTGGGGGCTCAACAGCTCTCCCTCCCTTTGTCCTCCAGCCTTCCTGCTCTCTGAGCAGAGCTGTTAAGTTATGACCTCCCAGACGCTAAGTCGTGCTTGCTGTCGGAACACACTCCGTCAGGCCCCTCCGCTTTTGCCAGCCAGACTCGGGGGCTCTGCTTGGCCGGCAAGCCGCCCCTCTGCCCCGGCTCCCTCCCGCCAGTCCGTGGAGTGCGCACCGCCTCGCCGCCCTTCCTACCCTCTTCGGTAGGCCTCTCGTCTGCGCTTGGCTCCAGAGACTCCGTTCTGCTAATCCTCTGGCGGTTTTCTGGGTTATTTAGGCAGGTGTAGGTGGAATCTAAGTGATCAGCAGGACGCACGGTGAGCCCAGCGTCCTCCTATGCCGCCATCTTCCCAGGTATGTGGCTTTTTCCATGCTTATCTCCTTCCGCAGCATGATTCCCTTCATCTAGGGATGAAAGGATTTTTTTCCCCCTGTTATGTTTCTCAGCTGCAGTGGGTCTTCACTAGCGCCCTAAGGGTGACAGTGTTTGTTGTCTTTTCCCTCACCTGTTAGGGCTTTTGTTCCAGAAAGGAGATAGAGAATAAAAGTTAACAGTAGAGTTTTTACCCCTCCTGCAGAGTCTGTTCTTCCCCTTCTTTAAGTCTGCACCACAAGGAGACTCATACATCTCCCAATCTTTTCTGTGAGCACCCAGTAGAAAGAAAAAAAAAACAAACAAACTATTATAGTGTGTGGCCTCCCCCAGTTCCTGTGCCACCTACAGGCATAAACATCTATCAGTAGTGCTTTTTCATCCTCCATCACTTTGCCAACACCCCTAGCTGAATTCTCCTTACTGGTGTCTGGGTGCTGTTGTCAAGGTAAACCAGTTCTTGCATCTCCTCTCCTATTGGTTCATTTCTCTAGATTTTGGACTTGTTGGTTGCCTGTGACCTTAATGCTCCAGCTGGTTCAGAAAAAAATCATGAACTTGCTGTTTGTGCCCCCCCCCCGCCTTTTTTAAATGTTGTTGTAGGGTTGGGATTGTCATTCTTTCCCAATCTCTACTTCCCGAGAGGAAACCAGAAGTTTCAAATAGTATTTTTAAAGTTTTGAAATAATACTTTATTCTAGAATATATTAAGCTAAGTTGGTATTCAAATATGGAAGTATGATAAAAATATTCTCAGAAATACAAGGCTTTGTCACACAAAAATCCACACTGAAAACTGTTTGGATGAAATACTTAAACAGTAGGAGAGAATAACCCAGAATATTTTACCAATGTAAAAGATGTAAAAGTAAAAACAAACAAAAATAGAAACAAAACTAATCATACTGTCCTTTAAAGAAAGGAAATTTATTAATGATGATCCAGAACTAAAAGTCTAGAGTAATATAAATATGATGGGTGTTGAGAAGGAGATCAAAAAACCTAAGAGTGAGCCAAAATTCCTGTTTCATTAGGGGAAACAATAGTATTTTTTAAAAGTAAGAATAGATTTCAAAAGAGGAGATAAACTTAAAAAGTAAATTATATATTAGGAACAGTTCAAATATATCATTACCACAATAAATATAAACAAACTAAACTTGCTATTTACAAGACAAATAATGATAGGATGGGTTAGGAAATATCCAGATATACACAAAATTGCAGAAATTTCTCTGCTTCAGATTTTCTTGGTAGAAAGTTCTTTTTACTAGCCAAACTTTACAGAACATATACTTCCTAGCACAACATTTTTCATCCAATGTTTTAATGGGGAAAATTATATTTATACCGACCAAATTCAATTCAATTTTTGGCAAAACGATTTCAGGAAAAATAACAAGTTATGTTATAAATACAATTGGTGAGATCGTGTAGAGATTTTGAAAGTCTTGACAAGTGTTAGCAAGGAGGATGTTCATCTTGGATTTTGCTGAGAAGCTCTCAGAATCGTTCTCAGCTGAGCAGTTCTCTGCAATTGTACACTTGTTCTGAACATGTTTTTACATTGCCTTTCATACTTAGCTTAATGTTGTAAAACAAGTCCATAGGAAAGTTGAAAAAATTGTGGAAAGGGAAGCAAAATGAGTATGAGAAATGATTGAATGGAGGAGATATTCCTGCAAATGAGGAAACTTTTGCTAACAACCATATTGATTTTTTTGGTGATTGAGAATGGATATTTTAAATATATTGCGATCTAACAAATTTGTTACTGATATATATGTATTTTACTGTATTCATTTGTGTGTTAGAAAATAGGTCTGTGGTTTTGATTGATGTGTAGTGGGTTATTGGAAAAAATGAAATAAAACAGATTAAGCTCCTGATTAAGTTTTCACTTAAGATGCTGACTGTTCAGGAACAAATTGTGACCTCAACTGGAAGTTGCCCATATCTGAGGTAACATGCAAAGATACAAAGTGAAAGTTGTAAGAAGACAGATCAGGCAAAATAAAGTTAGTATGGCTCTCTTAATATTAGATAAAATAGATTAAAGCATTTTTTTAGGGATGGACAAGATCAATACATAATAAAACAATGTTCAATTTACCAAAAGGATACAGCAGTACTGAATGTATATGCATTTAAGAAAAATGCTTCAAAATCTAAGATATAGCAATTGATAGAGCTCTGGGAAGAAATAGCTAAGTCTACCTTCATAGTGATTCCTACATACATTTATGATTGCTAGGTCAAGTGGAAAAAAGAGCAGCAAGTGTTTAAAGAGCTTTCAACAATACAATTAATTAGTTCTGAATATGAAGTTTTATTAACTCCTACCATTGTCAAAGGTGTATTCTGCTTATTCTTGAATTATCTTAGGTCAGCATTTCCTTATATGATGGAAAATTCTTCCTTGTCTTATGTCTTGGTCTTTTCTCCCTGTATTTTGCATCCAGAGTTTCTTAATTCTCCCCCATTGGTCATGTAGAAAAAGACTATTCCTATGCATGTGATGTGGAGCAATTTGTTTTGAGTTATTTGTTTGTTTGTTTGTTTTTGTATGGTACGAGGTGAAGGTTAAAGGTTATTTCTTTCACATTCAGTCCCAGTACCATTTGTTAAACAGACTATCCCTTCCCTAGTGATTTTCTTTGGCACCGTTGTCAAAATCAGTTGGTTATAAACATGAAGTTTATTTCTGTTGAATTCTGTTCCATTGATCTCTATTTCTTTCCTATGTGGCTTGATAACTGTAGCTTTATAGTGAGTTTTGAAATCTGAAAGTGTGAGAGCTCCAAATTTGTTATTTCTTAAAAATATTGTTTTAGATTTTCTAGATGTTTTGCATTTCCATGTATATTTTATAATCTGCTTGTCAATTTCTGCAAAAAGTGCTGCTGGAGCTGAGGATGGTTTTTTACACAGCAATAGATAACTGATCAATTCTGTTTACTCATAGTCAGCTTATAATATGCTATTGCCTAAGTCTTCCTCCCATGAGCTGCTTCAAAGGCACGTATTTCTTATCCTACACAGTGAATTTCTTTTTCTCTTTCTTTCTCTCTCTCTTTTGGACCCACAAAATGTACTTCATCTTTTTAAATCTATTACATTTTAATATGATTAAGTTTTGCTTGTAATTTCAGCTGGTCAGTCACTAATTTTATCATGCACAGTTTCTTCGTGTCTCTTTGCCATCAGTCATTTACAAATTCAGTAACCATACTTTTTCATGGTTCTATGCAAACACTAAACAACAGTTGTTGAGCAGACAAGGAGAGAGGCTTGGGCCATGAAATCCAGTCTTCAGGGAACACTTGGGCTTCACTCACTAAAGCGATACTTTAGAAATTATAGAAAATGATTGAAAAACATCAGGGAGAGGGAAATTGTATCTATGGAGGCAAAGCTGAGGCCTTCTGAAGAACTTTTTTTGTCTTTGTAAGCACAGATTTCCATTCCTTTTTGATGAAGAAAGAAATCAGGGATATGATCCCTTTAGCCTCACCTTGTAAAAGGTGACTTAAGGTGAAGTAGCCAAGCAGAGGAGCATGTCCTTCTTTGAAATGTGCAGGCCAGCAGACACTGAAAGTATTTCCTTAGCAGAAAGAAGCTGGGAGCAAAAAGATAAGATCACAATAGAAGAAAGGCCTTGCTCCCACAGTGCTAGAAAAACTGCCCAAGGAGACTTAGGTAGTCTTTTTGTAGTTGAAATTATATTAAAGGGAAAAAGAGTTTCAAGAGAGAAAAATTGACCCACTAATAAATGAGAAGAGAAAATTAATGCTGACTCTCCACTGTGAATGCCTGGGACTGTGTGTACACTTGGCAAATCTGTTCCCGGCAAGGAAAACAAAGCAATGTGGACAATTAGAAATAATGAAGACCTCGCAGAACTAGCAACTGACAGAAATGAGATGATATTTGGAAAAGTGAGACATAGAAAATCTGAATATATGAAAAGCTTGCTTATGCCCTTTCTTTATGCCTCATTCCCTTCTATGCCTTATCATCTCCTTTGATATGCCATTAGCCAGGAAAGAATCCCAGAGATCATTGTCTCTGGGAATAAGGTTTGTCGAAACTGACTTACAGTGTTGCCTCTAGTGTAACTGGGTGAGGAATAATGGAACAGGAGAGAGGAGAGCTGGGTTTCTCATAGTGATGTGGTCTTGGGCAAGACGTTTCATTCACGACTAGAAGTACAGTGGTCATCTGACCAGTATCCTTTCCCCACTCCTTGTAGTTATAACACTCACTAACCCCTCCTTTGGGGAACTGTCTCTTCTCTATAACATAGGCTTCAGTGGGGCTGCCAGTCAGAGCGTTCTGGTTTCCTGAATACTGGGCTAAACTCGTAACCCAAGCCAGGTCAAGTTACAGACAATAAATAATATGCTTTAGACAAGGGGAAGATGAGGGGCAAAGACGGTCAGAGTGGACCTATCTAGGGACCATACCTGAGAAATGCCCCCAGTCCTCATGCAGCTTCCTGGCTGTCCTCATGCAGCTTCCTGGCTTTTCCCAAGGCTTACTTTATGCACCAATGTCAGTATCCTTCCGATAAGCACTTCTTTTTCTCTTAAACTTAACAAATGTCCATTTGGTTGTTTTCAACCAAAGAAGATGATCAGATCTGAGAGAAGAGGGCATTCCAATAATATAAAGAGAAGCTTCAGGCAGAAACACGGGACCACTTTATTTTTGATTGCTGAGATGGGGCAGCAGCTTCCATCAGCGATCCCAGGGATGCAACTGTCCAAGTCGCGTGTAGGTCCTGACCTGGTGGTGGGACCCTAAGGCAGGTTTGAAGTCTCTGAACCTCAGCTCCCTCCTTTACAGTTCCGGTTCTTTGGCTGTCTTCCTGGGATATTTTTAGAGTAAATAAAATATTATGAAGTGCTTTGATGATTTTGGAGAAACGATTAAAAATTAATCCAAGATAGTATGAAAATCTGGGCCTAGCCCCTTTAGCCAGCCCTAGGGATCTCAAAATATCTGGCAGTTCATCCGAGAATGAGAATGATGCTTCTTTGCATTTCTTATTCTGTCACACTCTTTCCTATCGATTTGCCAATCTGGGCTAGAAAGGAAGGAAAACACACAAAGACAAAAACCCTCTGCAACTAATTAATTATTTTGCCAGTTTTAGAGAGAAGTGGGAAAAAAAAACTTTAAAACCAAATAATAATTTTTAAAGGAATCCAACCAACACATTTCCATAGAGTGAATATGTTGGGCCTAGTAGGAGGCAGAAGGCTCACTAGGATGCTAAAACCTCTCCACATTTGCATATATTTTTAACAGGGGCTGATAAAAGCAAATATTCCAACACAAATAATTATAATATTTTAATTACATTCCTTCAGGGCTTAAAATCGTTTTTTTAAAAGATAAACATATATATATATATATATATATATATATATATATATATATATATGACAAAGTCAGTGTTACTAAGTGGCAAGGATTCTGCCAGACCCAGTTGCTGTTTTTTTTTTTTTTTTTAACTACATGAGGAAAGAAAGGTGAAGATGTGGTCTGCTTACTTTAAAAAAACTTATTGAAGTATAGTTGACATGCCATGTTATTTTAGTTTTAGGTATACAACATAGTGATTTGACAATTCTATATGTTATGCAATGCTCACCACATCTAGTTTGCTTACCTTTTTGAATTACAGAACTCTTAGGGATTCAGATCTAGTATTTCTGTCACTTACCCACTTGCCTCTCACTCCCTCCCTCACTCACTCATATAGTCCAAGACACATCATAGGGACACTTTTGAACGGGAATCATAGGCCAACATCTTACAGATGCATCTTACAGATTTCATGGATCACGGAATACCAAAGATGGAAGCATTCTAGAGGATTTGATGGCATCTCCACACTGGAAAGAAAAGACATAGTAGACTACCCATGCTTTTTCAGGGGGCATCTCAGGGAGCTAGTAGGAAGCCAAAGGGTGGGAAAGCCGCCTCCAGTATCATTCAGCTGGGGCTGTGAAATTTCCCTGAGGAGGGCTCCTTTTTTCTCCTTTGCTCTTTGCTCTTTTAGAGCCACTCCCCGATTCATCTTCTTTTGTAGTCTAGGTCAAACTGTGGACCCTTCGATCATAGGACCGTATTGCTGGAGGAGACTTTCAATAGCTGTGTTTAATCCTATTTCACTGGAAGTCCAAAGAGGTTAATGAATCACCTGAGCTGATGAACGCTTAAGACCACAGTTTGTAGGCAGGACTTGGAAAACTACAGCTCCAGAAGTGGCTTTGAAATAGTTCCAAAATATTGGGCAAATAAAATCAAGCTCAGGGTTTCTTCTTCACCCCCACCCTGGTCAGTCTGGCATCTGGTGCAGTCCCAGGTGAATCCCCAGAACCCAAGTTGAGCCCTTCTCTCAAGCAGGTGAGATTTCAGATCTTGCTAATCAGAGGCACTGGGTTTGGTCTGGAGCCACTCTGAATTCTCATCTGGGCTTTGTGCATTACTTCCATCTCTAGGAGCAAGTTCCTATAGTTTCTCTCCTGCTTTGTCTCTTTCTTTAAAACTCCTATTCTTGAGATTAGATAGACCTGGGTTGGAGTCTCAATTTTTGCCTTGCTATGTGTGATTCAGGCAAAATGATAGCCTTGCTGAGTCTTGTTTTTTATTTTTGTTTTTGTTTTTGTTTTTTTTCTTTTGCAAGGTGAGGATAATAATATTACTTCATGGTGATATTGTTATTGTTGATATTCAGGGTTAGTTGATATAGTATAGAGTCTGGAATTGTCATAAGAGAGGGGTTCAATATAACGTGGAAATAATTGTTTATCACTCCCTTTGGCCCTTCTTAGAAGGGTGGTTCTATTTCCTTTTGCCATTCTTCACTGGAGCACTGTTCTGGCCCCCCAGTCTGGTAATGAGGCTTTGCTCTTACTGGACAAACTTCCAGTAACCTTAACCCTAACACCCACCTTCTCTGGGCTTCCAGTATGGCCAGCTCTGATTTCTCAATCACTGGCAGTCACTCGTCTTCCAATCCTCCTGTTCTTTGTCTTGGATTTTTCGGTCTGACTGCTTGCTGAAACTTGGCCTGATGTTGCCACTTCCCTTGGGTGCCTCTCCAGATGCTGGCTGCTTCTTCCCCAGGGCCTCTAACCTGCCCGGGTCTCAGTGTGGATTTGACTTGTCAGGATTCCTGAGGCAGATATGAGAAAAGCTCACTAACCTGTGCCTGATTTAGTGATATTCACTATGTGCATCTACCCTCTGGCCCTCCTCCCTTTTTCAGTCTTCCTAAGGCTCAAAAAGGAGAAACATCTGTATGCAGCACCCAACTCAGAATTGCTACTCAACTAGATAAAAAAAAATACTGTGAACATTGGGTGTGGTAGGAATAGAAAGAAATAGAGCCCATCAAAGGTCATTGAGGCCTGCTGTCAGATTTCCTGGTGGTGTGAGCATGAAAATTCATGAGTGAGGCAGAGAAAGGAATAGAAGCAGGGTTGAGGTGGGGTGGAGGGAAATGAAGAAGTGGGGTGGGGGAGGGAGACATTAAGAGAAACAAGGAGAGGAGAACAGAACATTGCTCAAAATTTGTTCAATTTATTCTTTTACTCTTAAATGCATGAAAAGTTACTGAGCCTGACTCTGCTCCCTTTACGAATGCAATTCTAGTATTTATGCATAGAGTTGACACTACCACGTCTTCCATTTGTTCATCCATTCCATATGTAGTTTGTGTTCTGGTTGTTTTCATATGTATATGTTTTCTCTTGATGCCGAGTACAATCCTTTGTGGCAGGTGAAGTGTTCCACATACTCTAGGCGAATCAATGTCTGAATTCCCAGCTGTCCTGTCCATCAGTCATATTCTCTCTGATACCTCACTCCATTAGCAACTCTCCTTATTTGCCTTACTGTCCAAAGTCATATTTTTCTTGACTTTCTCCTCTCGCTCCATCACTTAAAGTCTTCAGGACCTGTTGTTTTCTAATGCTTGTTTTGTATCCATTACCTTATTTTTACTTCTACTTCTACCATGTCAGTTTCATCTCTCATTACTTCATACCTGGATGATTATAATTGTCTCTTGACAATTCTCTTTCCTGTTAATCTGTCTACCCACTACCCATTTAATCTTCCTGAAAATAAGTTTATTGTCATATGGTATTACTCTACTTAGGATCAGTCCTTGCTGCTTCTCAATAAATGCCATCTCTATCACTGGCCTGGAGCTCTCGTACTGGGTTGCCCCAGATGTCTGCAGCATTGTGCCTGCTACTTTTCCCAGTGTGTGGTCCATCTTCTCGACTATGTGTGGGTTCACTCTCTGCAGTATACACAGCACTATTCCCAGTCAGCACCGGCTCTTGCTGCTTCCCCTGCTAGCGTATTTGTTGCTTCTTCTTTCACCTACACACATTCAGGGCTCAGCAATTTTCCTTTCTCACCATGAAGCCTTGTTGACCAGTCTGACCACTGAATTCTATGATCTCTGTGGTGTAGATTATTTACAATGGGATCCAATTGTACAGGTTCCTGCACAAGTGCTCAGTTATTTCATGTATTTGCTACCACAACTATATCCCTTTTATGAGCAGGAACCAAGCCATATTGTATAGCAGACTTTTAGCCCCATTTATAAAGTCCTTCCCAAGGCCAGGCAGTATGTTGGTGTTGGGTGCAGAGATGAATTGGCATATATCTATCTAGTAGTCTAGATTCATCTAGTAGTCCAGATTTTGGCGTCAGTAAGATCTAAGTAAGGTCAACTTCTGCTCCATCACTTACCAGCAAGTCATATAGTAAGTTCAGACTCCATTTCTTCATGGGTTAAGTGGGGGATATTTATATACCAGTGTTGCTGTAAAGATTACATAGATCATATGTGCAATGTTCTTATCATCACACTTGATACAGAAAATTATCATAGATATTAATTAGTTCCCTTCCTCATTGGTGATCATAGAACTACTTTCATAGGTGACTTCTGTCAAATGTTCCTTACTTACTGTTCACACAATAAAACAAGAGTTGAACACAGAATATCATAAGCTCTAGTCTCCCAGTTTTACTTAGAACTGAGATACGAGGCTTCCATGGGCCTTGTTCCTTGGTTGAAGCACACAGAACATAAAGCTACCAGGCAGCAGTCTGTGTAATTGTAGATTTCCCATGTAGGCTGTAGATCGGCCACTTGGAGGAGACTCTGACCTCTTCACTACTTTTTTTGCCTGTTTGCTCACCTGGCAAACCTAAGTGCATAGTAGGACCCTCATGAATACGTGCCAGGTGGAATAGGTGGAGCATTGTTGTGGTGGCATATTGGAGCCACCAAAGGAATGGAGTGTGATGGGCTGGTACCTCTGGGTGGTGAGTTGGGGGTGCGGGCTGCCTCTGCTTCTGTGCAGCCAGAGATGACTTGCCATCTGTTCCTGCAGCTCCCTGCTGTTTCTTCCTCCTGTCTCAGTCCCATCCTGCCTGCCACTCTGAAGTTCTCAGTCAGGGAGTGCCACTCTCAGGACTCTGTGTGAGGGGTTTTGTATCTGAGGGGGAGGGACATAACCAGGCAAAAGGGTGTGGATATGTGTGTGTGGAAGGGAGGATAAGGAGTGTGAGGCAGTGTGGAAAAATTAGAATAAACAAGAAAATTGGTGGGAGAAAGGAAGAACATGAGTCAGAGAGGGTAAGAAAAGCAGGAAAGAGAAAGGGGAAACTGAGAGAAATGGAGTAAGAAAGAGGGGCCTGGGAGAGAAGGATGGGAAGGGAGATTGTGTGTGTGTGTGTGTGTGTGTGCATGTGTGAGTGCGTGCGTGCATGTGTGCGTGTTTGAGAGAGTGGGGGAGAGAGAGTCCTGTAATTGTATGAGTGAGAAACTACATCCCACAATTCAGATTGAAGACAAAATGGCAAGAGACACAGCAGTAGCTCAACAGCAGACTGAAGATAAGTTTGAAATTGCCGAGAGCAGTGGAAGAAGCATCTGGGCTACAGTTACCTTTTGAGTCAGAGATGTAATCCTCTGCAAGAGCACTGGGTTTCTTCTCATTTGGATCCTCACTGGGCACTTGGCCCTTCCCTCTGGGATAGGAGATGGGGAGAGATTGTGAGCATGCTGTTCCCCATAATTTTGGAGTAGGGGTGGAGGGATGTGCTGACAAAGCCATTATGACGAATGGCTCAGTCACTCAATAACTGTTGTCCCCAAGTTCTCCTCTATAGCTTGGCCTTACAGTTGCTCTCCATGCAAATCTGGTCCTCAAAGATGTCCTAAGAGTTGTAACTTTGGTCTTTCCACCTGTCAGTCCTCTTCTCTAGAGGCTCCTTCCCACTAGGGCTGGGGGACTACTTGAGCAGTTGCAGGAGCACCTAACCTACCGGCTCATGAAACTCTCAGGAAGCAGGAGACCCACTAATAGAAGTTTCTAAAGCTGGACTGTAGCCTGGTACCAATGGAGTTGATATCATGAGAACTTCTCTCCCTCACAGCTTTGAAATTGCCCTGTTTCTTAGAAGAGCTCTGTTCTCAAGAAACTCACTATTAATTCACCAAAGGTTCTGAGGAATTGAGACTCAATGATTGCATTTTGTGGTGCTAAAGATGTGCCTACCATGGTTGATTTTTTGATTTGGAGAAGGGAGATGTGTAAGGTCACATTTGTGTCCCAGGGAAAGTCTGAGGTAAAGGAATTGAAAAGTTAACAGGACTGAACTTGAGTCCCAAAAGTGAGATAATGGCATGAGCACCTGGGGGCTCAAGCTTCCAGATTTGGGGATAAAAGACACATTAAGTCACCACGGTGTCGGAGACCTGGCCAGCCCTCTTCTGCTGAACCTTCTGTAGTTTCCTGGGCTCACAGGAGGCTCGCCCCCTGCCCCTTGCTGTCAGCTCTGGAGACATTTGAATAATGAATTCTGTTTAAGACTGAAAACCTCGAAATTCCATCTGTAACAAGACTCGAAATAATTACAGCTGATGATTGCCTGGTACACTCAGCCAGAAAAAACAGAACAGCTTTTGGCCGCCAGCAATTACAAGCAGCACCGGCTTCAGCACAGACAGAACTTTTAAATGAATACATGAATACATTGCTGAAGATCAGAAGGCAAGAGAGACTGTTGGAGCTAGGGATGGGGGTGGGGGAAATGAGTTGGCAAAAACTGAGTGATTTCACCCACCATATGAGAGAAGAAGGGAGTAGAGAAGGGACAGAGAGAGAGGGAAAGAGAGGGAGAGAGAGACAGAGACAGAGAGAGAGAGACTCCTAAATTTAAATAAAAAATTAGCTACTTTTTTCTTGTTCCTATGGTGGTAGAGAGAGAGAGACCTCCCTGCCCAACCCTTTGCCTATGCTAATTTATAGCTATGAAATAGCAAAAAGGTTTGACATGTAGTAGCGTCC